>NC_133324.1:69655792-70255792 GCF_042186555.1 Aquarana catesbeiana
TAGTGCCTCATCATTGGTGTCAGTGGAAGGAATAGTGCCTCATCATTGGTGTCAGTGGAAGGAATAGTGCCTCATCATTGGTGTCAGTGGAAGGAATAGTGCCTCATCATTGGTGTCAGTGGAAGGAATAGTGTCCAATCATTGGTGTCAGTGGAAGGAATACTGTCCCATCATTGGTGCCAGTGGGACAAAGAGTGCCTTGTATTAGTGGAAGGAATAGTGCCCCAACATCCAGATAAAGGCAAGCAAAGGGCCACATCTGGCCCCCAGGCTGCAGTTTGGAGACCTCTGTAATAAAAGATTAGTTGGTGGCGTGATAAGCTTTCCTGAAGAGATGAGTTTTAAGGGATTGCCTAAAGGCAACAAGAGTAGGATAGGAGATAGCTGGACAGATTGAGGTAGAGAGTTCAATAGGATGGGAGAGGCTCTGGAGAAGAACATGGGAGGAGGAGACAAGGGAGCTTGAGAGCAGGAGGTCTTGAGAGGAGTGGAGAGGACAGTTTGGGTGATATTTGGAGACAAGATTAGAGATGTAGCTTCGGGCAGAGTTGTGAATGGCTTTGTATGTTGTAGTTAGTATTTTGAATTTAATTTGCCTGGATGCATAAAGTAGTTGTGATGATATGTACGGTTTTACTAACACATGTCAAAGTTGCAAAATGGTGCTTCGGCGTTAATATTTGTTTTACCCTTAGGCATGAAGGGGTTAACATGCAGGGGCAAAAAAAAACGCTAGATGCCCCCAGGAGCAGTGTTAAAAATGTTGTGTCTGCACAAGGCCTTAACTGCATTGGCTCTTTAACATTAACAGAACGTCAGGCATGTGGAATACAAACATGTTATTACGACTTTGAAGCACCCGATCTAGTCTGTACAGGTTACACGTCCTGTAAATTATAAGCTGCATAAAAGGTTTGTTTATACATTTAGGAGTGTTACCTTACTGTTCTTTACAGTAAACCTGTCAACTATTTGAAACTTTTGAAAAGTAAAACGCTTAAGTTTTCTGGTTTTACCTATGTAAGCCAGAAATGTATTTTCTGTGCACCCCTCTTATCTTGGTTTCACTTTAGCCCCTTGGTCACAGGCCCACTGGAAGGAATGAAGGAGAGATCCCTGGTGCCACACATCCACGGAGTCCTATGGTGGTATGAAAGAGACAACCTCAGCCTGGGCTCCCAACAGGCCATGCCCCTAACGCGTTTCCCTCCGCCCCCCAGAGCTAAGTCATGTGTTGGTCACAAGCCCACTGCTAGGGAAGACCTTGTAGTTCAGCTTCAAAGGCAATGAGACACCTAAAGCAGTTTTATTAGTAACTCATTTTCATTCACTTTGAAAGGGAACGTTACTCCCCCCACCTCCCCCCCCCTTCCCTCTTACTTTTTATGCTGTGTTGAATAAAAAATACACACCTACCTGCCCAGCGGACCTAGGGTTGTCCTGCAGCGATCCACTGCTCAGCTGTATATGTCCTAGTTCAGCACCACTATCTTGGTCCCCTTCAGCTGGCTGCCTCTTCTGGATTCAGGCAGCCCGGCCCCCCGATCACGTAGAAGCTCGGCCTCCCTGGCCTTTCTGTAATTGGGTTCCTGTAGCCTCTAGAAATTTGAGGTCTCCTAGGGGGCTGCTGGGGCAGGGCAGGTCTGGGGCCGGACAGGTCTTTGCTGGCCTATGCCACAAAAAAAAGCCCCCCACTCCCAAAAAATAACCTATTATTATCATTGCAGAGCAGACAGGCGGAGGCATGTCTAGACAAGTGGGGGGTGGAATGAAGTTCCACTTTAAGGGCTTGTTCCTACCACTCCTCACACTCACACGGAGCAGCTCACAGCAGGGGGTCCGGTGCATCCATGTTCTGGTCCGATTTCAGTCCGAATTTTGGGCTGAATTCGGACCTGAAATGGACCAGAAGACACACAGGGCTCCTGTGCAATTCGCTCCCGAGCCGCTTCAGAGATGTGTGAACCGGCTTCATAGAGAGCCGCTCACAATCTCCTGACATGCTAATTGGATGCGAGGTAACACATATCCAATTCGCACTGGTGTGAACCCAGCATAAAACTATTTGTTTTAGGCTGTGTTTTAACCAGTGAAACTAATTATTCGGCACTACACATGTCTAGAATAGAAGTTGAGTTTTTAGATGAAATTTGAATTTTAAAAATGAATTTCTCCACAATGCTAATAGCTACATGATGAATGATGGTTTGTTTTTAAAGTGTTTTTACTTTTGTGTATAATAAAGTGAGCATCTTTCCTCCAAGTTTAATATATGTACTGCTTGTGTATTTTTACAGGTTGATTATATGTTCCCTTAGGCTCGGTTCAGACTAGATGCAGCACGAATTTGCAGCAAAATTCGCACTTCATCTAAATCGCAAACCTGTTCATGCGAACTTTAGCTGCAGAGGGGGTGTACTCATGCTTTGCTGCCACTTAAGAATTTTTTTATACCCCTGTCCCTTTTTGGTTGGTGCTACTGCCTGCTGAACGCAACACACTCTAGTGAATGGGGCCACTTTGCAATCATCCCACAACCATGTGTAATGCTCACAGTTGCAGCACTCTACTTTGAGGTACAAGGGGTTATAGCATATACAACGTCTCCTCACTGCCTGTCAAATGCTCTCAAAAGAGCAATCCAAATGGGGATCGCCCTTTAGAGTGCAAAGCTACTAGTGTGAATGAGCCCTTAGCATTCAAGCTGGTGTCTGTTGTGTGAGGGGCCTTGCCTTGACCGATGGTGACTTCAGGTGAGCACCAGTTAGTTGCGGAAAACTGCAGCATGCTTTTTTTTTTATGCAAAGTGCTGCAACCCACTGCAACGCATCATTGTGTTGTGAACAGGGCACATAGAACACAATAGTGTAGCACCCTGGAGTTTAGTCAGGGTTGCTCCCTGAAATGTACTTGCCAGGAATAGTCATCTTGGCTTGTTGTTAGAGATCCATTGATTTCTCCCTAAGTTTGGCCTAGTTGCACTTTTCTCTTCTACCACTAGGTGGCCGGGTACTTGGTTGTACTAGATACGAGAAGGGCAACGCAAGGTCAGATAATGGGTATATGGGGCATCTCAGCCAATGGGCAGGGGTTTTCTTGAATCCCTTGGCCTGCTGGGAGAACCTATATATTTGGGTGGAGTCAGGTGATCTGTGTTCTGTGCCACAAGGACGGCTGTCTGGGTGTACGTGTGTCGTATTGCCCGGGCTGCTAGGCCAGAGATTGGGCCTATCTTGGGCATATCTGGCTGCTAGGTTGTCTGAGGGCCTATACAGAAGCAAGAGAGGAGTGCCGGGTTGGGATTGCGGCTTGCAGTCCAACCAAAAGTGGCAGATCTGCCGGCTGGAGAACCTGTCGTGGTCGGAGGTAGAGGGGAAGCTGTCGCCACTAAGGGACTATCCGCCTAATTACCAGGGACCGCCATGAGTAACTGGAGCAAGTACCGGAGCAGAATTCTCACCAACCGGGGATGGTGAAGAATCTGGAAACTTCAGTGGATATCAAGCCAGGGACCCAGCCAGCGGAGGTGACACTTGCAGAGCAGCTTTGTGTGTCAAGCCAGGGCCCGAGCAGGCCAGTGAGGTGAAGCTTGAGAGGTATCTAGAGTGCCAAGCTAGGGACCCAGCAGAGAAGCGGGGGTGACGCTTGAGGAAGATACTACCGTGAAGATTGGAGGAGCTCAAGGGATTCAGTGGCAGTGAATCAGTGGGTCTAGTGAGAGACCGGGAGCTCAGTGGGCTGAAGAACTACAAGGAGAGTGATTGTAGTGAAAGTGAAAGAACTGTTAAGCTTTGTGTTAGGAACTGTTAAATACTGTTGCCATAGGAGACAACATTCTTACACATGCAGATGTGGCGTCTTGCTGGATGCCTTTCCCTGCATGGCTATCCTCCTCTTGAAGTCTCGGAATCTCGCAACTACCTAAGGGTGTCCTGGTCCTAACCTTTTTTCCCCCAAAAAATTTATCAAGAGAAATAAACTTTCTTTTGCATTCAAGAAGCGTCTGGTGCCCAATAACCTTAACTACTCTTCACCCACCATGCCTCACAACCCACCATATACAGAAGGATGTCAGTTGTCTTTGGCCCTGGAGGTTCTCATTAGACCAAAGGAGGCCTGGGACCTTGCTACAATAGTTTTCTGTGACCTGCATTGATGAGGTTCAGAAAAACACAGGTCACCACACATTGGGGTTGATTTACTAAAGGCAAATCCACTTTGCACTACAAGTGCACTGCAAGTACACTTGGAAGTGCACTTGGAAGTGCAGTTGCTTTAGATTTGAGGGGAAGATCTGAAATGAGGGGAAGCTCTGCTGATTTTATCATCCAATCATGTACAAGCAAAAATGCTGGTTTTTATTTTCCTGGCATGTCCTCCTCAGATCTACAGAGACTGCACTTCCAAGTGCACTTCCAGTGCACTTGTAGTGCAAAGTGGATTTGCCTTTAGTAAACATTGCGTGACCAAGCCCTTTGTGTGCTGTGATCCTGTATTGTAGGTCATAGAAAACGCAATGATGTGAATGACCCTTGGTTTCAGTCATTTCTAACAGCTTAGATTTACATTAGATGGCTGGCAGACTGGAAGATCTGCTCTTCATAGAATAGACAAAAAATCCAAAAATCCGAAAATAAGAACTAAAATTCGAAAATCCAAAAGAACTAAAACTAAAAAAATTCAGATAATCTCTATTATTTCTATTATAAATAAATGATTACGTTAATTAACCATTATTATAGTTTTTTTTTAATTATTATTATTCTTTATGAATTATAAAGAATAATAATAAAAACTATAATAATAGTTATAAACTATTAAATTATAGGTATTGGAATTTCCTTTCAAATTTGGCTGTTAGGCTCGGTTCACACATGGGCGGCACGACTTGCAGGTCGCCTCAGCGAGGCGACCTGCAAACGACTGCGGGGCGACTTGCGAGACGACTTCTGCATAGAAGTCTATGCAAGTCGCCCCAAGTCGCCCCCAAAGTAATACAGGAACCTTTTTCTAAGTCGGAGCGACTTGCGTCGCTCCAATTAGAACGGTTCCATAGCACAGAACGGGAGGCGACTTGTCAGGCGACTAGGTCGCCTGACAAGTCGCCCCAGTGTGAACCGAGCCTGAGTGAAGTGTTTTAAAAGTGTTTTTACTGTTTGTGCAGAACAGGTTCACAATTAAGCGAGCATCTTTCCTCCAAGTTTAATATATGTACTGCTTGTGTATTTTTACAAGTTGATTATACATTCCCTTGGGCTCGGTTCACACTAGGTGCAGTGCGAATTCGCTGCAAATTCTCACCGCATCTAAAATTGCAAAACCTGTTCATGCGAACCGATTGCAGAGTGTATGTTAAGTTAACAACACCCCCCAAAATCAGTTTGCAAAACGCAGCGTGATTTGCAGAATCGGAGCGCATGGGTGTGTACACCCGTGCGCTCTGATTCTGGTGCGGACTAAAAAAAAAGGGTCCTGTGCGACCCTGTGCATCGCACAAACATCGCATGTGATCTGCACAGCAAAGTGGTGCAAATCACATGCGATGTCTGGCATTGCACCGGTGTGAATCCGCCCTAAGGTTAATCACCGCTGCTCAAAACTATTATCTTTTATATAGTGATCATTATTCTTTTTATGATTGTGTATATATATATATATATATATATATATATATATATATATATATATATATATATATATATATATATATATATATATATATTTTTTTTTTTTACAGTTTTGTTCTGATTCACTTCTGCTCCTATCTCATACTGCATACACCCAGCATTCCCCAGCTAGGTATTGTAGATAGTTTCTTGTCCGTCCCTAATAATAAACAGCAGAAACTCCAGGAATAGGTCAGTGTTTGCAGACAGTCTCATTCTATGACATTATGTGATTTAACCAAGAGGTTTTTTTTTTTTTAATGTTAGTACAGCAAACCTACTGCTTGCCGACCAGCCACCATCATTATACTGTGGCAGACTGGCACAGCTGCACGAATCGCCGTAGGTGTGCGTCGGCCGCTTTAAGAGCTATAGGGGACGCCTGCGGCGCGACGCCCGAGCCGATGAGCGTGTCTGCTGGCGACCCGCGATCGTTGCACAGAGAGCCAGAACGCGGATCTTTCAATGTAAACAAACAGATCCCAATTCTGTCAGGGAAGTAGAGAGAGATCTGCTGTTCCTAGTGATCAGGAACAGCGATCTCTCTCTACTCCTAGTCAGTCCCCTTCCCCCACAGTTAGAAACACCTCCCTAGGGAACACACTTAACCCCTTGATCGACCCCTTCACTGCCAGTGACAATTATACAGTAATCAGTGGCTATTTTTAGCTCTGATCGCTGTATAAATGACAATGGGCCCAAAAAAAAGTGTCAAAAGTGTTCGATCTGTCCACCGCAATGTTGCAGTCCTGCTAAAAATCACAGATCGCCGCCATTACCAGTAAAAAAAAAATAAAATAAAAATGCCATAAATATATCCCCTATTTTGTAGACGCTATAACCTTTGCGCAAACCAATCAATATACGCTTATTGTGATTTTTTTTTTTTTTTTACCAAAAATATGTAGAAGAATACATATCGGTCTAAACTGATGAAGAAATGTGTTTTTTTTAATTTTCTTTTGGATATTTATTATATTGTTATTGTTTTTTTATATATTTTTGGGGGAAATTTATTATAGCAAAAAGTAAAAAATATTGTTTTTTTTTTTTCAAAATTGTTGCTCTTTTTTTGTCTATAGCACAAAAAAAAAAAAAAAAACCACAGAGGTGATCAAATACCACCAAAAGAAAGCTCTATTTGTGGGAAAAAACGGGCGTCAATTTTGTTTGGGTACAGCGTTGCACGACCGTGCGTTTGTCAGTTAAAGTCGTGCAGTGCCGAATCGCAAAAAGTGCTCTGGTCAGGAAGGGGGAAAATCCTTCTGGGGCTGAAGTGGTTAATGTACCCCTCAGGCCTCACTTCGGAGAAAATATCGACCTCTCTGCAGTTATTAGCAAATGTCTAATCAATTAATGGAATATCAACTTGCACAACAAGTTTACTATAATTGACGATCTCCCTGCGGCAATAAGGAATGCGATACCAACGTACAATATTGTGATCAATGCGGTACGGAACTTAAATTTTACTCTCCAGACATCTAATCATTGATCATTGAGCAGTGGCTTTGATTTGTATCCAAAATGTCGTGATGTGTCTCTTTGGCCATAAACTTCTACCATAAACTTCTTATGTGTCATGTCAGAAGTCCTCTGATATTGATCTTGGTCTCAGACAGTCATTTTGAATATATATAATGGACTGTATTACTTGACACCAGCTAGTGGAACACTGCTGTTTTCGTCAAAATTAACATTTTTCTTTTTACTTTTTGTTATTATTATTATTCGGGACTTATATAGCGCCAACAGTTTACCCAGCGCTTTACAACTTGGGGGGCAGACAGTACAGTTACAATACAAATCAATACAGGAGGAATCAGAGGGCCCTGCTCGTTAGAGCTTACAATCTAGTTAAGAGCCTACCTTTGGTTTTGCAGCTAAAACACATACAGATTGTTCATAGAAACATAGAGAAGCGACAGAAGGAAAAATAACGAATAGTCGAGTCTGCCCGTTTTTTTGTATTTTTATACATGTTTTCTATTTTTTTGTTTGTTTTTTGTTTATTTGGTAACTTTGTATAGATCGGTGTTCATTTGCAGTCTCTAACCACTTTTTTCCAGAGCTTTTTTTTTTTTATATTTTTTTTTTTTCGCACATCTAAAAATTCACATTTTAGGTCTGAGTATTACCCCCAAATATTATATTTTATGATATTAACACATACATTTAGAAAAATTAAATATTTTAGTGCACAGAACACACAATCTATTACCAATTTTTTGTTAAAGTATAAAAGATGAGGTTGAGTCAAGTAAAAAGATATCAAATATGTCAAGCCTTGACCACATGACCTCCGGAGGGTTTTACCCCCTTCATGACCCGGGCATTTTCTGACACTTGTTTACAAGTTAAAGAGGAGGGCCCATTAAAAAAATAAATAAATAAAAGTCAGCAGCTACAAATACTGCAGCTGCTGACTTTTAATTGGACACTTACCTGTCCCAGGGTCCAGCGATGCGGGGGATCGAAGCCCCGCTCGCCTCCCCCTCCGTTCGGCGATGTCGGCATTGCAACTGTGGGCGCTGGGCTGTGGCTTCACAGCTGGGCACCCACTGCGCCGCATGCCGTGATTGGCCGCTCAGTCACCTGGGACCTGTAATGGGTCCCAGGTGATTGACAAGAGGGAGGGAGCAGAGCCGAGTCCTTCCTGTGCCGAGGGGGAAGTGATGTCACCAGCCCAGGCACTGGAAGAGGCAGACTACGAGGGACCCCCTAGCAACAGGCATTTAGAGGTGAGTTAAAAAAAAAAATTTCCAAATGTTTATTTTTTATTTTTTTTTAGGAATTTTCATGTATTTTGTATTTTTTGGGTGGAACACCACTTTAAAATCAGTATTTTTTGCTAGAAAATTAATGAGAACCCCCCAAACAGTATAAATATATATTTATTTATATTTGGCAGAGACTCTGGAGAATAAAATGGTGGTCGTTGCAATATTTTATGTCACACGGTATTAGCGCAGCAATTTATTGGGAAAAAATACACTTCACTGATTTAAAAAAAAAACTAAACAGTAAAGTTAGCCCAATTTGTTTATTTATTGTGAAAGATGATGTTACACTGAGTAAATAGATACCTAACATGTTACGCTTTAAAATTGCGCACATTTGTGGAATGGCGACAAACTACAGTACCTAAAAATCTCCATAGGCGACGCTTTAAAAACTTTGAACAGTTACCTGTTTAGTGTTACAGAGGAGCCCTTTTGCTAGAATTATTGCTCTTGCTCTAACGATCACGGCGATACCTCACATGTATGATTTGAACACGGTTTACATTTGCGGGCGCGACTTATGTATGCGTTTTCTTTGTCACGGGAGCACGCGGAGACGGGGGCGCATTAAACACTTTTTCTTATTTATTTATTTTAGTTTTACACTGTTCCTTTGTAAATAAAAAATAAAAAATTTTAAAAATATTTTTATAAAAAAAAAAAATAAAAAATAAAAAAATTCTTATCACTTTTATTGCTGTCACAAGGAATGTAAACATCACAAGTCACAGTAATAGGCAGCGACAGGTACTCTTTATGGGGAGATCTGGGGTCTAAAAGACCCCAAACCCCTCCTCTGTATTTCAAACTATTCAAAGAGCCAAAATCTGCGGTTTTGGATATTTTGGATTTTTTTTAATTGCGCCGTTGGCTTCCAAGTAAACCAGCTTAGCTCGGGTCTCTGCCCGGGAGGCCTGGGTGGGGTGGCGGAAGGCGGCGGGAGGGGGGGCGCCGCCCCACTGCTTGTGATAGCGGCTGAGCAGCTATTTAGCCGCATCAGTTGTTAGCACCTGAAAGCCGAGTGTCCGCTCTAAAAAACGGTACCAGGGTGTTGCCTCTAGCCGCAGGCATCACCCCGGGACAACCACTTCCTCAAAATGACGTACATGTACGTGATTTGGCGGCAAGTGGTTAACTGGAAATTGCTCGGTGATGCAACGTTGTACCCAAATTACATTTATATCATTTCCTTCACACAAATGGAGCTTTCTTTTGGTGGTATTTGATCACCACTGGGTTTTTTATTTTTTATTATATAAATGAAAAAAGACCAAAAAAACCCCAAAAAATTATGTATTCTCTACTTTCTGTTAGAAAACATATCCAATAAAATCTAATTTGGTCATAAATTTAGGCCAATATTTATTCTGCTACATGTCTTTGGTAAAAGCCAAACTGTGTTTTTGGGGACACTATTGGGAAGTAGATATTTGCAAGCACACCATGGATCGACAAAAAGTGGCGTCCAAACGGATTATTTATTGCATGATCACAACACAAGGAGAGTACAACGTTTCAGAGTCACGCAGGACCCCTTCGTCAGGTATGTGATCACATGCCTGACAAAGGGGTCCTGCGTGACTCCAAAACTTTGCACTCTCCTTGTGTTGTGATCATGCAATAAATAATCCCTTTGGACGCCACTTTTTGTCGATCCATGGTGTGCTTGCAAATATCTACTTTGTGACTTAAACCAATATCCAGCTGGTTGTTGCTGCAGCACCCAAACTTTGAGAGCTTATCCAGGAACGTGTGAGATGGGAATATGAAGTATTACTTTACTATTGGGGACACTTTACTATTGGGGACACTAGTATAGTTTTGATCATGATCAAGATACCGATCATATCATTAAGACACTACACTAGCAATGGAGGTTATAGCGTGACTGTTAAAGTGTTGCTGGCAATCAAGGGGTTAACTGTGGATGGCATTTGTAAGTTTAAAAAGCCAATATAAAGGAATAATAGTGGTTAAAAAAAGCACTTGTGGGTTTAACTAATCGTTTTTTTAAATATAATTCTCCTTTTGGGGGGTGTGGCAGGGGGTGTGCCCTTTGCCTTCATACTTTTGTTAATAGGTATCCCTCGTTCCCATTTTAAAAAGTTGGGAGGTCTGCCTTAAGTGTTCATAAGCCATGTGGTGTCTCAAATAGAGGATGATAGAATAGGTAATGGAATGAGAAGGAGGAGAAATGTTACCTTATTTTGTAATATAAGAACACCAGCAATTATTAGGTGGGTGGAACAACTATGGTTGAATCATCTTATGGATTGAGAAGTTGCCTTCTTTGCCATTCTTTCAACTTTTTTACCCCAGAGGAACCTTTGAAATGATTTTCAGGTATCGAGGAACCTTTGCTAAAACCAAATCATTGGGGGACAGTGGTAAAAATGCCCCTTACATTGGTGGTCAGGGGGGAAGAAATGTCCATTACAGTGGTGTTCCATATGCCAGCCTTACAGATTGCAAAAATCGGGCAGCACAGTGGTGTAGTGGTTAGCACCTTCGCCTAGCCACAAAGGGGTCACTGGTTTGAATCCCAACCACGACACTACCTGCCTGAAGTTTGCACGTCCTCCCTGTGCCTGCGTGGGTTTCCTTCGGGTACTCCGGTTTCCTCCCACACTCCAAAGACATGCTGAAGTTTAATTGGCTCCTGTCCAGTGGCGGCTGGTGCTCAAAATTTTTGGGGGCGCAAACAAACTGAAAAATTCAGAATAATACTAAAATAAACCCCATCAAATGCAGCCACTGTACCATCAATGTCAGCCACTGTGCCATTAAATGCCGCCATTGTGCCCCATCAAATGCCGCCATTGTGCCCCATCAAATGCCGCCCCTGTGACCCATCAAATGCAGCCACTCTGACCCATCAAATGCAGCCACTGTGACCCATCAAATGCAGCCACTGTGACCCATCAAATGCCGCCATTGTGCCCCATCAAATGCCGCCATTGTGCCCCATCAAATGCAGCCACTCTGACCCATCAAATGCAGCCACTGTGACCCATCAAATGCAGCCACTGTGACCCATCAAATGCCACCACTGTGCCCATCAAATGCCGCCATTGTGCCCCATCAAATGCAGCCACTGTGACCCATCAAATGCAGCCACTGTGACCCATCAAATGCAGCCACTGTGCCCCATCAAATGCAGCCATTGTGCCCCATCAAATGCCACCACTGTGCCCATCAAATGCTGCCATTGTTCCCCATCAAATGCCGCCACTGTGACCCCCACTCGCCCGCTGTCTGACCGGCACTTACCCCATCTCTGTGGCGGGTCAGGCAGCGGTGAGCTGTGTCCTCCGTGTTTTTTGTCTTCCTGCTTCCTGCTAGGTGTCCAATAGCAGCGCCTGTCCTTTCAGCCAATCAGGTGACGGGTATCAGACCCGCGCTGCCTGATTGGCAGGGAGGCTCTTTAGTGTTAGAAAAGCAAATATTTATTTGCTTTTCTAACACACCTGGGTGGGCTCTGAGCGCAATGCTCTGCACTCTGAGTCCACATTTTCTGAAGCCTATCAGAGGTAATCAGGTGCTTCAAAAAAATACCCCCGCCGCTGTAATTCAGGCGCCCAGCGTCCTAAAAGGGGCCGGACGCCTGAATGGGAGGTGGCGGTGGCGGCGGCAGCTATGGATAGATTCAAGCTAAGCATGAATCTATCCATTCTACATAGATTTGGTGGCTGGGGAGAGAGGACGGGGCGCCCGTGCGCCCTTAATGGACGGGCCGCCCCTGCTCCTGTCTAAATTGGCCCTAACATATGTATGTATGAATGTGAGTTAGGGACCTTAGAGTGTAAGCTCCTTGTGGGCGGGGACTGATGTGAATGTACAATGTATATGTAAAGTGCTGCGTAAATTGACAGCGCTATAGAAGTACTTGTAATAAAATAAGATTGGTGTCATGTCGCTGGCCCCGGAATTATGGAGACACCATCAAATGGGAGGCCAGTCAGCCACAGCTCGAGGAACCTCAGGATTCCATGGAACCCCAATTGAAAATGGCTGCTATTACAACTGCTTGAAAAGTTTTTGCTTTTACTTTTTTTTTTTTTTTTATGGAGTTGTTTTTTATGGTTAGGACATTTTTATAGACCTATATCAGGGAATATGAAGTGTGCCATCATGCCCTCCGCCGTAAGCTGTGCTAGACTGATGCCTTCACATGTACTTATGAGTCATAGAATACACATTATATTCCAATATTACGATTCGGCTGCTGTGTAGATAAAGGGTGTGGATGTAGTAAGCAGAGCCAAGAAGCCTGGGGCTACCTTGGAAGTCATGACACTATAGTCATATAAATAGGCAGCCTGCTAAAAAACGATTGAAACTTGCACATTGATGTACCAGAGGGGGAAGCAAAGGTGTCAAAAGGTTCCTATATCAAAGTCTCTGAAATAAGAAGAGTTGTCATTGCATAGCCAGCAATAGGGGAACCTTGTCCTTATACAAGAATATTTATTCTAAAAGGATAACTAAACGCGCCTTCTAAAATCCTTGCAGGTCAAGGGTATTACATTTTGTTAAAAAATAATGTTTTACATTACCCTAATTGAATGAAATTCAAAGCAGATCTGCTCCATTTCTGCTCTGTGCATGCGAGGCTGAGGCATTGACGAAAGTACCTGCCATCTGTAGTGCCAGTAATACACCCTATGAGGGAACTGCTGTCAAACACTATGGGTGGGCGGTCAATTTGCACTCAGCCAAGACATGCATTCCTTGGATGACAAAGCTGCTGCTTGCTTAGCCACTTGACCTTCGGAAGGTTTACCCCCCTTCAGGCCATTTTCTGCGGTACGGCACTGTGTTACTTTAACTGACAATTGCGCGGTCGTGCGAAAATGTACTCAAATAAAACGTCCTTTTTTTATGACACAAAAAGAGCTTTCTTTTGGTGGTATTTGATCACCTCTGCGTTTTTTTGTTTTTTTTTTATAAACAAAAAATGACCGACAATTTTGAAAAAAAAAAAAACAAAAACAATATTTTCTATTTTCTGCTATAAAACATATCCAATTAAAAAAATGTAAAAAACATCTAATTTCTTCATCAGTTTAGGCCAATATGTATTCTGCTACATATTTTTGGTAAAAAATTGGTTGGTTTGTGCAAAAGTTATAGCATCTACAAACTGTGGGATATTTTTATTTGGTTTTTTTTTATTTTTTATTAGTAATGATGGCGATCAGGGACTTATAGCGGGACTGCAATATTGCGGTGGACAAATTGGACACTAAGGCTCGGTTCACACTTGTACAATGCGGGAACCCTGCGAATCCACTGCGAATTCCTGCATCGCACCGGACTCACACAGCAGTTCACACTGCCATATGCGAACTGCCGGGAGTGTCAATATATTGTTAATGACACCCCCAATTCAGCTTGCATATCGCACTGCGAACTGACAGTTCGGACATAAATCGGATCACATGGGTGTGTTCTGGGGCATACCCCTGTATGATCTGGGCATACCCCTGTATGATCTGGGCATACCATGTATGATCTGGGCATACCATTTATGATCTGGGCATACCCCTGTATGATCTGGGCATACCATGTATGATCTGGGCATACCCCTGTATGATCTGGGCATACCATGTATGATCTGGGCATACCCTTGTATGATCTGGGTATACCCATGTATGATCTGGGTATACCCATGTATGATCTGGGTATACCCATGTATGATCTGGGTATACCCATGTATGATCTGGGAATACCATGTATTATCTGGGCATACCCCTGTATGATCTGGGCATACCCCTGTAAGATCTGGGCATACCACGTATGATCTGGCATACTCCTGTATGATCAGGGCATACCCCTGTATGATCTGGGAATACCATGTATGATCTGGGCATACCCCTGTATGATCTGGGCATACCCCTGTAAGATCTGGGCATACCACGTATGATCTGGCATACTCCTGTATGATCAGGGCATACCCCTGTATGATCTGGGAATACCATGTATGATCTGGGCATACCCTTGTATGATCTGGGAGTACCATGTATGATCTGGGAATACCCCTGTATGATCTGGGCATACCCCTGTATGATCTGGGAATACCATGTATGATCTGGGCATACCCTTGTATGATCTGGGCATACCCCTGTATGATCTGGGCATACCCCTGTAAGATCTGGGCATACCACGTATGATCTGGCATACTCCTGTATGATCAGGGCATACCCCTGTATGATCTGGGAATACCATGTATGATCTGGGCATACCCTTGTATGATCTGGGAGTACCATGTATGATCTGGGAATACCCCTGTATGATCTGGGCATACCCCTGTATGATCTGGGAATACCATGTATGATCTGGGCATACCCTTGTATGATCTGGGCATACCCCTGTATGATTTGAGAATACCATGTATGATCTGGGAACACCATGTATGATCTGGGCATACCCCTGTATGATCTGGGCATACCACGTATGATCTGGGAACACCATGTATGATCTGGGCATACCCCTGTATGATCTGGGCATACCACGTATGATCTGGGAATACCATGTATGATCTGAAAGGGGCCGGACGCATGAATAGGGGGTGGCGATGGATAGAGCATTGCCGTATCGCTAGAACGTGGAGGGGAAGGCGGCCGTGGATAGAGTGGACGCCCCTAATGGACGGTCCGCCACTGCTTGAGGCTGTAATTGGTGCCAAAGGTACTTCATCATAGTATTGAGCAAAGGCTGTGAATACTTTATGTACATGGGATCTGTTTAGTTTTTATTTTTAATACATTTGCAAAGATTTCAAACAAACTTCTTTCACGTTGTCATTTTGGGGTATTGTTTGTAGAATTTTGAGGAAAATAATTTATTTAATCCATTTTGGAATAAGGCTGTAACGTAACAAAATGTGGAAAAAGTGAAGCGCTGTGAATACTTACCGGATGCATTGTATATTATATTTTTTGTTTGGGGTTAATTACTGCTTTAAAAAATTGCCATATTTATATTTTTTGTGCATTTTAGCTTTTTTCCTGTAGATTAGTTCCAATTAACTGAACATTACATCAGGTCAGCGATAGGGTTACATTGCACTGGCAGATTACTGGCTTGCTGCTCTTTAAAATACAGCCGTATTGTTCGTGTGCATTTACATACTGTAGAACATAACAATGTTACAAGATTGGAATAAGGCAAATGTAATCAAATGAAGTCATCACAGAGTAAGGTACACCGCGGTACTCTGGCCACCCACACAGGCGTGCTCGGCTCCTTTTGTCTTTGACCAATGGCTGAATTGCCAGTCAGGTTCTGCCAGTCCATGGATTAGTAGAACTGGCTCAGCCAGCTTTCTCAGATACTTGTCAATGTACATTCCACACGTTGTTAGGTGCTCACATTTTTTGCACTTTGTCTTCCTACGCACACCCACCCATTGAAACTAGTGCCATAAAGCACCGAACAATAGTGACCAAAAATAGTGACCGATTTACACAACGGATAGAATTGCCTGTTTATTCAAAGGGCCCTGAATGCTTCCTGCTGTGTACACATTTGTATAATGAGCTTATGTTCAATTTCTACATTGCTGCAACACACAAGTATATTGTGCCTTTGTCAAAAGAAAATTACATCGGGTGCACCACCAGCGCATTAAAGAAAAAAATCACTTGACTATATCTAGTAAAATGTACAACTATGAACAGAATATGTAGTCATGGATTTGTGTGGACTTACAGAAGAGAAACTGGGTACCATAAAAACAACTTTATGTACCATTAAAAATCTATTACACAACATTAAAAATTACTCTCCACATAGGTGCAGCACCCTCCTAGTTTAGGTGCTAGGACAGACTTTCTCAACCTTTTCAACATGGAGGAACCCTTGAAATAACCTTTCGGTCTCAGGGAACCCCTGTTAAAAATGGCTATATCTACAACTCATGATACATTTGTGCAATGGTCAGGGGAAGAGTGCTCCTTACATCTGTGGTTTTGGGGAAGAATTTCCCCCCTACAGATAGCTAAAAAGATCATTGGTGTCACTGGGAACTTATGTGAGATGCAAAAATTGGTCATTGCTCAAGGAACCCCTAGCAACCATTGGAGGAACCCTGGTTGAGAAACCCTGTGCTAGGATGTAAATATTTAGACTAGTGTAATTTGCTCTTCCGCCCAACTGTGGGGCTAGAGGCAAATCTATCTTCAGCAGGTCTGCTTAACAGAATGCGGCAACTCATTAGTTAGGGCTGCTCCTGTGTTCTGGTGCTTCTGAGTTTGCTTGGACTCCTACCACCTTCAAGAAACTAGTAGAGCTTTCTGGAGCATGGGTGGGAATTAGGCAAATCGGCAGCATGAGTATGTAGCAGCCCCAGCCAATTACAGGGGAGGTTCCCCCGGAGCATGTTGGCATTAGCCTATATATTCAGGGAACATTTGAACTCTGGTCCCTTCCCAGATAGTGGAGGCACTGGCCGGGAGTGAGGCAGGTTTTCCACCCCTGGCACTTGCTGCCATGCGGCCTCAGGTAGTCAACTTGAGGGCCTGAAGCTAAAGGAAAGGAGTGACCCTGGTGCTTCTGAAGGGCTGACTGAGGGGGAGCTGTGCCTGAGAGGATCTGTTTGCAACTCCAGTGAGTACAAACCAATGATCTAGGAGCCCGTTCTTTTTCTTTTTTTTTGGCTACCCCTGTGAGTTAGTTCAGTCAGCCAAGGGTCCAACTAAAAGGGATCGTTAGCTAGTGTTCTGAAGAGCTTGCCCAATTGCAATTACTGCATGGGACTTTGCTCAGTTATACTATTTTTAGACTGTCAAACAGTCTGCCGTCCTACACTACAAGAAACTTTGCTCATACTCGGTGGTGGCCCATCTATTAGGGGCCCCTTAATTCATGCGCCCGGCTCCTAATCTACATGCAAGGTGCCGGAAGCATGGATTACATGGATTTCAATGGGTTTTTTTTTTTAAGCACATGATTAGAGCCTGAGGCTCTAATTGGCTCAAATGCCTTTGCAAAATCCAGATACACCACATCCACAGGCCTTCCTTTATCTAGATGGCAGCTCACTTCTTCATAGAAGGTTAATAAATTGGCCTGGCAAGAACGATTCTTCATGAATCCATGCTGATTACTACAAATAACACTGTTTTCATTACTAATATCTTGTATATAGTCCCTTATCATTCCCTTCAATAGCTTGCAGACTATTGATGTTAGGCTAACTGGCCTGTAGTTCCCATGGATATATCTCGGTCCTTTTTTAAATATTGGTGCCACGTTGGCTTTTCTCCAATCAGCTGGTACCATTTCAGTCAGTAAACTGTCCATAAAAAATTGAAACAATGGTCTGGCTGTCACCTGGCTGAGTACCTTAAGGACCCTCGGGTGTAAGCCATCTGGTCCCGGTGACTTATTTACTGTATGTGACGTTTTTCATGTCTACTTCTGATTCTGTCTTCTGTTGGCTTTGCACTAGAGTGTGCATGTAAAACCAGCCTATTGCACAACCTATACATATACAGAACCTATGAAGAAGAGCTAAAAAGATGTAAAGCAGATTTCTGTGTGGAAATAGAACCTATTTCTAACATTCCACTGATCCAAAGTCTTATGTCATGCACCTTGACATTCAATGCTTTAGCTCAACCATAGAAGTCTATAGAATAGAAAGCAAATGGAGCATGACTTCAGAACAGTAGGGTACAAACACTGAAGTTACATATTTTTCTAGATCAGTTGTCCCCAAACTGTGGCCCTTTGCTTGCCTTTATCCAACCCTTGGGGCACTACTCCTCCAACTGACAATAATGATGGGATGGCATTTCTCCCGCTGACATCATCGATGGGGCACTATTTCTCCCACTGATACCAACATTGGGGCATTATTTGCTCCCACTGGCCACAGTAAGCCCCCATAAAGCCTGAAGGACAGTAAACTGGTCCTATACTTAGAAAGTTTGGAGACCCCTGTTTTAGATAATAAAACCTAAATGAGTCCTTCCTGGATAGCAACATCTCATATACTCTCAACTTTTTAAGGTCAGCAATCCAGACATTATAGCGTTAAGCTCTGAAAAAAATAGTGCAATCCTTCATTTAAATACAGAGTATGATTTTTTTTTTAATTGACAATAGCCTTTTGTTAAAAAATTATTCTTTCAAACACATTGTAATCAATGTCTTATCAAAGTAGTAGGCGTCAAGAGGGAAATTGTATGCTCCAAAGTACCATGACCTCTTTATTTCAGTGACCTAAAGGAGAAGAGTCAATGAGATGAGTCAATGACCTAAAGGAGAAGAGTAGTCCTAGACATCAACACCTATTCTGCATTATATTTCTGAAAGAACATTTATCACTGCTCATCCCAGACGAGCCTCCAGACAATATATACTGTACATTAAGTTGCAAGGTGCATGTAAATCACATTTCATTTGTTTTTTTTTTGTTTTTTTGCTACTTTTTTTTTTTGTAATTTAGTAAACTCCATTCAGAAGTAAAGCTCTGGCGGCATTTGTGCAAATTCCCATGCATTTTTTTGTAGACTCTGCCCAAGTACATCAATATAGATAATGTCCATTCAGTTCAAGGCTATTTCTTAGTTATGTTTTAACAAAACCGTAATAGGAAAAGAATATGTTTTGCTCAGGCAAGAGTCTGGGTTGCCATGGCTACATATTTAATACAAAATCCTGTTTTTCACCCACTTTAATTTTCCTATTAGAACAAGAACTGCAATGGACACGGTCACATCTGTGTGAATGTTGTATGGCAAGAGATTTAAAGCTGCAGTCCAGGTCTACAGAATAATCAGCCATTGAAACACACATATGGGAACTGTCTTGGCTACTAAAGTATTTGTGATTTATGTTTAACCTGTGTGATTCGGACACCTCTGCCAGACGGCATAGCTAGGTTAGTGACCTCAGTTTCTCCATTGTAGTTAAGTAAATCCATCTCCAGCCTGAGCCCGTTGTCGGCTGACATAACAGAGCCATTCCAGGCTCTGAAAAGATCCCAACATTATGGCCAGGATCCACCCAGATGCCTGGACCGACAGCTGGCCCAGTCTCTCAGTTAGTTGCTGAGAGCCTGCGCCAGCCGCTCCCGCCCCCTCCACAGCCCAGTGCTCCAGTGTGCACTGGAGGGGCAGAGCAGAGAGCCGGAGACTGACAGTCACCAGCTCTCTGCAGCTTAAAGACCAAGCTGTTTGGTCTTAGAGCCGGGGCGGGGACAGATGCAGCAGCGAACCGATGATGCATCAACCTTTGTATGTATAATTTTTTATTTCTTTTTTTGAATCCCGAACTTCTCTTTTAAAGAATTCTTATCACTCAGTGTGCTTCTTCCACCATCCCATATAGAGGCTGACATACACTATATTACCAAAAGTATTGAGATGCCTGCTTTTATACGCACATGAACTTTAATGGCATCCCAGTCTTAGTCCGTAGGGTTCAATATTGAGTTGGCCCACCTTTTGCAGCTATAACAGCTTCAACTCTTCTGGGAAGGCTGTCCACAAGTTTTAGGAGTGTGTCTATAGAAATATTTGACCATTCTTTTAGAACGCGGTCTCAAACTGGCGGCCCTCCAGCTGTTGCAAAACTACAAGTCCCATGAGGCATTGCAAGGCTGACAGTTACAAGCATGACTCCCTCAGGCAAAGGCATGATTGCAGTTCTGCAACAGCTGGAGGACCACCATTTCGAGGCTCCTGTTCTAGAAGCACATTGAGGTCAGGACTCTCTGCAGGCCAGTCAGTCAGTTACCTCCAACCCAAACTCGCTCGTCCATGTCTTGATGGACCTTGTTTGTGCACTGGTGAGCAGTCATGTTGGAATAGGAAGGGGCCATCCTCAAACTGTTCCCACAAATTTGGGAGCATGAAATTGTCCAAAATGTCTTGGTATGCTGATGCCATATGAGTTCCCTTCAATGGAACTAAGGGTCCAAGCCCCATCCCTGAAAACAAACCCACACCATTATCCCCCCTCCACCAAATTATTTGGACCAGTTCACAAATCAAGGTTCATAAAGACATGGATGAGCAAGCTTCGGGTAGAGGAACTTGACTGGCCTGCACAGAATCCTGACCTCAACCCGATAGAACACCTTTGGGATAAATTAGAATGAAGACTGTAAGCCAGACCTTCTTGTCCAACACCAGTGCCTGACCTCACAAATGCTCTTCTGGTATGCTTGCGCCTTAAGAGTTCCCTTCACTGGAACTAAGTGGCCAAGCAAGGTCCAAAAAGATACGGATAAGCGAGTTTAGAGTGGAGGAACTTGACTGGCCTGCACAGAGTCCTGACCTATATCCGATAGAACACCTTTGGGAGGAATTAGAGCAGAGACTGTGAGCCAGGTCTTCTCGTCTGACTTCACAAACACGCTTGTAGAAGAATGGTCAAACATGCCCATAGACACACTCAGATTCGGTACAAGGGGTGGGCGAGAGGGGCGGGTGCTCTGGGCGGAGTGTGAGAGGGGGCGGGTTGTTAGCAGGCATAAGAGTATCATTATCCTATGCCGGGCATCACTAAATGGCGGCCCGCGGTCTGCGTCCTGCCCGAGCTGCTGCTCTTTCTGGACCGCCACGATTGTGCCATTTATTCACCGCTTTTGTCTCCAGCCTCCTCCACTATCATTAGCAGAGTAGAGAGGAGCGGACAATTCCGCACTGGGGGCGGGACCAGCACTGCTAGGAGGCAGTTCTAGCAGCCAATCACCAGTTCGCTAATATGAAAAGTAAATCCGACAGATCCTGTGCCCCGCCCAGTGCTGCTGTGCCTTCAGTTTAGGATTGTCCTGCGGCTCCCGCCTCCTGTTTTCCACTCTGTGAAAGGCAGGAGAGTGAAGGGAGGAAAATATATGGAACTGTGAAGGATGGGAAGTGGGGGAATGGGGGCAGTGCTGTGTGGAGGGGTCATGTAAAGGGGCAATACTGTATGGGGTGATAAGTAAAGGGGAAAATACTGTGTGGGGGGGTAGTGTAAAGGGCGAAATACTGTGTGTGGGGTGATATGTAAAGGGGCAATACTGGGTGGGGTGATATGTGAAGGGGGCAATACTGTATGGGGGTGATATGTGAAGGGGACAATGCTGTGTGGGGGTGATATGTAAAGGGGCAATACTGTGTGGTGGTGATATGTGAAGGGGGCAATACTGTGCGGTGGTGATATGAGAAGGGGGGCAATACTGTGTGGTGGTGATATGTAAAGGGGCAATACTGTGTGGTGGTGATATGTGAAGGGGGCAATACTGTGCGGTGGTGATATGTGAAGGGGGCAATACTGTATGGGGGTGATATGGGAAGGGGACAATGCTGTGTGGGGGTGATATGTAAAGGGGCAATACTGTGTGGTGGTGATATGTGAAGGGGGCAATACTGTGCGGTGGTGATATGAGAAGGGGGGCAATACTGTGTGGTGGTGATATGTAAAGGGGCAATACTGTGTGGGGGTGATATGTAAAGGGGCAATACTGTGTGGGGGTGATATGTGAAGGGGGGCAATACTGTGTGGGGGTATATGTGAAGAGGGGCAATACTGTGTGGGGTGATATGTGTGAGTGAACTCTGTTTCTATCGCATTAAACCTAATTGAATTTGTATTGTTTTAAGTATATTCTTGTTTTGAAATGACATTGATTCTTCCTTAAAAACGGGGGGGGGGGGGGGGGCGCAGTTTGCCATCTTCGACCTGGGCACCAAATGGCCTTGTCCCAGCACTGGACACACTCCTAAACCTTGTGGACAGCCTTCCCAGAAGAGCTGTTATAGCTGCAAAGGGTGGGCCAACTCAATATTGAACCCTACGGACTAAGACTGGGATGCCATTAAAGTTCATGTGCGTGTAAAAGCAGACGTCAGAATACTTTTGACAATATAGTTTATGTGGGTGCAATCGGATCCTGTATTAACATGTCAACCTCTTTCTCCGTCTCTGTTTAAGCCCTAAAACTTGCAAAACATCTCAGATTCAAGAGCCTGAGTCCTGCTGTGCAGAGGATTACAGAAAGATAATATAAAGACAGAATAAGATACTCACACTCTCTATATTTAAAACTGAACTCCTGGCAGATATAAAGGACAAATATGTGCAGCTCTATATTAATACATCACAGAATTTTTTTTTTTTTTTAGTACATGCAGCCTAAGTACCCGAATTTGACTTGTTATCCGTCTTTGCAGGCGGAAGAACCTCATCAGTGTGCTGCTTCTCCTTTCACTGTCCAGGCACTGTGTATTGAGCTATTTTCATGGAGTTCAGCTGTAAAATAAATACAGTACCTAGCAATAAAACATGTTGATTATCTACAGTTTTATGGTTATATGAGGTATGCATCCCATCCTAGTCCATCTGTGGGGTTTACAGTTTACTATTAATCAAGATTAATGCCGACTTCTGCATATCATTAATCTTCTTCAGAAAGCAGGTGTCGTCTTCTAGAGAAATATAATTTTTCAAATTTTAGACTTATGCCGCATACACACGATCGGGATTTTGGTCGGAAAAAGATATGCCTTTTCCGACGGGATTCCGCTCTTGCATACACACGGTCACACAAAAGTTCGCTGAACTTTCGACCATCAAGAACGCGGTGACGTCCAACACTACGGCGAGCCGAGAAAATGAAGTTCAATGCTTTCGAGCATGCGTCAAATTGTTTCCGAGCATGCATAGGAATTTTGCGCGTCAGAATTGCTACAGGCAATCGCATTTTCGGATAGGAACTTTTTCCGACCGAAAAATTGAGAGCATGCTCTCAATCTTTTGCTGGCTGGAATTTGGCCAGCAAAAGTCCAATGGAGCATGCACACGGTCGGATTTTTCCGACCAAAAGCTCTCATAGGTCTTTTGCTGGCCAAATTTCCGATCGTGTGTACGCGGCATAACAAAGAGATACAGAGGGGAAAATAATTATTTGATCCCCTGCAGATTTTGTAAATTTGCCCACTTACAAAGAAATGAAGGGACTATAATTGTTATCATAGGTGTATTTTAAATGATAGAGACAGAATATCAACCAAAAATCCAGAAAAAAAAAAAACACATAATACAATGTTATAAATCAAGTTGAATAAGTATTTGATCCCCACACTTGGTGGAGAAACCCTTGTTGGCAAGCACAGAGGTAAGACGTTTATGGTAGTTGGTTACCAGGTTTACACACATCTCAGGAGGGATTTTTGGCATACTCTTTACAGTTCTTCTCTAAATCCTTAGCCTCGGTTCACACCAGAGGCGGCACGACTTGCAGGTCGCCTCACCGAGGCGACCTGCACACGACTGCCCGGGCAACTTGCAAAACGACTTCTGTATAGAAGTCTATGCAAGTCGCCCCAAGTCGCCCCCAAAGTCGTACAGGAACCTTTTTCTAAGTCGGAGTGACTTGCGTCGCTCCCCTTAGAACGGTTCCATAGCACAGAACGGGAGGCGACTTGTCAGGCGACTAGGTCGCCTGATGAAAAAACTGAAAAAAAGAGCGCACCAGCCTAGTGCATTATCCTTAACAGATTTATTTAATTAAAAGCAAGATAAAATCTACTCACAAAGGTCGAAGAAAAAAAAAAATCGCATTGTATATGGCACAGAGGCAAATAGTCCAGTGGTAGCAGTTTTCCAGGTCCCAGGAAGGAGGCGTACGGACTACTGCTGGCTAACGCGTTTCGAAGGTTACCCTTCTTCATCAGAGCCTTAATAGTGTTGGTCTCCTGCTGGCTTTTATACATGTGTCCAGCCAGACAAGACTGGTCGGGTTAGTTCTAAGGCTCCTCCCTTAATTAGTGGGCGGTCCTCTGAGAAGGGTGGGTCTTAGCTTTGACTAGGTCGCCTGACAAGTCGTCCCTGTGTGAACCGAGTCTTAACTTTTCTTGGCTGTTGCTTGGCAACTCATAGTTTCAGCTCCCTCCATACATTTTCTATAGGATTAAGGAGACTGACTAGGCTACTCTATGACCTAAATGTGCTTCTTCTTGAGTCACTCCTTTGTTGCCCCGGTTTTATGTTTTGGGTCATTGCCCTGCTGGAAGACCCATCCTTGACCCATCTTCAGTGTTCTGGCAGAGGGGAGACGGTTCTCATCCAAGATTTTACAATACATGGCCCCGTCCATTAGCCCCTCAATGCGGCAAAGTCAGCCTGTACCTTTAGCAGAGAAACAGCCCCAAAGCATCAGGTTTCCTAACATAATGCTTGACTGTATGGATGGTGTTCTTAGGGTCATAGTCTGCATTTTTCTTCCTCCAAACACGGCAACTCGAGTTAATGCCAAACAGCTCAGTTTTGGTCTCATCTGACCACAGCACTTCCTCCCAATCCTTCTCTGAATCATTTGGATGTTCATTGGCAAACTTCAGATGGGCCTGTACATGTGCCTTCTTGAGGAGGGGGACCTCGCGGGCCCTGCAGAATTTCAATCCATGGCACCGTATCGTGTTACCAATGGTTTGTTTGGGGACTGTGTTCCCAACTGCCTTGAGATCATTCACAAGCTCCTCCCGTGTAGTTCTGGGCTGATCCCTCACTTTTCTCATGATCATCCTTACCCCATGAGGTGAAATCTTGCATGGAACTCCAGACCGAAGGGGATTGATGATTATTTGTATTTCTTCCATTTGCGAATAATCGCTCCAACAGCTGTCTCCATCTCACCAACCTTCTTACTGATGATTTTGTAACCCATTCCAGTCTTGTGCAGGTCTACAATCTTTTCTCTGACGTCTTTTGACAGCTCTTTGGTCTTGCCCATGATGGTGAGATTTGAATGGAAGAAAGACATTCTGTGGACAGGTGTCTTATATACACATAACCAGTTGTCGTTAGGAGCACCTTCTTATATTGACAGGACTAATCTGTGTACCACATGAGCACATACTGTAGCCAGTCTGTGGGAGCCAGAATTATTGTTGGTTGGTAGGGGATCAAATACTTATTTTATTTACTGAACTGCAACTCAATTTATAACATTTGTATCATGTGTTTTTTTTTCTGGATTTTTGGTTGATATTCCGTCTCTATCATTTAAACTATACCTATGATAACAATTATAGACCCTTCATTTCTTTGTAAGTGGGCAAACTTACAAAATCTGCAGGGGATCAAATAATTAATCTCCCCACTGTAAATATGAGCTATCAAGTTAGTTGACAAGTAAATTATTAAATGTCAGCTGAGACTTGGCATGCATGCTTCTCCACCACTTTCTTCGGTGCCCATTGATGATGCAATTAATTTGATTGCTGTATTTACTTAGCTCTGGCACCCAGCAACATGCATGTACCCAGGCAGTGTACGCAAAATGAAAAATTGCTAGGAGAAAGGAGAATGAGGGTTTTTTTCAGAAAAATATAGACCTGTAAAGTCTCTTCTGTCAAAAAAACTCTACCTCCTAGCAATTTTCTACGTAAAAGGTGACTGTACTGTATGTACAGTATGATGTACACAGGTGTACTTGGAATTGTTTTTGTTGTAGTCAGGCCCAGATTTGTGGGAAGTCCAGCAAAGATGCTTAGGGCGACAGCTGCACTCTGACACTGATACCTGATCCAGCAACTCTCCTACCCTTTGCTTCTGAGCAGAGGTGCTCTTTACAGAGGAACATGAATAAACAAAGAATAGGAAAATTAGGCAAAAGTTAAAGCAGAACTTCAGTGCATCTTAGCACTACAAACCAAAAACAATGTTTAATTAATGTTTAATATTCCAAGCAAACTCACCCATCCATTCATATTCTCATACTTGATTTTGCTGAGAAATCACATTGAACCCCTCCTAGCATTTCTGGTCATGGACATCTTGAGTAAGGGCAGAAGATTAATGTAGCATTTGCTTCCTGGAACCCATCTGCCCTTAGCTTAGGCATGCAGACAGGGGGGTGTGCTTAGCTAAGAAAACCCCTCCTCCCCCTTCTGAAGACTCCTGGGATATATGACATAATTTGCCTAGGCATGCAAACCAGGAAGTAACTGAATGCTAGCAGTGGCGGCTGGTGTTCCATTTTTGAGGTGGGGGGGCAGCAAACAAACCCCCTATCCCTGTCCGCTCGCCAGCCTTGCCCGCTTGTCAGCCCCGCTCGCCTGCCCTGCTGGTCCGCTCGCCAGCCCCGCACTTACCCCATCCAAGTCATGGGCAGCTTCCCTGACTTCTCCTCCCAGCCAATCCGGTCAATTCTCCTCCCCGGCCAATCCGGTCTAAGGACCTGCTTCCTGTTCTGATTGGCAGGGAGGAGAAGCAGGAAGATTCCGGCTCTAATCATGTGTGTAAAAAAAAAACTCATAGAACTCTATGCATCTGGTGACCCGCATGGAGATTAGGGGCCGGTGCATAGAGATTAGGGGGGCGCTTATGGACTGGCCGCTGGTAAATGCTAGCAGCATAAGGATTAAAAAAAAGTCACTATCGATTGAGAGGGTAAAGTTCCGCTTTAAGTTACAGCACATCAAAATTGTAATCAATCAGATGTGCATGGTGATAATTAAAAAAGGGGGGTAAAAGGTTATAAATCACTAAAATTGCTTGGATATTAGAAAAGCCTAGTTGTCCATAATAAAGTCTTTTATGCATCCATAAACACTTGTAGCAGCACCTCAAGGAAACTGAAAGCGGAGTTTCACCCAAAAGTGGAACTTCCACTCATCTGATTCTTCCCCCCTCCGGTGCCACATTTGGCACCTTTCAGGGGGGAGGGGGGTACAGATACCTGTCTACTAAGTTTAATATTGAAGACTCATGGTGTCACACTCTAATCAGCTAAATAACTCAAAACACCTGTAAAGGTTTCCTGAGCCTTTAAATGGTCTCTCAGTCAGGTTCAGTAGGTTACACAATCATGAGGAAGACGTCTGGCTTGACCGTTGTCCAAAAGACAGCCATTGACACCCTCCACAAGGAGGATACATCACAAAAGGTCATTGCTAAAGAAGCTGGCTGTTCACAGAGTGCTGTATCCAAGCATATTAATGGAAGGTTCAGTGGAAGGAAAAAGGTGTGGTAGAAAAAGGTGCACAAGCAACAGGGATAACCACAGCCTTGAGTGGATTATGACGCAATGGCCATTCAAGAATTTGGGGGAGATTCAGAAGGAGTGGATTAGGGCTGATGTCAGTGCTTCAAGAGCCACCACACAGAGACGTTTCTAGGACATGGGCTTCAACTGTCGTACTCCTTGTGTCAAGCCACTCCTGAACCAGAGACAACGTCAGAAGCTTCTTATCTGGGCTAAGGAGAAAAAGGACTGGACTGTTGCTCAGTGGTCCAAAGTTCTCTTTTCGGGTGAAAGTAAATTTTGCATTTGATTTGGAAATCAAGGTCCCAGAGTTTGGAGGAAGGGTGGAGAGAAACAGAATCCAAGTTGCATGAGGTCCAGTGTGAAGTTTCCACCATCAGTAATGATTTTGGGGGCCATGTCATCTAATGGTGTTGGTTTACTGTGTTTTATCAAGCCCAAAGTTAGCGCAGCAGCCCTCTAACAGGAAATTCTAGAGCACTTCATGCTTCCCTCTGCTGACCAGCTTCATGGAGATACGGATTTCATTTTCCAGCAGGATTTGGCACCTGCCCACACTGCCAAAAGTACCAATACCTGGTTTAATGATCATGGTATCACTGTGATTGACCAGCAAACTCACCTGACCTAAACCTCATAGAGAATCTGTGGGGTATTGTCAAGAGGAATAGGAGACACCAGACCCAACAATGCAGACGAGCTGAAGGCCGCTACCAAAGCAACCCGGGCTTCCATAACACCTGAGCATTGCCACAGGCTGATCGCCTCCATGCCACGCCGCATTGATGCAGTAATTCATGCAAAAAGAGCTCCAACCAAGTATTGGTATAGTGCATACTATAGTGTACATGGACATACTTTTCAGTAAGCCAACATTTCTCCATTAAAATCCTTTTTTTTTTTTTATTGGTCTTGTGTAATAATCACATTTTCTGAGATAATGAATTTTGGGTTTTCACTAGCTGTAAGCCATAATCATCAAAATTAAAAGAATGAAATGCCTGAAATATATCACTGTGTGTGTAATGAATCTATATAATATATGTGTTTCACTTTTTGAATTAATTTACTGAAATAAATTTACTTTTTGATGATATTCTAATTTTTTGACATGCGCCTGTATAGAGAGAGAGAGAGAGAGAGAGAGATTAAGTGTCTCAGAAGGTCTCATAATCACTTGCCTTTTTATCGAGCCTTTAAGGGATTTAAAGCATTATTATTGATTTAGTAGGAATATATTAGTTTGTGGTTAGAATGGATTGTATATAACAAAGTCTTGAATTTGCTGCCGTGTTGGTGAAGTTGCGGTGAACATAACACCGGATCCAGCCTTTACTATATGTCACTTACACAGTTGCAATGTAATAAAACCATCAAGGTTATATCTTTTAAGACCTTGTAATTGTGGCCTCACAATCCCCCAGAGTACCCTACCACTATTGTTGTCTGTGTATGTAATTGTGGCAGCCAGGCAGATCTTTTCATTTTGTGCTGTAGAGAGAGAAAAGCGAAATTTATCAAACCGGGATATCTGAAATTGGGGGGAAAGATTAACTGTATCCTGCAGAATCCACTCAGTAGTTTGTTTCCATTCTCTCGAATAGGGTATTAAGAAGGAACATTAGCTCTTTAATTGGTTGTGTGTAAAGGTTTGGACACCCATGGTCAAACAATGCATTTTGTTGATTTGAAACCGTAACACAGCTTTGGGATGGATTACAAAGGATCATTCCACCGATAAGCAATATTTTATTTACAGGTGGTGGTCTGAGTGGGCTGAATCAGCTCTTGGCGTCTTATGTCCTGGCTGGGTGCATCCACTGTTACACAAGGTTTCATAGGTTGGACTTGATGGACTTTTTTTGACCTCATCTACTTTGTAACTATGTAACAAGCGAGACTCTCACAGACATATATAAACCTCAGGAAAAAGGAAAATTTCTTAAAAATAAAACTCTTCCCTTACATATGCTTTTCTGCATACAGAACACAAACATAGGGGTAACACTTTGTTTGAGCTTACCTAAAGGAAGAACTCCATTAACCGCTTCAGCCCCGGTAAGATTTTACCCCCTTCCTGACCAGAGCACTTTTTGCAAATTCGGCACTGCGTCGCTTTTACTGACAATTGCGCAGTCGTGCCATGTTACACCCAAACAAAATTGATGTCCTTTTTTTTCCCACAAATAGAGCTTTCTTTTGGTGGTATTTGATCACCTCTGCGGTTTTTATTTTTTGCGTTCTAAACAAGAAAAGAGCGGCAATTTTGAAATAAAAGCATTATTTTTAACTTTTTGCTATATTAAATATCCCCCAAAAATATATAATAAAAAAAATTACAATAATTTTTCCATTAGTTTAGGCTAAAATGTATTCTTTTACATATTTTTGGTAAAAAAAAAAAAAAAAAAATCGCAATAAGCGTATATTGATTGGTTTGCACAAAAGTTATAGTGTCTACAAAATAGGGGATAGATTTATGGCATTTTTATTATATATATTTTTTTTATTAGTAATGGCAGCAATCTGCGATTCTTATCATGACTGCGACATTATGGCGCACACATCGGACACTTTTGACACTATTTTGGGAACATTGTCATTTATACAGCGATCAGTGCTATAAAAATGCACTAATTACTGTGTAAATGACACTGGCAGGGAAGGGGTTAACCATTAGTGGCGATAAAGGGGTTATGTGTGTCCTAGGGAGTGATTCTAACTGCGGGGGGGATGGGCTTCAACTCACATGACAGCGATCACCGCTCCCGATGACAGGGAGCAGTGACCTCTGTCATGTTACAAGGCAGAAAGGAGAAATGACTTGTTTACATCTCCCTGTACTGAGGCTCTGTGACAGGATTGCCAGGACACTGGCGGATATCGAGTCCACGGGTCCCGTGGGTACGGTCACGCTGTACTCAGCAAGGGGACATATAGGTATGCCTATTTGCCCACTGCTGCCATTGTGCCGACGTATATCGGCGTGCAGCGGTCGGCAAGTGGTTACAAGAGATGGGGACTAACTAGCAACAGTGTAAATTTCATCAACAGAAATATTTTCGGTAACTAAATTAAAGGGGCTGTAAAGGCAGCAGCTCCCCTCAGCCTCCCCAATACTTACCTCTATCTCTATCGAGTAATATCCACAATTGCCTCGGCGGTCCAGGACTCTCCCTCCTGGTTGACTGAGACACAGCAATGGTGCCATTGGCTCCCGCTACCGTCAATCAAAGTCAGTAAGCCAATCAAAAGAGAGAGGGGGAGGGACTGAACTGCAGCTCTGTGTGTGAATGGACACATGGAGCTGCAGCTCGGGTGCCCCCATTATTAGCTGCTTGCTGTGGGGGGCACTGGACAGAAGGGAGGGGCCGGGAGCACAGAAGAGGGACCTGAAAAGAAGAGGATCCGGGCTGCTCTGTGCAAAACCAGAAGGTAAGTATAACATGTCTTTATGAAAACATGTTTTTAAAAAACAAGACTTGAGTATAACTTTAACACTATTTCAAATGACTAAAATACGACTAATGCCCCATACACACGATCAGAATTTCCGTCAGAAAAAACTTGGATGGTTTTTCCAACGGAATTCTGCTCAAGCTTGCCTTGCATACACACGGTCACACAAAAGTTCTCTGAACTTTCGACCGTCAAGAACGCGGTGACGTACAACACTACGACAAGCCGAGAAAATGAAGTTGAATGCTTCCGAGCACGCGTCGAATTGTTTCTGAGCATGCGTGACTTTTTTGCACGTCCGAATTGCATACAGACGAACGCATTTTCGCATAGGAACTTTTCCCGACCGGAAAATAAACGACATGCTCTCAATATTTTGCTGGCTGGAATTCCGCCAGCAAAAGACTGATGGAGCATACACACGGTCGCATTTTCCGACAAAAAGCTCTCACCTGAGTTTTGCTGGCGGCATTACCGATCGTGTGTACGCGGCATAAAACTAAAATAGCATGTTAGTCAACAGACTATAATTAAAACTAAATTTAAATTTGACATCAAAATTAACACTGACTAGCAACCAGCAACTGTTGGAACAATAAACACTTTCTTCAGAAGCCTGCAATGTACAGCACAACTCACAGAGTAAAATAGTCAAAACGATGTAACATACAACATAGAATATAGAGTGAAGTGGTCAGGAGTATGTAATGTACGGCTAACACAATACAACTGTCAGAATACCGTTGTCAGGGGTATGTAATGTACTGCTCACACAATACAACTGTCAGAATACCGTTGTCAGGGGTATGTAATGTACTGCTCACTCAATACAGCTGTCAGAATACCGTTGTCAGGGGTATGTAATGTACTGCTCACACAATACAACTGTCAGAATACCGTTGTCAGGGGTATGTAATGTACTGCTCACACAATACAGCTGTCAGAATACTGTTGTCGGGGGTATGTAATGTACTGCTCTCACAATACAACTGTCAGAATACCGTTGTCAGGGGTATGTAATGTACTGCTCACACAATACAACTGTCAGAATACCGTTGTCAGGGGTATGTAATGTACTGCTCACACAATACAACTGTCAGAATACCGTTGTCGGGGGTATGTAATGTACTGCTCACACAATACAGCTGTCAGAATACTGTTGTCGGGGGTATGTAATGTACTGCTCTCACAATACAACTGTCAGAATACCATTGTCAGGGGTATGTAATGTACTGCTCACACAATACAGCTGTCAGAATACTGTTGTCGGGGGTATGTAATGTACTGCTCTCACAATACAACTGTCAGAATACCGTTGTCAGGGGTATGTAATGTACTGCTCACACAATACAACTGTCAGAATACCGTTGTCAGGGGTATGTAATGTACTGCTCACACAATACAGCTGTCAGAATACTGTTGTCGGAGGTATGTAATGTACTGCTCTCACAATACAACTGTCAGAATACCGTTGTCAGGGGTATGTAATGTACTGCTCACACAATACAGCTGTCAGAATACTGTTGTCGGGGGTATGTAATGTACTGCTCTCACAATACAACTGTCAGAATACCGTTGTCAGGGGTATGTAATGTACTGCTCACACAATACAGCTGTCAGAATACTGTTGTCAGGGGTATGTAATGTACTGCTCTCGCAATACAACTGTCAGAATACCATTGTCAGAAGTATGTAACGCACAATATAGCATATACAGTTAGGCATCTAGAATAAGCAAAATATAACAAAAAATATAGAGTAAAGGGACTGCAGTAGGCAACATATAACATAGAGTGAAGAATCCAGTGTAACATACAACAAAGCATGTAGAGTGAATGATCCAGAGTATGTAATGTAAACCAGCATATGCAGTGAAGTACCCAGGGAAAGTAACATACAGTGTAGCATATAGAGTGAAGCATACAGAGTATCTGTCTATCATCCCACTTTCCCCAGATCCTCCCCTATACTCTTAATCCCATCACAAATAAAACCTTCACACCTCGAACACGTTCATTGCTGCATCCTGTTTAATTAACATGTAGAACTAGTATGAAAATTTGAAAGACTTTCCAATGGGGTCACAGAAGGAAACAAAAACAAGACAGCGATTTTAAAACTGAACTTTAGGTAGATCTAAAATACACAAATCAGTGGAGCTTTGCTTACACTCTATTTAAAAAAAATGGTTTAATGACATTATTTTGAGCCATTAAAGTGATTGCAAAGGATTGTAAAGTAAATAACTAACATGGTATACTTACCTGCTCTGTGCAGTGGTTTTGCGCAGAGCAACCCGGATCCTCTGATTCTCGGGTACCCCGCTGGCGCTCTGAGCTCCTCCCCCTTGCGAAGTGCCCTCATAGCTAGCTGCTTGCTGTGGGGGCATTCATGCATGCTCGCTCCCGAGCCGGCTCTCTGCGTCCATTAGACACAGAGAGCACAGCTCAGCCCCACCAATGGCTCCTGCTGCTACATCTCAGCCAATCAGGAAGGAGAGAGGCGGGAGAGCCTCGGGTCTCGTGCACATAGCTGAATCGATATCGAGCTTAGGTAAGTATTGGGTATTGGGAGGGGGGGGGGGGGGCTGACGGGGGAGCTGCACACTTTACAACCACTTTAAACCTATTAAAAAAAATATAGATAGATAGATAGATAATCTCTCTCTCTCTCTATATATATATATATATATATATATATATATATATATATATACACATAGTGTTGGTCCTGTACAGCAGGGCTGGAGTGTGAGAGAAGAAGAAGCACGAGGACCAGTTCATGTGCTGACAAGAGTCCATGTATGGACAGACTGGTTGAACGAAAAAAAAATTATTACTGTATGCCCAGCTTTAGAGAGCAATTTGGGAGACTATTAAAGTGGTTGTAAACCCTCTCCTATACCCAATGAAGTGAATATCTTCAGATGATACACAGAGAAGAAACAAATCTCTCTACATAAGTTTTACATGTATATCTGCTGTCTTTCCCTTTCTACACTCTTTGGAAAGTGCAGCTGGTGTTAGAAATCTTGTTTCCTCATTCAGCAGTGGGTGTGGAGCTCATCTCTGTGTCACTCTGCTTTAACCTGCTATCATCATGCTCTCTAAAGCTGGGCATACAGTAATAATTTTTTTTTTCGTTCAACCAGTCTGTCCATACATGGATCGAAATATGGGCAGTCGCTGCTGATCTGGCCGAATGTATTGCCGCCTTAACTGTTCTAATTGATAGTTCCTAACTTCCCACTGATCTCATCTATTGTAGTCATTGAAGGAAAGCCTTGGGGGGATTGCTGTTGGCTGTGTATAGCAGGAAACCTTAAAGCAGAACTTCAGTCATTTTTTCAACTTTCCATCTATTAAATCTTCTGCCCTTGTTGTTGTTTTAACTTTGATAGTAAAACTTTTTTTTCTGCCAGTAAATACCTTATAAAGCCCACTTCCTGTTTCTTGTCCAATCATTAGCCTAGGCCAGTGATGGCGAGCCCTGGCACCCCAGATGTTTTGGAACTACATTTGCCATGATGCTCGTGAACTCTGCAGTGTTTTGGGCATCATGGGAAATGTAGTTCCAAAACATCTGGGGTGCCAAGGTTCGCCATCACTGGCCTAGGCTTATGACATCATGCACCGCTCTCTCTCTCAGCCTGGAGAGAGTTTGCCAAGAAGGGAGGGGGGTGAGTCATACAAGGGCCAATGAGAGCTGCAGAGCTGGAGGTGTGCCTCTGTGTGTCTGTGTAAATCCAGAATGTGAACAGGCAGCAGCTTCAGCTTCCCACAGTTAAAATGGATGCAGCCAGACTCAGTGGAGGGAGATTTCTACAGCATATTTGGCAAGTACAGGATCCCAGTATATATAAACTAATATGCAAAGTGGTTTGCAGGGAAGCTTCAGAATGGCAAAGATGCTTTTATTACAAATCATGTGAGCAGACTGCAGTTCCTCTTTAACAAGTCCCTCTCTCATGTCGTACCACAGGTTCACAGCAGTAGACACTATGACGGATGGTGACTATGATTATCTGATTAAGCTCCTGGCACTTGGAGATTCTGGTGTTGGAAAGACAACATTTCTCTACAGATACACAGATAACAAGTTCAATCCTAAATTTATCACGACGGTCGGGATTGACTTCAGGGAAAAGAGAGTGGTGAGTTACATTTTATTTTCTTGAAATTCTAGTGGGAGATTATGGGAATTTTAAAGTCCAACTCAGAATACAACAATGATGTAGTGCAAACAAAAGAAATAAAAAATATTGAAAAAGTACAAAAATAAACAAAAGTCCAAACTTCCGATGACCAATAGTCCATCACCATTGTGTTACATATGTGAAGATTTCTATAAACTTTCCAAAATTTCGTGCTGTGTCTCCAGCCACCCACTGCAATATATCTGTTTACCTCCAAATGTAGACCCCAATATCATATCAAGGTCATAAAAGCTTAAATCATCCACACCAAGGGGGTGTCTCCTCCAGCATGATTCTGTATTCTACTCCTCCAGCAGCTCCAGACTCACAGGTAAGTATACATCCAAACACAAATAAACTGTGGGAAACCATGAATCAGACCGAGACAGAAGTACAGTTAATCACACTTGTTTAATAATAATAAAATGTAGCGCTGGTAGATTTCTAATCTACTGCTGATAGGTAAATCTAGTGGGTTACTTGTTAGGTGAAGTTAGATTTGCCTCTGTTCCAGCTTGGCTGAGTTGCGTGTAGTTCCACATTGTGCCGGTGGGTGTCGTTGTCACCATGGGCTGGTGTTGGAAAGGCAACATGTTGAAGTGTATGAGTGCTCCTCTGTCACGGAGATAACTCGGTGGAGGTGGTCCTCCGAGTTGCATTCTGGGAGAGGGTATTTATGGGACAGACGCCATGTTTAGGGGTTCATTTTCAGCCACCTGCTGGCCCTCCTGGCCGACAGGTATACGTTAGGAGTACCACCTCGTGGTCCTCCGATCCGGAGGCCCACGTCGCTGCGGTGTGTGGGTGGGGCCAGAAGCCTGTCTGGGGCCTACCACAGCGGCAGAGGAATGGTCCTGAGCTGTCTATCCTGTGTGAAGAAGCTGGACAACTGAGGAGATCCCAGGGGAGGACCCGTCATGGAAGGATCATGCAGAGTGCTGGTCTGGAGAGGGGCCTGGTGACTCAGTTGGAGGACGTATCCTGAAGTAATCTTACTGCATATAACTGCCGGGTTGGCTTAAAGGTTCAAGTACTGTGTCTGATATTCACCGTAAACCATTACATCCTGTGGCAGAGGATCGTACGGGTTTTGCTCCAAACAAGTCTGTGGCAGAGACTTTTGTTCGTGCTACGTACTGGCTGCTAGGCGAGTGAGAGAAACCTATCCAGGCGGGCAAAGATTGAATCCCACAAGGGGAGTATATTCAGTTCAATTCCTTATGATGTACCAAAGAATACTAAGAAAAGGTATTTGAGCTTCCCTGCAATTTTCCTTCTACCTCTTTCCTGCTACTTCCTTTATTACCTGTTCATTAAAGCATTGGAAAAGATACTCAAGTGTCTGGTGCCTACATTGTCCAGAGGTAAACTCAACGGGACCCTAGACCTGGTGTCGGTGAAATAGAGGTGGCGAGGAGTGGAGGCAACAGCCCGTTATAAACCAGCAGCTCCATCGAGAGTTAGTGCTACAAAAGGTAAACAGAGTAAGCATAGTCAATACATAGCCAGAGTTCAGTAACCAGATCGGGCAGTCAGCCAATGCCAATGTCAGAGAGCTGGAGATCAACGTAGTAGTACAGCAAGCAGGATCAGGAGCCAGAAGGGACGTCAGCCGAGCAAGTCTTCAACAGGAACGCAGGAGTAAGACTCTAATGCCGCGTACACAGGGTCGGACTTTTCGTCTACAAAAGTCAGACGGACTAAAGCTGGCTGACAATCCGATCATGTGGGGGCTTCCCCGGACTTTTAGCGGACTTTCAGCACACTTTCCCGCCGCAAATCTGACGGACTTTAGATTTGAAACATGCTTCAAATCTTTACGTCGTAACTACGCCGGACCCAGAAATCCGCTCGTCTGTGTGCTAGTCCGACGGGCAAAAACCGATGCTAGGGCAGCTATTGGCTACTGGCTATCAACTTCCTTATTTTAGTCTGGTGTACGTCATCACGTACGAATCCGTCGGACTTTTGTGTGATCGTATGTAGGCAAGTCCGTTCGTAAGAAAGTCTGCCGCAAGTCCGCCAAAAGTCCGTCAAAAGTCTGTCGGACAGGCCGTCGGACTTTTGTAGCCGAAAAGTCCGACCGTGTGTACGCGGCATTAGATGTGACCAAAGGCGAAGGCAGACCTGAAGTGAGCTGGACGGCTTTAAGTAGGCAGGACTGACGAGCAGATCATCAACAGCTGAGTCACTGTGGAGAGATAGGAGCTGGCAATTAGCCGACAGCTGAGCGGCCAGCTCAGAGAAGGAAGGGCTGAGCCCAGCCCTGACAAACACATTGCATATTGTGAAATACTTTAGAACAAAGCCTTCCCGATCAAGGAAGTCTGCAAAAGGCTTGTGCCCCGTACACATGATCCGAAAATCGTACAAAAAATGCTGCATTCGAATCGATCGTACGATAATCGGATCGTTAGTACAAAGCTTTCGAGAGCCGACCAGGACAGTTCATCCGATATTATTTTATCGGACATGCATGGAAATTTTTTTCGTACAAGGCCAGATCGTACGATTTTCGTTTAATTAGTACAGCTATTGTTCGAAAATGCAATACAAATGCATTACAACACATGACATCACTTCCGAATTTTTATTCTGTCGTACGGGAATTTTCGTGACTTTCGTAAACTCATCAGATTCGACGTGAGATTAGTATGCAAAAAAAGACGGACGATCATTCGTCTGATAATCGGATTGTGTGTACGGGGCATTACCTCAGCCGGGTGATTATCAGAAATTCCCGGATTGTCTCCTCGTTTCGGATTCTCAGGGTCACCTGTAAATCCTCTCCTGGCTGGCTTGCCATCTGACCTGGACATTTAATAGATAGGCAACTCCTATCCTCATATTGATTAGTGGTTCCAAATTAATAACTACTGCAGTAGGGAACAGACACAAAAGACACATCTTTTGTGTCTGCAAAATATCTTTCCAAATAACTGTTCTGCTTTATTATGACGCAATTGAAGGTTTTTATATAGGATTACGTAGGTATCACATTAATATTATAATTGTATGTTTATGGTAACAAGGGGCGTAACATAGGTAGACTAATTCTAATCAGGACTCGAAAGAATGCAAACATGTAATGAAAACATTATAAGGCCCCTTTCACACTGGGGCGGTGGGGGCGTCGGCGGTACAACAGCGCTATTTTTAGCGCTGCTGTACCGTCGTTCTTGCAGCGGTATTCGGCCGCTAGCGGGGCGGTTTTAACCCCCGCTGGTGGCCGAAAAAGGGTTAAAATCCCTCGTACAGCGCGGCTATAGCCACGGTATTGCCGCGGTATAGCCGCGCTGTCCCATTGATTTCAATGGGCAGGAGCGGTGAATACACCGCTCCTTCACCGCTCCAAGAAAGCGGTTTGCAGGACTTTTTTCACCGTCCTGCCTGCACACCGCTTCAGTGTGAAAGCCCTCGGGCTTTCACACTGAACAAACAGCGGAGGCTGTTTAGGGGCGGTTTGCAGGCGGTATTTTTAGCGCAATACCGCCTGCAAACCGCCCCAGTGTGAAAGGGGTCTTAGTGCCATGTACACAGTGAGGGCAGTGTGCAATACATATAAAATAGAATACAATTATATACAGAACTTACAAATTTCCTTTACACTGTCACCACTGACAGGGCTTCCATCCTCCCCTGGTCTTCCTTCCGGTACAAAGCCAGAGTCCGCGATGACGTCACTCCTGCGGTTCCCACACAGGGCTCTAAAGGTCCAGCATGGTATGCCAGACCGCAACATCTCCAGAATTCGACCCTTCCTGACTAATGACACCACAAAGCAACTTATTCATTCCTTGATTAATTCCTAAATAAAAATAAAAACTGCGCTGCAGAGCAAAAAAGGTCAAAGGTAAAAGCTGCACACAAAATACACCAATATCTGTGTATACCATGAAAAATAAAAAATAAATAAAGTGCGCTAATTATATGAAAATACACACATAGATGTGAATACATGTGGGTAGTAGTAAAAACCACAATCTACTGAGAGCAAGTAAATGACTCCATGAGTGGTAAAAATATATAAGTGCAAAACATAAAAACTCAAATAAAAAGAAGAAACAAAAAATGTGTACATGTGAAATACAATGATATTAATAGCATGAAAATCTGAAAATCAAACAAACTCAGTCCATGGGTTCAAATATAAAAAGTTCATCAGTGAAAAAAAGCTTCCATCCACTATACAGCTCAGCAGCAACTAATCCCCCTATGAGTGGATTGACAAGGGAGAGAGATGTGCAGGATGGTGCAAATCCACTGGCGGTGACTCCAATAAGTAAGAAAGTGATAAAGGTGGACTCTTACCCTCCGTGTTGGACCCCCTCCTTGGCAGGGTCTATCAGGCATGCAGATTTTTGCCCTCTGCAGGGACCATGTAATGACCATGTAACATCTTCTCATGCTCGCCTCCAGGACTTCTGCAGAGCCTCTCCCATCTTCTGGAATTCCCTGCACCGGTATATCCGATCAGCCCCTAACCTGTCCACCTTTAGGAGATCCCTGAAAACTCACTTATTCAGGGAAGCCTATCCCACACTCACCTAACTGTCCCCTAGCCACCCCCCATCAAATCATTCCCCGCATCTATTACCTTTTGTACCACCACCCCCTCCCTTTAGAATGTAAGCTCTATGAGCAGGGCCCTCCTGTCCCTTCTGTATTGTACTGTAATTGTGCTGACCCCCTCTACATTGTAAAGCTCTGCGTAAACTGTTGGCGCTATATAAATTGTGAAATTGAATAATAATAATAATAATAATAATAAAAATACCCACATTCCAAGAGCAACCTTAGTACTATTAGCGCTTCACAACGTATACAGGAACTTGGCAATAACTCATACACAGTGCCGGGACAAGGCCAGCAACCCAGGGCAAAGATGCCATGCCAGACTGGCCCCTTCCCTTAGGGTTAGGGTCAGGGTGCCCATATCCCTGCAATAAACCATTGGGCCCAGGGCAGCCGTCCCTCCTGCCCACCCCTTGTCCCGGGCCCTGTTCGTACACATACAACCTTCACTTACAGAGTGGCTCCATAGGAGCATCATTGTTGTATTCTGAGTATGTATAGTGTGGTGGAAAGAACTGTTGATGTTTAGCGGCATTCAAGGATTGTATTTTCTGTCACATTGATTGTTATATTCACACTAAGAGTAGTACTGCGCTGATTGTTCATTTTTTATATTTAAAGCCCAACTCACATGTTTCCAGCAGGCAAACCTTCTTGTTCCTCCGGAGGACCTCACTTTTATACAGGCATACTCCTTTCTCCTGAAAATCAGTTTGTCCATATGCTGGAAGAAGTATAGCAGTATAGGTACTTTCCCGACACTCTGCATAAAAGCACTACAAGTCTCATAGACCCCGGCACTACAGTCAGATTTCTGCCCCCCTCTTCTCCAAACTATTCACAAGCCAGCAGATTCACTCATTACTTATATTATAAATTCACCAACCAAATCAAAATGAAGTCCTTTTGCTGACCTAGATACTTGCTGGGGGAATTATTGCTGCGGAGCAAAATATGAGTGTATGTCTGATGATTTGTTTGAAATATTTTTAATCTGTACTGATATATCTTTCTTCAGGTTTATAATAATGCCAGTCCAGGCAGCACACACGGAAAAACCTTCAAGGTCCATTTACAGCTTTGGGATACAGCTGGACAGGAAAGGTAAGTTAAATACTATTCAATTATTTTATTTCCAGGTAAAGAGTTCCTTAAATTGAACCTTTCACTTCAGAAACGGTGTGCTTATTCATTGTGACCCCCCCCCCCCCTCTTCCGTGCTTAAATGCTGCATGGAAGTTCAAATGTTCCCTGACTTTCGGAGGCAGGGGGTGACAACATCCTCCAGCTGACAAGAATCCGGAGAATGATGAGTAGCCCAAATCTCTAAAGAACAACGCAGCACCACATGGGATCATCTTCACGTGAGATGTGGGCTGCTCAACATTCTCAGAGTTCCCACCAAAAGAAGGATGATGTCACAGTTACCTAGGCATTGCACAAGGAAACTAGGGAAAGGTAAGGAGACGAAGGACACTCCTAAGCAGGTTGCTGGATAGGATAGGTAAGTTTAGTTCTTTTAGGCTCCAGTAGTTTGTGATTGCTTTGGCCTGTTCTGGGTCTCGCTGGCTGCAGGTTTCACTGATTCCCCCTGCCTTCTGAAGGATTCTGGAATGTAGAGAACTGGAAGAGGCAAATCAACAGCCTGAATATTTATGTTGTCTCAGCCAATCCCTGGGAGAGAGTGACCAGTAGGTGGCCAAGGAGTGCATACATCAGGGGTAGGCAACCTGGGGCCCTCCAGCTGTTGCAGAACTACAAGTCCCATCAAGCCTCTGGGAGTAATTGTAACTGCCAGCCTTGCAATGCCTCATGGGAAGTGTAGTTCCACAACAGCTGGAGGGCCCCAGGTTGCCTACCCCTGGCATACATAGTCTGGGTTCTGGGGCAGCCCTGTTCTTGTTCAGGATGAGAAGTTCCCAGCCTGAGGGGCTGCTACCCTTCTAGGCATCCTAGCTGAAGTTCTACATCATAGTTGCCAACATTGTAAAAAAAAAATGTGGGACATTTTTGTGGCTGTAGGCGGAGCCGTACAATAATTAGGGGGCAGGGCATTCGTTTGTATGCGTGGCTTAGGGAAAACATACAAATGCGGCGCGTGAAGCACGGCGCGGCTAAAAATGGGCGTGGTTTACGCGACACAGTGGGCGTGGTTTAAATGGGCGTGGCTCAAGAGGGTGTGGTTAGAGTCTGAGATGAATGAGGGATGGAGAGGGAGAGAGGGGGAGAGGGATTAGAGGGGGAGGGGGAAATGATGGGACAGCAGCCCCAGATCCTACACAATAGAAATATGTGTATTCTATAAAGTTTAACAATCAGCAGATAAAGATACTCCAAACACCTGGTGTTAGCACTTCAATCATCCTGGCACCATGGTTGTTATGGTGTCAGGATGATTGAAGTGCATTATTTCTATTATTACATTGTAATATAAAATGAAATCATTCAACTCACCATAATGCAGAATCAGTGGGATCCCTGAGCGTGTCACTAGCCACGTCGCCTGCCACCAGCCGTCTGTCCTTGCGTCAGATGTCCCAGCAGAGTCCGTCCTTGCATCAGGTGTCCCAGCAGAGTCCGTCCTTGCATCAGGTGTCCCAGCAGAGTCCGTTCTTGCATCAGGTGCCCCCAGCGGAGCCCCCCTTACATCAGATGTTCCCAGCAGAGCCCCCCTCACATCAGGTGTCCCCGGCGGAGCCCCCCTCACATCAGGAGTCCCCGGCAGAGCCCCCCTCACATCAGGTGTCCCCGGCGGAGCCCCCCTCACATCAGGAGTCCCCGGCGGAGCCCCCCTCACATCAGGTGTCCCCGGCGGAGCTCCCCCTCACATCAGGTGTCCCCGGCGGAGCCCCCCCTCACATCAGGTGTCCCCGGCGGAGCCCCCCCTCACATCAGGTGTCCCCGGCGGAGCCCCCCCTCACATCAGGTGTCCCCGGCAGAGCCCCCCTCACATTAGGTGTCCCCAGTGGAGCACCCCCTCACATTAGGTGTCCCCAGTGGAGCCCCCCTTGCATCAGGTGTGTGTCCCCAGTGGAGCCCCCCTTGCATCAGGTGTGTGTCCCCGGTGGAGCCCCCCTTGCATCAGGTGTGTGTTCCCAAAGGAGCCCCCCCTCACATCAGGAGTCCCCGGCGGAGCCCCCCTCACATCAGGTGTCCCCGGCGGAGCCCCCCCTCACATCAGGTGTCCCCGGCGGAGCCCCCCCTCACATCAGGTGTCCCCGGCGGAGCCCCCCCTGACATTAGGTGTCCCCAGTGGAGCACCCCCTCACATTAGGTGTCCCCAGTGGAGCCCCCCTTGCATCAGGTGTGTGTCCCCAGTGGAGCCCCCCTTGCATCAGGTGTGTGTCCCCGGTGGAGCCCCCCTTGCATCAGGTGTGTGTTCCCAAAGGAGCCCCCCCTCACATCAGGAGTCCCACAGCGGTGCGCCCCCCCCACCTCAGAGGTGTCCTAGTAGTCACGTGTCCACAGCATGGCTAGTATCAGACAGGAAGACGGCTGGGGGGGGCTAGACGGAGCTCCTGCGTCGCTGCCCACCCTCCGCCCCGCTCCGCCTCACCCCGCCTACCCCCCGCTCCGCTGCCAGTCTGATATGGAAAGGGGCGGGGGGTAGGCAGGGTGAGGCGGAGCGGGGCGGAGGGTGGGCAGCAACACAGGAGCTCCGTCTAGCCCCCCCCCAGCCGTCTTCCTGAACTTCATCAAAATGGCGGCCGGCGGAGACATTGTCTCCGCCGGCCGCGGACCTCTAGCGGTGGCGAATCGTAAGGAACCGGATTTCTCGGGACATTTCCCGGGACACCAGAAATTCGGGAATTGGGCCCAAGTCCTGGGAAATCCGGGACAGTTGGCAAGTATGCTACATATGCCCATTAAGGTTCCAGCTGTGCTAGAGCTGGGGGGTCTGTGTTGCTGATAATTTCTGGAGCTAACTAAGGGATTTCACTGAGGAATTGATCTAGAGAGTTCATGAGAGAAATGTCTGGCTGATATTGGAGGGAGGCATCCAAGTATCTATGGACACTGAGTACAGGCCTGAGTATAGGATCCTAGTGACTGTTTTCTGCTACTCCCCCTTGTACATCAGTGTCAGTGCTTGATTGGGCTGAGATATTTATCATGGTGTCTCATGCCCTTTTGTGTTACTAGAGGGACTGTACTGAGAAGCTCTGACAAAGAGATGACTGTCCTCTTATAACTGAACAGTGTTGATGGAGTATCCCACAGCTTCCTGAATCCTACCCAAGTTCATTAAGCAATAAGGCATCAAAAAGTCACCCTAGACTGCTTACTGAGCCAGAAAGAGTGCCTGGCTGCCAATACACCAACTGGGGAAAGGAACCTGTGGCAAATCAGTGAGCCCTTTTGGGGGTGTGCGCTACATATGTTATTTAATTCCCCACCCCCTCCTAGATTTTTTTCTGCACTTTCCGCTTTTTTAGGGAGCGGAGGGGGACACCTTGAATAATCAAACCTTGCCATTGATGCAAGGTCCGCTTTAAAGTAAATGTTGTCCAGGCATTTGACATTCAAGATTTTACATATTATTAAAGCAGATCTTGCATGAACATGGAAAGTCTGGTCCTGTACCTAACTCTCCCATGGCTTTCCTGTGGGATTCTGGGTAAGAAGCTGAGGATCCCAGATACCCTGAGAGTGCACCTCTGCACAGTGCTGGAGCATCTCATGAAATTTGGGTTTGGGATCCCATCTTACCCATCATCCCACAAGAAGGCATAAGATGACATCGATAAAGCTCTTACAATGCACCGGAAGCAAGAATTCCAGGTAAAGATTTTTATCTTCTAGTGTTCCATTGTAGGTCTCTGTCACACTGCTATATCTCACAGTGATGTCCATTGCATTAAGGCAACCTATGCATTTAAATGGGCTTCCTTACATATAAAACGCACCCAAAATGATGTATGTAGTATTTTTGTAATACAGAGCCCTACAGCATACAGTACAGGCATTGTGGTGTGCTGCAACACACATTTGTTGGCAAGGTGTGTTAGGGTGCTAATTGCATCAACGTGTGGAAGATTTGTTAACATACATTGCGGTAATGTGCCTGGTACTGGTGTGTATCGGGACTAAAGGTTTTCAGTTAGAGCTGCTGCTTCGGCGGCTAGACATTAAACATTTATGCAATGCCTTAAACAAGCAGCAGATTTGCTTCAAAACAAACACTCACTGACCTCTGTAGCTGCAGTCACTGTGGAGCAATTTATCTTCAAAATTTACAATAGAAGTACTGAATTCATCCAAGTCCTTCTCTCAGCAGTTTAGCTTCCCCTGCTACCCCCTCCCAGCAGTGACTCAGCAGCTCAGCTCAGCTAATCTCAGAGCTCCTGTCCTGTGTTCATATCAGAGATTAATAGGATGAAAGGCCGCAAACTCACTGGTCAAAAAAACATATATTCCCATTAAAGAGGAAGTAAACCCTGATGGGTTTTACTTCCTCTTTTGCTCGCTGCAAAGCCGCAAATGAAAAGCATAATGGGCTAGTATGCATCGCATACTAGCCCATTATGTGCCACTTACCTGCAAAAGAATCCAGCAATGTCCCCTATGTAGGCAGCGTCCATCTTCTGGCCCCTCTTCCTTCCGGGCCACGGACTCCAGCTCTATAATTCGCCGGAGCCGTGTGACGTCACCCCTGCGCATGCGCACGGGAGCTAGGGTGCCCACGTGTCCTGGATTGCCCGGGACATTCCCGCAATTGGCAGGTCTGTCCCGGGTCCCTTCATTCCGGGACAATACAGTGTCCCGGAATAGAATTGACAGAGTGAGCAAACCCAGGGGGTCTGTACTAAGGGAGGGGGGTCTATTATTACAACCACTTTAAAATAGCCCTCTCATTCTTGAAAGGGTTATTTTAATGGGAATGTATGTTGTTGGTTTTTTTTTGACCAGTGAGTTTGCACCCTTTCAGCCTCCTAATCTCTGATATGAACACAGGATATACTTACTGTCTTGGGGTGTCTCCAACCTGGATGGAGGAATAACAAAGTCCCCCTTGGACAGCAGCCTTGTCAGTCTGGGGAGAAGGTAATGCTGGATGAACCAGCACATTTAATTAAAAAATTAGGCTAAACTCCAGATAAATAACAAACAGATTTGTCTGTTAAAGGAAGTTGAGGTACACTATATTAGCAAAAGTATTGGGAAGCCTACCTTTACACGCACATGAACTTTAATGGGATCCCAGTCTTATGCCGTTTACACACAAGGGGACTTTTTGACCAGACTGGTCCAATGGACCGAGACCGGCGGACAATTCGACCGTGTGTGCGCTACATCGGACCTGCAGCGGACTTTTTCGGTCGAAAATCTAACTAACTTTAGATTTGGAACATGATTCAAATCTTTCCGACGGACTCGAGTCCGGTCGGAAAGTCCGCTCATCTGTATGCTAGTCCGACGGACAAAAACCAACGCTACTGGCTACTGGCTATTGGCTACTGGTTCTCAACGTCCTTATTTTAGTCCGGTGTACGTCATCACGTACGAATCCGTTGGACTTTGGTGTGATCGTGTGTAGGCAAGTCCGTTTGTTCGGAAAGTCCGTCGGAAGTCCGCCAAAAGTCCGTCGGATAGTCCACTCGTGTGTACGCGGCATTAGTCTGTAGGGTTCTATATTGAGTTGGCCCACCCTCTGCAGCTATTACAGCTTTAACTCTTCTGGGAAGGCTGTCCACAAGGTTTAGGAGTGTGTCTATGGGAATGTTTGACCATTATTCCAGAAGCGCATTTGTGAGGTCGGGCACTGATGTTGGATGAGAAGGCCTGGCTTGAAGTCTCTGCTCTAATTCATCCCAAAGGTGTTCTATCGGGTTGAGGTCAGGACTCTGTGCAGGCCAGTCAAGTTCCTCTACCCCAAACTCGCTCATCCATGTCTTTATGGACCTTGCTTTGTGCACTGGTGCACAGTAATGTTGGAACAGGAAGGGGCCATCCCCAAACTGTTCCCACAAAGTTGAGAGCATGAAATTGTCCAAAATGTCTTGGTATGCTGATGCCTTAGGCTGGGTTCACACTATTGCGAATTGGACGCAGGTTTCCCTGCATCCAATTTGCATGTCAGAAGAATGTGACCAGCTCTCAATGGAACCCGTTCACACAGCTCCGGGACGGCTGCGGAGCGAATTGCACCGGAGTCCTGTCCGTCTTTTTGGTCCGTTTCAGGTACAAATTCAGCCAAAAATTCGGACCAAAATCGGACCTGAAATGGTGAACAGGGATGCACCGGACCCATTTGTCCCTGTGTCTGTGTAATGAAAAAAATCCGCCGCTTTGTACCTGTATAAGCTGCGCTCCGGGCGCTCAGCTGACATGTCAGCTCCCATGTTTCTCCGGCTCACAGCTCTAGTGGGCGGGGCCAAGCCGTCCCGCTGACGTCAGCCGGGGAGAGAGGAGAGAGAGAGCGTCGACAATCAGCTGGGAGCCTGGAGCTGTTTAAACAGGTACAGATCGGCAGAGTTTTTACATTACACAGACACAGGGACAGATGTTCTATTAATACAGAGGGGAAAAGAAGATTTATGATCAGATATGAGAGAAGCAAGCAAACAGACCACGATGTCATGGCTCAGCAACCATGATTATCGTGGTCTGTTTGCAGAGAGGAGGGTATAGCAAGGCAGAATCAGCCAGGTTTTTTAGGGTATACAGGGGGGCAAATGACACAACGCAAGTACTGTGCTGTATAACATGCTTTAAGGAAACAGGATCAGGTTTTTTTTTTGGGGTTAACAAATGCTTTAAGAGTTCCCTTCACTGGAACTAAGATGCCAAGCCCAACCCCTGAAAAACAACCCCACACCATAATCCCCCCTCCACCAAATGATTTGGACCAGTGCACAAAGCAAGGTCCATAAAGACACAGATGAGCGAGTTTGGGGTGGAGGAACTTGACTGGCCTGCATAGAGTCCTGACCTCAACCTGATAGAACATCTTTGGGATGAATTAGATCGGAGACTGTGAGCCAGGCCTTCTTGTTCAACATCAGTGCCTGACCTCACAAATGCGCTCCTGGAAGAATGGTCAAACATTCCCATAGATACACTCCTAATTTTTGGGTTTAACCACTTCAGCCCCGGAAGATTTGGCTGCTCAATGACCAGGCCATTTTTTGCGATTCGGCACTGCGTCGCTTTAACTGACAATTGCGCAGTCGTGCGACATGGCACCCAAACAAAATTGACGTCCTTTTTTCCCTACAAATAGAGCTTTCTTTTTGTGGTATTTGATCATCTCTGCAGTTTTTATTTTTTGCGCTATAAACAAAAAAAGAGCGACAATTTAAAAAAAAAAAAACAATATTTTGTACTTTTTGCTATAATAAATATCCCCAATTTTTTTTAAAAAAAGCAATTTTTTTTCTAAGTTTAGGGCGATATGTATTCTTTTACATAGTTTTGGTAATAAAAATTGCATTCAGCGTATATTGATTGGTTTGCGCAAAAGTTATAGCGTCTACAAAATAGGGGATGTCATTTTTCTTATTTTTTTTTTTTTTACTAGTATTGGCGGCGATCTGCAATTTTTATCGAGACTGTGATATTGCAGCGGACACATCGGACACTTTTAACACATTTTTGGGACAATTGACAATTATACAGCGATCAGTGCTATAAAAATGCCTTGATTACTGTATAAATGTCACTGGCAGGGAAGTGGTTAACACTAAGGGGTGATCAAGGGGTTAACTGTGTTTCCTAGTTTGTGTTCTAACTGTGGGGGGAGGGGACTGACTATAGAAGATGACAGATCGCTGTTCCTAGCTGGTAGGAACTCATGATCTGCATCTCCTCTCCTTACTGAACAGAAACACACGTCCCCGTTCTGCCTCTCGTGCCGGCGATCACGCGCGGCCGGCGATTATCGCGACCGCCAGTCACGCGCATCAGCACCCCCGCAGTGCAGCGGGCGCGTGCCTGCTATCCCATTTAAAGGAGCCGATGTACAGCTACGGCGGTTCGCGGGATCGTGCCAACCTGCTGCAGTATAATGACGGCAGCTGGTCGGCAAGTGGTTAATACTGCTTTCGTTTTTAACTCCCTTCAGTCATCTCTTTTCTCTTTTTTTTAGCCCTATTATATTAGTCTGTTGATGTATGGTAGTTGGCGATGTAATATTTTTAGGGTGTTTCTATTTCAGGCAATTTATAGTTGGTTATGCTTTAACTGTCCCCAGGTTCCGGAGCCTCACCACGGCATTTTTCAGAGACGCTATGGGTTTCCTGTTAATGTTTGACCTCACCAGTCAACAGAGTTTTCTCAATGTCCGAAATTGGATGAGTAAGTATTAAACCTTTTATAAAGTTCTATGCTGGCATTGTACCTGCAGAGATCTGGGGTGAAGGCTCTGGTACAGTAAGGTATGTGTCCTTGTAAATAAACAGCCCGTCAGAACTATAATATGAGAGTTTACAACTTTAAAATGTAAAATGGAACTTTCAGCAAAATCCTACTACTCATGAATGAATTAGCTATATATTAGAATACTAGTTTTTCATCTTAGTGGTGCTGATCTCCTGCATTCACTTTACAGCCATCTACTGCATCTACTGTCTAGATGCACTCAACTGATGACTGGTTGGCTTTCCTGACGTTGACCACTGTGGGCCTGTCTGTTTGTTTATTGTGACTCGAAGCAGCCTCTTGTAGTCTCCATTGGAAGCCCATGTGATAGGGTGACAGTACTGGAGCCCAAATGGGAGACAGGGGCACCCTATAACCCTCCCTATTAGATTGTAAGCTCTCAGGTGCAGGGCCCTCTGAACCCTCTTGGATTAAATTGCATTGGTACTGTACTTTCTCCCTTTAATATATAAAGCACTGTGAAAACTGTTGGTGTTATATAAATCCTGGATAATTAAATAAGGACCTTCATGGCAGGATCACCTGGTATTTTAATGAAAGCTGCAAATTTAAAAAAATACATTAAAAGTAGATATTGCTCTATTGAGTATAGCCTGCTCCTTTAAAAATTATTGTGTGACACCTGTAGATCAGTGGTCTCCAAACTGTGGCCCACGGGCTAGATGTGGCCCTTAGCTTGCCTTCATCCAGCCCTTGGGGCACTGTTCCTCCCATTGACATGAGGCACTATTCCTTCCACTGATACCAACGATGGGCCACTACTCCTTGCACTGGTACCAACGATGGGTCACTACGTCTTCCACTGATACCAATGATGGGTCACTTAATCTTCCACTGATACCAATGATGGGTCTCTAAATCTTCCACTGATACTAACGATGGGTCACTACTCCTTCCACTAATACCAACAATAAGTCACTATTCCTTCCACTGATACCAACAATGAGTCACAATTCCTTCCACTGATACTAACGATGGGTTACTACTCATTCCATTGACACCAAGGATGTGTCACTACTCCTTCCACTGATACCAATGATTGGTCACTACTCCTTCCACTGACTCCAACAAAGGCATTATTCCTCCTCCTACTGACCACAGATGCTTTGTAATTTTTTACTCTTCACTAGAGATGGGCTCGGCATGTTCGAAATCCCACATGCCCGATCCTGGCAGGAAGCCAACACTGCACACCGCTAATCACAGGTGGTGAGACATTTCCCGATCCGCATCTGCACAGATCTGGAAATGACTCACTGCTTGTGATTAGCAGTGTTGGCTTTCTGGTGGGATTGGGCATGTGAGATTTTGAACACGCCCAAGCCCATCTCTATTGACCAGCAAGCTTGGGGCATTTTCTACTCACACTGATGCTGGGGGCGTTTTCTACTCCCACTGTCCACTGTCTGCCCCCCTTAAGTCTGAAGGATAGTAAACTGGCCCTTAGTTTAGAAAGTTTGGAGACCCCTGCTGTAGAGGAACACACCTGTGTAAAGCAAAGATTAGAAAATCTATTCACTTAGCCAACGACAACTCTGGAGAGGATGATGCCACCACCCTTCCAGCGAGTTCCTGGAAACATTAAATGTCCTGGGATTTGGGATCCTCGTCATTCCCATCCCATGGTCTCCTGGGACATCATTCTCTTCTCCTTCTAGTGACCTGTACATATGTTAATTTCATTATATACAGACTCTAAACCCAATCACTTATGGGGCGTACACACGGTCGGACTTTTCGACTGGACTGGTCTGATGGAAGCTGACGGACCAAATCCGGCGGACAATCTGATCGTGTGTGGGCTTCACCAGACCTTCAGCTGACTTTTCCAGTCGCAAATCTGATGGACTTTAGATTTGGAACATGCTTCAAATCTTTACGTTGTAACTCCGCCGGACCCAGAAATCCACTCGTCTGTATGCTAGTCCGACGGACAAAAACCCACGCTAGGGCAGCTATTGGCTACTGGTTATCAACGTCCTTATTTTAGTCCGGTCGTAGGTCATCACGTAGGTATCCGTCAGACTTTGGTGTGATCGTGTGTAGGCAAGTCCGGTCGTTAGAAAGTCCGTCGGAAGTCCGTCGAAAGTCCGCTGGAAAGTCTGTCGGACCAGTCTGGTCGAAAAGTCCGCCCGTGTGTACGCGACATAAGAGCTCATTCACACATGATGCAGGGCAGTTATGTTGCAGCCCTATTCTCTTGAATGGATTGTGTTCAGCTGTACTGCCTGCTGAATGCAACACAATCGTTAACTTTTGCTGTGGTATAGATACAGCACTGAGCAGCAGCATTATATTGTTTAGGTGGATAGTCAGGGGGTCAGTAAAATCACGAATCAGCTGCCTGCTTTTACTGGCCTCTTCCCAGTTGCCTGTGTGAATGAGACCAAAAATCTTATTTAAGCTGCAAAAATATTCATGTGATTTCAAAAGTTTTGTTTTTTTTTTCAGTTTTGAAATCTGCAGCTTTCACTGAAATAGTACCTGGTGTGATCCTGTCTTAGAGGTCCTTATTCAGGCACTTCTGTCTTATGCCCTGTACACACGGTCGGATTTTCCGATGGAAAATGTGTGATAGGACCTGGTTGTTGGAAATTCCGACCGTGTGTAGGCTCCATCACACATTTTGCATCGGATTTTCCGACACACAAAGTTTGAGAGCAGGCTATAAAATTTTCCGACAACAAAATCCGTTGTTGGAATTTCCGATCGTGTGTACACAAATCCGACGCACAAAGTGCCACGCATGCTCAGAATAAATTAAGAGACAAAAGCTATTGGCTACTGCCCCGTTTATAGTCCCGACGTACGTGTTTTACGTCACCGCGTTTAGAACGATCGGATTTTCCGACAACTTTGTGTGACCGTGTGTATGCAAGACAAGTTTGAGCCAACATCCGTCGGAAAAAATCCTAGGATTTTGTTGTCGGAATGTCTGATCAATGTCCGACTGTGTGTACGGGGCATTAGAGTGACAACGCGCTGTCACTGTCTCCCAATGATGCCCCTATGTTGCCACCCTGTCACATGGGCATGAGAAAAAACCCGTACAGCCATCGCTGTAAACAGGAAGCGATGAGAAAGAGATCAGCAACACTGAGATGCAACAAAGGTGAAAATAGTATTTTAGAAAAAAGAAACATGACCATTGTTTTATAATACACATTGCTTTGCAAACTAAATGTCAAATAGTTGGCATTTACATCTACCTTAATATCAAGTTGATGGGCACATTTTTATCCTTTTTTTTTCAGGTCAGCTGCAAGCAAATGCTTACTGTGAGAATCCAGATATTGTCTTAATTGGTAACAAAGCAGACCTGTCAGATCAACGAGAGGTCAACGAACGGCAAGCAAAAGAACTCGCTGATAAATATGGGTGAGTCATTTAAATAAACCAGATTTATTGGGATAGTCCATTCTCAAAGGGGTGCAGCTGCAGTCCCTGGTGGATGGAAGAAACCAGCGAGCAATTCAGTCTACCAGTGTTCATCCACAGGTGAAATACTAGTTCTGGTTGGACTGATTCTCCTTAACCGCTTCAGCCCCGGACCATTTGGCTGCCCAAAGACCAGAGCGTTTTTTGCGATTCGGCACTGCGTTGCTTTAACTGACAGTTGCGCGGTCATGAGACGTGGCTCCCAAACAAAATTGACGTCCTTTTTTCCCCACAAATAGAGCTTTCTTTTGGTGCTATTTGATCACCTCTGCGGTTTTTATTTTTTGCCTGATAAACAAAAAAAGAGTGACAGTTTTGAAAAAAACGCAATATTTTTTACTTTTTGCTATAATAAATATCCCCAAGAAATATAGAAATTTTTTTTTTACCCTCAGTTTAGGCCCATATGTATTCTTCTACATATTTTTGGTATAAAAAAAACCGCAATAAGCGTATAATGCTTGGTTTGCGCAAAAGTTCTAGCGTCTACAAAATAGGGGATAGTTTTATGGCATTTTTATTAATAATTATTTTTTTTTACTAGTAGTGGCGGCGATCAGCGATTTTTATCGTGACTGCGACAGTATAGCGGACACGTCGGACAATTTTGACACATTTTTGGGACCATTGGCATTAATACAGCGATCAGTGCAATTAAAAATGCATTGATTACTGTAAAAATGTCACTGGCAGTGATGGGGTTCACACTAGGGGACAGTGAAGGGGTTAATGTGTGTCCTAGTTTGTGTTCTAACGGAAGGGGGGAGGGGACTGTGCAGGGAAACTAACAGATCGCTCTTCATACTCTGTATGAACAGACGATCTGTCACTTCTCCCCTCAGAGAACCGGAAACTGTGTTTACACACAGTGAATAAAAAAAAAAAAAACAGTAAAGGTAGTCCAAGGTTTTTGTATAATGTGAAAGATGATGTTACGCCAAGTAAAAAAATACCTAACATGTCAAAATTGCGCAAACTATGGTACTTAAAAATCTCATTCACATAGGGGAGGCAGGATCTGGGCCCTCCCCCCTTGTCAAAGGGGGCTTCCAGATTCCAATAATCCCCCTGCCCGCAGACCCCTACAACCACAGGCCAGAAGAACTCCCCCACTCCAAGCACCCCTACCATGTTGAGGACATGAAGGGTGGGGGAACTCGCTCGTCCCCCCCTTTCCTGTCTTGTTAAACCGCTGTATGGTCATGGCCACCATGCTCGGATAAGGGTCTGGAATTAGGGGGGCATGGGGTTCCCCTTAAAATCCATACCGGACCTGCTATGGACTGGGGAATTTTTTATTGTCAACAATGTTTTTTTTTTTTACATTCAGCTGTCAGTGGGGAATCCCACTCACAGCCGATGAGTGATCCGTTGTCAAAGATTCGACGGCCCACTCCTCAACAACCAGCCAATGTTTAAGACGCCGGTGGCTGCCGAAAATCCGTACACTATGCAATCTGATTCCACAATCTCTGCACAATTTCCTTTTAGATTTACCAGAACTATGGAATAGGAGGACCGAGCTGAACAATCCATTCAATTTGTATCAAATCAGACAGGTCCTTGCACTAAATAGCTGATGGTAGATCTAAATTAGATTGTACAATCAGATTGTACAGAAAGTTGGTATAGTAATGAGGGAAGTGTAGTCCACACAGCTAATATATGCCTATTCTGTGATGCACTAAGGCAGCGCATGATGGGTGATGATCCATAGAAAGTAATGGAAGCACAAAGCATTTTTTTTTTTTATTCAAATGCGAAAATTGAAAGCTCCCGTGGATGAGGTAAGTGAGAGAAAAGAACATTGAGATGGCTGGGGAAGTAAAGACATGAGGAAAGACTATTTTTGAAAAGTGAAATGCTGCCCAAAAGGTTGAACTTAGCCTTTAGTACAGTTAGTACAGTTTTCCTTAGATCATCAGCTCCATCTAGTGGCCATAATTCAGCATTTTTTCTGAAATACATTATCTCACAAAAGTGCGTACACCCCTCACATTTTTGTAAATATTTTATTATATCTTTTCATGTGACAACACTGAAGAAATGACACTTTGCTACAATGTAAAGTAGTGAGTGTACAGCTTGTATAACAGTGTAAATTTGCTGTCCCCTCAAAATAACTCAACACACAGCCATTAATGTCTAAACCACTGGCAACAAAAGTGAGTACACCCCTAAGTGAAAATGTCCAAATTGGGTAATATGTGCTCAGCAATAGACATATGAGTGCTGCCAGCATTGCTGCAGAGGTTGAAGGGGTGGGGGGTCAGCCTGTCAGCGCTCAGACCATACGCCGCACACCGCATCAAATTGGTCTGCATGGCTGTCGTCCCAGAAGGAAGCCTCTTCTAAAGATGATGCACAAGAAAGCCTGCAAACAGTTTGCTGAAGACAAGCAGACTAAGGACATGGATTACTGGAACCATGTCCTGTGGTCTGATGAGACCAAGATAATCTTATTTGGTTCAGATGGTGTCAAGCGTGTGTGGCGGCAACCAGGTGATGAGTACAAAGACAAGTGTGTCTTGCCTACAGTCAGGCATGGTGGTGGGAGTGTCATGGTCTGGGGCTGCATGAGTGCTGCCGGCACTGGGGAGCTACAGTTCATTGAGGGAACCATGAATGCCAACATGTACTGTGACATACTGAAGCAGAGCATGATCCCCTCTCTTCAGAGACTGGGCCACAGGGCAGTATTCCAATATGATAACAACCCCAAACACACCTCCAAGACCACCACTGCCTTGCTAAAGAAGCTGAGGGTAAAGGTGATGGACTGACCAAACATGTCTCCAGACCTGAACCCTATTGAGCATCTGTGGGGCATCTTCAAACAGAAGGTGGAGGAGTGCAAGGTCTCTAACATCCACCAGCTCTGTGATGTCATCATGGAGGAGTGGAAGAGGACTCCAGGGGCAACCTGTGAAGCTCTGGTGAACTCCATGCTCAAGAGGGTTAAGGCAGTGCTGGAAAATAATGGTGGCCACACAAAATATTGACACTTTGGGCCCAATTTGGACATTTTCACTTAGGGGTGTACTCACTTTTGTTGCCAGCGGTTTAGACATTAATGGCTGTGTGTTGAGTTATTTTGAGGGGGCAGCAAATTTACACTGTTATACAAGCTGTACACTCACTACTTTACATTGTAGCAAAGTGTCATTTCTTCAGTGTTGTCACATGAAAAGATAGAATAAAATATTTACAAAAATGTGAGGGGTGTACTCACTTCTGTGAGATACTGTGTATCTATTAGAAAAAATACACCAATACTGTGCCTACAGATCCTTATATCACTGCAGGTCTGCAAAACAGGATCTATGTAAGACAGAATAATTCTCTGCAGTCTCTAATGGCATGGAACATCTATTATGTTCCTGGTAATCAGAACACATGTATTAGCATATTTCTCCTTGATAATGACTGGAGGAAAGGTTCTTTGTAACTCACCTATTGAAATGCTTAAAGTGGTAATAATGTCTAAATGTGTTTTACCTTAATGCATTCTCCATTTTTCTTCCTCCAAACACGGCGAGTTAATGCTAAAGAGCCTAATTTTGGTCTCATCTGACCACAGCAATTTCTCCCAATCCTTCCCTGAATCATTTAGATGTTCATTGGCATGACTGTACATGTGCCTTCTTCAAGGGAGGGGGACTCGCCGTGTTTGGAGGAAGAAAAATGCTGACTATGACCCTAAAAACACCATCCCTACAGTCAAGCACAGAGGTGGGAACATTATGCTTTGGGGCTGTTTCTCTGCTAAAGCTACAGACCAACTTTGTGGCATTGAGGGACCAATAGAAGGGGCCATGTATTGTAAGATCTTGGATCAGAACCTTCTTCCCTCAGCCAGAACACTGAACATGGGTCATGGATGGGTCTTTTAGCACGACAATGACTCAAAACATACCACCAAGGCAACAAAGGAGTGGCTCAAGAAGAAGCATGTTAAGGTCATGGAATGACCTAGTTCATCTCCAGACCTTAATCCTATAGAAAATTTATGGAGGGAGCTGAAACTTTGAGTTGCCAAGCGACAGCCAAGAAACCTTAAGGATTTAGAGAAGATCTGTAAAGAAGAGTGGACCAAAATCCCTCCTGTGTGCAAACCTGGTAACAGCTCATCAAACGCAGCCACTGTGCCATCAAATGCTGCCACTGTGCCCAATAAATGCTGCCACTGTGGCCATCAAATGCAGCCACTGTGCCCATCAAATGCTTCCACTGTGCCATTAAATGCTCCCACTGTGCCCATTGAATGCCGCCACTGTGACCCCCGCCCGCTCGCTGTCTGCCTGGCACTTACCCTGTCTCGGTGGGGCAGCGGGTCCCATCCTCACCTATAGGCGATTGGACACCTGATCTCATTGTCCGTCCCTCGGTCCAGTCCGTAGTGATGAGCCAGGACGTTGAGCAGCCACTGAGTGCAGCGGGGGGAGTAATGGGGGGTCGGAGGGCTCCATGTCAGCCAGGCGCCCGGGACATCCCCGGATCTGGAGCGTTCAGTGTGTGCGGAGTGTGCACCGACCTCTCTGTCTGCACCGACCTCCCTGTCTTTACAAACTTCTCTGTCTCCACCGACTTCACAAACTTCGTGCGACACAACTTCCTAGTCCTGTGTGATCCCCTCCACAATCTGCTCCACTAACAGCGATGATGTGATCACACGGTTATGTGAGCTCTGTGTGTGCCTGCAGAGGCTGGAGCGATGTATGCTGAACTGAGGATGGAGTGCAGTGCTGTGTGCTGGTCAGTGGCATCTCCAGGTTTCATATTTAGGGGGGGCACATGGGGGGACAGGGACAAAAGTAGGGGGGCATCTATAAAATGCAATTTTATATATATATATATTTATATATCCTGGGGCCCTTTACTACGACCCCACAACGGCCCTTTCACATGTTCTGCAGTGAGCTCCCTTCCTACTGTATTGGGCCCCCCCAGGGTGGCAGAAAACAAGATATATATGTCACCAGCATACCAAGAAAATATAAGGATCCAAAGCAGTGGGAGAACTATCAGGGTTGCAAAGGTTGTCTTGCCAGCGGGCCCTGGTGTTCTGCCACTGTGGGGTTCCCCAGCCTCCTCTTGCTGTCCTGCCCCTGCTATTGACAGCGCTGGTCTGGCATCTCTTGGAATTTACAGGCTGGTCCTCCTGTCCTAAGGATGGGAGAAATCAGTCTGTTTTTTCAGTAACTGAGAGTCCTGGTGGAGTCCTTCCTGCAACTCGCTCTTCTCCCTGCCAATAAGGATGCAGGAGAAGGAGCAGATCGGGCTGTCGTGGTTGTGTGAGCGCTCGCATTATGCAGTGTCAGCGAGCAGAGAGAGGGGGGAGGAATCACCCGCAGGAGCTGACTGGGGACTCTCTCCCTCTTAGACATTGATTTTTTGTAGAAAAGAAAAAAACATTTTTTTTTTTAATTGGGGGGGCACATGGTGGGGCACAGCATAATGTTGGGGGGTCAGGGCCCCCTCTGGCCCCCTCTAGGGATGCCATTGGTGCTGGTAGGTATGAGTAGGGATGGAGTGTATAGAGGGTGCAGTCAGTGCTCGATGGTCTTCTAACTACGGAGAACTCGGGCAGCAGCAGCGGCGGAGGTGTCCTCTCATGCTTCCTCCGCTTGCCAAAGCGCCACTAGGCATCAAATAGGTTTGCCTGGCGCTATGGCCAATCGAGAAACAGGTCTCACCGACCTGCCTCCTGATTGGCTGGGAGGCACTGTAGTGTAAAGATAGCGAAAATTCATTTGCTATGGTCACACAATTGGGTGGGATCGGGGCGCACTCTCTGCGCCCCGAGCCCACTCTTTTTTGAAGCCGATTAGAGCCTCTGGCTCTAATCAGGTGCTTTAAAAAACACCCCCTTCCAGCCCCGCCATAGGAATCCATGTGTCCGGGGGCCTGAAAGGGGCCAGGCACATGGATAGGGAGGCGGCGGCAGGGAAAGGGGGAGATGCGCCCTCAATGCACGGGCTGCCACTGCCTGGTAACCAACTACAAGAAATGTGCTTGCCAACAAGGGTTTCTCCACCAAGTACTAAGTCATGTTTTGCGTGGGGATCAAATACTAATTTTACTCACTGAACTGCAACTCAATTTATAACATTTGTATCATGTGATTTTCTGGATTTTTGGTTGCTATTCTGTCTCAATAATTTAAAATACACCTATGATAAAAAATTATAGACCCTTCATTTCTTTGTAAGTGGCAAACTCACAAAATCTGCAGGGGATCAAATAATTATTTTCCCCGCTGTAAAATGCAAGGGGCCTTTCAGCTCCGACCATCAACTCCAGAGACAGAAATAGAAAATATAAATACTGTTTATTGAATCCCAGCCAGGACACTATCTGCATGGATTTTGCATGCGTTCCTTGTGTGGGATTCCTCCCACATCCCAAGGACATGCTGGTAGGTTAATTAGCCCTAGTATATGTGTGTGCATGTATGTATGCATATGAGATAATGACCTTAGATCAGTGGTTCTCAACCCTAATGCCGTGACCCCTTAATAAAATTTCCCAAGTTGTGGGGACCCCTAACAGTAAAATAATTTTTGTAGTGTGGGTTGTCAGCACCCAAGGCAAGACAAGTAATTTGTGCCCCTAACCCATGGACATTTAGTGCTCCCTGAGTCCCTTCCACTCGTACAGTATTAAAACCCCTTATGGTACATTTTATGGTACCTTTTAGGATGTACCACTCTTTCTCTTTTTTTTTTCTCCTTTCTATTCCCTTTATCACTCTCTGTAATAATTTTTTGTTTTTTTCCCTATCCTCTTTCTAGCCGTCTTTCTTGTTCTTTCTCTCCCTTTTTCTTTGTCCCCCCCCCCCCCCTCTTTTCCTCTCCCTTCCATGTATTCTCTATTTTTATTCCTTCTCCTACTCCTTGGTGGGGGGTGAAATGAGTGGCAGTGCTGGGGGTAGTTCTGATCAGCCAACTTAGGTGCTCTTGATCAAAGTCATCTGCTGATCTGAGAACTAAAGTGGGGACTTTTAATGGCAACTATAATCACAGGTAGTGCTACTCGCTGTGTCTCCAGCTTCACTGTGTCTCCGACTTTGTGGTGTCTCGCAGCAGTGACACCTATGCCAAATCAGGAGATAGGGTCTCCTCCAGCCCCTCCCACTTCACTTTCCTCACCAGTCAGCTGACCTCTAGTCTCTATGCTGTGAACTAATTGGGCGGCTGTGAAGAGGCTGAGTGGGCGGCTGTGGGCTCCGGGAACAGCCCAGCTGGGCGGCCGCGAAAAGGCTGGGAGAGCGGTGCGGGATTCAGGAACAGCCCAGGATTTGGTGACCCCCGGCAAATCGTCATTCGACCCCCAGGTTGGGAACCACTGCCTTAGATTGTTAGCTCCCTGAGGGCAGGGACTGATATATATGTATAGTAGAGCTGTGTAATTGTCGGCACAATATACTGTATTTATTGGCGTATAACACACACTTTTTCACCATGAAAATCGGGTGCAGATAGCGTGTGCGTGTTATACGCCAATACTTCAATTTTAGCTCCCTCGGAGGGGACAGGGAGGGGGGCGGGACGAGCGCCATCAGATTACATACAGTGAGCATCTCCTGTTTACTTGGCGGCCTCTGTAATAGGAAGTCCGGTCTCCTGGGCCACCATTGGACCTCTGTTCTGTCTATCATAGGAGATTCTCACTGTATATAATCTGTCGGCGCTCGTCCCGCCCCCCTCCCTGTCCCCTCTAGGCTGCAGATGGGCATCGATCAGGCTGCAGTGATGGCAGTGGTGAGGCTGCTGCATTGAAGGCAATGTTGAGGCGACTGCATTGAAGGCAGTAGTGAGGGTGCTGCATTGATGGCAATGGTGAGGCTGCTGCATTGATGACAATGGGGAGTCTGCTGCATTGATGGCAAAAGGTGAGTCGGCTGCATTGAAGGCAATGGTGAGGCTGCTGCATTGATGGCAATGTTGAGGCTGCTGCATTGATGGCAATGTTGAGGCTGCTGCATTGATGGCAATGTTGAGGCTGCTGCATTGATGGCAATGGTGAGGCTGCTGCATTGATGGCAATGTTGAGGCTGCTGCATTGATGGCAATGTTGAGGCTGCTGCATTGATGGCAATGTTGAGGCGGCTGCATTGATGGCAGTGGTGAGGCTGCTGCATTGATGGCAATGGGGAGTCTGCTGCACTGATGGCAGTGGTGAGTCTGCTGCACTGATGGCAATGGTGAGTCGGCTGCATTGAAGGCAATGGTGAGGCTGCTGCATTGATGGCAATGGTGAGTCTGCTGCATTGACGGCAATGGTGAGTCTGCTGCATTGATGGAAATGGTGAGTCTGCTGCATTGATGGCAATAGTGAGTCTGCTGCATTGATGGCAATGGTGAGGCTTCTGCATTGAAGGCAATGGTGAGGCTGCATTGATGTGGACTGATGAGGCTGCATTGATGGCACTTGTGAGGCTGCAGATGGGCACTGACCTTTTATTTTGCTTCAAAGTTCTTTATTTAAAATTTAAGTTTGTTTCCTGAAACTTCCCTATTAAAATGAATGTGCGTGTTATACGCCAATAAATACGGTAAATCACTATAATAAATAAATATTTTAGGTCTTGTGAAGTAAGCGTGCATAGTTTGGTTTCACATGTAAATTGTTTTAATAGTCTTTTTTTTTTTTTCCTCCATAACAGCATTCCATACTTTGAAACAAGCGCAGCGACTGGACAGAACGTGGAGAAGTCTGTAGAAACCCTGCTGGACTTGATCATGAAACGGATGGAGCAATGCGTAGATAAGACCCAAGTCCCAGACGCGGTGAACGGAGGAAACTCTGGAAAATTAGACGAAACAAAAGCAGAGAAAAAGTGTGCCTGTTAAATATACCTAGAAAATTAATCTGTACAGACTGATTATCCGATACAACTCTTGTGGAATGGCTGACGCACCACCACAGTGCCCCCTTGTGGTCAGTCTCTACACTGCAGCCATTCGTACCTTCATATTCAGCTCCTCCAGGAGCCCTCTTCCCCATTGTTATGGTAGACGCCAACATCTCTTGTGAAGAAAGTGTTAATCTATATATTTATATGCAGCATAAATGAGAGACAAAAAAAAAAAAAAAAATATGTTTCTTACAGAAATAAGGGGTGACTGTGGTATAAAAAGGGGATTTTTTTTTTCTTGGTTCAGAATCATCAGTCATAGATTTTAGGCTGGATCAGGTATGCGAGTTACTAAAAAATTGCATTGTAAGCACGCCAACAAATTGTGCAACACGGGCTTTCGACCTTGTACTGTTTACATTTCTTTCCATTTCAGGATCTCCCGTTCTTTATATCTGAACGATACAGCATTTATGTGTCTCCTATATGTTTGTGAATGAATCTGAAGTATTTTAGTAATGTGTTTTTGCTTGGTGCCTATGTTTTTTTTTTTTTGTTTTGTTGTTTTTTTTTTGTTTTTTTTTTTGCTATTATGACCATTTTATGTTCTGATCAGGTATGTAGATAAGGCCGGGTTTTAAATGTTGGTCAGGGAATGGTTTACAGTGGTTCCACACCAAGGCTAAGATGACCGGCAAGGTGAAATATAGAATTGTTCTATTAAAATGGCTCATACACTTAAGTGTTTGGGGCCTGTAAACCAAGCTTTCTTTTATAGACAATAAGCAATTTTGTTTTTAATACTGTTTTCCTATATGAGACCCTATGAAATGACACCCATTCAACTAGCATTGTGGAAATGAAAAGTTCCAAAAAATTGTTTACACCAAGTTAAAAATGTAACTCCAGGCAGGTATAAAAAAAAAAAATTAAGAAAAACCACCGTTTAATCCAGTCATGTGTTCATTTAAGATTTTTTTTTTAAAGTTGTCTTTACATAGGAATAACATAAATACCTTAAGGTGGTTGTAAACCTCAGAAATGAAATATGAACAAAGCATATCCCTCTATAGTGTGTACCATAACACGTGTCATTTCTGCCTGCTTCCCTGTTCCTCTGCTATCTGCTTGAGTGGCTCATGACGCTTTTCCGACAAGTTTTCCCGACACCAAGAGAAAAAAAGGTGACAGGGGAGAGATCTCCAGCAACACAGCCTGTGATTGACAGCCTCAGCTATGTTCCTGTGTGCTGTGTAAAAGGGGGGGGGGGGTGTCCCTTCCCTCCAATCAGCTCTCAGGCCGGGTTCACATATGTGCGGCCACGTTTTTCAGCATGGGGTCTGGTGCATTTCTGTTCACCGGTTCAGGTGCTATTCAGGTCCAAATTGATGGCTGAATTTGCACCTGAACCGGACCCAAAAATGCACAGGAACCTTTTGGAATCCACGCTGCGGCCGCCCCGGACATGTGTGAACCAGCTCCATTGAGGGCCGGTCACACTCGCATGTGAAAACCACATCCAATTCACACATATGTGAACCCGGCCTTAGAGATCTCCTCACTGAGCTCTGCAGAGTGTAATTTCAGCTCTCCTCATGCTTTTTTTCTGACAGCTTAGACAAGCTTTATAAATTCTGCACTCTGAACAGATGTAGAGAAGGAAGAGAAGACTGCAGCTAAACAAGCACAACTTGTATAGGAGGATTTGTTACATCTCTGTGTAGTACCTGAGGCCAGTCACTTCATTAGGTATATGTAAGGGTTTACAACCACTTTAATCTGTTTTGATATTCATCACTGTAATCCTTTTGCAGTGTAGACCTCAAGTTAGAAGGGGCAGGGAGGAGCAGCACTCTGAGCCAATCAAGGCTCTGTTTACAAGGAACATGCTTACAGTAGCAAAGAGCACATTGTCCAATCACAGACTAGGGCGGGACCTGGACCATGCTGCATTGCTGGACTGCAGAGGTGGTCAAGGATCTGGTTGTTCTGTCTTATACCAGAAGACTTGACTACAGAATTATGATTCCCAGGCAGAAAAGCAGCTAAATACACATTTTAAATTGATATATTTAAGCTGTTTTACAATAAATATGTCTATTGGGACAGTCTTGTGATTTTTACTCTCCTAGCACAGTACGCTGTTCATTATTGCATCTCTGCAGCTTCCTATGTCACCTACTCTAGCCATCAAAGGAGCCTCATCATACTGCTGAGCTTGGCCTCTAAGATAAACAGCTCTACCTCCAGCCTCAATGCCTGAAACATGTTAGGTGCACAGCATCGTGCAGTACAGTAGACCCTAGCTAGCTTATAGTGTCAACTTCCCACACTTTCTGTGGGAAGATAATATGAAGCTAGACTTAAAGGGGTCTATTTATAAAACATTTGCATGGCTTTTCATCCGCTGACTCTGCATGTACATTTGTTCTATGCGAATTGTGCAAAATCAAATGTTCTTTAGGCTATTTTGTCTTCTGAACAAATGTTCTTTCATTATTTGCAGTAGCAAAATAGCACAAAACGGCCCCTGGATGGAGCTGAGGAACATTGGAACTACATATGTCTTTGTAACAAGGGATACAATGAGGTTGATGCTCTCAAACTGGAGAGTGCAAAATCTGGTGCAGCTCTGCATAGGAACCAATCAGCTTCCAGTTTATTTTTTTTTATCAAAGCTTAACTGAACAAGCTGAATTTAGAATTTAGCTCTCGTCCTGGGGATCAGACAAGTCCTGTCTGGGAGAGATCATAATACCCCCATGGAGATGTTGTTGAGATGACAGCCTAAACTCCTGTCCATCTTTGGGAATACCCTGGCTGGGTTGTTTGGCCACAGGCTGTGTTTACCTCTCTTTGACTAGAGAGTCCTATAAAGTCTGTAATGCCATGTACACACGACTGGACTTTTCGACCTAACTGGTCCGCCGGAACAAATCTGTCGGACAATCTGACCGTGTGAGGGCTTCATCAGACCTGCAGCGGACCTTTTCGGTCGAAAATCAGACGGACTTTAGATTTAAAACATGTTTCAAATCTTTCCGACGGACTCGAGTCCGAGCGAAAAATCCGTTCGTCTGTATACTAGTCCAACGGACGAAAACCGACGCTAGGGCAGCTATTGGCTACTGGCTATCAACTTCCTTATTTTAGTCCTGTGTACGTCATCACGTTCAAATCCGTCGGACCTTGGTGTGATCGTGCGTAGACAAGTCCGATTCGACGGAAGTCCGTCAAAGTCCGACGGGATTCAGTCCGTCAAAAGTCCAGTCGTGTGTACACGGCATTAGCCTGCACTCATTATTAGGTGGTGGTGTCACGGCTTAGAGGCTGCAATGATGGTGATGAACATTTATGAAGAGAATATAACTTTGCACTTCAACTTTGTACAAATGTTGTCTTTCCCTTTCCTTCTCTACGGACTTCATTATCCAGTCCGGTCCACACTCTCATAATTAATCTTTTTTTGGATATTATGATTTTGTAGCGTGGCTCTTTTTGATGTTATTTTAGAAGCAAATTCAATGCACACCATGCAGAGCTACACCAGATTTTTGCACTCTCCAGCTTTAGTAAACCAACCCCTATGTAACATTTCTAGAACACGTTAGAGGGAGTTAACAAATGAATGTAACCTGGTACAAGTTCAGCATTCAGCTCCCAAGTCCTTTGTGGGTTGGCAATGCACAGCATTTTTGTGAAATGAGTGGTGTCAGACCTGCCCAGTTGTCCTTTTACTAGACAACTGAATAACACCACTTCTTTTCATCTACACAATATGAGAATTAAATGATCTGTAGTCCCAAAATATGAACTGGGACCACCTAATCAGGTTACTTTACATAACCTGGAGAATGCAAAGTGTTCTCTAATTGGTAGAGAGATGAGTTGTCAATGTCACAATCTCTACCTCGTTCCAATCAGAGAATGCTTTGTATACTGTGAGAAAATGCAAAGCATTCTCTGAATGGCGCCTGTGCCAAATGAGCTACCCCCTTTGTTGACAATGCAGCAGGGCAGCCGATCAGCATGGAACCTGGAAGCTTGTTTTGGTGTGCCTGTTCGGTGACACCTTCTCTGATAATATTAGAAGTAAGGGCTCTTTCACACGGAGGATCCGTATGTCCGTTTCTCATCCTTCCGTTTTCGGATGAAAAACGGACATACATGTATCCCTATGGAGCGTCGGATGTCAGCGGTGACATGTCCGCTGACATCCGACCCGCTCCGATCCGAAAAGTGTAACGGAGGAAAACACTACTTTTCCATCCGTTTTCGGATCAGATCGGGTGACGACGGACTCTACGGTCCGTCATCATCCGATCCCCCATAGGGGAGAGAGCGGCGCTCTGACAGGTCCGTCGCTGCACACTGTGTCATTTTCCTGCTCAGCGGGGATCATCACTGATCCGCCCCGTGTGAAAGAGCCCTAAAGTATACTTTTTACAAAGAGACTGGCTCGCTGTTACACAATGAAATAGGCGTGTTTGAGAGGGACGGTCCTACTGTGCCAGATACTGTGATGGGCAATGGCACTTATGCATGGTATACATAAGGACTGCTATGGTGGGCCAATGTAAAACACCAAAATCTGGTGGGCCAATGAGAGTCTGCCCTGTTTTTATTATGGTTAAGTCAGCTCTGGCTTTAGATACTCCCTAATACAGCCTTTCAAAGAGCCATTCTTCGTAAATGACCTACTTCTCATAAAAGTGTGGATGTGAATTTTTTTCTAAATAATGGATGAGCAAAAGCTATACAGTCTTACACAGCTGAAATAAATATATGGAAGCTGTTCTGCCTACCAAAGATGATCAGCCAGGCCTGAGATTTACACCACCCCTGATAGATGCCATAGACAGGCAGGGCTGCTGATAAGGTAGTACAACTTTTCCTGTTGTACTGGGCCCAGGCCTCATCAGCTAAACAGGGGGGACCCAGGGCAAATTTATTGTTCATTTTTTCCTAAATGAATAAATGGATTTTAGTAGACCACACCTACTCCTACTTGCTTTCCAGAGCTCAATTTATATTTCCCTGGGCCCCATCAGGTAAAAAGTGGGGCCCAGGTGGTGGGACTTTTTTCATTTTCGGGGCGTAGGAAGATAAAGCCAATGCCACTGTTTCGCTGCACCCCGGGGGGGTGGGTGGTGTGTAGGCCAGGGTTGGGGGGGCCCGTCAGGAAAACTGTACGGTGCCCCCAAGATTTCTAACAGCGGCCCTGTAGACAGGTCAGGGACCTAGGCTTTTTCCACTGCAGATAAATAATACAGCTTGCTCACCTCGGCACCCCCAGCCTGCTGATTGGACAATGAAGGAGCATCTCCATGCTAACACAGTCATCACTTTGATCACTTATCTATCATCTTCTATCAGTAAGTTGCCAGTGTTATACCTACAGTCCAATGAAAGCATCAAAAAAAGAGGCCAAGGTTTTTAATGACAAAACTGATTCATCGCAAAAAAAAATCTAAAGCCAACGTGTTTCGAGGGCCAAACACACTACTCCTTCATCAGGGCTTAGGAATTTTGACTGTGCTTAAATGTACTCAGGTAAGCAGATACCAAATAGATCTGCACTGTGATTTACCACTGGAACAGTTCCAGGAGGGCAAGTTAAGCCAATGTTAGTGAATGAAGCAAAGTGTTTACTAACAGCACTGATTAGTGCAGCAGAGCCTGATTGGTCCTGTTATGCAGGGGAGTCACAGGGAGCTGATATGAAGACAGATGTAGCTAATTATACCAACTTTAAAATACATTCAAGGGTTTTAATGAACTTGATTATATTGATTAAATAAGGGTCTTTTATATCTTCCCGGTGATCAATGAACTCAAGAGTTGCAAGTTCTCCTGGTCCGGGTGAGATGACATGGCAAGATAGTATGAATGTAAATGTAACTTGAAACGACTCAAAAGCATCTGAAATGTCAGTTACACCTGCGTATACGAAGCCTAAAGCGTATCAGTACACTTACACCCGATCCAGAGATCCTTTGGACCTGAAATTCTTCTTTAAGATAGATCTATGTCCTAATAGCACTATATTTCGTTTGCTAAGAGCCCTGTGCCATATTTTTCATAAAAGAACTGTTTTTATCCTTTCATGCGTCTCACAGCTGCTGGTCTCCCTCAGCCTCGTTTAGTCACGTCCTGTCTACATGCAGAGCCAGCTACACACCATTGCTCTGGTAATGGCTTCCTCATAGTGACAATACAGGACCATGCTTGCACAATGCATATTGGTATGGTCGCTTGTTGTCCATCAGGGCCGCATGTGAAAGGGTGATACAGGAGCACATTCGGGTATTAGTTGTCACCCTATAACAGGAAGTGTTTAAACAAGGACTTTGATGGCAGGATCTCAAGGTGTTGTTTTATGGAAAGCTACAGCTTTAAGATTAAATTGAATACAGCGTATACATTAAAAAGTGACTGGGTTTAGATCTATGTTAAAGTTGAACTACACAAAAAAACACCCTTGCAATAGGGGTTCCCTGCACTGCAAGAGTTAAACGTTCATTAAAGAGGATGTAACCCTCAAAAAAAAAAAAAAAAAAGATCCTGTTCCTTTAAAGCATTTTAAGCCGCATAGTGCTTGTGCGATGTCATCTTTCATTCTCTTTGCTGTAAAAAACCTGGTTGATCTTGCCTTGTTTCTGTGCCCCCCTAGGTGTACTGACCACAGTAATCGTGGCTGCTGATCCATGACACTGTGGTCAGTTTACGTGCCTTTGTCATCCACAGTCTCTTCCCCTCCCTCCCTGCCTGTCAGCTCCTATGTGACAAACCTGCCCCTCCCCTCCTGTTGCTATTCTGAGTGGCAGTAAAGTAAGTGCCCACAATTACTGCCAGTCCCTCTGTTATAATATGCTATACCACACAGTGTATGTGATTTTTTTTTTAATTCTGCTGCTAAATACTTTTTTTCACATCGCCATTGTGGGGTCATGTGACCACCTGGCTGACGTCAGAGGGGGATCTCAGCCCCTCCCTCTGTAGTCCTTAGATCAGGGAAGGAGAGTGGCGGAGACCGCACATCGGCGATGTGGAAAAAAGGTATTTAGCAGGAAAATTCAAAAAAACACATAGATTGTGTGTATAACAGAAGGGCTGGCAGTAATTGTGAGCAATGATTTTACAATCACTTTAAGTCCAGTGGTAGAGGAAAGAGCTGTAAGGTCTCATTGAAACCAATAAATCGAGTATAGTTCCGCTTTATGATTTACTGCTGTTCAGGGGCTCTGGGCTTCAGCAAACTGGCAACCTCCAGCAAGAAGAAACAGAAACAATGCTGGAGGCAATTTACAGCAAGCACTCCTTTTGGTAGCATAATTATTAACGTGGAATGTATGTTCCTTGCTAAAGAACATTATTTTTTATCAAGCTGTTATGGGTAACGTTCCATTTTAACAAGCATTTAACTCTTGCAGTGTGGAGGTGGGCCCACTGTGAAAGTGTTTTTTGTGTAATTCCAGTATTCATCTTTAAGCCATGTACATAGATTGGAGTACTTTATATGCCAGAGTATAACATTCCATCACTGTAAAAAAAAAAAAAAATATGGAAACAAAGGGAGAATCCAGTTGGTTGTTGTGGAGAACACAGCCAGTTTTTGTTCTTTTGCCAATATCTTGTCTTTCTCCGAAGACGTATTTGAGTTCCTCTTTGCTACACACTATGATATTGACCAGTAAAAGTTCCTGTAATATGACATCCCTTGGTCTGCCGTTAGTTACATTTTAGAAATATCATGATTTATTTTCCACACAATTGTCATTTTGTTCTCTGCAATGGTTTTATTTTGATTGAAAGCTTTAATGTCAATATATCTACAGTCAACGCTTCTTCCCTCACTTATAAAGGTCTTGTAGAAAGATGCAAAGTGTGAAGATAGACCCTCAGAAATAAACAGGGTGCTAATATTGTAAAACTTCTATTTTTGTGACAATATATATATATAAATATATGGTATATGTATCATAAAAAAAATCTCTTCAAGTGTGTCTGACTCAGAAATAGGTGGCCATTTTTGGCCTTTAAGGAGGACCAGCCATGGTTTGACTTATGCATAAATCAATATAGTCAGTCTTAAGTGGAAAAAGCAGCAGATATATGCCTGTGTAAATGTAGCACATCATGGTATTTATTACCTCTGACAGAGATCTAATGCCCCGTACACATGATCGGATTTTCCGATGGAAAATGTGTGATAGGACCTTGTTGTCGGGAAATTCCGACCGTGTGTAGGCTCCATCACACATTTTCCATCGGATTTTCCGACACACAAAGTTTGAGAGCAGGCTATAAAATTTTCCGATCGTGTGTACACAAATCCGACGGACAAAGTGCCACGCATGCTCAAAATAATTAAAGAGATGAAAGCTATTGGCCACTGCCACGTTTATAGTCCCGACGTACCTGTTTTACGTCACCGCGTTCAGAATGATCGGATTTTCCGACAACTTTGTGTGACCGTGTGTATGCAAGACAAGTTTGAGCCAACATCCGTCGGAAAAAATCCTAGGATTTTGTTGTCGGAATGTCCAAACAAAGTCCGACCGTGTGTACGGGGCATTACACCCACTCTGGCAATACATTCATTTGCTTTTCTCTACAGAAGGATAGAGCCATCTTTGTTTAGACATCATCCATAGTCACCATATACAGTACTTCCCGGACTGAGAAGTTGGCTCAGAGATGACACACCCATGTAAATCCTGGTGCCTGCAAAATTACACTATAGCTGTAAAAGTATGGAACGCTATTCCACATGATTAAGGTATAAGTGTTTGCAGTGAAGGCTATGGTTAATCCTCCAGCATACGAAGACATTTTAAACAATCGTGAGCTTCAAACCTTGGGTAACAGTTTAAGAAAAGACCCCTTTCTGTTCCAGCATGACTGTGCCACTGTGTACAAAGCAAGCTCCATTAGGACATGGTTTGATAAATTTGATCCGGGGGACTTGAGTGTCCTTCACGGGGCCCTGACCTCAACCCTACTGAAACACCTTTGGGGTAATCTGTAACATTTATGGAGAGGCAGGTCTTCTTCTCCAACCTAACCCCACAATGCTCTTTAGACTGAATAGGCTCCACTCCAAAATCTTGTGGAACACCTTCTCAGAAGGGTGGAGGCTGTTAAAGCCACAAGAAGGGGCAACTCTATAATTATTCCCATGGTTTTGAAGAGGAGTGTCCAACAAGCTCATATATAGTGGGGACGGAAAGTATTCAGACCCCCTTAAATTTTTCACTCTTTGTTATATTGCAGCCATTTGTTAAAATCATTTAAGTTCATTTTTTTTCCTCATTAATGTACACACAGCACCCCATATTGACAGAAAAACACAGATTTAATGACATTTTTGGGAAAGATGCAACACGTTTTTCACACCTGGATTTGGGGATCCTCTGCCATTCCTCCTTGCAGATCCTCTCCAGTTCTGTCAGGTTGGATGGTAAACGTTGGTGAACAGCCATTTTTAGGTCTCTCCAGAGATGCTCAATTGGGATTAAGTCAGGGCTCTGGCCGGGCCATTGAAGAACAGTCATGGAGTTGTTGTGAAGCCACTCCTTCGTTATTTTAGCTGTGTGCTTAGGGTTATTGTCTTGTTGGAAGGTAAACCTTCGGCCCAGCCTGAGGTCTTGAGCACTTTGGAGAAGGTTTTCGTCCAGGATATCCCTATACTTGGCCGCATTCATCTTTCCCTCAATTGCAACCAGTCATCCTGTCCCTGGAGCTGAAAAACACCCCCACAGCATGATGCTGCCACCACCATGCTTCACTGTTGGAACTGTATTGGACAGGTGATGAGCAGTGCCTGGTTTTCTTCACACATACCACTTAGAATTAAGGCCAAAAAGTTCTATCTTGGTCTCATCAGACCAGAGAATCTTATTTCTCACCATCTTGGAGTCCTTCAGGTGTTTTTTAGCAAACTCCATGCGGGCTTTCATGTCTTGCACTGAGGAGAGGCTTCCGTCAGGCCACTCTGCCATAAAGCCCCAACTGGCTGCAGTGATGGTTGACTTTCTACAACTTTCTCCCATCTCCTGACTGCATCTCTGGAGCTCAGCCACAGTGATCTTTGGGTTCTTCTTTACCTCTCTCACCAAGGCTCTTCTCCCCCGATAGCTCAGTTTGGCCGGACGGCCAGCTCTAGGAAGGGTTCTGGTCGCCCCAAACGTCTTCCATTTAAGGATTATGGAGGCCACTATGCTCTTACGAACCTTAAGTGCAGCAGAAATTTTTTTGTAACCTTGGCCAGATCTGTGCCTTGCCACAATTCTGTCTCTGAGCTCTTCAGGCAGTTCCATTGACCTCATGATTCTCATTTGCTCTGACATGCACTGTGAGTTGTAAGGTCTTATATAGACAAGTGTGTGGCTTTCCTAATCAAGTCCAATCAGTATAATCAAACACAGCTGGACTCAAATGAAGGTGTAGAACCATCTCAAGGATGATCAGAAGAAATGGACAGCACCTGAGTTAAATATATGAGTGTCACAGCAAAGGGTCTGAATACTTAGGACCATGTGATATTTCAGTTTTTCTTTTTTTAAAAATCTGCAAAAAATGTCAACAATTCTGTGCTTTCTGTCAATGTGGGGTGCTCTGTGTACAATAATGAGGAAAAAAAATGAACTTAAATGATTTTAGCAAATGGCTGCAATATAACAAAGAGTGAAAAATTTAAGGGGGTCTGAATACTTTCCGTCCCCACTGTAGGTGTAATAGCCAGGTGTCCACAAAATCTTGCCATATTGTGCTTAACCACATCAAGAGGCAACTCCATATTAATGACCATGGTTTTCAAGAGCGTTGTCCAAGAAGCTCATATAGGTGTAATGGTCTGGTGTCCACAACATCTTGTTGTATATTGTATAATAATTTAAGACTTGGGGCTCAATTCACAAATATTTAACACCAGCCTAAGGCCCCTTTCACACTGTCGTGACTTAGCCATGATTTCAACACGATTTCAGGGAATTCCTGTGTAAACTTGAGTTCTATGGAACTCAACTCACGTGAAAGTCGGACCAAAGTAGTACAGGGACTACTTTGAAGTTGGCACATATATGAATGGTTATCATTGGAAATAATGGGGAACGACTTGTCGTGCGACTTTGCAGTCCCAAGTGGCAGGAAAAGTCGCATAAGTGTGAAAGGGGCCTTAAGCACTCTATTTTCAGTCACATGACTGGGATTTTCACATTTCATTGGATTCAACTGAAAATAACTGTCATTTAATAAAAATAAGTATACTTCTCCTGGTGTGTTTGCTTTGTGAATTGAGCATTTACACAGGCTTCTATTGATTTAGGTTGTACAGATTTTGTTTTGCATCATACCTTTCCTTCCAAATCCATGCATTTCAATATGTATCTACACTGCCCCTGGACACACATATCATTCAATTTTTTCTAAGGCCACACAGAATACACCTGAACTCACAGTGTGCATTATAAAATGTAAAATCATTACAGGCATTTACAGTACATTATTATTATACAGGATTTATAAAGCCCCAACAGTTTGCGCAGCGCTTTATATAAGAATATGTATATATATATATATATATATATATATATATATATATATATATATATATATATATATATATATTCTTATGTATGTCAATGCCCATGTAAATGGATCCTTAATATTCAGATTCTTGCATAAACACATGCAGGACTGGTTCTCTCCAATGTTTGTTTCTTTTTATAATTTATTACGGTGCCAATTCTTTCCTAAATGACTATTGTATATTTGTTGGTGAAACACAGATTTCCATGGACTTTAAACATGAAATGTATTTTTGTTCTCTTTAGGTTTGTCTTTGCCAAATGTTAAAAGGAAAACTGCCAAAAACTAAATTTGTTTCAGTTTATACAGTATGTAGACTTTAGGCTTGTTGTACGTCATATAAGGTGTCACGTGTTTTTGTTCAGAAAAGAAAAAAAAATCCATTTTGGGGTATTTTTGTAGCTTGAAACATGGCTTCATTCTAATTAAAAATCAGGATATTGTTTTAATGCGGAATTCCACCCCCATTTTAAAAGTTGCGCCTGCCAGTTAGTTATTGCTTTATAATTCCGCATTAGATGTTTTTTTTTTTTTTCCTGTAGTATAATTACCTTATTTGTAAAGGGTAATTGCTCCTCTTCCAGTGAACCTCGCCGCAGCGAGGTACGTCATTTCTGGCCACCGCATAGGCTCCTGGGATATGAGTTTCATCGAACCCAGGAGTGAGAAGACGACCTCTGCTGGTAGCATTGTGTTATTTGCAAACAGGAAATGATGCAATGTAAGGCGGAGATAAGCGATGTATCCTGGAAGGAGCTACCCAGGGCAGACTGACAACTCATGGGGCCCCCGGGCAATAGGAGAAGATTATGGGGCCCCCAGGCAATAGGAGATTATGGGGCCACACAGTATACACAGACATACAATATTCACACACAGTATACACACACAGAATACACATACACACACTGAAAAAGTACTGGTGAGGCGGGGCAGCTATAATCTTGGGATTTTTTTTAAAAAACACATATTTTTACATACTGTCCCTGGTTTTATCGAGGCTGGCAACCCTGATGGGGCCCCTTAGTGGCATGGGGCCCTCGAGCAGTGCCCGAGTGCCTGAATGGTCAGTCTGCCCCTGGAGCTACTAATGGGCTTCACATGCCCACACTGAAGATGGGAGTGCACTTGGAAGGGACAGCAAGGTTAGTTTTAAAGAAAAAACATATAGAAAACCAACATTAACTATTTATGCAGTTTGGTAATAAATTCGATACAAACATCACTGGGGAGTTTTTAAAAAAAAAAATCCAGCTGGAACTCCGCTTTAAGACAAGGGCTGCTGATACACTATATTACCAAAAGTATTGGGACGCCTGCCTTTACACGCACATGAACTTTAATGGCATCCCAGTCTTAGTCCGTAGGGTTCAATATTGAGTTGGCCCACCCTTTGCAGCTATAACAGCTTCAACTCTTCTGGGAAGGCCGTCCACAAGGTTTAGGAGTGTGTCTATGGGAATGTTTGACCATTCTTCCAGAAGCGCATTTGTGACGTCAGGCAGTCATGTGGACGAGTAAAAGGTATAAAGAGAAAAGATATTCTCCTGCGCTGGTGCAGAGGGCCTTAGTAAGGGTGGTAGTATTTCTTAGTGTTGTGTATATGGAAAGATCATGCAAGCCCCGCTGCCTATGCCGACTAGGGGAAGTCCGAGATATAATGTGAAAAGAAATAGTAACAGCACGTGGCCTGTTGCATGAATCTTTGAAACAAATAATTTATTGTAAACACAAAGGATATATACAAGGAAATACTACCTATTCATACATATAGGTAAAAGCAATGTTAAACATTTAATGGATTGATATATGTTGTTGTACACACAAGGGATATTCAAATGGTTGGCTAACGTGTATCGAGGGTCATCTTCTTCATCAGAGCCTTAAAGTAGATAGTAGTAAATAGACGGCCCTATATCTACACACCATCCCTATGGTATTGAGGTAGGCTACACTTGTCACTATCTCAATTTGCATTACCATCATCTATCATTTTACATCTTAATTAATTTTTAAGCAGGATAATTTATACAATTTATATAACTCTATCACAGTCCGCTAACATCAGACATAGTGTGTCATCACAGTGGTGACACCATCATCATTTATTTGATTTGATTTCATTTCATTTCATTTTATTTCATTTAATTTATTTTATTTTATCTATGTATTTATTATGTTGATTACCATTATCATGGCTATCATTGTTATCATTTAATCTCACACATTTTCCTGTTTTCCACTAATGCCATTGTAACATGTATGTTGTTAAACACGTGCTATCATCCGAATGGGTTTTTGGTATCCGCACTACTATAGAGTTATGCATCCAGCCATTATGCATGTAGCCATTCATGCCTTTTTTGCATTTATTTATCTAAGCACAGTTGGCTCCTTACACACATATGTGTGCGGGTTTGCACATGTGCCCATCCCCCCCATATATGCAGTGTATTACACCAAAGAAGGCAACTGTAGTTTGTAGCTTTCCATCTTCAATAGTCCATGTCTATAATATGCATGGTACCAGTCAACAGTATATATACACACATATATTCCATACACATATCTTCAGCTAAAAACCATCCAATAGATCATCACTACTATTATTATTGTTACTTTTAAACACACACACATATATATATATATACACTCACACACACAGTATGTATAGATGTATACTTTTTAAAGATATAATATATATTTTATGTATGATTTAACATCTGCATTAACGTCTGCAATTCCACCTCTATCTATATCTGTCTGGTGTTTATTTTACTCTATTTAGAGTGCTGAGATGTGGAAAGATACCCCTTACAGTGAAAGAAAATTTGCCCGCAACACTACACCACTCATGTAGTGGTATACTACCCATCCAGCTTCCTATATCTACTTCAATAAATGCAAACAGACTATATTTGGCCCTTTAAGGCTCCGATGAAGAAGATGACCCTCAAAACGCGTTAGCCAACCATTTGAATATCCCTTGTGTGGACAACAACATATATCAATCCATTAAATGTTTAACATTGCTTTTACCTATATGTATGAATACATAGTATTTCCTTTGTGTTTACAATAAATTCTTTGTTTCAACAATTCATGCAACAGGCCATGCACCTTTATTTTTTCTTTCCAAGTCATGTGGATGAGAAGGCCTGGCTCGCAGTCTCCACTCTAATTCATCCCAAAGGTGTTCTATCGGGTTGAGGTCAGGACTCTGCGCAGGCCAGTCAAGTTCCTCCATCCCAAACGTGCTCATCCATGTCTTTATGGACCTTTCTTTGTGCATTAGTCCAAATCATTTGGCGGAGGGGGGATTATGGTGTGGGGTTGTTTTTTTCAGGGGTTGGGCTTGGCTCCCTAGTTCCAGTGAAGGGAACTCTTTAGGCATCTGCATACCAAGATATTTTTGGATAATTTAATGTTTCCAACTTTGTGGGAACAGTTTGGGGATGACCCCTTCCTGTTCCAACATGACTGCGCACTAGTTGAAGCTGTTATAGCAGCAAAGGGTGAGCCAACTCAATATTGAACCCTACGGACTAAGACTGGGATGCCATTAAAGTTCATGTGTGTGTGTATAGGCAGGCGTCCCAGTACTTTTGACAGTATAGTGTATCACTCACAACTAATTAAAGTGTATCTGAAGCCAATTTTTTTTTTAAGGTTTTAGAACTATTGCAGTCAATTTTGGGTCGACTATCCTTCATTTCTTGTAGCAGAGAAATCCATGCTTAGACTTGATGCACATTGGGCATTTAACCCCCCTGCATGAGATCCCAACACTTTGGTGAGGGCGGAAGTCACACACAGACCATCCAGCCTGGCTACCTGCAGCCTGTGAAGCTCTATGAGAGGCTGAAAGCTGCTGTGGATAGACAGGGCTGGACAGTGCACAGAGTGGTACTGTTTGGGGCAGTATGTGCCCAGGGACAAATGTCCGAAATGTAAACTGCTTGTGCTCCAGGCATTCTTCCCTGGGAGCATACTGCCCTAAATGTTATTTAATGCACCATCCAGCCACAGCAGCTTTCAGCCTCTCATAGGGTTTAAAGGCTTCCAGCAGCAGGCCTGGACGATGCGCCCGTGTCTTCCACCCACACCAAAATGCTTGGATCTCATGCAACAGTGCTAAATGCCCAGTGAGCATGGGGGGCCTCAAACAGTTGTCATTGGAAAACTGGTGACTATGGTAAGTTTTCTATTTCAGTACTGGAAAGATATCTCCCATGGGACTTTGTTGCAGCAATAGAAATCATACAATTAGAGCATATATACTGTATATAAAAATATAAATTCTATATTAAACAATAGTTTAAAAATGGCTGATCTATACAATTCACGTCCTATTCTGTGAAATATTTCCTGCTGACCTCACAGGGAGCAGGAATACAATACATTAAAACACAAGTAAATTAAAATAAACTGCATATCCACCAAATCAACCCAACACGTTTCAACTCATACAAAGACTTCATCAGGGGTTGGAAAAAAGTGGAAGCAATCCTATATACATAGAAACAGGAAAAGGAGAAAGTACAAATGAAATTCATATTGACTTGACCAAATTTACATAGTAAATTACATAAGAAACACTTGCCAATAGCCCAGTGTAAGTGCAAACCAGTGGGGGATGTGGGGAGAGGGGAACAATCAAATTTGAGCAAGGTTCACTTCAACCCTGCCCAGTGTGAGTGCAGCCTACAAGTGAGCCTGTGGCGAGGGTATGAACATTCAAGTATTTAAATAATCTTCTCCAACACTAAACAAGGTCCCAGCAGTGACTTGGCAGCTCGGCTCACTCAAATTCCCCCTCCCAGCAGTAATGTTGCATCTCAGGTCAATCTCTGCTCCCCCTCTTAGCAATGACTTAGTATTTCGGCAAGATCCAAATTCTGCAGTACACAGGGAATATGGTTACCCTGAAGGAAGGCAAGGCCATATTATGCAGAAAGTACAACCAGGTCCCCCACTTCCACTCTACATGGCGTGTCTAGGCACTCTCTAATATTGTGGGACAGCTTAAAGTGATTGTAAAGCTACAGTTTTTAAATTAAAATAACAAACATTTTATACCTACCTGCTCTGTCTTGCACAGAGCGACCCCAAACTTTCTCTTCGGGCACTTGTGTGGGTGCAATTGGAATTTCTGGAAAAACTGCCCTGATGGAAAGATTTTCAGATCTGTAGACGTGCTGAGGTGAGGTCTTGGCATTACCTGGTTGGAAAATAGCAGCAACAGGGTGGTTTTCAACCTGACACATCTAAGGTCCTCCTCCTGCATGTGATAGCTGTAAAAAAAAATACTGCTTTCAGTGTTACTGTCCATACTGAGGATGTCCAATCTAGAAGAAATGCAGGATGAGACAACATGACCAGCACTATTTGTAAATCCGAAGGGGGAATGAACAACCTTTTTGATCGGTGAATTCTTGCACAAGCCTTTCGGGATTGGTTCATCAGATTATGAGATGGCTCATGTAACCCAGAGAGTGAGGACAGGGCTTTGAAGATATGAACTCTGCTAAGTGCTAACACTTAAACCATATCAAGGAAGAAAATTCATAATATCTTTTATGCAAGGAACAGAGAATCAAATGATTAAGAACTTGATAATTCTCTGAATTGTTTCCACACTCTAGGACAGGGGTGTCAAATTCAATTTCATTGCGGGTCACATCAGCATTATGGTTGCCCTCGAAGGGCCGGTTGTAGCTGTAAGACTGTGTATGCAGCGTTCAGAGTGCAGGGTTTAGTAGTACGCTACATACAGAGTGCAGGGTTCAGGAGTGCATTACGTACAGAGTGCCCTGTTCACGACTGTGCTACATACAGAGTGCAGAGTTCAGGGGTGTGCCATGCACAGAGTGCAGGGTTCAGCTCTCTTTCACAAGTTGTCCACATTTTACTTCCACCCCCCCTCCTCCACTTTGATCTCTGCACCACTCCCCTGTATCCCCCACCTCTGCACCCATCTCCCTTCACAGTCCTCATCTCTCCAAAAAAGCTTCTTTGCATCCTACATACTCAGACTGGCTCTAATACCTCCCTGTTTGCCTCTCTCTCCCTTGCACAGATCATTGGTCGGCATCTGTCCCAGCAGTGAGTGCATACAGGGCAGGTAGGGGTCTCAGAGCCACCAAGAGGAAAGCTATCCTTGTAAACACAGAAGGCTTCTGTGTTTACAGGTGACAGTTGTAGGTGGGGAGCAGAGGACGACAGCTGTAGGTGGCGGAATGGAGTATTGCCATGTTCCAGCTGAAAAAAATCCCTGGGTGCAAGGGCCACATGAAATTACCTGGCAGGCCTTGTGTTTGACGCATGCTCTAGTATATTGCAAACGCTGAAGCCCAGTCTTTTCAGTGGATCACTTGATGGAGAAATCTTTGGTTTTCTTTATCGTACATCATGGGACATAGAGCCTTAAGTAATTACTTAATGGTTTATAGGCCACCTTCAGGTGATGGACACTGGTATACCCAATCCAGGAAGTTCACTCCCTATATAACCCCTCCTCCTTCCAGGAGCACATCAGTTTTTTCGTCAGTGTCTAAGGTGTTGGTCACAAGTGAAGATGTGCTCTGAGAAGCTCCAGGAGGGATCCATGCTGGATTTAAATAGCCTCCATAGACCAGATCCATCCAAAGTGCCACTGAGGCCTAAGTGGATAGTACCTGGGGCCTCGTATCTGAAGCACGAGGTTTTGCCTGTAACGCCTCTCTTTTTAGGGCTGGACCCCGGGACCCATGGCTTAGGTCTTGCTACATTACCTAAAGCTTTCCTGGTGGGGTGCTTTTACAGGTCCAATGGAATTAAACCCCGATATCAGGTACCCGGTCCTTGAAGGTTTGCTAAACGCAGCCCGTTGTGATGGGTGAAGGTTGGATTGTCTGTTAATTCAGCAAATCCTGTGGCAGGGATAAGGTAAGGGAATAAACTGTATGCACATACCTTAGTCTGTTGTCTTCACTGTAATGCTCAGTCAGTCTCTGTGTGGCCGCTGCAGCGTGTATTACCCCCCCACCCCCCGCCGCAGGGGGTGCGGAGGTCCCGCTGTTTCTGATACTGCTACTATTGTACTGTTTTTACTGCTGTTTTGTTTGTCTGCTGCTAAACAGGTCTCTGCCTCCCTTCCCCCCTCCCCTCCTGTTGGGTCTGTAGACTCGAAAGCGCCCCGCACAAGCGTGGGAACGTTTAAAATGAAAAAAGGGACAGAATTTTTCAGAGGGGACGGGGCCTAAGCGCAGTGCCGTGAAAGTCCACAAGGACGCACGGCAGGCAAAAACAAATAAAAACACAGCTGAGACAGTCTCTCCTCAGCTGGCGAGGAGGAAACGAGCAGTCTGCACACAGGGACACAGGAGCTGTGGGACACGTGAGGGTTACAAACTGGCATTCCTGATACCAAATATGGCTTTATCCTAAACACTTTGACTATTGGCATCAGTGCCATATATTTTTGCCTGTTCAGCATTCCACACTTCATTTGCTGGTCACTCAATTAAACTCTTTCACTGGTTGAAGGTGTCTCATTTCCCTTCCCCCTTTGAGGTCCAAGTGCGCGACTCCTTGCAAGCCTCATTGGAGCCGGTGCCCGCCTGGAGGAGGTGGAGAGGACACACGGGGGTTTTAGGATCAATTATGGCAAGCCAGGGTGAGCCATTGGAACAAATTGATGGTGCAACTGCTTCTCACATCTCAGCCCCTGTATACGTCACTGAAGATGTCCTTTCCTCCATCCTGCAGAGTCTGGAAGGAAGATTAGCGGCTTTAATCGCATCCTCCATTCAAATGGATAGAAAGCGTGGTAGATCCCCCTCCCCCACTTCAGACCCCTTGCAAGGGGACCAATGGACACAGGATGAGGTGTTACCCTCAAGCGATCAAGAGGAAAAACAAACCGATGATGATTCCTCTGCGGAGGAAACAATGGTAGCCTTTTTCAGCCTTTCAATCTGAGAAATTGCTGATACAATCTCCTACAGAGATGGTTCATTCTACTTTCATGCTACCTCTAACGGAGTCTCCTGAAAGCTTGGTTTCTTCCGTGGGTTCCTTAAAACCTTCTCAGCCTTTGCATGCATTTCCTGCACATGCATTACTAGAACAGCTTGTTTTTGCTGAATGGGATCACCCAGATAAGCATTTTCTCCCTCCTAAAAGATTTTCAATTCTCTATCCCCTGGAGGAGAAATTCTCCAGAAAATGGAAAGTACCAGCAGTTGACGCTGCAATTTCCAGTGTGAATAAAGGCCTTACTTGTCCTGAAGACAATGCACAAATGCTTAAGGATCCAACAGATAAAAAAGTTATAATTCCTGTTAAAATCTACTTTTTCCTTGGCAGGTGCCGTTACTCAACCTACAGTCACTGCAATAGGCATCTGTCAATCCTTAAAGGACCAATTTAGACAGGCCCTTGAAGAGGTTCCTGCACAACAAGCCCGGGAATTGGCTGAACTACCAAAGGCATTATGCTTTGCCATAGGTGCCATTAAAGATTCTATTCACCAGGCGTCCCGCCTTACGCTTATGCTTGTGCAAATGCGTAGAATCTTGTGGTTAAAAAATTGGTCATGCAAAGCACCATGTAAAAACTTCCTTACTGGGTTCCCTTTTCATGGGGAGCGGCTATTTGGAGAGGACTTGGACAAATATAACCAGTGGGAAAAGTACTCTTTTGCCAGTCAAAAGAAAGTATAAACGCCCTTCATTTAAACAGGCTCTTTCCCCTGCGCCACATTAGAAGATTTTCCACTTATACTGGATTCCATATCATATTGCACTATGGGACTTTATCACTTATGTTGTTCATACTCATGTCATAGTGGATAATATTCATGAGTCATTGACTTTACTCACTTATATTTACTTTTGGCTTTGTTCTTTTTATGTCACAGTGGACACCACCCACTGGTCACGGAATTTTATTTATATGTACACATTTTGGTTTTGTTTTGTCTTAGCGCTACATTTTTTACCCTAGTTCATTTAGAATATTGGTCACATTTGTGTGTAGCAGCTTTGCGTTTTCTACACTGGGTTAGCGCAGTGTTACCACTGTTTCCATTTGGCATTCTAGATCTAAAAAATCTAAATCCTTTCCTGAAGATCAGCTCCTTTCGCATGGAGACGACCAGGTCAGTAGTTTCTATCCTTCGAGGAGGAGAACTTCTGGCATCTATCGACATCAGGGATGCATATCTGCATGTTCTATATTTCCCGCTCACCAAAAGTTTCTGCAGTTCGACTTAGAACAGCAGCATTTCCAGTTTGTAGCCCTGCCCTTCGGGCTAGCCACAGCACCCCGGGTGTTCACAAAAGTGCTGGCCCCACCTCTAGCCAGGTTAAGGGCACAGGGCATGACGGTCGTAGCGTACCTAGACTATCTATTGCTAATAGACCAGTAGGTTGCTCGTTTGGAGAAAAGCATACACACTACAACCAGTTATCTGGTTGTATTCTCAACCTAGAGAAATCTTCCTTAATACCGCTAAAAAGGCTGGAGTACTTGGGTCTGATCATAGATACAGCCCAGGAAAAGGTGTTCTTGCCTCAGCCAAAGATCAACTCCATAAAATAGCTGGTGCGGTGATCAGGTCAAAAGGCGATCCCTCCATTCGCCTCTGCATGAGGTTACTAGGAACCATGGTGGCTTCATTCAAAGCAGTTCCCTATGCCCAGTTCCATTCAAGACTGTTGCAAAACAGTATCTTGTCCACTTGGAACAAAACAATTCAAGCTTTAGACTTGTCAATGTGGCTGTCCTCAAGAGTGTTCCAAAGTCTCACTTAGTGGTTACTCACCCAGAATCTGCTGAAAGGAAAATCCTTCAGACCAGTCATCTGGAAAGTGGTAATGACAGATACCAGCCTCTCAGGCTGGGGAGCAGTACTAGAAAAGACAGCTGTCCAGGGACAGTGGTCAGGAACCAAAAGAACCTTGCCCATCAATATCCTAGAGATTCGGGCAGTGCGTCTGGCTCTAAAGGCCTGGACTTTCAGGTTACAGGATTGTCCTGTCAGGATCCAATCCGACAATGCCACAGCTGTGGCCTATATCAATCACCAAGGGGGCACCAAGAGTCTCTCAGCGCAGAGATAGGTGAACCATATTCTAACTTGGGCAGAAAGGAATGTTCCGTGCCTATCGGCAGTCTTCATTCCGGGAGTAGAGAATTGGCAGGCGGACTACTTAGGTCGCCAGGAGTTATTCCCAGGGGAATGGTCTCTTCACCCCGACATATTTCGGGCTGTTTGCCAAAGATGGGGGACTCTAGACGTAGATCTTCTAGCGTCCAGGTTCAACATGAAGTTAGTCAACTTTGTGGCCAGAACAATGGATCCACTCGCATACGGAACTGATGCGTTGGTGACCCCGTGGGATCAGTTCTCACTGATTTATGCATTCCCCCCTATTCAGTTGCTGCCTCGACTTCTTTGCAGGATCAAGCTAGAAAGAAAGCCGGTAATTCTGGTGGCACCAGCATGGCCCAGAAGGTCAAGGTATGCAGAAATTGTAAAGATGGCAGTGGAGGGCTCATGGTCCCTCCCACTATGGCCAGATATACTCTCACAGGGACCGAGATTCCATCCTTCCTTACGGAAAATTTAACGGCTTGGCTATTGAAACCCACATTCTGAAGAAACGTGGGCTTTCCGGGTCAGTTATCTCTACTTTAATTAATGCAAGGAAGCCAGCTTCCAGAACTACTGTATATATTATAGAGTCTGGAATGTTTCCTGGTGTGAATCCAAGGGTTGGCTCCCTCAGAGATATATCATAGGCAGAATTCTTGCCTTTCTACAATTAGGGGTAGAAATGAAATTGGCCTTGAGTACTATTAAAGGCCAAGTCTCAGCTTTATCGGTATTATTTCAGACCACTTGCTACACATTCTTTAGTCCAGGGTTTTATGCAAGGGGTGATGCGGCTTAATCCGCCCGTCAAACCTCCCTTGAACCCTTGGGACTTGAACTTAGTTTTGTCTGTGTTACAAAAACAGCCATTTGAACCGATACAACATATTCCCTTAGTCCTTCTGACAATAAAGTTGGTATTTTTGGTTGCAATATCCTCAGCAAGGAGGGTTTGGGAATTGGCTGCTCTTTCTTGTAAAGAGCCATATTTGATTTTTCATTAAGACAGAGTGGTGTTGCGCCCTCGTCCAGGTTTTTTACCAAAAGTGGTCTCAGGTTTCCACCTGAACCAAGATATTGTCCTGCCATCGAAGGTCCTAAGAAAGGACAGGCAGTGTCGAAATCCACTGTCGCTAAGTGAATTCGGCAAATTATAATTCAAACTTATAATTAAAGGGTAAGATTCCCCCTTTTCAAGTTAAGGCGCACTCTACCAGGGCGGTTAGTGCTTCTTGGGCAGTGCATCATCAGGCCTCCATGGCTCAGATCTGTAAGGCCGCAACTTGGTCTTCAGTGCATACAGTCACAATATTTTATCAGGTGGATGTAAGGAGGTATGAGGATATCGCATTCGGGCGCAGTGTGTTGCAGGCAGCAGTATAGGTCGTCAAGTCTGGGGGTACCCTCCGGGTTGTGTTTCCTCCCCTCAAGTAGCATTGCTATGGGACGTCCCATTAAGTAATTATATAAGGCTCTGTGTCCCATGATGTACGAAAATCCTTTTCTTGGAGTACATCATGGTACACAGAGGTCCCTCCCCTCTTTTTTGGGATTTAAGTATGTTGCTTTGCTACAAAAACTGATGTGCTCCTGGAAGGAGGAGGGGTTATATAGGGAGTGAACTTCCTGAATTGGGTATACCAGTGTCCATCACCTGAATGTGGCCTATAACCCATTAAGCAATTATTTAAGGCTCTGTGTCCCATGATGTACTTCAAGAAAAGCATTTTACAGGTAATCTGTTATAAAAATTGTATATTGCTGCTCCTACAAAAGAATGGACGTGAATTCAGGCCCACAAAGAAAGGATGATTCTGCATTCTTATTAGCGTCTCCAAATCTTTAATTTATTTGTCTGCTTGGTGTGCATTGGCAATGAGGTCTTCTATTATGAGGAATTGATCTCAACTTGCCCCCTCTAGACTCAATGGTGCTGATCAGGGAGCAATTCTGCACCAATTTGACTTGGAAGAGATGTTTACAGTCCTTGGCTTGAGTTGTAGGGCTCGTCTTACCATAGCCGAGTATAACATGGCTCTAGAGGAACAGCATATTGCATCTATAGTAGTCTCACCGACTGAGTCTCTGGTCACCTTAATTTTACGCAGCGACCAAAGAACTGCCAAGACTTTGTTACCAGCCAAAAGTCTGACTAGGTTTAATGTCTGATAATTCCCAAGATAGAGGAGGGGTAGATCACTCCATAGGCAGCAGGAAGTCTGAAGGTCTGAAGGGTGTCCCAAAATGTGGTGCCATGATGGAGTAAGCAATTGTGAAATCTTTAAAGACCATAATCCTGGAACCCCCAAGTCAGAGAGAAAATCTGTAAGCCGCACATCAGTAAGCAGACCCGTGTGAAAGAATGGAACCCCAAAGCTCCTGCTCCCCTCAAATAGGTGCCTTAGGCTAACTGTAGAGAGGGAGCTCTTTAAAAGGAAGGGCTGAATCTGTGCCGGTGGAGGATAAAAGAAACATTTTCTTAGAAACAGCATTACTGGCTGACCAGTGAGTTAAATGAGAATACTATAGAAGGACACATATATGAAAGTCAGCAAGGCTGCACACCCCAAAAAACAAAAAAACAAAAAATAGAGCAATTTCCCCACTGGGTTTTTTTAGCAGTAAATTAATTGTAGGATTGGATTTTTAATAAAGTATTTTATGTATCAAAAAATAAAATTCTAATTCACAATGAGTTTAAAATATGAGCTCTGGTTTATGACATGTATACAACATAATCCATCATTCCTAGCAATAAATTACACCGTGGAGGCAGTTGTTTACAATACATTACAACATTGCTGTCCACATGTATACCCCGATGTGTTTCGACAGCTATAGTCGTGGTCTTCTTCAGGGGGATTTTTGTTCATTCAGAAGATGGAGGAGAAGTTACATATCCCATAACCCGAGTAATTTTATTAATAACCAGGGGCTGAGATGTGAGAAGCAGTTGCACCATCAATTTGTTCCAATGGCTCACCCTGGCTTGCCATAATTGATCCCAAAACCCCCGTGTGTCCTCCCCGCCTCCTCCAGGCAGGCACCGGCTCCAATGAGGCTTGCAAGGAGTCACGCACTTGGACCTCAAAGGGGAGAAGGGAAACGAGGCACCTTTAGCCAGTGAAAGAGCTTCATTGAGTGACCAGCAAATGAAGTGTGGAATGCTGAACAAGCAAAAATATATGACACTGATGCCGATAGTCAAAGTGTTTAGGATAAAGCCATATTTGCTAAACTACTTGCTAATGTCCACCTTACCACCTGCCCTCTGGATCCCGTTCCATCACAAATGCTACGTTCACCCTCTGGCCCTATGCTACACTCTCTAACCCACATCTTCAATCTCTCCCTCTCTTCTGGCATCTTCCCCAACTCTCTAAAACATGCACTTGTCAGACCCATACTTAAAAAGCCCTCACTGGACCCATCCAACCTTAACAACCTACGCCCATCCCCTTGCTCCCCTTCTTATCCAAACTCCTCGAACGTCTGGTCTACAACCGACTGAGCATCCACCTCGCTAATAATACCCTTCTTGATCCTCTTCAGTGTGGATTTCGTCCTCAACACTCCACAGAAACTGCTCTCCTAAAACTAACAAACGATCTACTAACGGCCAAAACCAATCGACACTGTACTCTGTACACCTGTACCTGTACTCCTGGACCTCTCTGCTGCCTTTGATATGGTTGACCACTCCCTCCTCCTCAAAAAACTACACGCCTTTGGTCTCCGTGACTGTACACTTCGCTGGTTCTCTTCCTACTTATCAAACCACACCTTTAGTGTTTTTTACAACTCTACTTCCTCCTCTCCTCTTCCTTTCTCTGTTGGGGTCCCCCAGGGTTCTGTTCTTGGACCTCTCCTATTTTCAATCTACACCGCCTCCCTGGGTCAACTGATAGCCTCCCATGGCTTCCAATACCACCTCTACGCTGATGACACCCAAATCTATTTCTCTACCCCCTCAGCTCACTCCCTCTGTCTCCTCACGTATCACTAATTTACTATCAGATATATCAGTCTGGATGTCACACCACTTCCTCAAACTCAATCTATCCAAAACCGAACTTATAATTTTTCCTCCCCCATATGCCCCTTCCCCTGATCTCTCTGTCAAAATCGATGGCACAACTATAAGCCCATCCCCACATGCCAAGGTTCTAGGTGTAGTCCTAGACTCTGAACTCTCCTTCAAGCAACTCATCCAATCACCGTCCAAATCCTGCTGCCTCAACCTCCGCAACATCTCCAAAATACGCCCCTTTCTAACCAATGACACAACAAAGCTCTTAATTCACTCGCTGGTCATCTCTTGCCTCGACTACTGCAACTCCCTTCTCATTGGCTTACCTCTACATAGTCTATCACCTCTTCAATCCATCATGAATGCCGTTGCCAGACTCATCCACCTTACCAATAACTCTGTGTCTGCCACTCCTCTCTGTCAATCCCTCCACTGGCTTCCGCTCGGCCAAATAATTAAATTAAAAATTCTAACAACTACGTACAAAGCCATCCACAATTTCACCCCCAGCTACATCACTAGCTTAGTCTCTAAATACCAACCTACTCATTCTCTTCGTTCCTCTCAAGACCTCCTGCTCTCTAGCTCCCTCGTCACCTCCTCCCATGCTCGCCTCCAGGACTTTTCCAAAGCCTCTCCAATCCTATGGAATGCCCTACCCCAATCTATCCACTTATCTACTACTCTCTTAGCTTTTAGACGATCCCTGAAAACCCTTCTTTTCAGAGAAGCCCATCTTACCCACACTTAACAACTGTATTTTATTTTTTTCCATCAGCTCAAGCCCCCACAGTTATTACCTTTTGTTTCCACCTGACCCTCCCTTCTAGATTGTAAGCTCTAACGAGCAGGGCCCTCTGATCCCTCCTGTATTGATTTGTATTGTAAGTGTACTGTCTGCCCTCATGTTGTAAAGCGCTGCGCAAACTGTTGGTGCTATATAAATCCTGTATAATAATAATAATTTGATGCTCTGATTCTCTTTAGGTCTGCATATGAACAGCTCACCCAGGATCACCTCCAATGGCTTTATCCTAAACACTTCAGCATTCCACAATTGATTTGCTAGTCACTCAATCGAGTTCTTTCACTGGTTAAAGGTGCCCCGTTTCCCTTTTCCCTTCTCCCCTTCGAGGTCCAAGTGTGTGACTCCTTGCAAGCCTCATTGGAGCCATTGCCCACGAGGAGGACACACAGGGGTTTTGGGATCACTTAATTTAACCCTTTTAAAAAAAAAAAAATACTCTGGTTATGGGATGTTCCTTCTCTTCCATCTTCTGAATGAACAAAAATCACCCTGACGAAGACCACAGTTGAAACGCATTGGGGTATACATGTGGACAGCAATGTTGTAATGTATTATAAACAACTGCCTCCACTGTGTAATTTATTGCTAGGAATGATGGATTATGTTTTATACATGTCATAAACCAAAGCTCATATTTTAAACTCATTGTGAATTAGAATTTTATTTTTTTGATAAATAAACAACTTTAAAAATCTAATCCTCTACATCTAATTTGCTGCAAAAAAAAACCTGTGGGGAAATTGCTCCTTTTAATAAGAATACTGCCTTCAAATGGGTATTGCATTGCTAATATAGCCAGGCCTCTTTCACATGAGCCACGGTTTTACGTTCCCCTGACTGCCCACCTAAAAGCTACCATGCAACTGTAGAGGGCTGTACAAGTTTGTTGATTTGACAGGTGGTGAAGCCTATTAAACTTGTTAATTAAAGTCAATGGGGTTGTACTGTAACTATGAGCCAAATGCCTGTCATATGTACCAATAGAAACTGGTTTTCTGAAAAAAAAAAAGTAAAAAAAAAACGCATTCAGAAGGCAGCAGTGCCTCCTGAACACCTGATGGTAGCTGCTTAGCTGCCTTCTGAAAAGCTGATTCACCACGGAGCATTTAAAAAAAAAAGAAAAAGAAAACTACCCATGTGTTAACCTAGCCTTACGGTTTTATCCAATTTGCTGCTACAAGCGAAAAATTCCTTCCAGATCCCCTAAGGTAATTAGATACTATCTGGAGCAACAACCTTCAGTTTTATGAATTATAAATATCAATAACCAGTTACATTCTGTGCATTTTGAAACCTGTATGGACCTTTTATGTATTTAATCAAGGTGGACCATATTCCCCCCCAATTGCCTCTTCTCCCAAGACCGGTTTTTGCTGAACAATTACCAGTTTTACTATCAGAAGCAAAAATTTAAAATTTTGCTCACTATGTTGCTTAGTGTAAATTTGCTTTAAAACAAATTAAGTGTATTTAGGGTAGTTTGGCTTATTTAAAGTACACCTCCCAACATTTTGAGATGGGAATGAGGGACACCTACTAGCAAACGTAGGTAGGCATAGGCAGGGCTTTTTTTCAGGGGGAACTTGGTGGAACTCAGTTGCACCACCTCTGGCTCAGACCCTTTGGTGCCTGCTCACCACAATGACTTGTAAACCTAGAAGTCTGGTTTCTGTGTTTACAAGTGACAGCTCTGCACTCCGTATGTAATGCAATCCTGGTATTTATTGCCTCTTTAAGACCCTCCTACTGTTTTCGTGAAATTTGACTGAACACACCCACTATTTGATGTGATTTTGAGGGTGTGTATAGGAAGAAAGGGTTTTGTGGGGCCGTGGTTAAGTTCCGGCACCTATTGTTTGAGAAAAAAAAGCCCTGGGTATAGGACATGCCCCCTGTAATACCCCCTTAAAGGAGAATTAACCCCCCCCAAAAAAAAGGTTAATTAAATCCACAAGGGCTTTTTTTTACCACTACTTTTCCTTTATATTGCCTTTTAAAATTTACAAATGCAGCAATTTAGAATTTGGATGAAAGGTTTAGCACTGGAAAACACTTTTTGATAGATAAAAAGTGCATTTTATAGACAACTATATAGATCAGACCAAAATGAGGGACAAATGAGGAGGAATGAAGGACAGAGGGACATTGCCCCAAATCAGGGACATTCCCACGAAATCAGGGACAGTTGGGAGCTATGTTACTAAACCCACAACCAGTGGCGGCCGGTGCTCAATATTTTGGGTGGGGTGGCAAACAAACGCCAACTCCCCCCCCCCCCCCCACGGGAGACAGACCGGAATGCGGCAATCAGAGGCCTTACCTTAGGAGGCAAGGGGAAGGAAGAGGTGGGCCGTTGCTTCTCCTCCCGGCCAAACAGGAAATGTGTCCTGACTGAGACAAGATTGGCCAGGGAGTCTTAAGACTCCCTGGCCAATCGGGTCTCAGGAACCTCTTCCTGATTGGCTGGAAGGAGAATCAGAAAGAAATTAGAGAAAATTAATTCGCTATTGTCACACAACTGGGTGGGCTCAGGGAGCAGTGTTCTGAGCCCTGAGCCCACCCTTTTTTGAAGTTAATTAGAGCCTCAGGCTCTAATCAATCGTGAGCTTCTAAAAAAAGATTAAAAAACCCCATTGGAATCCATGCGTCCAGAGCCCTGCATGTAGATTAGGGGCCGGGCACATGGATTTAGGGGGGCGGTGCCCCTGTGTCCCATATGGATGGGCCGCCACTGCCCTCAACAGTGAAATCACTGTGTATATGCAGTAAAGCATGCTGGTTATACTCACTGTGAAACCTAAGGGGTTAATCCTCTGCATTGTGTAAAAAGGCTGTCTAATCCTGTCTTCTCTGATCCTCCCCTTCTTCCACTTTCCCCAATCCATCTCCTGTATCATAGTACAGAGCATTGGGGCAAGCTGCACATGCTCAGTTTGGTGTGTATTGCTAGAGAGTTTTTTTTTTTTTTTTTGGGAGGTTGTTAGGGCTGGGCAGGGCTGTAAGGGACATTCTTCCCACTGACCACCAATGTAAGAAACATTCTTCTCACTGATCACCAATGTAAGGGATATTCTTCTCACTGATCACCAATGTAAGGGACATTCTTCTCACTGATCACCAATGTAAGAAACATTCTTCCCACTGATCACCAATGTAAGGGACATTCTTCTCACTGATCACCAATGTAAGAAACATTCTTCTCACTGACCACCAATGTAAGAAACATTCTTCTCACTGATCACCAATGTAAGGAACATTCTTCTCACTGATCACCAATGTAAGGGACATTCTTCTCACTGATCACCAATGTAAGGGACATTCTTCCCACTGATCACCAATGTAAGGGACATTCTTCTCACTGATCACCAATGTAAGGGACATTCTTCCCACTGATCACCAATGTAAGGGACATTCTTCTCACTGATCACCAATGTAAGGGACATTCTTCCCACTGATCACCAATGTAAGGGACATTCTTCCCACTGATCACCAATGTAAGGGACATTCTTCCCACTGATCACCAATGTAAGGGACATTCTTCTCACTGATCACCAATGTAAGGGACATTCTTCCCACTGATCACCAATGTAAGGGACATTCTTCTCACTGATCACCAATGTAAGGGACATTCTTCCCACTGATCACCAATGTAAGGGACATTCTTCTCACTGATCACCTATGTAAGGGACATTCTTCCCACTGATCACCAATGTAAGGGACATTCTTCTCACTGATCACCAATGTAAGGGACATTCTTCTCACTGATCACCTATGTAAAAAACATTCTTCCCACTGATCACCAATGTAAGGGACATTCTTCTCACTGATCACCTATGTAAAAAACATTCTTCCCACTGATCACCAATGTAAGGGACATTCTTCTCACTGATCACCAATGTAAGAAACATTCTTCTCACTGATCACCAATGTAAGAAACATTCTTCCCACTGATCACCAACGTAAGGGACATTCTTTCTGCTGATCACCAATATAAGGAACATTCTTCCCACTGATCGTTCTTTCCGCTGAAGTGTACAGATATCAGTGTTGTATATAAAGAATAGCTCTCAGTATACAGATATCAGTGTTAGGAAAAGCACTCAGTATATAAATGTCAGCGTAACACTTAGGGAATATCACTAAGTGCTAATCCCTATATATAACTGACATCGATATACTGAGTGCTTTTCCGTAACACTGATATCTGTATACTGAGTGCTATTCCTTATATACAACACTGATATCTGTATACTGAGTGCTATTCCTTATATACAACACTGATATCTGTATACTGAGTGCTATTCCTTATATACACAACACTGATATCTGTATACTGGGTGCTATTCCTTATACACAACACTGATATCTGTATACTGAGTGCTATTCCTTATATACAACACTGATATCTGTATACTGAGTGCTATTCCTTATATACAACACTGATATCTGTACACTCAGTGGCACTCAGTGTACAGATATCAGTGTACTAGGGAATAGCACCTTGTAGATGGGCACTGGGCAAGAAGGAACACTCAGTCAGCCTGGCTGGTGATCATAGACATGCAGTGATTACACACTGACCTTCTGCTACACACAAGGCAGGTCAGGTGACTGTGTCCGACATGATGACTCCACTCTGTCTTCACTCTGCAGCCTCCAGCTCTCTCACTGGCTTTCCCCCGCGGCAGGGATGTATCCTGTGGCCCCGCCCCTCTGCTGAATTTCCCAGGAGGATAGGTAGCCGGAGCACCTGTCACTGCTATCATCCACATGGTCCATGATTGCTCTGTAATCCTGGCCAGCACCCAAGTCCTCTCATATAGCCTCATCAACTGCAAGCAGGAATGACATAGCTCACTGCCTCCACAGTGTATACATTTCCCCTATCCTGCATGATAAGCTGTGGGCACTTCCAGAGGCAGACTGAGCTGTTCTTGGGCCCCCCCCCCGACCCCGGGCCCTCAGTCAGGGCCCAAGTGGTCCGTCTAAGGACTAAGATGAGTTATTATGCCTGGGTGGGTATTTTATTCACAATGACAAACTCAAATACAAAAATAAATTAATAAATACAGTGGGGCAAAAAAGTATTTAGTCAGCCACCAATTGTGCAAGTTCTCCCACTAAAAACGATGAGAGGCGGGGGCGTGGCCTGCTGCAGCATGGAGTAGGACGTGTTGGACCAGAGCTCCGTCCAGTACTCTTTAATTCATGCCCATCCTGCTTCCCAGCATCATCATCCAGCAGACCGAGGTACCTCCTGAGCCCCCTATAAACATACTGACCGGTTCCTGCAGGGGTTTTTGATCGGACGGCGTCCGAACCGGCACGGAGCTCCTCCGCGGCGGCAGCCGCAACTACAGGCCGCGGCTTCGGGCCTACTGGAATCCGGAGGCCATCCTGCCCTCCTAGGCCTCCCGGGCATCTGGCTCTCATCCCGCTCACGGACCCTACCCTGAGGGCTTCCAGAGGAGTCTCAGGCGGAGCGGTACAGGACCGCACGGCGGTAGCCCCAAAATTTAGGCCGCGGCTTCGGCCTAGTCCGGAGCTCCGGCGGCCATCTTGCTCCTCCAGGCCTCTCCGAGGGTGCTGCGATCTGGCCCCTGGGACAACTAGCTTCCCTGCTACCAGCTGACCCCCCTGCATGGGACCCTGAGAGAAGACTGAATCACATAGTGCCCCCCCACACAGCGACAGTCTCAAATCCGAACCGGGGACCTGGCCTAGTCCCGGCGGCCATCTTGGTGCTCTCAGCCTTCCCACCAGTATAGTATCCTTACTTCCTGAGCTCTGCACCCTGCACTATCCGACCTGAAAGTGAACACAAACGATACCGGAGCTTCTCGGGACCGGTATGACCGGAGGGAGACACTCCCAGGCATCTCGCAAGCCCCGGAGTACTCCGAAGAAGCAGGCCTCCGTGGTGCGCTTGTCTCCCGCCGCGGCGGCTAGCATGGCGTCTCAGGCAGAGGAAGGAGAGGCAGCTCTACGGGAACATACTAACTTTGAAGCCCTCATGCAGGCTATTACTACCTGCCAAACTACCCTGACGGGGAAAATAGAGTGCATGCAGCTAGACATCAGCCTCATTCGTAGAGACATGGACTGTTTCCGCTCCAGGCTCACTGAAGTTGAAAGAAGAGTGGGGGAGGCAGAAGATATACTACAAGACCAGGGAGTCTCACTCCGCACGCTGCAGACCAAAATAAAAGTCCTGGAGGCCCGTGCGGAGGACGCAGAGAACAGAAATCGAAGGAACAACCTCCGGATAGTGGGACTGCCAGAGGGCGCAGAAGGTAAAGATCCTACGACGTTTACTGAGCGCTTGCTGTGCACCCTTCTTCCAGATGCCAAGTTCTCTGATGTCTTTGTGGTGGAGAGGGCACATAGAATGCCTGCTACCCGGGGGCCCCCGGGAGCTCCTCCACGCACATTTATTCTAAAACTCCTCAATTTTCGGGATCGGGATCTGGTTTTGCGGGAGGCGAGAAAGATCGAGGTGCTTCGCCATGAGGGAGCGAGGCTCATGATCTTCCCAGATTTCTCCATCGATACACAAAAGGCAAGAAGATCGTTTGATCAGATCAAATTGGATCTCCGCAATCGCAAGATCAAATATAGTATGCTATTTCCCGCCCGTCTGAGAGTGCAGGATGGAGAGTCAGCGCGGTTTTTTACATCTCCAGAAGAAGCATCCAGGTGGCTTGAAACAGTACCACGAGGCTGATCCGATCGTTCTTACTAAATCCCCTTATAACATGTGTTTTACTGCAACAAAGATCACCTTCATCTGCTGACTACACTACAAGCCCGAACCCTTTACCTCGACTTGTCCAACTAGATCAGAATAAGTCACTTCTATATTCTTCTTAAGATCCAGTTCTGTGAGTATATATGCCCACTAGTTATAGAACATTTACGCAAAAAGAGATGAAGAATTGTTTGTGATCGTGTTTAAATATATGGTAAGGGGATCGGAATCCTCAGTTTGCAACGTGTTTCAGTTTAAGAATAGTACCCCCGGACTTTTGGGAGACAGTTTAATATGCTGGGATCGTTTATCCGGGAATTCTGGGTCTTGTTGGCTGCTCTTTATGAACACAGACTAAGTCGCTCCGATGGCTCACTGTTCACGAGCCCCATGGGCAGTTGCCACAATTAGTTTTGGGGAACGAGCATCCCGAAGTTTGGGGGGTGGTGCGGGGAGGGGGGAGGGTGGGAAAGGTTGGTGCTGGGGTTCTCACCCCAGATCAGTTTTACGTTATGTTATTTTACTTTTACTTATTATACATTTGGCATTTATCTGCTCCAGATTGTACAATCAGTGCTCTACTCAAGGCAAGACATGCAGTATCAATCTGCTAATACTAGAGAGGGAGGGTTATTCGGGTTCACTGTATTATCAAAAATGTGCATCTCACTAAGAGTATTATATTATCATGTGAGCTCTGTATGGAGCGTATGCTGTACCAATCCTGTGGCACATGTATCAGGGCACCAGAATGAATCTCCTTAATGTTATATCCTGGAATGTACGGGGCCTAAATTCCAAGATAAAACGCTCCTTGGTTTTTACTTACGTAAAAAAATACAACCCCCATATCTGCATTTTGCAGGAGACCCACTTAACGGGGAGCAGGACGCTGGCTCTGAAAAAGCCCTGGGTGGGTTCATATTATCACTCTACATACTCTACCTATTCTAGAGGAGTCAGCGTTCTGGTCCATAAATCACTGCCCTTTACACTGCTTGATCTCCACCTAGATCCCGAGGGGAGGTATGTGGTCGTACATGCCATGTGCGACAGGATTGAGATGGTAATAGTGGGTTTATATATTCCACCCCCAGCCTCCATGGCGATTTTACATAAACTGACCCCTATATTGGCTCAATACCCGGCTGCAGCCATTCTTCTGGCTGGAGACTTTAATATGCCACAGGACCCCAGTATGGATAGGCTGGGTGACGATGGAGCTTCTGACTCCCCACTGAAGAGATGGGCGGAGGGATATGGCCTTAGTGATGTGTGGAGATGGCGTCACCCCAGGGATAGGCAATATACTTGTCACTCTGCCACGTATGCCTCCTTCTCAAGAATCGATCTGTTCTATGCCGGGGGACCCATTCTCTCCCGTGTCCAGGAGGTTAAGATTCTGCCGTGTGGCATTTCTGACCACGCTCCCCTCCTATTGCAACTAAACACGGACTCGCCAACGGGCTCCGGCCTATGGCGGGTCTCGGGTTTTTGGATAACGGATGAGGGTGTTGCCCCTGAGATAGAGGGAGAGATGAATACATTTTGGCTACAAAATAAAGCAACGGCCTCCCCTGCAATGGTGTGGGATGCCTTTAAGGCATATACACGAGGTCAGTACCGCATGGTTATAAATAAAGTTAGGAAACTTAATAGGCTCGCACTGGAGGAGGCTGAGGGACGGGCTCAGAGCTTGGAATCCAGCTATGTGACCACCAAAGACACGGGAACCTATACCACGCTTCAAGCTCTCCACCGTGAGATTGCGTTGTTGCGAGCAACTGCGACCCGCAAGCTACTGCTCTCACAGTCCCAGAGAATATTCGAACAAGGTGAGAGATCGGGGAGGCTGCTGGCGTGGCTGGCCAAGGAGCGCTCCACCATAGCACACATTGCCAACATTAAAGATGACATGGGGAACCTTTTGGCGGATCCCGCTAAGATCAATGCCAGATTCGCACAATTTTATGAAGACTTATATACATCCAAAACTGACTACACCCTAGATACCTTGCAACACTTCCTAGGTTAAATAGAGTTCCCAGTCCTCTCGGAGGAAAATAAAACTAAATTAGATGCACCCATTACCCTCAAAGAAGTACAGACGGCAATCTCTTCACTGCAATCTGCAAAGTCCCCAGGCCCAGACGGTTTACCGGCCGAGTTTTATAAAACGAATAGTGAGTCATTGGCCCCTCAGTTTCACGAACTTCTTCTGTCTATGCTGGAGGGTCAAAACCTTCCTCCATCAATGTCAGAGGCGGTGATTGTTGTAATACCTAAGCCCCGCAAGGACCCCGAGCTATGTGAGTCATACCGGCCCATTTCGCTATTAAACATCGACGCTAAGATCATCACAAAAATTCTAGCGAATCGGCTTAATACTGTTATCCTTTCTCTTGTTCATGGAGACCAGACGGGTTTCATGCCAGGTAAGGGAACCGACATCAATTTGCGACGATTGTATACAAATATATCCCATGCCCTTGCCAGAGGAACCCCCGGAGTAGTGGCCTCCCTAGACGCCGAAAAGGCGTTTGACTCGGTCGAATGGGAATATCTTTGGCATGTCTTGGAAAAATTTAATATTGGGCCTAGGTTTATCTCTTGGATAAAACGGATGTATGCTAACCCCACTGCCAGAGTCAGAACCAATGGGTCCCTCTCACCCCCCCTTCAAATTACAAAGGGGTACTAGACAGGGATGTCCGTTATCCCCGGGTTTGTTTGCCCTAGCTATTGAACCTCTTGCTATCCTTATTAGGTCCTCCGTGGCTGCAGGTGGGATGGAGGTGGGCCCTCTACGGGAACAGATCTCCCTCTACGCGGATGACGCTCTTCTTCATCTCCCAGATGCTTCCCACTCCCTCGAGGAGACCCTAAGGATCATAGACTTATTTGGTTCCTTCTCAGGTATACGCATAAACTGGAACAAATCCATGCTTTTCCCGATCTCCCAACCGCCCCTACTCCCTCCCCACCATATACCCCTGCAAACGGTCACTAAGTTTCGGTATCTGGGCATTGAAATACAAAGGGATCTCTCTTGTTACCTGACTGATAATGTATACCCCATTCTACAGCAACTAATAAAATGCTGCTTAACATGGAAGTCTCTTCCCCTGACACCGGTGGGTAGGATAAACCTCCTCAAAATGATATTCCTCCCCAAATTCCTGTATGTATTTAGAAACACTCCAGTACCTATCCCTGAATCATTTTTTAAGCAACTAGATCGGGTGATTACTAACTTTATTTGGGCGGGACGGACCCCCAGGGTTGCCAAAACGAGCCTGCAGCTTCCCCTATCGGCGGGTGGGCTGGCATTGCCGTGCTTCAGGAAATATTATTGGGCGGCGGTGCTGGTGACGGTGCGCTGGTGGTTTGTTCAGTCTCGACATAACCCAGCGGTCAATTTAGAAGCAGCCATACTGGGGTCATATTCAGCATTAAGCAACCTGGTATTCAGGGGTCCAAAAGCACAAGGTAGTATGACCATCCCCATGCGCACGACCGCCAAAATTTGGGAACAGCTGACAGCTAAGCTCAACCCACCACAAACTTATTCACCCTATACACCACTCTGGGGTAACCCTAAACTACCACATCTGTTAATGATCCCAGACCCAGTAGTCTGGGCTAAATATGAAATTAAAATCTTACAGCATATAATGCCAGAGGGTAAACTTCTTACATTTGACGAACTACGTAATACCTTCCAACTCCCTATTAAAATGTTTTTCCGCTATTTGCAACTGAGACACGCAATTCAGGCTCAATTTCCTTCAGAAATTCAACTACAATCACATATGGTGGAGCGCTTCCTTATTTCCAAGCATGTGGACCGTGTCCTCCCCTCTTTGTATCTCCGGGTGTCCCTGGGAACTGATAACCAGGGGACTAGGCTATTTAACAAATGGAAGCTGGTTGTGCCCTCCCTGACGGATGACGATTGGGAAGAGGGAGTCCAACAATATATTCCTTTGATGATATCCGCCAGGGACAGGTACATCCAGCTAAAATTCCTTCACCAGGCATACTACACACCTCAACGGCTTGCTAAAATATATCCCTTTCACTCTGATAGGTGCCCAAAATGCAATACGGACATAGGTACTTTCTTACATGTGGTGTGGTCGTGCCCCCTTCTTCAACAGTACTGGAGGGAGGTGGTGCAGTACATCAACTTAATTGGGAACCTGACACTTACACTGGATCCCCGGGTCCTTCTCCTGGGGATCTGTGATACCCTCATCGCAAACACCCATAAGAGGCTATTCGTTTTCTATGCTCTATTCTATGCAAGGAAAACCATCCTATTTAAATGGAAACAGACAGACCCCCCAACAGTGGGACAGTGGAAAACACTCATTGATAAGACCCTCCCCCTATATAAGCTCACATTTATGAGCCGGAAGTGTCCCAAAAAGTTTGAAAAAATTTGGGGTCCATGGGTTTCTAAGTAAATGGCCACTGATGCAGATCCCCCCAGGAGAACTCGCTGAACTTATATACCACTAGACCGATTAAGAAATATTTAGAATACACTTAAAATTACCACTAAAATATACCTCCCCCCCCCCCCCTTTTTTTTTTTTTTTTTTTTTTTGTTGTTTTGAGGAGGAGGTATTGCTCCTAAAAAACAACCTTGCAGTGATATGAATACTTACAACTAAGATCTGAACTGATGTGCCTTGCTTTTTGATATAATACTTGAGATTATTTAACCTAGATTGTCACCTTCCTTCTGGAAATGTTTTTTCTTTGCCTCTCTTATGTAATCCTCTCTTATTGTGCCCTTTTATATTTCTATGTATAGGTATATGTACATTTATATATATATATATTTGTGAATGTACGTCTTTTTTATCTTTGTATTGAAACTTTTCTCCTTTGGAGATGAATAAAAACGTAACTTAAAAAAAAAAAAAAACGATGAGAGGCCTGTAATAGTCATCATAGGTATACCTCAACTATGAGAGACAAAATGTGGAAACAAATCCAGACAATCACATTGTCTGGTTTTTGAAAGAATTTATTCGCAAATTATGGTGGAAAATAAGTATTTGGTCAATATCAAAAGTTCATCTCAATACATTGTTATATATCCTTTGTTGGCAATGACAGACGTCAAACATTTTCTGTAAGTCTTCACAAGGTTGTCACACACTGTTGCTGGTATATTGGCCCATTCCTCCATGCAGATCTCCTCTAGAGCAGTGATGTTTTGGGGCTGTCGCTGGGCAACATGGACTTTCAACTCCCTCCGAAAGGTTTTCTATGGGATCGAGATCTGGAGACTGGCTAGGCCACTCCAGGACCTTGAAATGCTTCTTACGAAGCCACTCCTTCGTAGCCCGGGCGGTGTCTTTGGGATCATTGTCATGCTGAAAGACCCAGCCACGTTTCATCTTCAATGCCCTTGCTGATGGGAGGAGGTTTGCACTCAAAATCTCACGATACATGGCCCCATTCATTCTTTCATGTACATGGATCAGTCGTCCTGTTCCCTTTGCAGAGAAACAGCCCCAAAGCATGATGTTGCCACCCCATGCTTCACAGTAGATATGGTTTTCTTTGGTTGCAACTCAGCATTCTCTCTCCTCCAAACACGACGAGTTGTGTTTCTACCAAACAGTTCTACTTTGGTTTCATCTGACCATATGACATTCTCCCAATCCTCTTCTGGATCATCCAAATGCTCTCTAGCAAACCTCAGACGGGCCCGGACATGTACTGGCTTAAGCAGGGGGACACGTCTGGCACTGCAGGATCTGAGTCCCTGGCGGCGTAGTGTGTTACTGATGGTAGTCTTTGTTACGTTGGTCCCAGCTCTCTGCAGGTCATTCACTAGGTCCTCCCGGGTGGTTCTGGGATTTTTGCTCACCGTTCTTGTGATCATTTTGACCCCACGGGGTGAGATCTTGCGTGGAGCCCCAGATCGAGGGAGATTATCAGTGGTCTTGTATGTCTTCCATTTTCTAATTATTGCTCCCACAGTTGATTTCTTCACACCAAGCTGCTTGCCTATTGCAGATTCAGTCTTCCCAGCCTGGTGCAGGTCTACAATTTTGTTTCTGGTGTCCTTCGACAGCTCTTTGGTCTTCACCATAGTGGAGTTTGGAGTGTGACTGTTTGAGGTTGTGGACAGGTGTCTTTTATACTGATAACAAGTTCAAACAGGTGCCATTAATACAGGTAATGAGGGGAGGACAGAGGGGCCTCTTAAAGAAGAAGATACAGGTCTGTGAGAGCCAGAAATCTTGCATGTTTGTAAGTGATCAAATACTTATTTTCCACCATAATTTGCAAATAAATTCTTTCAAAAATCAGACAATGTGATTGTCTGGATTTGTTTCCACATTTTGTCTCTCATAGTTGAGGTATACCTATGATGACAATTACAGGCCTCTCTCATCTTTTTAAGTGGGAGAACTTGCACAATTGGTGGCTGACTAAATACTTTTTTGCCCCACTGTAAATAAAAAAGACAATACATAAAAAAAATCTAAAATAATAAAATAAATAAAATAATAAAAAATAAAAGACAAAGGGAACAAATAGCACATTTCATTTTACGCTGAAGTGTTGAGGAAATGAAAACTCTCAATTTCGCTCATCCTTACTCACAATATATATATAAAATAAATTACATTAACAGCAAGTACAGACGAGCTGACGGTATCCAAGTTCATTGCGGATTTCACCCCTGACTGTAATTCCCGTAAAGAGAGGAAGAAAGTTTGACACACAATTACAAAATTTCTGAAAAGAACACGGAGCAAGCGCAACGCCTGAAAGACGTCCTTAATAGATGCCATTCACTGACCTTCTTTCCCGCAGGTGCTAATTAAATGGATACTTAATATGTTCGGTTTTCTCAGAGTTTCACATCTTGTTCAGTCTGTCAAACTAATTTCTCCCCGTGAGCTTCCAGTTCTGCAAACATCAGCCCCGAGTAGGACAAAAAAATTAAATCTATTCCTAATCGCTGTTTTTATTTTATTAGCTAAGATGCAAGGGATCGGTGGCAGCTGGTGGTAATTTTTTTTTGGGGGGGGGGTGTTGCAAACCGTGCACCCACAGCTACCCCCCCTCAGTTGGTCGGGTAACCCGCACAACCCCCAATCCCCCCCCCCCCCGGTTCGGTTGGTTCATCAGGAGCACCAGCACCTACCCCATCTATGGCGGCCAGTGCTTCACCTGGGCGAAGGCTTCCACTGCTCTCCTCCTTGGCATCACGGGCAACAGGCGGCAGCTTCCCCTGCTCTCCTCCACAGGCATCACTGTGTCTCCTCCCTCCTCCTCCTAGGCCAATTGGAACACTTCTCCTTTCGGCCAATCAGGAAACGGGTCTCAGAACCACTTCCTGATTGGCCGGCTGGAGAATTAGTGTAACAATAGCGAATGTTTATTGTCACACAACTGGGTGGGATCAGGGGGCAGTGTTCTGCACCCCAAGCCCACCCTTTTTTTGAAGCCTATTAGAGCCTTTGGCTCTAATCAAAAACCCTGATTGGAATGGGGAGGTGGTGCCCCTAATGGAAGGGCCGCCACTGCAAGGGATTATGGTAAGTAGTCACTGGGTTGCCCATAACAGCCAATCAGCTTCCAGCTGTCATGCAAGGGCAATTTATCATAAATTATAAGATATGGTTGTTCGCCACAGGCAGTTGTTATTGTGCAAGGGCATCGTAAATATCGTAAATACTGTAGATGTTAGGACCCATTCACATCTGGCGATCTGGGATCCCGGGCAGAATCATTCCGATTCCAAATCGCACTGCAATAGTGGCAAAACGCTCTCCGGAGTTATTTTTGGGTTTGCGGGCTCCGGCGCTGTAATTGACGGAAGCCCCGATGACATCACTCCCGTGCATGTTCGCGGGAGCCACCGATCACGGCAGAGTAGCTGAAGAAGCGACACGAGCGAGCCGTTTCTTCAGTGCGCATGTGCCAATGTCATTGGCACATGGGGATACAGTGAATATCTCCTAAATGATGCAAGTTTAGGAGATATTCATGGTACCTACAGATAAGCCTTTTTATAGGATCACCTGTAGTGAAAAGTGGTGTATAAGGGTTTACAACCACTTTAATGGCCTCCCAGTCTTAGTCTGTAGGGTTCAATATTGAGTTGGCGCACCCTTTGCAGCTATAACAGCTTCAACTATTCTAGGAAGGCTGTCCACAAGGTTTAGGAGTGTGTCTATGGGAATGTTTGACCATTCTTCCAAAAGCGCATTCTTGAGGTCAGGCACTGATGTGGACGAGAGAGCCTGGCTCACAGTCTCTGCTCTAATTCATCCCAAAGGTGTTCTATCAGGGTTGAAGTCAGGACTGGTGGAGGCCAGTCAAGTTCCTCCACCCCAAACTCGCTCATCCACACTATATTGCCAAAAGTATTGGGCCACTCCTCCAAATCATTTGGTGGAGGGGGGACCAGGCCTTCTCGGCCAACATCAGTGCCTCACCTCACAAGTGCGCTTCTGGAAGAATGGTCAAACATTCCCATAGACACACTCCTAAACCTTGTGGACAGCCTTCCCAAAAGGTGTTTTAGCTGCAAAGGGTGGGCCAACTCAATATTGAACCCTACAGACTAAGACTGGGATATATACAGTATCTCACAAAAGTGAGTACACCCCTCACATTTTTGTAAATATTTTATTATATCTTTTCATGTGACAACACTGAAGAAATGACACTTTGCTACAATGTAAAGTAGTCAGTGTAAAGCTTGTATAACAGTGTACATTTGCTGTCCCCTCAAAATAACATAACACACAGCCATTAGTGTCTAAACCGATGGCAAAAAAGGTGAGTACTCCCCTAAGTGAAAATGTCCAAATTGGGCCCGCCCAAAGTGTCAATATTTTGTGTGGCCACCATCATTTTCCAGCACTGCCTTTACCCTCTTGAGCATGGAGTTCACCAGAGCTTCACAGGTTGCCACTGGAGTCCTCTTCCACTCCTCCATGACGACATCACAGAGCTGGTGGATGTTAGAGACCTTGCGCTCCTCCACCTTCCGTTTGAGGATGCCCCACAGATGCTCAATAGGTTTTAGGTCTGGAGACATGCTTGGCCAGTCCATCACCTTTACTCTCAGCTTCTTTAGCAAGGCAGTGGTCGTCTTGGAGGTGTGTTTGGGGTTATGTTGGAATACTGCCCTGCGGCCCAGTCTCCGAAGGGAGGGGATCATGCTCTGCTTCAGTATGTCACAGTACATGTTGGCATTCATGATTCCCTCAATGAACTGTAGCTCCCCAGTGCCAGCAGCACTCATTCAGCCCCAGACCATGACACTCCCACCACCATACTTGACTGTAGGCAAGACACACTTGTCTTTGTACTCCTCACCTGGTTTCCGCCACACATGCTTGACACCATCTGAACCAAATAGGTTTTTCTTGGTGTCATCAGACCACAGGACATAGTTCCAGTAATCCATGTCCTTAGTCTGCTTGTCTTCAGCGAACTGTTTGCGGGCTTTCTTGTGCATCATCTTTAGAAGAGGCTTCCTTCTGGGACAACAGCTATGCAGCCTAATTTGATGCAGTTTGCGGTGTATGGTCTGAGCACTGACAGGCTAACCCCCCCACCCCTTCAACCTATTCAGCAATGCTGACAGCAATCATACATCTATTTCCCAAAGACAACATCTGGATATAACGCTAAGCACGTGCACTCAACTTCTTTGGACGACCATGGCGAGGCCTGTTCTGAGTGAAACGTGACCTGTTAAACTGCTGTATGATCTTGGCCACCGTGCTGCAGCTCAGTTTCAGGGTCTTAGCAATCGTCTTATAGCCTAGGCCATCTTTATGTAGAGCAACAATTCTTTTTTTGAAATCCTCAGAGAGTTCTTTGTCATGAGGTGCCATGTTGAACTTCCAGTGACCAGTATGAGAGAGTGAGAGTGATAACACCAAATTTAACACACCTGCTCCTCATTCACACCTGAGACCTTGTAACACTAACGAGTCAAATGACACCAGGGAGGGAAAATGCCTAATTGCCCCAATTTGGACATTTTCACTTAGGGGTGTACTCACTTTTGTTGCCAGCAGTTTAGACATTAATGGCTGTGTGTTGAGTTATTTTGAGGGGACAGTAAATTTACACTGTTATACAAGCTGTACACTCACTACTTTACATTGTAGCAAAGTATAATTTCTTCAGTGTTGTCACATGAAAAGATATAAAAAAATATTTACAAAAATTGAGGGGTGTACTCACTTTTGTGAGATATTGTGTATATTTCTCATATATTTTATTTACAATATACAATATCAATCCCTAAAAAAAACTTAGAAATTAGACTTAAAAAGTTTTACATTTTTCAGTAGATTACATAATCCATATTCTTAGTTTTCCTCAACACATTTCATGAGCAATGCTCGCTTCTTCAGGAGGTTTCTGTTGAAGAATATCAATGATTAACCAGGTTCAGTCAATTTAAAACAGCAGATGCCACATTGTGCGCAAGGATTCAACTGGTCCCAATAGCCAAAGCAAAAGGGGGGAAAAAAAAAAGGATAGAACAAGAGAAGGACAGGCACAGGGGAAAACTCACAAAGATTATATGCTGAGCATGCAATACATTTGTAGCATTTACCGACAGAGTTGGGATTGTTTATCAAACTTGCCACCTTTTAAAGTGGACCTTTCCCACCCAAGACACAAAACGTATGGTGCCTGCAGCTTTTCATGTACATGCATAAACATTTAAAAAAAAAAGTCACTTTTTTGAATCAAAATTTTGCTTTGTGGCCCCAAGATCTGTACTTATGCCGCCAGGTAAAGCTGTTAGATCTCTCTGATGCATTGTTTTAATCCCATAAGTGCACTTTAAATTTTAACAGTGGCTAAACTTTATGCTGGTAAAATGTGCAGGCCGAATGTATGGTTATAAAGAATGGATTCATTAAGTTCTTCGGATTTAAATTCCTTACATGTCCTTTTTAATCAAAGCCTAAAAACTTTTGGTTGCTAAAAGCCTGTAGTAATCCAATCAAATTAGTCGGTGAAAGACTGTTTTAATGAATATATTATGGCAGACTAATTACACATTAATAAAAGACAATCTGGCGGAGAGTCACAGTGGTAGTTTTCATCTGATTCGCTGGCGTGCATCCTATCTCATTTTCAAAATGTTTACATGGAATTTCAGTTCAATTATGCTCAGCGAGTAATGAATCAAAGCTGTTAGCGATATACAACTTGTGCTAGTGACTTTTATCAAAGGGCTTTTCACGTGCATACATAACAGTGTCTGAGACCCCTTTCACACTGAAGGCACTTTTCAGGCGTTTTAGCGCAAAAAATAGAGCCTGTAAACTGTCTCACCTGTCTTCCCAGTGTGAAAGCAGTGCGCTTGTGGGACAGAAAAAAAAGTCCTGCAAGCAACGCCTTCGGGGCAGTGGGGGAGCGGTGTATACACCGCTCCTCCACCACCCTTGCCATTGGAATCAATGGGCAGCGCTGCTGAAGCGCCTGCAAAGCGCCCCGCAAAGCGCTTCCGCAGCGGTGCTTTTCACCCCTTGTGTTCACGCCTTTGTTATGCCCTGCTCCTTGATCTTGGACCCTGACCCCACCCAGTGTGCAGCTGTGGGCAGTCACATGATTTATTGACCTATAAATCATCACTTCCTCTTCCTGTATTTGCCCTAGTCTAGATGCTTGTTCCTGACTCTGCTTGTTCCTGACTCTGCTTCTTGGATTACCCCTTGGATTTACACTGATCTTGTTGCCAACCCTGCCTGTTTCCGACGCCGCCTTCTGGTTGACCCCTGCCTTGGATCGTTTAGGGTTGTCCTTTCTCCCACCTGGTTCTTGTCTTTGGCCTTCACTATTATTACTAGTTATTTGCTGGTGGTTCCTAGTTAGGCTGTTTGCACCATCTATTGTGGTCCCCTATAGGGATGGGTGCATGGTTCAGCCCGAGCATAAGTTCAGGCCGAACTTTAGTTGTTCGGACTTTCGACGAACGATTATTATGCGGTGTTGACGGCAAATTCGAAAGCCGCGGAACCCCGTTAAAGTCTATGGAACACGAACATGAAAAAACAAAAATGCTAATTTTAAAGGCTTATATGCAAGTTAGTGTTTGGGGTCCTGCCCCAGGGGACATGTATCAATGCAAAAAAAAGTTTTAAAAACTGTTGTTTTTTTCGGGAGCAGTGATTTTTAATAATGCTTAAAGTGAAACAATAAAAATTAAATTTTCCTTTAAATATCTTGCCTGGGGGTGTCTATAGTATGCCTGTAAAGTGGCACAGTTTTTCCATGTTTAGAACAGTACCACAGCAAAATTACATTTCTACAGGAAAAAAAGTCATTTAAAACTGATTGCATCTTAAAGTACCGTCCAAGGGTCGGGAACATGGATGCTCATGTCCTATCGAGGAGACCCTATGACACAGGTGCTTCCTCTGAAGAGTGAACTCAACTTACACCAGAAGGGATACAAGCCTTGTGTCAAGGAGTGGAACATCAGACCAGTGGAACAACTGGGGCTGAAGTCATCGGAGTCTCAGTGGCAGGTGTTCCCAAATACTACTGTGATCTGTCCCAGGTCAGGGAAGAAGGCCTACCTAAGCCATGAGACAGAAACTTAAAGGACCAGATGGAGGATTCACTCTGTAGTGTAGCACTGAAGGCCCTGGAAGGTCAATGTTCAGAACTACTGCTGACAGACTCTCCATAAGAAGCACGTCTGGTACACAAAGAATGGGGTCGGTTGCAGCTACGCAACAGGTTTGTCTACCGAAGGGGTCCCTCAGATGATCCTGAAGCTAAGTGGCATCTATTCTCACAGAGGAAGCATAGAGAGACTGTGCTGGCTGCCTTGCATGACAATCATGGCCACTTAGGGCCTGAGAGGACATTCAAACTGGTGCGAGACCGGTTCTATTGGCCCTCTATGTGGGCTGAAGTTGAGGGATATTGTCACTCCTGCATACGGTGTATACAGAGAACGACTTTACTAAACAGAGCTGCCCCAATGGGCCATTTTCAAAGTCAAGGACCACTGGAATTGGTGAGATGACAGAAGCGGGTCCTAGGAAGACAGACTGTGTCGCTCCTCCCTCCGTTCAAGCTGTCAGTGGCGGGAACAATGGCTCTCTGTGTTCTTTCCACCCCATCCTTCTCACTGTCAGCAGCGGGGAGTTGAACAGCGGGGACAGGAGTGGCTGTGCCAGAGACAGGGCAGCTGTTGGCTTTCTCTCTCTTCTCCACTGGAAGCACGGGGGGAAGAGAGAGAGGGAGAGTGGCACTGTGAAGAGAGGAGGAGAGCTAATGGCTGTCACTGTCACCTTCCCTCCCCCCACCGCCTTCTGTCACAGCATGTAATGAGACAGAGCAGTGCTTGCAGGGATTGCCACCCGCTCTGATTTCTCCTGCCTCTCCATTGGCTGCAACGAGGGACCAATCAGCAGCCAAAAGGGGAGCATCATGGGACATTAAGTCCCAGAGACAATGCAGCCCATAGGATTTAATGGGGCATAAACTACAGTCCCCAGCATGCCCGTAAATAGGGCGAAGGATATCTTGGAGCCCAGGATAAAGGCTGAGGTGGAGTGAGGAGAGTGTGACAGGGGACGGAGGAGAAGAGGTGGCTGAGAAAAAGAAGAAGATACCAAGTCTCAAAAAGTCCTTTGCTGGGCCACAGTGTACACCCAACAGTCCCCAGCATGCCCGTAAATAGGGGGAGGGATAGCCTGGAGCCTGGGGAAAAAGGCTGAGGTGGAGTGAGAAGAGTGTGACAAGAGAGATTGAGGGGACAGGGGATAGAGGAGAATCGTTGGCTGAGAAAAAGTGAAATACCAAGCCTCAAAGTCCTTCGCTGGGCCACAGTGTACACCCAACAGAGGGGACAGAGGACAGGAGTGGTGAGGTGACAGGATCGTGTGGTGGAACTCCACCTAAGAGAGTGAGCCACCCTTTTGTCCAAGACTACTGGGCGAGTGCTTCCAGGAGAATGAGGGGAGCCAGAAAAAAAGTGTCACCCATCTGGTCCGCCACGTTCAGCCCAGGGACCCTGCTCGGTAATGCAGCGCCACCCAGCCTGGCCCAGCGGAGACGTCTCACACCACCTCAGGGATTGCAATACCCATCCAGGTGTCCAATCAGCCTCTGTCTGGTCACCTTGTCAGTTTAGCTACCAGCCATCCTGATCAGCCAACAGGAGGTGATCCGGTGCCTTACTACATTGCTAGGAGCCTGAACCAGCATTTGCAATGTCTGTGTCATCGCACAGAGGATTGGTGAGCAGGTGAAAACCCAAACATCCTTCTTAACACAGTACAGACACTGCATGCAGACACCTATTCCCCTTTCTAGTGTCCGTGGATGCTTGTTTGGAGCTGCCACCTTCAGCCAGTCTGTTCTTACAAACCACTACCTAACGGAATATCCTAGACGATTACGGTCTCAATTTTGCTTGATTAAACCTACTCTCTTTACAAAGGGCCCCAACGTTTTCTAGCAGAAGACACTAGTACTCTTCAACCCAGAACCTGTAACGTTATGGAACTGTGCTCACTGTACCTGTTCAACCGATTTCTTTTTTGTATTGTTCACCTCTCACTGGTGATTGTGGCCCAGAAGGAGCTGAAAAGTTGACAAATCTCTCCTCCCTCTCAGCACCCCTGTTGTGAGCACATAGATTACGGTTTCTTTTTATACTTACAGTTGCCAAATATAGAATTTTGTCATTACTATTGTATTGATATTCTGCAGTAAGGTCTAACAGTGCTGCAAGTTTCCCCGTGTTCGAAACCATGATAATATATTTAACCACTTGCCACCCAGGCCAATTCTGACATTTCTCTCCTACATGTAAAAATCATAATTTTTTTGCTAGAAAATTACATAGAACCCCCAAACATTTTATATGTTTTTTTTTTTTTTTTTTTTTAGCAAAACCCTAGAGAATAGAATGGCGTTGTTGCAACTTCTTATCTCGCACAGTATTTGTGCAGCAATTTTTCGAACCTTTTTTTTGGGAAAAGAAAAACAGTTTTGTGCTTTTTTAAAAAAAAAACAAAACGGTAAAGTTAGCACCAATTTTTTTGCATAATGTGAAAGATGAAGTTACGCCGAGTAAATAGATACCTAACATGTCACGCTTCAAAATTGCACACGCTCGTGGAATGGCGCCAAACTTTGGTACTTAAAAATTCCCATAGGCAGCGCTTTAATTTTTTTTACTGGTTACATGTTTAGAGTTACAGAGGAGGTCTAGGGCTAGAATTATTGCTCTCGTTCGAACGTTTGCGACGATACCTCACGTGTGGTTTGAACACCGTTTTTATATGTGGGCGGGACCTACGTATGCGTTCGCTTCTACATGCGAGCACACGGTGACAGGGGCGCTTTAAATATAATTTTTTTTTTTAGTTTGACACGTTTAAAAAGAAAAAAATAATATTTTTTTGATCACTTTTATTCCTATTACAAGGAATGTAAACATCCTTTGTAATAGGAATATGGCATGATCGGTCCTCTTTACAGTGACATATGGGGTCAATGAGACCCCACATCTCACCTCCTAGGCTGGGAAGCCTGAAATAAAAAAAAAAACAAACCAAAAAAAAAAAAACCCAAAACAATCTCGGCTTCCCAGCCGAGGCGGTGCCATTTGAATGCAGAGGCCGGGCGTGACATCATAAAAACGTACCCGGCCTCCGAGCGATCATAGAGACTCTGGTGACCATCTGGTCCACCAGAAATCTCTATGGTAAACATCCGGGGCCGGCGGATCCTGTCTCCGACTCACCGATGGAAGCGGTGAGTCGGTAGTAGCACTGGAGGGTGACGGGGGGGGGGGGGGGGGGGGGGAGTCCCCTCTCCATGCCCGTAAGAACAATCAAGCGGTGGAACAGATGCTATGATCATTCTTATGGTGTAGGGAATCGCTGGCTGAAAAGCCAATATCTGAATGATGCCTGTAGCTGCACCCATCACTCAGATATACCTGCACAAAGTCAAGGACGTCATATGACGTACGGCGGGCGGGAAGTGGTTAACTTGTTTATTACTACCAGGTGTATCTGTTTTTTTGGTAACAATCCACAGCCAAGATAACGGCTCCTTAAACATGTTTGTAGTCATTTTATTTAACCAGGTGTGCCGGGGGGGCTGAGGTCATTCTTGAAGTTGAGGAGAAGATCAGAGAACCCAAAACAACCAAGCGGCTCCTTGGGGGGTGGCGCTACACCTGTATTATGCAACTTCTTGTTAGATGCTGGCTATGTTTGTTCTCCATAGTCCCACTATAGTAGGAATATAGACATCCTCTCTTGCTCGCTCCTGAGATGGACTATGACCTATAAGATTTTTACTGTGCAGTGCACATGACCACAACTGATAGAAGTCAGGTGGAAAAGGAGAGGCTCAGGAGCTCATGGAGGCTATAAGGAGGCAGAAAAACACAATAATAAACAATTTCACGAAAAACAGAGTATAGGGCCCTTAACCGCTTCAATACCGGGCACGTTTATCCTATTCCTGCCCAGGCTAATTTTCAGCTTTCAGTGCTGTCACACTTTAAATGACAATTGCGCCAGCATGCAACGTTGTGCCCAAATTACATTTTTATATTTTTTTTTTTTCTCACAACTAGAGCTTTCTTTTGGTGGTATTTATTCACCGCTGGGTTTTTAAATTTTTTGCTAACAAAAAAAGACTGAAATTTTGAAAAAATAAAAGTTTCTTAGTTTCTGTCAGTAAATTTTGTAAATAAGTAATTTTTCTCCCTCACTGATGAGGCGGCACTAATATGCCACACTGATGGGCACTGAAAGGTGGCACTGATGGGCAATGATAGGCGGCGCGGATGGGCACTGCTGGGTGGCACTGATGATCAGTGCCCTGATTATCTGTACAGCCTCCCCTGCGAGGAGATCCTCGCCTCACACTGTCAGTGTGAGATGAGTAGAGCTGATAAACAGCACTTTCATATTTACATGTGATCGGCTGTGATTGGACACAGCCGATCACATGGATAAAGAGCCACGTCATCGGCTCTTTACCGAGATCGGGGTCCCTAGGACACAGCGCAACCACGATCGCCGCGCTGCGCACCCCCCCTCCCCCCGCAGGCGCGCAAGAGCGTTGACACAGGGTAGACATCATATGATGTCACCCCGGGACGAGAGAGAAACCCGCCCTCCATAGTTTTACTATACGGCTGTGGGAGGTAGTTGAGTAGTGGATGTGAATGGATGTTTGGAGAATAAGGATATTGTTTAGTGTCATTTGATATCCTTTGCATCCCAGGTTCAAACATTTATATTAAGTTACACCCTTTCCTGGCACTAAGCCCTTCCCCTGCCATTTAATTGTCAGAGTCTCTACTGCCCAGTGAGGTACAGATACTTGACAGGCATGTAGGCAGGTGCAGTTTATTTTCTCCACTGCAGGTGGTGCTCAATCGCAGTGGCTCTGCAGCTGGAGAGGAAATCAGTAGAAACCTGGTTGCTCTATGGTTTCCTAGGTCAATGGGGAAGCGATGCTATTGGATGCTGTTGCCCCAGGTGACTCTGGCAGCCATCTTGAGTCAGGCAGAGCCTTTTTAAGGACTTGCCTCCCGGGTTTGACGTGCTTTATGCGAGTGGGTAGTGCAGGGAAAGGTACCCAGTTTGTTAGGGACAGTACTAGCACTAGGGAAAGGTTCCTGACCAGGAGGCAAAGCAGAGGGTCACATGTCTTCTGGAAATCTTCCTGATTGCGCATCAGAAGGCCAAGCCGCATTCTGCTCCTCTTTAAAGACGCAATCATTCCGGCTGTAACCCGTTCTGTTCATAACCATAAGTGCACCTGGTTGGGCAGTCTTCCCACTGGGATTGTTGTGAACGGTTGCTGCATTGTTACAATACAAGTTTATTATTGCACCTGACTGTGATTTTTTGCAGCTGCACCCCACCTACAGGTGAATGGAAAGAGACAAGGTTCTGTGTCCAGATGCGTGGGGGTTAAGAATATGAAGTAAATGTAAAGCCAAATAGAGTATGGAAACCTCTGTCAGTATTTTTTTAATTTATTGTGCCATCTGTTCCCAGTTCCTGGCCTGTAGACACAAATAGAAGCAAAAGGCAAAATGAAATTTCTCCAAATACGGTAAATCTTTACTTACAATTGTCACCAGAACAAATATCCACTGGAACATTTCCACTCCAGCTCTTCAGTCTCCACCCAAAAAATAAAAGGTCCCTTACCTGTCCAGGGATCCCGCGCTTTCCTCACCTGGGTCCCCGATAAATAGTGTAAATAGTCCCACAGCCTTCTGGGACCTGTGATGGGTCCCAAGAGGCTGTGGGCGGGAAGGGGCGAAATTCCAAACGGAACACCTAAGTGAAAGCAGAACTTCTCCTTTTGGGTGAAGCTCCGCTTTAAGTCCGGGCGATAATGGTCACCACGGACATATGTAGAGGATGGATCAGGCAGCAGTATACATCTCAGAGGGTATTAATCCCCCACCTACCAAATAAAATGCAAGGTCCGCCTAAATTGCCCAGGGCCCCCTCCCCCTTTAGAAATTACCTACTGATATTAGGTTTAAATTGTTACTTGTGGAAAAAAGTTTTATACATAACACCCCCTCCCGCATCTTCTGCATCACTGGACATGACATCCTTGTCCTTCCAAGAAGATTCTTGGAAATGCAAATTTAGGCAATGCAAGAGCATCTCCTTGTGAGATTTAAGTTGCCCTCTATTTCCCAGGATCTAGCTAGAGGGACTCTGCCATCATCTTTGCCTAGATGCTGCAGGAGGAAAAAGAGGGTTAGGCAAGCATAAACCCTTTTTTCTTTACAGGTACATTTTACACTTAACCAGTGATTTGTAAGGGGGAGGGGGGCTTGACAGTGACGTTTTACTGCAAGGTCCACTTTAATGGCCAATTCACACATATGCACTGTGGTAACGCACGTGCGGGCAGGAGCAGTCTGCATTCCCCACCATAGGTGGCGCTCAACCGTAACGGCAATGTTAAAGAAGAAAGAAGTTATGCACTGTGGTAACGCATGTGCGGGCAGGAGAAGTGAGTTAAAAGGAACTTGATTCCTCTATGATTTTCTTGTTTACAGGGAGACAGTTGTCCGATTGGGCGCTGGCACTCCACGTGATTTTGGCAGCCATCTTGGTTCAGGCAGAGTCTATTTAAGACTCTGGCTCCAGGGTTTTGTGCACTTTATGCAAGTGGCTAGTGTAGGGACAAGTTCCCCATCTGGCAGGGACAATGCTTAGAGATAGGAAAACATTCTGGAGGAGTAGGGACAGTGCAGGAACTAAGTCTACCTCACTTCAGGAAGCCTACCCTTTTGGATGTGGACTGGCCAGGCCCCTCCTCGTTGTAGACTCTGTTGCCATTTTTCAAGTCTACAGACCACTGTTACAGTTCATAAGTTGCCCCAGACGGTTATACCTACCCACTGGGCCTAGTTGTACTGTGTTGAACCCTTCTACAATATATTGCTTTTGCCCACCTTGGACTCTGTGTGTTCACTGCCCACCACACCACGCTGCACCTTGCTCACACAGTAAAAGTTAACTCAGCGGCCATTCATTCATTATGGTCAGTGTTTACAGCTTGTATGGAGATGACACCTGTTCTGTGGCACAGCTCTGAGCTATAGAGTCCGCTCTGTCTTTTTTTTATCACTATGGCTCTAAGCTGTACTCTACAGAAGAGGCATCTTGCTCCTCAAAAGGTCAGGACAGTAGAAAGCAGGTTCTCGCTGCATTGGAGGTCTGTAGTGGCTTTTTTTTTTTTTGGGGTGGAAGGCAGTGCCACTTCATCTTCAGAACCTCTTTGCTTCTCTCTATGGAGCAATTCAATTGCCCAAACCACAATTTGTTGGGGAAGGTTACAGACAACTGAGCATATCTGGTGTTCTACACTAATATCCAAAGAGAAGGACAAGACCTTTTATTCCAGACCAAAGGCAGTTGAGTTAACGGCATCACAGTTCTCTCCATGCTCTTTGAAAACTACACATCACCCAAAGTATCCATGCAGTCTTTTATTTCACAAATTAAATAAGTATATACAAGCTTATTGAAAATACTTTCATCTGAAGTGAATCAGAATTCCCTGACCTGCGTAGTGCAACTTTCTAGTGTAGCTAGCCCGCAACTTCTTTCCTCCATCCAAGCCAAGAGTCAAACCCTGTGTAAGTTCTTTGTTGGACGGTGTCAGAGCTTACACGGGGTTGAGGACTTCCACCTCTTCCATATGTGAGAGTGTTAGGCCTTGTTAATACGTGTGGAGTGCCCGGGGGCAGCAATAACAGCCAGTTGAATCACAATTTTACTGCTTCCCTGACCACCCACGTAAAGCGAAGTTCCACTCAAAAGTGGAACTTCCGCTTATTCATCTCCCCCCTCCGGTGCCATATCTGGCACCTTTCAGGGGGGAAGGGAGGAAACGAGTAACGGTTTTTGACAGGTACTGGGAGACAGGGCTGTGGACTGGTGGAGGTGGCAGCTGGTTTTGATGGGTCTCCACTTTGGAGATGCAAACAAGCGGAACTTCCCCTTTTGGGTGAAGTTCTCCTATAAGTAATGAAATATCTGAATTTGTCCATATGCTCAACTTCTCAATGTCCACAACTAAGAATACACATGATTGAGCTTGTCCCTGTTTTCAGCTACTGCACTCTGAAATCTTGCCTGCACATACTGGAAACAAGACGGTAAACTCTTCTCAAATACCATCAGCAATTCAGAGGTTGAATTTATGAGTTGCCTGGAGCTCCTCCTTTAACAACATAAAGAAATGAGATTGCACTCCAGTATTATTGATTGCTCAGATAACATCAAATCCTTAGCGAGCACTTCTCACTCTTCCTCTCCTCGGTCCCGCAAACAATAAAGCAGATGTTCCGCTGCAAGATGCCATCCTGTGTATGGGCAGTGAACCACCAAGCTGAAAAGAGGCGATGGTGACTCAGATGTTGAAGAGAAACTCTAGCAAGTAGTACAGTAAGTCCGGCAGATGAGGGTTGATTGGTATTAAGGCACTATTAGCTGCTCCCCATAGATTTCTTGTGTTTCAGCAGCATGAAGTAAGGGGAGTGGTTGCCAAGCATTGATTCACTGGAAAAGAAAAGAAATTAATTAATGAAATGTTCTTTCAGCAACATATCCAAACCTTTAAAACAGCAATTATGTCATCCTAGGTGTAGCATGTAGAGCTAAGTGCACTTAAGGCTACCTCCATTAAGTGGCAAGGTTGTGCCCTCTGTAGGCAGCGGGTCATTTTCATAGTTGTTCAGCTGCTTCCTGCTGCTATGGACACAGTTGAAACACTACAGGGTCTGCGTTGTTGCAGTGGAAACCATACAGGGTCTACTTTACTGCAGTGGAAACAGTGCTGGGTCTACTTTACTGCCGTGTCTGTACAGGCACAACTTTACCTGGCTTTGGCACTGTTGTAGAGCAAGGCACCAGCAGGGGCAGCATTTCAAATGTAAGGAATGCATTAGGGAAAAAAAAAAATGCTTATGCTTTAGAACCACTTTAACTTCAGGGAGAATGTACAATTAAATCCGGTTGCCTCTTGGGTGATCAGGAAGGAATTTTTTGCCCTGCTGGAGCAAATTGGATCATGCTTTGCTGGGTTTGTTGCCTTCCTCTGGAACAAGGATTTGTGAATCATACTTACCTAGCTGGATGCTGCATCTGTCCCCCGCCAGCTTTAAACACTGATAAAAGAATGTTCAAACACCGCTGATTGCGCAATTCTCAGAGCTCCGCCCCCTGCGTGCTCACTGGAGTACTGGGCTGTGGAGTGGGTGGGAGCAGACGGCTGCGAGCCAAGTGCCAGCGCATTCACGTGGGGCGATCCCAACCATATGGTCGCAATCCTTTGAGCCTGGAACGGCTCTGTGATGTCAGCCGACAGCGGGCTTCAGCCCGCTGTCTGCTGAAAACCGGTCACAGCAGTGCAGAATGAAGGAGCTTTGGCTGTACATCTCCTGTAAGCTTATGCAATCTACTTTTTAGTTACCAAAACTCTGTAATAGGAGGACAAATCTAAACAACCAGTTCAATCAGTGTCACAACAGACAGGCCTGTGCACTAGATAGTTGATGGTAGAACTAAAAGGCGATTGTACAATCAGATTCTATAGTGTATGATGAGCCTTTTAAATCTAAAAGCCTTGGTTACATAAAGCATATTGATCAACCCAGGGCTCTTCACCATTACAGTAATATTACAATTTCACACAGCTTAAGTTATTATGAAACTGTAGGTATCATGTACTGTATGTGCAACGAATAAGTCCATTCATTGCAACATTTAGGTCCAGAAGCCTAGTCTCTTATTTAACAGCATCACTTTAAAACCACACCTATGTTCTGGTGGCGCAACTTATTTTGCTTCCATTGATGCCCCTAGGTGTTCCAGGTCTTCCACCAATCTGCAGAATGGAAATCTAAAGCCCATTGGTTGCTCTTGCACCTCCCAAGTATAAAGTGATGAGATTTCTTTATTCTGAAGTCAAACTGTCCAGTCAGAGCTTAATAATTGAAAAATAAAACACAAATCTTACTTTACAGATGTTCCTTTAGAGATTTTGAACTTGCTGGGACTGGACCAGTGATCTACTTTATACTTCAGCTCTTTGTTCTGGTGGAAAATCAATCACAGAAATAAATCAATCATTAGTAAAAGAAAACAGCATTACATTACATTATAATATCACTCTGCTTATGTGAGAGCTTTCAATGACACATGCAAATTCAAATTCTCATCCCAAAGAAAGCCTATGAATAAATTGTCAAACCTAAACATAAATTGTCGAAATAGACTTTGTTGTTTTCCTATTTGCCAAAAATAGGAAGAATGGGCAAAACTAATGGAAAATATATGTTCTATAAAAGAAATGGAGACAGCTAGCAAAAGTAATCCTTATAATATACACAGTGCTGCGAAAAAGTAGTTGCCCCCTTCCTAATTTCTTTTTTTTTTTTTTGCATATTTGTCACACTTAAATGATTCAAATGATCAAACTAATTTTAGTATTACACAAAGATAGCCCGAGTAAATACAAAATAAAATGGACATCATCTAAGTTTTTAAATGATGTCCAAACTGTCCAAACCTGTCTGGCCCTATGTGAAAAATTAATTGCGCCCCCCCCCCCCCCCCACCTTGCTAAATCATGAATGAACTGTGGTTAACCACATTTTTTGTAAAGCGGCGTTAAATTTCACTTGCCACACCCAGCCCTGATTACTGCCAGACCTGTTGAATTAAGAAATTGGTTAAATAGAAGCTGTCTGACAAAGTGAAGCACGCCAATAGATCTCAAAAAGCAATACATCATGCCGCGATCTAAAGAAATTCAAGAACGGAGAAGAAACAAAGTAATTGACATGTATCAGCCTGAAAAAGGGTTCCAAAGCCATTTCAAAGGCTTTGGGACTCCAGCGAACCACGGAGATAGCCATTATCCATAAATGAAGAAAACTTGGAACAGTAGTGAACCTTCCCAGGAGTGGCCAGCCTACCAAAATTACTCCAAGAGCATGACGACAACTTATCCAGGAGGTCATAAAAAAACCCTAGAACAACATCTAAAGAACTGCAGGCCTCACTTGCCTCAGGTAAGGTCAGTATTCATGACTCAACAATAAGTAAGAGACTGGGCAAAAAATGGCATCCATGGGAGAGTTCCAAGGTGAAAGCCACCATTGATGATAATCTGTAGACTGATGAAACAAAAGTTGAACTTTTTGGAAGGTGTGCAGCCTGTAAAACCAACACAGCATTTCATAAAAAGATCATCATACCAACAGTCAGACATTTTGGTGGTAGTGTGATGGTCTGGGGCTGCTTTTCAGCTTTAGGACCTGGATGACTTGCCATAATTGATGGAACCATGAATTCTGTGTTCTACCAGAAAATCCTGAAGGAGAATGTCTGGCCAGTTTGTGATTTCAAGCTCATGGATAATGCAGCAGGACAATGATCAAAAACACAGCAGCAGGTCCACCTCTAAATGGCTAAAAAACAAAAAAAACAAAAGGTTTTGGAATGTCCTAGTCAAACTCTGGACTTAAATCTGATTGAGATGCTGTGGCATGACCTTAAACAGGCCATTCATGCTGGAAAACCCTCCAATTTGGCTGAATTAAAGCAATTCCGCTAAGAAAACTGGGCCGAAATTCCTTCACAGCGATTAAAAAGAGTTAGGGCCAGGCAGGTTTGGACAGCTTTTTTCCCTTAGTAAATGAAATCATCATTTAAGAACTGCATTTTGCATTTACGCGGGTTATCTTTGTGTAGTATTAAAATTTGTTTGATGAACTGAACCATTTAAGTGTGACAAATATCCAAAAAAAATAAAAATAAATCAGGAAGGGGGCAAATACTTTTTCACAGCACTATATATACCATACCTGTGGGATCCTCTAGAAGCTAGTAGTAATCATTGCTATTCCTGTGCTCTTTACTTGCTTCCAGGTCCCATGCTGAGCAGTTATCCTGCTGCCTACTAAACATAGGAGGTTGGCTGCCTAGCACAGGCACCATTCAGAGAAAACTTTGTATTTTCTCAAAGCAAAGAGTTCTCTGATTAAAGGGGTTGTAAACCCTCATGTTTTTTTTTTTTTTAAACATACATATCATACTTACCTCCACTGTGCAGCTCGTTTTGCACAGAGTGGCCCTGATCCTCATTTTCAGGGGTCCCTGGGCGGCGCTCGCGGCTCCTCCCTGCATCAGTAAACCGCCTTAGGAGAAGTGCTCTCCCAGGGGGGTTACCAGGAAGGCGCGCTCCCGAGTCCAACATTTGCGTCCATAGACGTAGAATGCTGGACTTGGCCCCTCCCCCTGGCGCCCACGTCATTGGATTTGATTGACAGCAGCGGGAGCCAATGGCTGCACTGCTATCAATCTATCCAATCAAGAGCCGAGAACTCCCGGGCAGAAAGGGAACAGCCCATCTCTGCCGTGGGAACGAACGGGCTCTGGTGAGTTTGCATAGGATGCATTAAGGTGTAAAAAAACATGAGGGTTTACAACCCCTTTTAAGCAAGGTGGAGAGGTGGAGTAGTGACTGGCATCTGTGCTGAGTGGCCATCTCCGCCTACAGGGGAATCAGGAAGTGAAAATTCGAACAAAACGTGTACATTCTAAACAGTGTATTAAGATGAAGACAGAAGATATACATGTAAAACCTATACAGGGAGATTTGTTTCATCCCTGTGTATCATCTGAGGCTGTTCATGTCACTGTGTATATGGAGGGTTTACATCCACTTTAAGCTCTGGAAGCTTCTGCCAGAGGCATGGGGAAGCATTCAACTCTATACTTGCAAGACCCTGAGTACACCAGAACAAACAACTACTTCTCCCTTGGTTAAAGAAGGTGCCAAAGGTAAATTTGCCTAGCAACCTACGCTAGGATGGTGCTACATTGTAGACATGTGCAGAACAGAAAAATTAATTTCATTTTGGAAAGATTTGTTATGTTACCAATTTTGTTTTGTTGAGGAATTTTTTTCCTTTATTAATTTTCTAACGAAGTCCAAATTTTTGGAAAGATTTGAATTCGGATCAGTTGAAAAATGATTGACAGATTTGAACTCTACATGAAGAATAGCTGGTTATTAAGGAGCGGGCCGGGAAGCCAGCCGCCACAATCTCAACAACTGATGACTCATCAGCTGTCAGCCGGCTTCCCCGCTGACAGCTGAATGTAAACAAAATAGCGGCAAATAAAAATTCAGAAAAAAAACAGCGTGCCCCCCCCCCCCAATCCATACCAGGCCCTTCGGGTCTGGTGTGGTCTTTAAGAGGAACTTGACCTCCAAAAACAATACCAGACCCCTATCCGAGCATGCAGCCCGGCAGGCCAGCAAAGGGGGGGAGGGGAACAAGCGACTGCCGCCCCCCCTCTCCTGAACTATACATGTCCTCAACATGGGGGGGCGGGGCTTTGGGGCAGGGGGGGCATCTCTTTCCCACAACCCTGGCCCAGTGGTTGTGACTTATTGGAATCTGGAAGCTCCCTTTAACAAGGGGTGCCCCAGATCCTAACACCCCCCCCCCCCCATGGGAATAAGTATGGGGTAACCAAAAATTTGTCTGAATCTATATTCAGACTGAAACCAATTGCACATGTCTGCCACATATAGATTGATAATATCTGTCATAAAAGATCAGTTGCAAAGCATGATCTTCTGTCTTGCTCCGATAGCTGCCCCGCTTTGAGATTGTTTTGCAGGCAAAACTAAAAATGTATCATGAAAGTTTGTAGAACAGATGGGGAATAGCCTAGGTGTGGCTACACTTTTGGTCTTTTTTTTTTTTAAATGTATTGCTAATATATATATATATATATATATATATATATATATATATATATATATATATAAAAAATAATAGGATGTTATATATAAAATAGGATACAAACAAAATAACATATAACATATGATAGATGATGATGATGATGATGATGATAGATGATAATGATAATAATGATAATGATAGAATGTAATGACATAATATAAAAATAAATGCAACAGCTCTGAACTAATTGCTAATACCTTTACAATAATGATCACATGGCTTTACCTGACATTCCAGAAAATTAACTTTTTCCTTTAATTCCCCAATGGTGGTGTCCTGCTCCTTCAGACGGTTCTTTAAATCCTCACGCTGTCATTACAATAATAAGCCGTCAATAACCTTTATCACATAATGGTACAGTAACAAGAGATCAAAGCTGCGTCATCTTGTAAAATAGATCTTAGTTTTCTATCAGCTCTGACAGGTGATGTATTTACTAGATTGTAAACTTGTGCACAAGACCATGCTCAGATTATGCTTTGATCACTAATATACAGAGTATACCTGAGTCTGCTGCCATTAAGCAATTACCATAGAAGTCATTACTAAATGTGGACTTCTTCCACTGAGTGGATCAATATTGTTCAAAACCGAATTTTGGCAAATTTTTTCAACATGTGATACTTTGGTACAACTGTCCATGTAATGTCAGCATTGTATGGGTAGGATAGTATTATGGATAGTGGTAATTGTTCTTGAATAGGGAGACATCCTTCCATGCCCATTTTTCTTTCCCTCCATGCCCACTCTCATAGAATTGAGGTTGTTTCAAAAGAAAAGAGAGGCCCCTCCTAAGGGCCTGTTTACACTTGCGGTTGGATGGTGGTAAAAAATGGCGTTTTTACTGCTTCTCCCCCCTTAAGCTGTAAAGTAGCTGGAGGGGGGTAAACACCTGCTGAAGCTGCAATGCTTTGCTTCACAATTGCAGCAAAAATGTTACCCCCTGTTGTGTTCAGTGGGTAGTGCCATTGCATGAATGAATGGGTGTTAAGGTCAGGCTCGCAGGCCAGTAGCTATAGCAGTATAGAGGCTCCCACTGACTAGTAGTGCAAGTTCAAAAGTAGGTCACACTGATGGATGACCTGGACTCACCCGAAGTGCAGGGACCAAGCACTAATCGGTATTCACCAGAGCTCCTCATGGTGGAGATGGCTTTTGCTGCATGTTAGTACCAGGCCGCACTCCTCATGATCGCCCCCTCCAGGAAGTGAGCAAGCCGGGGTCCAGTAGCAAATATAGCAGGTAGGGATCAAGCAGAAGCATGGGTCAGTAACAAGCCAAAAGTTTGGGAACAAATAATTGCAGGTTGGGATCAAGCAAAAGCGTAGTTGAGGAACAATCCAAAGGTCAGTAATGAGTGGTGGTGAAGATATGGATGGCAGTAGGAGAGACAAGCGAGCGAGATATTGGCTGGAGAGAACACAATCACAATAATCTAGCAAACAGGAGGTGCAAAAGGCATGGCTAAAATAGGAAAGTTCATGGGAGGAGCAAGGTTCAAGAGAAAGAAGAGACAAGGCAAGATCTTTCAAGGAATTGTTCAGGCTGCTGTCTAGCATCCCAGGTGGCTTAGCATGAGGAGACACCGCCAGACACGGTTCAGACCTGGGTCCTGCACCACAACATGTGAAATGCATGAAGTTGAAGTGTGGTGGTGGTGCATCGTTAGAGTTAAAACAGGTGGTGAAGAGGCAACAAATCAAATGCCTCTAAAAAAGCAAACCACTAATTGCTTTTCAGAGGGGTGACAAAGTCTGCCCCACATCTAGAATATACAGTTAAGTTGAAATACAATTTTTATTGAATGCAATTTTTTACCAGAAACTTCTATTTTAAATAAAAGGTGACCCATTAACACAGACACCCATTGTGGAGTGGTCATCAACCCTGTCTTCAGGGCCCACTAATGCCGCGTACACACAACAGGCATACTTTGTCCTGCGGACTTTGACGGACTTTCCGAATGAACGGACTTGCCTACACACGATCAACCAAAGTCCGACGGATTCGTACGTGATGACATACGACCGGACTAAAACAAGGAAGTACATAGCCAATAGCTGCCCTAGCGTCGTTTTTTGTCCGTCGGACTAGCATACAGAGGAGCAGACTTTTCGACCAGACTCGAGTCCGTCAAAAAAGATTTGAAACATGTTTCTGTTCTAGGTCCGTCAAACTTTAGGGGAAAATAAGTCCGCTGGAGCCCACACACGATCGAATTGTCCGACGGACTCCGGTTAGCCGGACCAAGTATGCCGTAAAGTCCGGTCGTGTGTACGCGGCATAACAGGCCACTTTTGCAAGATAACTGAAATACATCATACATCGGCCCTGAGGACAGGGTTAATGACCACTGTGTTAGAGGACGCAGGATATTTTTAACCTCCCTGGCGGTATTCCCGAGTCTGGCTCGGGGTGGATTTTCAGTACCAAAAGCGGTATCCCCGAGCCAGACTCGGGATCGCATTGCAGGATCCATGTAGAGGTTACTTGCCTTGTCCCCTGGATCCTGCGATGTCTCCCCGATGTGTCTCGCTTTATTCACAGTGCCGAGCTCCATTCCCTGCGAGCGTTGCGACGCACAGGGACGGAGTTCGGCGCTAAATTCAAAAAGTATAGATACAGTATACTGTATCAAATAATTGCACATCCACTTTGTCCCTAGTGGTCTGTCCAGTGCCCTTCATGCAGTTTTATATTATAAATACTATTCCTTCTGCCAGGAAACTGGAAATTGTCCATATCAACCAAAAAATGTCAGTTTACGTCAAAAGTGCTTTTAGACCAGCTAGAAAACAGCGATAATAAATTAGAATCACTTGCAGAATTGAGCGATAGTAATTAGTGGGGAAATTCGTCATCTAACACTAAAAGTAATGACAGCGACAATTCTGCAACTGAGCAAATTTCAGTGTTTTTGATTTGATTACATTATTGAATAATTTTTATTATTATATTATTTGTTATAATTTATAGTTATTTATTATTTTATAATTTTTGATTTCATTCTTCAAAAACTTTAATCAAACCCGGAATGTCTACTAGACTCTGGTTTGGACAGATTTAAGTGAGTTATTCCTAAGAATTACAGGCCTACAATATAAAATGACAAATTTCCATGCAAAAAAATTGTACCGCTTTCAGCATCAAAAATCTGAAATAATCATACCGCCAGGGAGGTTAATACATAAAACTCAAATTGTAATTACCCACATCACCACAAGATGGCGCAGAAAGAAAGTGTCAGGATACAGGCTTGTATTAAACTAACCAGGATTGGAATTTATAATTAATCAAATGTAACAGATGAACTCTTGACGAAAAACTGTAACCTTTCTGGTAATTGTATTTCATAAATTTTTTTTTATTACACATTGATCTTTTATATAATTTGTGATTACTGAAAAATAAACATATATTAAAGGGTGCATCTCTAAAATTAATTTGGTTAGGCATCCCGAGCTTTCAAATAAGAAAACCCAGCATTGCATTTTGGGTTTGCCACTTTCCCTTTACAGAGGTTTCCCACTTTTTCTAAGGAAGTAATTCTCTTTAGGGCAGGAATCTTGTTTTGAAGGGGGGATTGGATAATTGGGGGATCTTTGATGGGGGAGATTGTGTGAATGGGGGGGCTCTGAGATGGAGAGACTCTGTGATTGGGGGTACTCTGATGAGATGGGGGGGTTCTCATTTATCAGAGACGTCTGATGTGATGGGGGCACTAGGATGTAAAGAGGGACCTCGATATGTAGGGTACTCCCCGCTTTTGAATCAGCACTTGTCTCCGCCCCCTACCCACCTCTGAGTGCCGTCCCTTGGTTCCACCCACTACCTACCCCCCAGTACCATCTTCTTTAGAGAATACAGAATCAAGTATATTTTTATCGTAATAAGTAATTTGCATGGAAGCTGTTAATGTGAACAAGAAAAGCAGTAAAATACTTCCCCAGCAGCCAGTAAGAAAAGACCTTCCCCAGCAACAATAGACTTACGGCAGCAACAATAGATCTCCCAGCAGCCAGGCACAAAAAAAATCCCTTCCTCAACTGTAGATCCCTCCCAACAACAATTGACCCTCCTGCTACATAAGACCGCCCCTTAAGCATCAGTAAATCCCCCACCAGCAACAATAGACCTTCTAGCACGCCTTGCCATTACATACATTCAGTGCTGATGGTGCCAGAACTGCATTTCCCCCTGGAAAAAAAAAAACACCGGTAATATGATACAAGGACCTCTGATGTGATGGGAGGGCCTTTGATGTGAAGTAGGGGCTGTGATAGGATAGGGGGACCTCTGATGTGATGGGAGGGCCTTTGATGTGAAGTAGGGGCTGTGATAGGATAGGGGGACCTCCTGATGTTATGGGAGGGCCTTTGATGTGAAGTAGGGGCTGTGATAGGATAGGGGGACCTCTGATGTGATGGAAGGGCCTTTGATGTGATGTAGGGGGACCTCTGATGTGATGGGAGGGCCTTTGATGTGAAGTAGGGGCTGTGATAGGATAGGGGGACCTCTGATGTGATGGGAGGGCCTTTGATTTGATGTAGGGGCTGTGATATGATAGGGGGACCTCTGATGTGATGGAAGGGCCTTTGATGTGATGTCGGGGGACCTCTGATGTGATGGGAGGGCCTTTGATGTGAAGTAGGGGCTGTGATAGGATAGGAGGACCTCTGATGTGATGGGAGGGCCTTTGATGTGATGTAGGGGCTGTGATATGATAGGGGGACCTCTGATGTGATGGAAGGGCCTTTGATGTGATGTAGGGGGACCTCTGATGTGATGGAAGGGCCTTTGATGTGATGTAGGGGGACCTCTGATGTGATGGAAGGGCCTTTGATGTGATGTAGGGGGACCTCTGATGTGATGGGAGGGCCTTTGATGTGAAGTAGGGGCTGTGATATGATAGGGGGACCTCTGATGTGATGGAAGGGCCTTTGATGTGATGTAGGGGGACCTCTGATGTGATGGAAGGGCCTTTGATGTGATGTAGGGGGACCTCTGATGTGATGGGAGGGCCTTTGATGTGAAGTAGGGGCTTTGATAGGATAGGGGGACCTCTGATGTGAGGGAGGGGCTTTTGATATGAAGTTAATTTCATCAAGGCAGTTGTGTGCATCGTCCCGGGCTCATGTCTACCATTGATTTTTGACTGGGGTGCCCTGAAATGTTGCATACTTTTAAGGGGTGCTGTAAAGCACTGCCCTAGACATTAGTCATGCCCGTTCATGGTGAATACAGCCCAGGATACAGGACAGGGTAAGAACGTCTCACCTCTTGGATCAGCCCCCGAAGATGTTGGTGCTGTGACATCATGAGTTGCTGCAGGTGGTCAATCTGCTCTTGCACTGTAGAGACTTTCATCTGCATTGCCACGCAACTGAAACAAAGGAAATGACAGCATTTTCTTTATATTTGTGAATTATACAGCGGCATTGGGATCTGCAGGCTTACAATTTATATTCCCCTAAACCCCAGTGAGCTTATTCTCTGATTCAAACCCCTTTACATGCACTTTCTACCCCCTGATACAGGAGCTCTGAGCTCAGCATTTGAGAGCTCACTTCTGTGATGGTGGGAGGTGAGCAACGTCCTGGTCAGCATGAGATGATATTTCTTGGAGTTGATCATTTAGTCTTCAGAAGGTACCCTATATTGTCAAATGTATTGGGACGCTTGCCTTTACACGCACATGAACTTTAATGGCATCCCAGTCTTATGCCCTGTACACACGGTCGGATTTTCCGACGGAAAATGTGTGATAGGACCTTGTCGGAAATTCCGACCGTGTGTGGGCTCCATCACACATTTTCCATCGGATTTTCTGACACACAAAGTTTGAGAGCAGGATATAAAATTTTCCGACAACAAAATCCGTTGTAGGAAATTCCGTTCGTGTGTACACAAATCCGACGGACAAAGTGCCACGCATGCTCAGAATAAATAAAGAGATGAAAGCTATTGGCCACTGCCCCGTTTATAGTCCCGACGTACGTGTTTTACGTCACCGCGTTCAGAACGATCGGATTTTCCGACAACTTTGTGTGACCGTGTGTGTGCAAGACAAGTTTGAGCCAACATCCATCGGAAAAAATCCTAGGATTTTGTTGTCGGAATGTCCGAACAAAGTCCGACCGTGTGTACGGGGCATTAGTCTGTAAGGTTCAATAGTCAGTTGGCCCGCCCTTTGCAGCTACCACAGCTTCAACTCTTCTGGGAAGGCTGTCTACAAGGTTCAGGAGTGTGCCTATGGGAATATTTTACCATTCATATAGAAGCACATTTGTGAGGTCAGGTACTGATGTTGACGAGAAGGCCTGGCTCGCAGTCTCCGCTCTAATTCATCCCAAAGGTGTTCTATCAGGTTGAGGTCAGGACTCTGTGCAGGCCAGTCAAGTTCCTCCACTCCAAACTCACTCATCCATGTCTTTATGGACCTTTCTTTGTTCACTGGTCCAAATCATGTGGTGGAGGGGGGATAATGGTGTGGGGTTGTTTTTTAGGGGTTGGGCTTGGCCCCTTAGTTCCAGTGAAGGGAACTCTTAAGGCGTCAGCATACCAAGACATTTTGGACAATTTCATGCTCCCAACTTTGTGGGAACAGTTTGGGGATGGCCCCTTCCTGTTCAAGCACTAGTGCACAAAGTAAGGTCCATAAAGACATAGTTTGGGGTGGAGGAACTGGACTGGCCTGCATAGAGTCCTGAACTCAACCCGATAGAACACCTTTGGGGTGAATTAGAATGGGGACCTCGAGCCTCCTCCGACATCAGTGCCTGACCTCACAAATGCGCTTCTGGAAGAATGGTCAAACATTCCCATAGACACACTCCTAAACCTTGAGGACAGCCTTCCCAGAAGAGTTGAAGCTGTTATAGCGGCAAAGGGTGGGCCAACTCAATATTGAACCCTACGGACTAAGACTGGGATGCCATTAAAGTTCATGTGCGTGTAAAGGCAGGTGTCCCAATACTTTTGACAATACAGTTTATGTACATGGTTTACCCACGCCTAGAAGGACATTATTCATCTTTGGTCAAAGCTGCACAGTTTGCGGTTATGTACAGATGGCCCTTTTCTGCATAGGCAGTTTTTTGGTAAAGGTGATTTATGCCTTAGTGACCTAATAAAAAAAAAAAAAAAAAGTAAAACCCAACTTCAGCAAACACTTTTCAAACCGTTACAACCACATCTTTTAGAAAAAAAAGAGTTTAAATACACATAAAAGCTAAACCATAAGGCTTCATTTACATGGGCAGAAAAATTTTACCGATTATTATTACACACGTGTGTCTAGGAGAAATGTTTCTGCATAATGATACTTGTGTATAGTATGGAAGAGCCCTGGGGCCATCATAAAAAAAAAAAAACTGAATTCTGACTTTGAAACTCAGAATTCTGAGATTGAAATTCAGAATTATAAGTTTAAAAAAAAAAAAAATACAGAATTCTGAGATTCAAAGTCAGAATTCTGAGATTCAAAGTCAGAATTCTGGGTTTCAAAGTCAGAATTCTGGGTTTCAAAGTCAGAATTCTGGGTTTCAAAGTCAGAATTCTGGGTTTCAAAGTCAGAATTCTGAGTTTCAAAGTCAGAATTCTGAGTTTCAAAGTCAGAATTCTGAGATTAAAAGTCAGAATTCTGGGTTTCAAAGTCAGAATTCTGGGTTTCAAAGTCAGATGAATCTCAGAATTCTGTATTTGTTTTTTTAAACTTACAATTCTGAATTTCAATCTCAGAATTCTGAGTTTCAAAGTCAGAATTCAGTTTTTTTTTTTTTTTTATGATGGCCCCAGGGCTCTTCCATAGTATAGAGATGCATTTAAACACCTAAAGATGCTTATGTGTACATAATGATAATTTATTTCCCCCATTGTTTAGCCTTCATTTATGTGCTTACAAGCCTGTATACATGCATTTTATATGCATAAGCACGTAAAGACACAGGATTTTTGAATTCTGTGTTATGGATTTGAATGCAGGGCATGTTTACGCACCAGTTTGAATGGCTCCATTGAAAACAATGCAGCTGTGTTCAGATCCGTAATTAAAAACACTTGTATGTGTGTGGTGTTTTTTTTTTTTTTAAGTTTTCATGAATGAAGCCTTATAAACAGTGTTATTTGGTTTATCCCAACCCCTGTAACTGTCATTTATTTTTTCCAGACAGCTTGGCCTGCTAAGAAAGATTTAGAGTCCATTCACGCTCGTGCGACTTTAAAATCATGCAATTTCCATTGCGACTTTACTTTGGATGAGCCCAAATTTATTGCCACTTTGGCTTTGACCAAAATGATTGTTTGTGCTCTACAAAGTCGCACACAAGTCGTATGTATATCATGCAGGTACGACTTTCATGCGACTTTTCAGGGTTTACATTGAAGTCTATGGCCCTCAAGTGGCATGAAAGTCGGACCAAAGTAGTGCATGAACAGATATGAACAGTACTCATTGAGAAACATGGGGTGCGACTTGTCATGCGACTTTGGGGTCCAAAGTTGCATGAAAAGTCTCACAAGTGTGAATGGATCCAGGATTACCCCATAATAAAACAATGTCATAGGGGAATTTCATTGGCTCTCACCTGAAACTAAAGCTGACCATAGATAGATCGATATTCAGCCGGTTCAGCAAGAACTCAACAAATTTTGATTCGTTTATAGGGAGGCTGATTGTACAACCAGCCTGTCTGTTTTTTTTACCCTGCCCGATCACTACAGGCAGCGATAACCGCCAGTGGTGAGCATTGTATTCTGCTGGTGGGGAAGGTTCCCTGCGCTCCTCATGAGCAGAACATCATAGCGCTGTAGGGGGAATTCCCCATCAACACTGTGTTGGTGGGGGAGCTGAGCATAATGCATGGGCTGCCTAACTGTCATTTTCTGAAATTGAGGATCCTTATTATGGTGTGTTAGCTGTGTGATTTGAACCTTTTGTCCACATTGTATAAAATATCAGATTACTGACCCGTTCTTGTTGGATGGATCTCCTGTTCGTTTGAACAGTTCACTCTCCAATAATTTCTTCTTTTCCATCAATGCTGACTTTTCCTATTGAAAACAGAGGAATTCATTCATTTTGAACATGATTGGATAAGTACTGTGCTGGAGGAAAACCTGCATGCCAATGTTCATCAATCTCCTTATTGGAATGTCTGTTTGGCAACAAATCTCCCAACCAAAAACTGTGTATGTTGCCCCCTCACAGTGAATCCGATTTGTCCTTTTGCTTTCTAGCTTGCTTTCATTTTTGGTTTTGGGTAGAGTAGAGGAATTAAGTGTTATTTTCTGTCATCTATATCCCCAAGATTTCCTTTTCTCTTATTGTCCCATATAAACAACTGGAAGCAATAAGAGATCTTTCCTAAACGAGGGAAATCCCACCTTGGACTGTTGTCAATGAAACAAATGTTCCTATTGAAAGCTTTCCTGTGTGTTCCTAGTGACCAGAGATGGGCGAACAGTTTGGCACGAGTAAAGTTCGGGCCAAACAAACGGGTCGTTTGACCGTTTGTTCGGCACCCTGAACGGATCACAGGGCATTGCAAGCCCTGATTGGCTGAAGCAGTGAAAGGAGGAGCCAAGGGGAGACTTCCCATGTTTTGAGAGGGAAAATAAGAGCTGCTGGTGGAGGGAGCTGTACTTAGCCAGGAGCCATGTTGTGGTGCCCCGTGGTTTGTGTGGACAAAGTGAACTGTGCTATGAATGGGGCTGTTACTGGAAAAGACTGCTTGCCACTTTGAAAACCCCAAAGCTATGTGGAGGTGAGCAGGGAACTGTACTGTGCTGCCTAGAGACTGGTGTGACCACGGGGTCCTGTATTTTTTCTGCCTGTGAGCAGACCTGGCTACTGAGAGCCAGTGCTGGGGAGAGGTGTTCTACATGCTGCAGTGCTGTGCTGGTGAGACCAGAACCCCAGAGCCATGCTTGAAAGACTGTCTGCCATCCCGGCTTGCTACACAGTGTCCCAGAGTGCTACAGATCTTGGCTACACGAGAGACTGTAGCTGTTCCTAACTCATTGAGGAGTTGGCTACCTAGTCCTGCTGGATGTTGGATGGAGAGTTGCAGGACTTTTTATCCGGCCACCAAGGGACTGAGCTCTTCTATTTTTTGAGAGGCCTTCTGGCTATCATTATCCTCTAGTTTCTCCACACTGTTCTACTCTCTAGGAATTACCCCTTAACCTTTCACTTTGGGAGTACTCGATTTGGAATTACAAAATACTCTATAAAAACAAAAAAGCACTCCATCCAAAGACTAAGGATCCCAACGCCAGCAGGACCAAGTTAATGTTCCACTGGCCAGTGGGTTATTTAGGGCCTCTTTCATCTTTATTCAGGCCTCATAATACATTGGCGTGCCTCGTAACTTTTACATACATTTACAGTGCTATTGTGTTTCTTCATCACATCCATTGTACTATTGTGTCAAATTATTGTTGTTGCTATTAATTTGTTTTTTTTCTACAGGGCTTTGAACTTTTTTTTGGGCAGGGGGGGGGGGGGGATTTTTTATTACCAATCAGCCGAGGTTACAAACAGTAACAGTAATAGTAAAAAATGAACAGTTTCCCCGGTGGGGCTTTAGACAGCAAAATCTTGATATTCAGAAATAATAAAAAAAAAAAAATGTATAACCAGTAAGTGCTTTTATTGAACCATGAACAATTGTAATGCTATAATTCAATTGGCATTACAACATAGAGCACTGGCCAAGTAGTACAATACATATTCCACAATATAAAGTCGACACATCTTTACACAAAATTATATACAGTCATACATTTCCGGGCTGTTGACGGTATAAATCCCCGACGCGTTTCGACCTGTGTACGGTCATCATCAGGGGGATAGTTGGTTCTATAAAATACATTGAATATCTTCAAAATTTAAGAACATGTCATCATAAATCTCATTGTAAGGTTAAAAGTGGTAGTATATTTACCGCTGAAAAGTAGAGGGAATAATCCTTTGGCCAGTAAAAGCCGTAAATGGATCCGGGGGGCCCCCATATTCGCCCCTGTCTCCCCAGAGCGCATGAGTCCAGCCCAAGGGGCTTACAAGGAGCCACATAGATGCCCTCCAGGGGAAGGAGAAGTCAGCACCTGCGACAAATACCCAATCAGTCAAAATGATTCTCAGCACATTGGCAAAAGTATGAAGTGTATGGGCTAACTGCAATCCTAGTGATCAATATATATTGATCTGGTGTCCTAAGGTTTCATGATTGTAATTAATTATATAGAAAGTGGCACAACCATAAAAGAAATGGTTGTATAGTTATAGGGTTGTTTGAGTGGTGTGGTGTGTAAACACAGGTGAGTGGGAAGTGATATGTGGTACTAGGAATATGAAAAACCCTTTGAGTGATAAAGTAAAATTAAATGGATGGCCAGCACAATGCTGACTACAGTGCCATGTCCAAGTGAATGAAATGAGTGTGTAGTGTCAGCCAACACATGGTGGAATAAAAGTGAAAAACAAATCAAAAGAAGAGTGTGTGAATGAATAAAACCAAAGAAACAATCAAAAACATGTGTGGAAGATCTAAACTGATTATAGGAATAGGAGTATGAGTGTAGTGTTGTAATATTAGAGTAGTAAGGGTATATGTATAGTATAATAATTTACCTTGTGCCACAGTGTGGCTGATGTAGTAGAGTTTGACTTGTATGAACCAAATTGCAATGGAGCAAAAAAGGTAAAAGGCTGGAGCCAAAAAAAGGATTTGTGCAGTGCCATCCATTACGGTCTGCGTGGAGTCATAGTAAGACTCACAGGCAGCCGATCATGGATATATGCCTAAAGTAGGCAATTAATTGAGTAGGCACAGGTGCTGATCTCCTCCCCCCCAGAGTAAGCAGCCCACATGTGGCTCCCCCGGCATCCCTGTAGGCAAAAAAAAAAAAAAAAAACCCCGGCAGCTGCCGTCAACTCCGCCGCAAACCGCGACGTGAGCTTCACTCTGCCGGCGGCATCCCTTGATCACCTCCGGATGAGCCGCGGCGAGGTGCGCATGTGCGAGTTACTTTGGCGTGTGCACGGCGCCGCGACATCTCGCGGTTTGCGAGATGACTCCACGCAGACCGTAATGGATGGCACTGCACAAATCCTTTTTTTGGCTCCAGCCTTTTACCTTTTTTGCTCCATTGCAATTTGGTTCATACAAGTCAAACTCTACTACATCAGCCACACTGTGGCACAAGGTAAATTATTATACTATACATATACCCTTACTACTCTAATATTACAACACTACACTCATACTCCTATTCCTATAATCAGTTTAGATCTTCCACACATGTTTTTGATTGTTTCTTTGGTTTTATTCATTCACACACTCTTCTTTTGATTTGTTTTTCACTTTTATTCCACCATGTGTTGGCTGACACTACACACTCATTTCATTCACTTGGACATGGCACTGTAGTCAGCATTGTGCTGGCCATCCATTTAATTTTACTTTATCACTCAAAGGGTTTTTCATATTCCTAGTACCACATATCACTTCCCACTCACCTGTGTTTACACACCACACCACTCAAACAACCCTATAACTATACAACCATTTCTTTTATGGTTGTGCCACTTTCTATATAATTAATTACAATCATGAAACCTTAGGACACCAGATCAATATATATTGATCACTAGGATTGCAGTTAGCCCATACACTTCATACTTTTGCCAATGTGCTGAGAATCATTTTGACTGATTGGGTATTTGTCGCAGGTGCTGACTTCTCCTTCCCCTGGAGGGCGTCTATGTGGCTCCTTGTAAGCCCCTTGGGCTGGACTCATGCGCTCTGGGGAGACAGGGGCGAATATGGGGGCCCCCCGGATCCATTTACGGCTTTTACTGGCCAAAGGATTATTCCCTCTACTTTTCAGCGGTAAATATACTACCACTTTTAACCTTACAATGAGATTTATGATGACATGTTCTTAAATTTTGAAGATATTCAATGTATTTTATAGAACCAACTATCCCCCTGATGATGACCGTATACAGGTCGAAACGCGTCGGGGATTTATACCGTCAACAGCCCGGAAATGTATGACTGTATATAATTTTGTGTAAAGATGTGTCGACTTTATATTGTGGAATATGTATTGTACTACTTGGCCAGTGCTCTATGTTGTAATGCCAATTGAATTATAGCATTACAATTGTTCATGGTTCAATAAAAGCACTTACTGGTTATACATTTTTTTTTTATTATTTCTGAATATCAAGATTTTGCTGTCTAAAGCCCCACCGGGGAAACTGTTCATTTTTTACTATTATTGTTTCGGGGTGTGCAGCGCATGCGTCTCTCCCACATGTGTTTTTCTCTTTATTACAAACAGTAACAGTATAATTTCAATAACAAGAAAAGATATACAGAGACATACAAACGCAATAGGATTGACCTTTCCAAAACACTAATACCATTTTTACACTTGCCATAGGCATTGTACCTCAGAGGCTGATGAGTACCTTTTTCCCCCTTTTTTGTCCCCCAACAAGGTTAACATTAAACCTCACACTCAGATTTTCAAAACATAAACATTAGCATCAGCAAAAAAACAAAAAAACAAAAAAAAAAAAAACAAACACAAAAAAAAAAAAAAAACAGATACCCTGGTCCCATTAAGGTGTGTGAAACTACTCCTTCAATCCATCATCCAAGGGAGTATTACCTCCCATCCCATAGTCTTTCAAGTATCGACATACCCTTCTAAGGTGTTATGCCGCGTACACACGGTCGGACTTTTCGTCTACAAAAGTCCAACGGACGCCGACGGACTAAAGCTGGCTGGTAATCCGTTCGTGTGTGGGCTTCTCCGGACTTTCAGCAGACTTTTTCAGCCTCAAATCCGACGGACTTTAGATTTGAAACATGCTTCAAATCTTTACGTCGTAACTACGACGGACCCGAAATCCGCTCGTCTGTGTGCTAGTCCGACGGACAAAAACCCATGCTAGGGCAGCTATTGGCTACTGGCTATGAACTTCCTTATTTTAGTCCGGTGTACGTCATCACGTACGAATCCGTCGGACTTTTGTGTGGTCGTGTGTAGGCAAGTCCGTTCGTTAGAAAGTCTGCTGCAAGTCCGCCGAAAGTCCGCCGGAAGTCTGTCGGACAGGCTGTCGGACTTTTGTAGACGAAAAGTCCGACCGTGTGTACGCGGCATTAGAGTCAAGGGTTTTAACTTTTTAACAAAACCCGTTGTAAGCAAGATGTGTCACTAAGTCCTGGGTCAGTTCTGGGCAAGTCATCACTGAAGTAAGATAGGAGGACCCAAACAATCCAGCAGCTACTTCGGGGGGGTAGCTCTACATGAACAAAGCCCAATTTGGTGGATGACCTCTTAAACAGTGACTAGTAAACAATAACAGTTCAATTTCAGGGTGAACTGGGAGCTCAAGTGTGAAAATCTTCTTTTTAGAAACCCACATAAAGCACCAGTACTCACGGCTTCCATTCTTTCCATCAGTTTCTCCAGTTCAAGGATTCGTCCATGTTTTTCTTGTATCTTCTCAGCCACCTCATTCAGTTTCTGAACACTTTTCATAAATTGATCTTGATGTTCAACTGCAGCAATCTGTAAAAAATGTGCAACTGAAAACCCATCACAATAAATTTTTCAAGTTACTGTAACATGTCTTCAGTTCCCACACCTGCCTAGACCTTGTGGGTTCACAGCAATTTGTACATTTCCAATGAGTTAATTGAAGGGGTCAGGTAGGGTGTACTTAAGCTAAGAACATGTCCAGATTAGTTGTAAGGAGATTCCGTAACAGTTAGAAGCCATTGAAAATCCTTACCTGGAGTTCAGCTTTAAGGCCTGATTCACACTTATGTAACACATTTATGTAAGGCCTGATTCACACCTATGCATTTTTAGTACTTTTTGCATTTTGCAGATTTGCACTACAGAACGTGTTCCATAGAAAACCATGTTAAATGGACTGTAGTGCAAATCTGCAAAAAGCACTAAAAATGCATAGGTGTGAATCAGGCCTTACATAAATATTCAAAGTGGACTGACCTTTTGATATTAAATGAAATAATCACAGTAGTTTGGCTGAAATCATCGTTTACCTGCAATTTCTGCTTCTCTTCTTCGTGACTGTTCCGTATCTGCTCAGACTGTTTGCTGTAGTTTTCATACAGCTTACGTGCTGCGTCTCTTATTGCTCCAGCCCCAGCTTCACGTGACGCTTCCAACTACAGCAGAAACAAGGCACCATAAAATTACCTTAGAGATCTTAATGAACATTCTATTGCTGTTGATGGTTGTGCTCCACTATACTGTGGTCAGTCCTTTTTTTTTGAAAAATCTAAAATATGCAGGATTTATAAATGAACCTCAATGTTCCTTTTATTAAAAGTAGTCAACACACAATTGGACTTTGCAGGTAAAATATACTGTATGGCCAAAAGTATGCAGATACCCTCCAAATGATTGAGCTCAGGTGTTTCCAGTGAAGAGTACTGTTAATACTACAGAATACAAACACATTTTAGAGCAAACATCCTCACTTAGGGTTCCATAGAACCCTTCAGAGGTTGAGCTGTGTCCAATTGACCTCCCATCTGATGGTATCTTCACAGTTTCACGACCTATGCCACGTGACAGAGCCAGCGGTGTGTCACAATTATCTTTTAAGCCAGGGGTCGGGAACCTATGGCTCGCGAGTCAGATGTGGCTCTTTTGATGGCCACATCTGGCTCTCGCCTCTCAATCCGCGGATCGTGTGGTGTGCCGATCCGCGGATTGAGCCCATAGGAAAGGCCGCGGCTTCGGCCTAGCGCCGGAGCGGTGGCCACCTTGGTACACCCGTCGGCGGCCTAGGTGAGCGGCGCGCTGACGTCATCATCACCTGCCTCAACTGCTCGTGGATCTGCCTGCTTGTGTGGTAAGCAAGCAGACAATCATAGGGGAGATGTGGATATTACAGTGGGGGGAGATGTGGATATTACCGTGGGGGGAGATGTGGATATTACCGTGGGGGGAGATGTGGATATTACCGTGGGGGGAGATGTGGATATTACAGTGGGGGGAGATGTGGATATTACAGTGGGGGGAGATGTGGGGAGATGTAGGGAGATGTGGATATTATAGTGGAGGAGATGTGGATATTACAGTGGGGGAGATGTGGGAAGTTGTGGATATTACAGAGGGGAGATGTCCTCACCACGTATCAACCAGACTACAAAGTCATCAGCAAAACCATGCAGCACCAGAAGTCGCATTAATGGTAAGAAGTACTTTATTCATCATTGGTTAGCAACAGCATAACAACATTATTAAAAAGAATTCAGAGACTTATTGTACTTTACAAGTGTAATGCCCCGTACACACGGTCGGACTTTGTTCGGACATTCCGACAACAAAATCCTAGAATTTTTTCCGACAGATGTTGGCTCAAACTTGTCTTGCATACACACGGTCACACAAAGTTGTCGGAAAATCCGATCGTTCTGAACGCGGTGACGTAAAACACGTACATCGGGACTATAAACGGGGCAGTGGCCAATAGCTTTCATCTCTTTATTTATTCTGAGCATGCGTGGCACTTTGTCCGTCGGATTTGTGTACACACGATCAGAATTTCCGACAACGGATTTTGTTGTCGGAAAATTTTATCTCCTGCTCTCCAACTTTGTGTGTCGGAAAATCCGATGGAAAATGTCCGATGGAGCCCACACACGGTCGGAATTTCCGACAACACGCTCCGATCGGACATTTTCCATCGGAAAATCCGACCGTGTGTACGGGGCATTAGTCTTACATAAAATGCACACATTTACTTGTATTTAGTTTTAAACATAATGTATGGCTCACGGAATTACATTTTAAAATATGTGGCGTTCATGGCTCTCTCGGCCAAAAAGGTTCCTGACCCCTGTTTTAAGCTGTCTGTAAGGGTGGCACTTTGTCTACCACTGTATGGGTTGCATTCTTCCTACTGACCACCAACGTAAGGGACATTTTCCCAATCGACCCCTTATGAATTCATTTTACTAAGGTTTCTCCAAGACCTAAAAATTATTTTAGGGGTTCCTCTGGGGCACAAAGTCCCAGAGACACACTAAAATCTTAACGCAAGTCTTTCCTGAAGAGTGGAGGCTAGTCACAGGGGGAGAAACACCATAATAATGACCATGGTTTTGCAAAGGGATGTCCAACAAGCTCCAATAGGTCTCATGGTCTGGTGCCCATTAATGTTTTGCCATTTAGTACATGTATTTTTCCAGTCATATTTTATGCAAAGCCAAATGTTAAACTCAATGACATATGTTTCTATTCATTTTAATATATGCAAATATTCTGTTTATTGTACCTTACAATAAAAGCTGCATACATCTGCAAATACACAACAATTACACAAATCAGTATCAGGGTGCCTCTGCTAGTGTGAACTCAATATTTTGCCAACTTTTTAAATTTGACAGTAAACTTATTTGTTGCTAGTCCCATTGTTTTGTTATAAGCACATTGGGTCCGATTCATAAAGTGGGATCAACAGTGTTTAAAAAAAAAAAATCCCTGTCTTACTACTGCCTCTGGTTTTTTGGGTTGAATAAGGCTAGTCTTCCTCTGAGTCCAGGGCATGAAGCACCTACCACCCGCGTGCACATCACCATGGAGGAATGAAGAAGACCCAAAGGATCATGAGATCGAAAACAAGACAGTTTGAGAACAGGATGTAATACTGCTCACCCATAGGAATGGAGGAGGCCTTGTGCACTCAGAAGAGCAGCTGGAGACATTTTTGTGAGGGCAAGGCCGCAAAGTATAGATCGCTAGAAAACCGATTACCAACACACTCTGTATTTAGGGAAGTGGGGGGTTAATATAGGACAAGCTCACCAAAAGTGCTTTGAAGGAACACTAAAAGCTAAACTTTTTTTCCCCATTTCGAATAGAGTAAGGGACCCGTCAGTTTTTTGTTTCCCATCTGGGTTCCATTGGGGAGATTTCCCTTTACTTCCTGTCCCATAGCCACAACAGTAAATGAGAGAAAATCCCTGGCTGTCACCAGGGTCATCAGAACTAGTGTCCTCATTGGAATATTTCCCTTCTATTTCTGTTCTAACAACAATTCAAAATTTGGCATTTTTTTCTTTTCACAGGTCAAATAGGGAAGGTGAATCTCCCTAACAGGGACACGGACAACAGTACAAACCTGACAGATGTTCTAATCCCTCTCCCTTCTATTCAAAACTAAAACATGTTTTGCTTTTAGTTGGACTTGGACTTTCACACTGGGGTTGCATGGGAGGAGTTTTCAGGCGCTTTACAGGTGCTATTTTTAGCGCTAAAATGCCTAAAAAATGCCTTCAGTGTGAAATGGGTCTAACACCAGAATAAGACCAAGTTGTCCATTGAGTCCGCCCTCATTTTTTGTTTACTTATTTTTTTTAGCATTTTTAGTCTGGTTATAGACTAATGTTTATCACAAGCTAGTTTAGATTTAGGCTCCATTCACACTTATGCGACTTGTTCAACTTTGGACATCAAAGTCGCATGACAAGTCATTCCCCATGTTTTCCAATGATAACCATTCATACTTGCACAGCTTAAAGTTGCAGCGTCTTCAAAGTAGTTCACGCACTACTGTACTTTGGTCTGACTTTCATGCAACTTGAGGAGCATAGACTTGATGTTAACCCTCAAAAGTTGCACCTGAATGTTATACAATTCAACAGTTGTGATACAGTTGTCCATTATCACTGGTCAAAGCCAAAGTCATATCCAAGTTGCACCCATCCAAAGTTGCGTCAGAGTTGCACTCCAAAGTCGATGCACCTTTGGAGTCTAACACGTGTGAATGGAGTCTCATTTACTGTTGATTGACTCCTTACCAGTGCGGAAAATCTATTCCCAGCATCAACTTTTTTTAATAAAAAAGCGTAATGCTGCGTACACACGATTGGAAATTCAGCCATCAAAAGACTGATGAGAGCTTTTGGTCGGAAAATTCGACCGTGTGTATGCTCCATCGGACTTTTGCTGGCCGAATTCCAGCCAGCAAAAGATTGGGTGTATGTTCTCAATTTTTCGGTCGGAAAAAGTTCCGATCGGAAATTCCGATCGTCTGTAGCAATTCCGACGCGCAAAATTCCTACGTATGCTTGGAAACAATTCAACGCATGCTCGGAAGCACTGAACTTAATTTTCTCGGCTCGTTGTAGTGTTGTACGTCACCACGTTCTTGACGGTCGAAAGTGCAGCGAACTTTTGTGTGACCGTGTGTATGCAAGCCAAGCTTGAGCGGAATTCCGTCGGAAAAACCATCCAAGATTTTTCTAACGGAAAATCCGCTCGTGTGTACGCGACATAAGCCCTAAAAATGTTTGCGTTGTACAGCTAACAGAACATTCTACCCTGCTGCTTATCTCAGTTATCGGTCACATTACTCAGCCTGTCTCAAAACAATAAAGTTGGATATAGACATGAGATGATCAATCCATTCTAGATCAACACCAGTGCAAACATCAACCTCAGTGAGAAATACGTTCGAAAAAAACATTCCCAATTCCTATCTTTCTTCTGAGATAATCCAGTGTTGGGAATTATCGTCCACTTCCCTTCCATTTTCCGCTTTCATTCAGTTAAACATGCATGCTCAGGTGCTCTATATCAGCTAAGGCTGCCAGTTAGTGTATGTTGGTACCTTTATCTGCAGATCCTCATTTTCCCTGTGTACATCTTCAAGCTGCAGGTCCTGGTCCTTTAACTTTTCGAGGATTCTCTTGTACCGTGAGCTAAAAGAATTGTCCTCTTGATATGTGAAGCCATTTTCCTGTACATGGGAGGCATTCTAAAAAAGGAAAACAGAACTAGTGTGAATTTTAACAAACCGTTCACTGGGGAATTTTTATTTTATTGTGCTCAATGTTTTATAATGAAAAAACAAAGCGTTTAATACTACTTTATCATAAAGTTTTAGGAATTAAAGCATTCCTCGGCAGTATACCAAACCCTATTGATTCATTTAGGGATTGGGGACTGAAAGCCGGAGTGTTTTTCGACAAAGTTGTGGTCTCATTTTTCCTAGTGCAGCATCCCAGGGCCCTTAGAAAACATTTAGTTCCAGATTTTTCTGGGAAACCGAAAACCTGAGGTGCTCTGAATTAGAAATAGCAACCAAAGCTAGCATGGTCATGATTGGATACACTACATGCCACCTACACACTTTGCCCAGTGATAGATGGAGGGAGGTTAGAGTGTGACCATGCTTCCTCCAGACACCACTGGAGATAAAAGAACCCCTATATTTCTCTAAAAGTAATCTGGAGATGCCCGAATGCAGATAATGAAAAAGTATTCACACCCCTTGAAATGTTTCACATTGTTCATGTTACAACCAAAAATGTAAATGTATTTTATTGGGATATTAGGTGATAGACCAACACAAAGTGTTCAAAATAATTGTGAAGTGGAAGGAAAATGATAGATGGTTTTTCATTTTTTTTACAAATATGTGAAAAGTGTGGCGTGTATTTGTTCAGCCCCCCCCCCCCCTTTGTAGAACCTCCTTTCACTGCAATTACAGCTGCAAGTCTTTTTGGGGATGTCTCTACCAGCTTTGCACATCTAGAGAGTGACATTTTTGCCCATTCTTCTTTGCAAAATAGCTCAAGGACTGTCAGATTGGATGGAGAGTGTCTGAACAATTTTCAAGTCTTGTTGCCAAAGATTCTCAACGGGATTTAGGTCTGGACTTTGTTTAAGCCATTCTAACACATGGATATGCTTTAATCTAAACCACTTCATTGTAGCTCTGGCTGTATGTTTAGAGTCGTTGTCCTGCTGGAAGGTGAACCTCCGCCCCAGTCTCAAGTCTTTTGCTGACCAACAAGTTTTCTTCTAAGATTGCCCTGTATTTGGCTCTATTATCTTGCCATCAACTCTGATCAGCTTCCTGCCTCTGCTGAAGAAAAGCATCCCCACAACATGATGCTGCCACCACCATGTTTCACAGGGGGATGGTGTGTTCAGGGTGATGTGCAGTGTTTCTTCTTGCCAAGCATTTCTTCTTACCACTCTTCCATAAAGGCCACATGTGTGGAGTGTACGACTAATAGTTGTCCTGTGGACAGATTCTCCCACCAGAGCTGTGGATCTCTGCAGATCCTCCAGAGTTACCATGGACCTCTTGGCTGCTTCTCTGATTAATACTCTCCTTGCCCGGCCTGTCAGTTTAGGTGGATGGCCATGTCTTGGTAGGTTTGCAGTTGTGCCATACTCTTTCCATTTTCTGATGATGAATTGAACAGTGCTCTGTGAGATGTTCAAAGCTTGGGATATTTTTTTTTTTTTATAACCTAACCCTGCTTTAAACTTCTCCACAACTTTATCCCTGACCTGTCTGGTGTGTTCCTTGGCCTTCATGATGCTGTTTGTTTACTAAGGTTCTCTAGCAAACCTCTGAGGGCTTCACAGAACAGCTGTATTTATACTGAGATTAAATTACACACAGGTGGACTCTATTTACTAATTTGGTGACTGCTGAAGACAATTTGTTCCACTAGATTTTAGTTAGGGGTATAAGAGTAAAGGGTACTGAACACAAATGCACGCCACACTTTTCAGATATTGATTTGTAAAAAAAAAATAATAAATAATTAAAAACCATCCTTTTCCTTCCACTTCACAATTATGTGCCACTTTGTGTTGGTCTATCACATAAAATCCCAATAAAATACATTTATGTTTTTGGTTGTAACATGACAAAATGTGGAAAAATTCAAGGGGTATGAATACTTTTTCAAGACACTGTATGATTTGTGATTATATAATGACAATACATTCCTTGAATCCTTAAATTCTTGCAGGACTTCAAGCACCAACCTCTTGCAGGAGGGAGCGGTGAAGCACAATAATGTCACCAACAACTCCCAAAAGTGTTTGTAACCTGACCAAAATACGAATTTTCTTGTACAAAATGTGTTTTTCAAAGGCTTTGAAAAAAATAGCTTTCATGTGAATTGGGGGGGGTCTGAGTAAAGTGAACTTTCCAGTTCCATAGACTGTCCGCTTCAAGAACACCCATAATGCTTTGTGAATCTTGTGTTAAGTATGCATGCTTTAATAAATGTTTTTGTCAAGTAAAGATTTTATATACATAGATACAAGCCTGGCTTTATAAACTCTTAACTGTTAGTCCTCATGCACACAGACGTTTTTACAGCTGCTTTTTTGAGCTTTTTTTGCAGCTTAAAAAGGCCTGTCTATGTTAGTCTATGGCTTCATGCCCACCTAGGCGTTTTTGAGCTGCAAGTGGCATAGGCGTTTTTAAGCTGTAAAAAAACCCCAGGACCAGTGGGTTCTGAAAGACGTTTTTCAGTTGTAAAAACGCTCTAACGCTGAAAAACGCTCAAAAACGGCATTCACCAACGTTTTTCAGCGTTTTTGATCCATTGAAAAAAAAAAAAATTAAAAAATTTGAAAAAAAAAAAAAACGCTCAAAAACGCTAACGTGGAAAAACGCTCAAAAACGCTATTGCAAAAACGCTGAAAAAAGTTAAAAAAAATCACTGCAAAGATACTGGCGTTTTCATAACGTTTTTTTAACAGCCTGTGTGCATGAGGGCTTATGTTCACCTTAAACTCACCTGAAACCCATATAGTTTGCTTTTTAAAACAACACCCAAAACAAAGTCGTAAAATACTATCAAAGTTGTTACTTATCAGCAGGACAAAGCTGGTGCAGGGCAGGATAGACATATACACCCACTTAGTACACACCAGTGTGTCAATAATGCAAAACACATCTGGTTTCACCAACCCAATGACAGTTTAAAGCAAACCACCACAGAAAATAAAATGTATGCAAAAAAAGAAAATAAAATAAAAATAAAATAAAAACCTAAAAAGGATTTTGAATTTCCAAACCTTTCTATGAACACATAGGAAAAAAAATATCAAAATCGACACTGCAGCCAATTATACATTGCAAAAATAAAGCTGTGCTTACACACACACACACACACACACACACACACACACACATATTGGGACGCCTGTCTTTACACACACATGAACTTTAATGGCATCCCAGTCTTATGCCCTGTACACACGGTCGGACTTTGTTCGGACATTCCGACAACAAAATCCTAGGATTTTTTCCGACGGATGTTGGCTCAAACTTGTCTTGCATACACACGGTCACACAAAGTTGTCGGAAAATCCGATCATTCTGAACGCGGTGACGTAAAACACGTACGTCGGGACTATGAACGGGGCAGTGGCCAATAGCTTTCATCTCTTTATTTATTCTGAGCATGCGTGGCACTTTGTCCGTCAGATTTGTGTACACACAAATCGGAAATTCCAACAACGGATTTTGTTGTCAGAAAATTTTATATCCTGTTATTAAACTTTGTGTGTCGGAAAATCCGATGGAAAATGTGTGATGGAGCCTACACACGGTCGGAATTTCCGACAACAAGGTCCTATCACACATTTTCCGTCGGAAAATCCGACCGTGTGTACAGGGCATTAGTCCGTAGGGTTCAATATTGAGTTTGCCCACCCTTTGCAGCTATAGCAGCTTCAACTCTTCTGGGAAGGCTGTCCACAAGGTTTAGGAGTGTGTCTATGGGAATGTTTGACCATTCTTCCAGAAGCTCCCTTGTGAGGTCAGGCACTGAGGTGGATGAGAAGGCCTGGCTAGCAGTCGCCACTCTAATTCATCCCAAAGGTGTTCTATCGGGCTAAGGTTAGGACTCTGTGCAGGCCAGTCAAGTTTTTCCACCCCAAACATGCTCATCCATGTCTTTATGGACCTTGCTTTGTGAACTGGTCCAAATCATTTGGGCTTGGCCTGTTCAATCCAGTAAAGGGAACTATTAAGACATCAGCATACCAAGACATTTTGGACAATTTCATGCTCCCAACTTTGTGGGAACAGTTTGGGGATGGCCCCTTCCTATTCCAATACGACTTCACACCCTTAATACACACATGCATACAGACACACACACACACACACACTCTTTTAAATAAATGTAAACACATTTTTAAATGTATACATTTTACATCTTATAGCAGAGCCGGTCAGATGGAGAGGGGGGGGAGGGTAAGAGAAAAAGAGGGGTGGGGTAAAGGAGGAAAGTGGGGGACGTTCAGTATGCCTGCTACTCTCAATCATGGCATCAGACTGGTCACCCTGAGGCTCACACTTCTGTACAGAGGCACAACCGGCACACCCCCTGCGCAAGCCAAAGACTGCGCACCAGTGCACAAACAAGATCCATAAAGACATAGATGAGCAAGTTTGGGATGGAGGAACTTGACTGGCCTGCATAGAGTTCTGACCTCAACCCGATAGAACACCTTTGGGATGAATTAGAGCGGAGACTGCTAGCCAGGCCTTCTCATCCACATTAGTGGCTGACCTCACAAATACGTTTCTGGAAGGATGGTCAAACATCTCTATAGACACACTCCTAAACCTTGTGGACAGCCTTCCCAGAAGAGTTGAAGATGCAAATGGTGGGCCAACTCCATATTGAATCGGACTAAGACTGGGATGCCATTAAAGTTCATGTGCGTGTAATACAGTGTATGTATGTATATACATACATACATACATACATACAAGCGCCTTACTTGGGCTAAGGAGAAAAAGGACTGGACTGTTGCTCAGTGGTCCAAAGTCCACTTTTGGGATGAAAGTAAATTTTCATTTGGAAATGAAGGTCCCAGAGTCTGGAGGAAGAGTGGAGAGGTACAGAATCCAAGTTGCATGAGGTCCAGTATGACGTTTCCACAGTCAGTGATGATTTGGGGAGCCATGTCATCTGCTGGTGTTGGTCCGCTGTGTTTTATCAAATCCAACATCACCGCAGCCCTCTACCAGGGAATTCTAGAGCATGTCATGCTTCCCTCTGCTGACCGGATTTATGGAGATACTGATTTCATTTTCCAGCAGGACTTGGCACCTGCCCACACTGCCAAAAGTACCAGTGCCTGGTTTATTTATCATGGTATCATAGTGCTTGATTGGCCAGCAAAGTCGCCTGACCTAAACCCCATAGAGAATCTGGGGGGTATGGTCAAGAGGAAGATGAGACACCAGATCCAACAATGCAGATGAGCTGAAAGCGGCCATCAAAACAACCTAGGGTTCCATAACACCTCAGCAGTGCCACAGGCTAATCGCCTCCATGCCACGCCGCATTGATGCAGTAATTCATGCAAAATGAGTCCCGACCAAGTATTGAGTGCGTACTATACTGTACATGGACACACGTTTCAGTAAGCCAACATTTCTGTATTAAAAATCCTTTGTTTTTATTGGTCTTATGTAATATTCTAATTTTCTAAGATATTGAATTTTGGGTTTTTACTAGATGTGAGCCATAATCATCCAAATTAAAAGAAAGAAACGCTTGAAGTATATCACTCTGTGTGTAATGAATCTATAGAATATATGTTTCACTTTTTTAATTGAATTACTGAAATAAATTAACTTGTTGATGATATTTTTTTTTTTTTTTTTAGATGCACCTGTGTCACAGGGACACAATTTTGATATAAGCAGAGATCTACTCACACAAGCAGTCTTACGGCAAGTCAGTTTTTTAAGTTAATTCCAAAATAACTTGAGAAGCAATTTTATATATTAAATCAATTTTAACAAAAGTGGTGTTTTCCTTTAACGTTTAATTCTAAGGGGGACAATTACTGACCCTAAGATCCATATGTTTATATATACGTACCCCTTCCAGTGCGGTTTTCCCATTATTTTCATCTTTAAAGAGCTGACTTTGAATCTTCTCTAATGTTGCTCTGATCTGTTGAAAAAACAGAAACCAGTTACAAAAGACAGACTGTGTGTTGTGTTACACGAGTGTTTAGATGAAACATCTACTAGATGTGTATTTTAAATTGTTGTAGCTTTCAGGCATGTGGCTCCTAGTTGTCTGTTAAAAGCTAACCTGTGGCCAGGGTATGCACATTCAAATATTTACATGTATCTAAAAAAAAAAAAAAAAAAAAAAGGTAAATGGGATTTAAAACAAGCCCCCCCCATTGACATCTGTAGCTGTAGACATTCATCTTCAAAGTCCATAGCAGAAGCACTTGCGTAACCCAAGCCATTGTCTCAGCAGCTCAGTTCAACCTCCTCAGAGCTCCCCCATCCCACTCTTTATCCAGCAGCTATGCTCATCCCTGCCAGTAGTGATTCAACATTTCGGTTCCCCCCCTCCCAGCAGTGGATTAGCAGCTCAGTTCACCATGCTTCCCTCTTCCAGCAGCGACACATCAGCTCAGTTTCCCATTATCTTCTCCCAGCAGTGACTCAGCAGCCACCTAGTCCAGCCAGGGTGCCTTCAGGGGTGCCTTGGCAAAATACCTAGAAATTGCCCAAAAACTGTGTACAAGTCAGTGGGTGGATCAAGCCTGCCTATTAGTTACACAAAGCCACAGGTTAGGTGTCCTAACAACCAATTATGTCATCGGTTGTTAAGGAGGAGGATGTTGGGCCTCTGCACAGCGTCCTTGTTTGCCCCTCTCCTGCCCCTCTTGGTCAGCCCTGGGGTCACATTAGCTGAGTGAGGGAGAGAGACCGAGGTAGAAGAGAAACATTGGAATTCTAATCAGTACCAGTGTACAAAAGGTGCATTTGCTATGGAAGAATAAATCACCGCTAATGTTTGGTGCCCTACGCATGTGGATGTTGCTACAAAACTATTCGTTTGTTTTTATTTAGAAAGAGGTGCCTCCAGATTGCAATTTTAAAGGGTGCCTTGACTGAAAAAAGGTTGAAAAAAAAAACCCCACTAATCTAGTGTATTATATAAATTGGGAGAGCAGAGAGATCTGATCTGCTGGGTCACCGCTGTGCTGAGGTAAAGCAGGTTAAGCTGAACTGCTAAATTTACTACATGAATCATTTCAGTTCTGTTACTGTAAAATTTGAGGATGAGTTGCTCTATAGTGACTGCAGTCACAGCAGTCAGTGAGGGCCTTTTTAAAATCTCATTTAGTACTTGTCAATAATATGTAAACACCTGTACATCAGTCTATTGTAGGAGGTTGCATTCAGTGCTTTTCGATCCAAAGATGATTGTAATGTAGTATTGATCGATCAATGTCACAGACATCTGCACATATTAGTTGCTGTGCACATCACGGTTGTTGAATACAGTGCCTGTTTTACACCCCCCCCCAATACACTGAAACCAATGGTACAGCAGTACAATTGAGACAAACGAAGGAGCTGGTGTTCCTACTAAAACTATTCGAACTAGGAGATTCTACAATCTGATTGTAAAGTATGCTGACAGCTTTCTGGCATGTGAACAGAGCTGTATCCTGGCCTAGGACGACAAGGCCCAGGCCTAGTGCAGCACTTTGCAGGGGGGCAGCACAGAAAGAGTCCCCGACGACACTGTTAGTGTAGCGCCAGTTTTTTGGGGCGGACTGGGTTAAAAGGCAAATTAGTCTAGCCCCCCCCTATAAAGCGGCCACACTGATTCCGGTATGCGGGCTGCTGGCTTTCTGCAACTGGGGGGGGGGGGGTCCGCTTCTAATTTCGACTGTCCTCTCATCCTGGACTAGACTACAAACCTTCCTCACTGTGCTATATGTTTTCTGCTGCACCACTGGCGTGGTTATATCGTCTTAATCCTCTCCATAAAATTATCAGAAACTTGTGCTTAAAGTAGAACTATAGGCAACACTTTGCCTAGGGAGGGTTATTATAACCCATCAGTTTTTTTTTTACCATCCCTGTCCCATTGCAGAGATTTATAGCCCCATAGCCAAACAGGAGGTGAGAGGAAATCTATGAAAATTAAGGGAATCCATTAGCCCCCCAGGCCCTCAGAACTAGTGTCCCCACTCAAAAATTCGAGGGCGGGTCTTAAACAGCAAGGGGTGTGGCCTTGACAGGAAGGGGTGGGTCATATTTAAATTAGGGGGGGGGCACGAGTTTAGTCAGGCCTAGGGCAGCACAAAACCTAAATACACTACTGCATGTGAACTCACCTTGCATACATATTCGGTTTCCTCTGTGATATGGGTAGCTGTGGAGCCATACATGTAGAATATGTCATCTTCTGCCGGCCTCTCATCAATTCTTTTCAGATAAGTCCTTCCAGTAGATGGAATCAAAGTCATTGTAATGGTGAGTCCTGAAGATATCTACAATAATATAATTAATTATTAATCTAAAAAAAAAAAAAAAAAAACACTTGTACAGAACTCCGATAATCAAGAATAATTTGTATCTTAAAATGTATTTAAGAAGAAACGGAACTCTGGAAGCTGTGCCCCAAAAAAAAAAAAAAAAAAAAAGGCAGATAGCAAAGTCTAGTCACGAGTAGGGATGAGCTTGGTTTGGGTCAAACCCTTGGGAAGCATCACTGCATCCCTGTTGGCCCAGTCAGCCCTGGCCAGGGCATAACCCCCTTCTTTTCCTGCAGCTGCACATACCCAGAGTGGCAGGGATAATGGTGACATTGACCTAATATGGCCCCAAAAAAAAACAGCATCTCCAGCTGCGGAGAAGGGAACACAGCAGCCTCCCTATCCAGCAGCTGCACTTTTTGGGTGTTTAACCACTTCAACTCTAGTACCATTTGACCCCTAATGGACTAAAGCAATTTTTACATTTTATTATTATTATTATTATTATTATACGGGATTTATATAGCGCCAACAGTTTACGCAGAGCTTTACAACATTAGGGCAGAAAGTACAATTACAATACAATTCAATACGGGGGGGGGGGGGGGGATCAGAGGGCCCTGCTCTTTAGAGCTTACAATCTAGGAGGGAGGGTCAAGTTATACAAACAGGTAACAGCTGTGGGGGGGGGATGATCGAATGGAGAAATTAGTGCAGTTGTTAGATGGAGGCAGGATAGGCTTCTCTGAAGGAGGAAAGTTTTGAGGTATCGCCTAAAAGTGGAAAAGTGACATTTATGCTATAGACTTTGTTTATTGTGATCATTTTGTCACTACTGAAAAGTACAACTAAAAGCAAAACATTTTTTTTTAGTTTTGGGCACAGAGGTATTAGAACACCTGTCAGTTTTTATTGCTGTCTGTGTCCCTGGGAGATTCACTCTCTCCATCTGTCCTGTTTACCATTATCATTGAAAGTTAAAATAAAAGAAAACCCCAAATTTTGGGTTGTCCCCAAAAAAATAATAGGAGGGGATATATTCCAATGGGGACACTAGTTCTGGTGACCTGCGGGTCCCCAACGAACTCTCTTAATTTGCAGGGATTTTCTCTGACTTCCAATGGTACGCAGATGGCAAAAAAAAAAAAAAAAATCTGACACTGGTTATAACCCTCCCTTGCTCTATCCAAAATGAACAAAAATATTTTGTCTATAGTTCTACCTTAAGATAAAAGCAATACATATATTTTTGGTGACAACCTACACTCTTTTGCCAATACGGTCTTCTAAAAAATATTGTGGTCAATCATTTAAATCCTTGCCGACCAGCGCACACAATGTACATCGGCACAATGGCACAGCTGGGCAAATTGGCATACAGGTACGTCACCTTTAAATCACGGCACAGTGGGCGCGCGCCTGCCGCGTATTCCGCGAGCGTGCCCCGCGGGCTCGATGTCCGCCGGGGGGCCCGAGATCGTGACACGGAGCGGCAGAACGGGGAGATGCCTATGTAAACAAGGCATTTCCCTGTTCTGTCTAGCAACATGACACTGCTCCCTGTCATCGGGAGCAGTGATCTCTGTCATGTTCTAGTGAGACAATTCCCCCACAGTTGGAATCACTCCCTAGGACACACTTAACCCCTTGATCGCCCCCTAGTGTTTAACCCCTTCCCTGCCAGTGTCATTTACACAGTAATCAGTGCATTTTTATAGCACTGATCGCTGTATAAATGACAATGGTCCCAAAATAGTGTCAAATGTGTCCGATGTGTCCACCATAATGTTGCAGTCATGATAAAAAAAATAAATAAACATGCCATAAATCTATCCCCTATTTTGTAGACGCTATAACTTTTGCACAAACCAATCAATATAAGCTTATTGCGATTTTTTTACCAAAAATTTGAAGAAGAATACACATCGGCCTAAACTGAGAAAGAAATTAGTTTTTTTATATGTTTTTTGGGGATATTTATTATAGCTAAAAGTAAAAAATATTGCTTTTTTTTTTTTTCAAAATTGTCGCTCTTTTTTGTTTATAGCGCAAAAACTAAAAACCACAGAGGCAATCAAATACCACCATAAGAAAGCTCTATTTGTGGGAAAAAAAGGACGTCAATTTTGTTTGGGTGCAATGTCGCACAACCACACAATTGTCAGTTAAAGCGACGCAGTGCTGTATCGCAAAAAGTGCTCTGGTCAGGAAGAGGGTAAATCCTTCCGGGGCTGAAGTGGTTAAAGAATTTTTTGTAATCTAGAGAGAAAGCACCAAGTTTTCTTTAGGTCACAAGATAGGACACAAAGTGTGTTAAAAAAAAAAGAAGAAGAAGTAAAAAGAAGACCTAAGGCCTAAAATTTTGTTTACTTAACCAACACCAGCTTCAGTAAAGCTTTAGGGTTCACTTCCACAAATGGGTTGGGGAGTTAAATCAGCATTATTAACATCCAGAAACTATGTTCAGCAGAGACTTTGATTAGCTGGTTTGATAGAGCCAGCCAATCAGGGGCATTACCTGAACACAGTTACTGAATAAAGACAGCTCAAACATGACTGCCAAGCCAGTGTAGGAAGTGAAACCTATAGCCATAACCAGGTAAAAACTGGAGCAGGTGTAAGGTTAGAATAAACAACTTGCTTGTTACAGCAGGAAATGAGAAGGTGGAGGGCAAAGGGTTAAAAAAAAAGCAGACAGACATTCAGTGACTTTAGCTCTGCTTTTATTTTTTTTTTAGAATTAATATATTTTTATTAAGGCTTTTATCATAAAAAGTTGCAGAAAAAAAAAAAGAAAAAAAAGGAGAAAGGAAAATAACAGACCCTAATTGAACAATAGAGCCCAAAGTATATTTTGTGATACTTTTTTGGATTTTGGTATACATTGCCATAGGAGATATTAAGACAAAATTGCAAATATACAGTGGGGACGGAAAGTATTCAGACCCTCTTAAATTTTTCACTCTTTGTTATATTGCAGCCATTTGCTAAAATCATTTAAGTTCATTTTTTTTTCCTCATTAATGTACACACAACACCCCATATTGACAGAAAAACGCAGAATTGTTGACATTTTTGCAGATTTATTAAAAAAGAAAAACTGAAAGATCACATGGTCCTAAGTATTCAGACCCTTTGCTCTGACACTCATATATTTAACTCAGGTGCTGTCCATTTCTTCTGATCATCCTTGAGATGGTTCTACACCTTCATTTGAGTCCAGCTGTGTTTGATTATACTGATTGGACTTGGTTAGGAAAGCCACACACCTGTCTATATAAGACCTTACAGCTCATAGTGCATGTCAGAGCAAATGAGAATCATGAGGTCAAAAGGAACTGCCTGAAGAGCTCAGAGACAGAATTGTGGCAAGGCACAGATCTGGCCAAGGTTACAAAAAAATTTCTGCTGCACTTAAGGTTCCTAAGAGCACAGTGGCCTCCATAATCCTTAAATGGAAGACGTTTGGGATGACCAGAACCCTTCCTAGAGCTGGCCGTCCGGCCAAACTGAGCTATCGGGGGAGAAGAGCCTTGGTGAGAGAGGTAAAGAAGAACCCAAAGATCACTGTGGCTGAGCTCCAGAGATGCAGTCGGGAGATAGGAGAAAGTTGTAGAAAGTCAACCATCGCTGCAGCCCTTCACCAGTCGGGGCTTTATGGCAGAGTGGCCCGATGGAAGCCTCTCCTCAGTACAAGACACATGAAAGCCCGCACAGAGTTTGCTAAAAAACACCTGAAGGACTCCAAGATGGTGATAAATAAGATTCTCTGGTCTGATGAGACCAAGATAGAACTTTTTGGCCTTAATTCTAGTGGTATGTATGGAGAAAACCAGGCACTGCTCATCACCTGTCCAATACAGTCCCAACAGTGAAGCATGGTGGTGGCAGCATCATGCTGTGGGGGCGTTTTTCAGCTGCAGGGACAGGACGAATGGTCGCAATCGAGGGAAAGATAAATTCGGCCAAGTACAGTGATATCCTGGACGAAAACCTTCTCCAGAGTGCTCAGGACCTCAGACTGGGCCGAAGGTTTACCTTCCAACAAGACAATGACCGTAAGCACACAGCTAAAATAACGAAAAAGTGGCTTCACAACAACTCTGTGACTGTTCTTGAATGGCCCAGCCAGAGCCCTGACTTAAACCCAATTGAGCATCTCTGAAGAGACCTAAAAATGGCTGTCCACCAACGTTTACCATCCAACCTGACAGAACTGGAGAGGATCTGCAAGGAGGAATGGCAGAGGATCCCCAAATCCAGGTGTGAAAAACTTGTTGCATCTTTCCCAAAAAGACTCATGGCTGTATTAGATCAAAAGGGCGCTTCTACTAAATACTGAGCAAAGGGTCTGAATACTTAGGACCATGTGATATATTTCAGTTTTTCTTTTTTAATAAGTCTGCAAAAAATGTCAACAATTCTGTGTTTTTCTGTCAATATGGGGTGCTGTGTGTACGTTTAATGAGGAAAAAAATGAACTTAAAATGATTTTAGCAAATGGCTGCAATATAACAAAGAGTGAAAAATTTAAGGGGGTCTGAATATTTTTCGTCCCCACTGTACATTACATGAAAACCATTGTTAGATGTAGAGAGAATTTTTTTTTTTTTTAAAAAGGCAAAGAACCAAAGACTCAAAAAAAAGGAAATGGGCCTGTCGACAAGGTGTCCAATACTATATAAAAAGATAAGGGTTTTGAAGTCAGGTAGGGGAATTCTATGATAATAGGTATGCAAAATTAGTTTTTCATAGAAAATATCCTGGGAAGCCATATGCCCTGGAAATTAGAATATCGATTGTGTAACTGCACCGATAGTTCTTCCATTCTTAGAAGGTCGTTTAATGCAATTATCTATTCTGTTATTGAGAGTAAGCGCTGAGATTTCCAATATCTCGGAATTTTTGCCCTAGCAGCCACTAAAAAGAAACAAAAAATCCCCTTCTTAACTTCTGAGACAGGTTCTGGGAACATAGATAATGCTATTCGGGGCGTTTTGGGCACAGTCTCTGAGGGAAAAGCATTATATATTTTAGAGACATTGTCCCAAGATGGACGCAAAATAGGGCAACTCCACTATATATGTTGCATGGTGCCCACATGGGGTAATTATTGATGTGTTTAGAAATATTTTATGTAGTATCCAGGGGAATGCAGTACCATCTCATAATGACTTTATAGTTTAGTTCCTGTATTTTATTGCAACAGAAAATTTATGAGTCAATATAAAAGATTTACAAAACTTCTTCTTCCGCAAAAGTAACTCCTAGTTCCCTTTCCCATTCCACAACATAAGAAGGTTTAAATTTTCAGAAAAAAATCTCAGTTAGGAAAAGGTTATAAAGAGAGAAAACGATGCGTAGAAGGGTCAAGTTGTGTGCATAAAGACTCAAAAACAGTAAGAGGTCGATGAAGGTTGCCTCTTGCTTTCAGTGAATTAAAGAAGTTACGAAGTTGGAAATATAATAGCCACCTACTTGAGTGGCGCGGTAAAAACTCATTTAACTGTATCAAGGGTTTCAAGCTAGTTGAGTCAGTAACATCAAGAAATAAATTTTGGAGGTAACAAAAGAAGGAGCCTTTAATGGCAGTCCAGGGGGGAAATTCCAGATTACTTGTGAGTGTCGTTAATGGACTTATGTAGGAAGATAATAAGGGAATTGTGATGGACCCCGTACTCTTGCGGAATATGTCAGCCGTATAAGCTTTCCTCGCCTGGTACCAGCACGATCCAAGATCCCTCAGCCCACCCAGTCACTTGTCGAGACACCAGTGTAGGGTGAATAAAAGACGCAAATGTATATCTCTGGAGACAATCCCCCCCCTCCCTCCTTGTTGGCATAGAGAGACACAGGGTGGGTTAAACTTTACATACAACATCAGGCACCAGAACATTCAAACTTTTCAACGCATCTATAAACAAAATCTGGGCATGCAACCAACTAGTAGTACTGAAACACGTAACCCTTCGACAACTATTTAAAACAGTAACTGGGCACGCAGACCACTTCTTTCATGGAGAGACCTGTTAAAAGGAGCTTCTCCTCTCCTATGACTTGGGCTTGTGTGCCTACACACACACAGTTCAAATGTCCAACTTTGTCAGTGGGAAGGACACTTGAGGAAACTTTTATGTCCAATGTCAGTATTCTAAACATAGTGTAGACAGCCTTGCTGGTTCAGGAGTAAAACGAAATGCTGAGTCCAGGGTTGTTGTACTGAGTCTGGTTAGATCAGACCAGACTGGGCTTCTCAGGTCACCCTGTGCCCCTAATAGACACACAGTGACTTACACATAAGAGGGGCCTGTGGACCTGACAAAGGAGATTCCTGACCCCTCTAAGGTAAGCTGGGTTCCACAGGTCCCCTGCCCAAAGTGACTCCCCTCACAGAAATAGGAGATTTTAGGAGTCGATAATATGCAAATAGGTATAGAATTTGCTTGAGAGCGTAGGGAGGGCAAAATCCACAGGAAAGACATGATGGGGTAAGGAGATAGCGATTCCTCAATTTGTACCCATAGTCTCCTTGAAGGGTTATGTATCCATTCCATTACCCAAGCTATATGAACCGATTCATGATAGTGACCCATGAGGAGCAGGCTCACTATTCCCAAATGTTTGGGCCTGGTTAGGGTGTCATAACCAATTCTAGCAATCGGCCCAAATATAGCGCATGAATAAAGATTTCAAAGAACTGAAGAAGGAACGCGGAGTGTCTGTTGGTACGGTTTGAAAGGTGTAAAGAATACGGGCAAAATGTCCATTTTCAGGAGAGCAATCCTTCCGAACCACAAGTGATTAAAAACCCGCCAATCTTTCAACCTGCTATTTACAATAAATGGTTTAGAATTTAGATCATAAAGAGATCCTAAATTAGGTGGAATTTGAATACCTAAATATCTAATAGCATTGGCTTTCCTGGTAAAAGTTAAAGAATCCTACAACATGGAAACAATCGAGTCTGGTATGGTGACATTTAATGCAGCTTTGCTTTAAAATTACTATATTGACCAAAAATTTTAAGTTCATGCATTAGGGTCAGAAAAGCCATAGTGGGGTTAGAAATATACAATAGTAAGTTGTCAGTGTAGAGACTTAATTTTATCTCTCTTTGGCCTATGACAAGACCTTGCAGAAATAAGGGCTAGATCTACAGTAATAGCATTCACAAGGTATTCCATTGCCAGTATGTAAAGATAAGGCGAAAGAGGGCACCCTTGACGTGTTCCATTATGGATGTAAATGGGATAGAATACCATTGACTCAAACCTTTGCCAGGGGTGAGTCATAAATGGCCATGATTTTAATTACTAAAACTAGGAGGTACACCAATTTGTGTGAGAGAAGCATGAATAAAGTCACTTTTGCATATAATTTTGAATCTACATTATTAAGAGAGATAGATCTAACTACTACATGATGCTTGGTCTTTATTGGGTTTCGGTATGACAGTTCTGAAAGCTTCTTGAGAATGTCTCAGGAAAGGGCAAGTTGGTAAGATGGATTTAAAGGCCTCTCTCATAAATGGACATATATAATCTAGAAATTGAGAGCAAAAACAAAGGGTAAAGTCACCAGGGCCAGGACTTTTCCCAGCCGGAGAGGACTTAATTGCTAAAATAAAAGGTTCTTCAGTCGTAAATGCCACCAAAAGTTCTTCAATACCAGCAGATGGAAAAGTCGGGAGAGCGTTAGTTTGTATATATTGCATTAAAAGACGTGTACAATCCTTCGTTTATGCCTGTTAAAGAAGCTGGGATATTATACAATGATGAATAATATAGTTAAAATGCCTTAGCTATAGCTTCTGAAGTGTGTGCAAGACCCTAAGTGGGGCATAATATCTTAGGGACCTATGTCTTAGGTCTTCTTTTATTATGCCGTTTCGACCCTGTCCTGCAAAGGCAACAGGAAATGAGAGCAAATATCTCCAAAGTAAAAGGGGAAACATTAGAAGATTTATCCTCATCCCCCTGTTCTGGTGCCAACTGTAAAATTTTGGATTTCTCAGTGACAGCGGTCACCAGAACAAATAGAGCGAGTGAATCTCCCAAGTTGGGACATAGAGAGCAATACAAAAAAAAAAAAGGGGTTCTAACCCTTCTGCATCCCAAGCTAAGGCCCCAGTGGTTACCTGTGGATGATTGCCCCTGGACACAAACAAGGCCACTAGCTGTTCGCATAAACCATGCTGAATATACTGCAGGAATACTAGAAACTAGTAGAGCACTAAGGTAGTCCTGAAACCTGAAGAACTCTAATAAGCCATTAGCGAATTCAAGTAGACCATTGGTCTGACAATGACTTTAGGTCAGCCTGGCTCCCACACTGCCTGGGAAACCTAAACGTAGCAGACAAATAACTTTTGACCAGGTGTGCTCTCCCTGCAGGTGCACCAAGCCAATATTTCCCAGGTACTTCCTTTCAAAGCCTTCCAAGACAAGAGACTAAAAGGTTGAGATACAAAAAGGCAGCCTTTTACTGCCTTGGCCTCTGTCCGGATCACATAAATTTGGCCAGTGGCAGGTCAAAGCATCAAAGAACTAATGTGCACACTTATTGTGTTTTGGATAAATGGTTCTATATGATTAGGCCATCTGTGCTATACAGCAGCAGTTTTTGATCCATAGTAGGCCATGGGGTGCAAAGGAATGATTTGCATGGCTCCACCCACTATCTCAAAATGAGGAATAATCCTCTCAATTTTGGAAGAAGTGGTGGAATGATACCTTCTGTGTTAAGAAAGCTCTATTATGCTACACATTGGTTCAGTTGAGGAGCTTTAGATTCTTAGTCTACTCTCACAATAATCCCTAGGGGTTATAGTTTTTTAACATGTAGAAAGATAAACAGGTATATACAAATGCAGATTAATCTTTGCAATACCCTGAGCTCTCTCAGGGTCCATAAAAGCAATTTGGGTCAGACACCAAACACCCCCTTCACTTCCAGTTCAAATAGTATCAAATGGGAGAAGCACTTTGTATTTCTCATTAGTGCCCAGGCAGGATGTGAAGTATGTGCTCGTTGCCCAGTACCATGTGGATATTTTAATCTAGTAGAACAGTTAGGTCAACATGAAGATTGCCTCCCAGTTCTCACTTGATGAGTAGTGTCCAGGTCTATGCAACAGAAGGAGGGTCCCCAGTACCTGCCAATCCCACATCAAGTATAAATGGACCCTTGCTCAAAGGGCCCTTGTGCAGCTAAACAGTCTGCACAAATCTTTTGTCTGTCCATAACCCCAGTGGCATTTGTATGGAAGTACCAGGAAATCACCAGAATGTCGGAGAAGAAGGCTCCAGGTGAGAGTTGAGCAATTTTTAGTGGGTTTTTCAGACAGCATTGGGGGACAGGCATGTAAGCAGACTGAAGCAATCATTGGGTGCTGTTCCAGCTTGGAGGGTTAGGGTTAAAGTTTTGGTGGGTTTTCCTGTCTGGATCTGGCCCACTTGCCCTGTGTGATATAAATTGGGACAGTGGTCCGATTCAGAGGAGAGGAAAGGGAGAGGGGGCCCAGGGAGTCATCCTTGGCCCCGCAGGACTAAGTGAGCATGGTTCAGCCTTGAGTTTTAGATCTGTAGTGGAAGGAGAAGGAAGAAGAGACCTGTAGGAGTAGGAGAATGTTGTCTGTCATGGTCTGCAACAGAGACTTTTAACTTGGAGTTCACCCTGAAGATGGCAACAATGGATTATGCCTCCGAAGGACCTACACTTGCGAGAGAGGGAGCCTGTAAAGGACTATGCACTTTTTAGGTATGCTGGGGCAGGACATCAGCCTGTAGTTATAGTTAAAGCATCATGTCTTGCCTGTTGGACTGTAAAATGTGTACTTTTGCACCTTTATTAAGTAAAACATTTGAAACTCTGTCTTTGCCTGGTCTAGAGTCATTAAACAGGGGTATCGTAAGTAACCAGCACACACACAGTCAACCAGTGAGTCTTAACACATTGGGGTATGAAGACATTAGCATCGAATGTGAAGTCTTAAGTAGTTGCCTAGAGTAATGAAAGTGTAACAAGCAGCTTGTTGGTAGCATGTACAGTACCGGTTATAGGTGGCACAGCCTCTAGCAGCGAGGGAGATGTTGTCCCCACTTCTTGTGCGAAGCGGTCTGACTTCCATAGCAACAGGATCAGAGATATGGAAGATTCAAGAGTTTAATTGAGTGTACGTGCGGACCCTGTACAGAGTGCACAGCAGGGCTCACTCCGCTACTGAGGAGTTGTAGTGGAAAACGCTGGACAGGTGGTTGTGGACATTGGCTCAGCGTGTCCCTCCAAAATGCAAGTTATTATGGAACTGGTACATTGACAGGACAGTAATGGGAGAACAGTTGCAGTGCAGAGTACAGTACATGGTGTACGTGCATCACTAAGTAGAGGCCCACCTTAAGGTTGAGTATTCCCCCACAGCAGTCTCAGCCTTGTCGCAAGTTATTGGGAAAATGACACAAAGTAAAAAAAAGGTACCCAAGAGTGTGTGTGTGTGTGTGTGTGTGTGTGTGTGTGTGTGTGTGTGAAGTAACCCTTTAATAAAGTGCCGAACGTAGCCCAGAAGAACCCACCCGGGGTAGGCCTCTCAGGTGTCCCTTGCTTGGCGCCCAACAAGGAGGGAAACATGGAGGACATGACTGACATCCGCACGCCTGCCCCTTACAGGCAGACCGAAAGTAGTTTTCTGTATTAGGTCTAACTTGTGAAGTCTTGCTTGGGATCTCCCTTTTCCATTCTTTAAAAATGGACCATCCCTGTGATGGGGTGCCTTATCAACCAATATTGTAACATGGAAACCTGACCCAATTACATAATTAGGAACACTGTGGGCATATTAAAGTGCCCCAGGCTTTACACGAGATGTTCAAGCATTGCAAATTATCACAACTTAAAATGAGACCCAGTGCATTTAGCAAACATCAACCATGTTCCAGTGGTGTTAGAAACAATAAGACAAGCCAATACAGCTCCTGTCAGATTTTTAGCTAATGATGATTTCATCAAGAACATGAAAAATTTGGGCACAACACCTGCAAGATATTCTGGAAATATGCCAAAATCCTACATCATATCAGTTGACACTACGTTTACTTGGGACCCTAGGCTGAGACATGTTAGTGAGAAGATTCCCTTGTCTACTGGAGGGGAAGGATGGATGAATGTGAAAAGATCAGCCACGCCAGGTTTATGATGTTTACGAGCCTTTAACCTTCTACTTGACATGTGCTGGCTCGAGAATTAAACACACACATAAAAACAGGCTGATGAAACTCAAAAACAAGGACCAGCCCCATCCTGTCTAGAGAGATAACATATGTCTTATTAAGGGCTTCCCACACTTGTCATCATACCTCCCAACTTTCTGAGATAGAGAAATGGGACAAATTATAGTACAAACAATGTAGGAAAAGGATTCATCTCTGATACACACCCAGTTACATGGACCATAAAGAACTAATAATAAAAAAAAAAAATGACTGGATAAATCCAGTAGAGCCTTTTTCATCATGAAGTTTTCTTTACACTGGTTCTTCAAAATAACATGTAATATAGAACACTACTTTTTCACTATAACACTTTTGGTAATTAAGAATCCTTTTTTGTAGACGTTGTATGGGTTCAGCTCAAACGTTGAACTTTTCATGAACTCCAGTCCAAAAAGTAAAGTACGTTCCAGGTCTTTTTGCCTGTTTTTTCAACAGTAAAGTTTTTGAACAGGAAAAAAGGTTGCCCACACAGGAGACTTTCCATCACCTCTAATAACAAACTCAATGCTTTCAGTCTCCTGGCTAGTAATGCTGTGTACACACGAGTGGACTTCTCGTCTGCCTGAACTCCGAAGGACTTTTTGACGGATTTCCAACGAATCAGACTTGCCTACACACGATCACACCAAAGTCCGATCGTTTCGAACGTGATGACGTATGACTGGACTAGAATAAGGAAGTTCATAGCCAGTAGCCAATAGCTGCCCTAGCGTCAGTTTTCATCCGTCGGACTAGCATACAGACGAACTGATTTTTTGACTGGACTCAAGTCCGTCGGAAAGATTTGAAACATGTTCTAAATCTAAAGTCCGTCTGATTTTTCGACAGCAAAGGTCGGATGAAGCCCACACGATCGAATTGTCCGACGGATTCGTTCCGTTGGACCAGTTCGGTTGAAAAGTCTGGTCGTGTGTACACAGCATTAGTCTTTTCAGACCTTCGGTCTGTCTTCATAAGGGCCCAAGCTCACAGGCCTAGGCCCAGGCGATTTAGATGCTGTTCATACATCAATGCTGCTCAATCAGCCTTTTGTCTCCCGGAGGAGCCCTCTTGTGTCTCCTGGGTAGATCCCGAAGAATAGTCAGTGTCCTCAAAGCAGACCTTCCCCTTTTTCACTAGAAATTACATCAAGATGCAGCTCTGCATGTTGATGTGAAATCATATATTGATTAGTTAAACATTTTTGCTTTTGCTTACCATTAAGTTTTTTTTACTTTCTAGTTGGGTGAGGCACTGGTGATGTAACTAGGGACTCACACATCCATTCTGGGCAGTGGCGGTGAGTCCATTAAGGGCGCATGGGTGCCGCTCCCTCTCTCCAGCCATCCCCCTCTGTGTAATATGGATAGATTCATGCATTATTCAGGCGTCCGGCCCTTTTTCGGACGCCGGGTGCCTGAATTACAGCGGCGGGGGGGTTTTGAAGCACACGATTAGAGCCAATCCATTGCGCTCGGAGTCCACCCAGGTGTGTTAGCAAAGCAAAGGAATATTTGCTTTGCTAACACAGAACCGCATCTCAGCCAATCGGGGGATGTGGATGTAATACCCGTCACCTGATTGGCTGAAGGCAGAGGCGACCCTATTGGCCGCCTAGCAGAACAGAAAAAAGACGCGCACGGAGAATACAGGAGCAATCGTCGCACTACCAGTCCCACAGCTTGCTGCCTGCCCCGCTGCCTGACCCCCCACCACGATGGGGTAAGTGCCGGGCAGACAGCGGGCGGGGGGTGCAGTAGGTGCATATTATTGGCACAGAGGCTGCAATTGATAGGGCACAGTTGGCTGCATTTGCTGGGCATAGTGGCTGCAATTAATGAGGCACAGTTGGCTGCATATTATGAGCACAGAAGCTGCAATTGATGGGGCACAGTTGGCTACATTTGCTGGGCACAGAGGCTGCATATGATGGGCACAGTTGGCTGCAATTGATGTTTTTGTTTCAGTATTTTTCTGAATTTTTCAGTTCATTTGCGCCCCCCCAAAAAATTTTGAGCTCCAGCCACCACTGGTTCTGGGAAGTCTACACCACCAGTGCTTTCTCATCACATGATGTTCCATGTAGTAAAGAGAAATGGATTTATCTGCCCTAAGTGAAAATAACCACTGCGAGAAGAATAGGGAGGGGAAAAAAAAAAAAAAAAAAGTTATGCAAAGAATACTGTTACCAAACATATCTAAAATGTGCCTTTGTTGTAACTGTTAGGATAAAGGTGAAGTTGCTCTTTATTATGGTGCATGTGCACACCTGCACTATCAGGATGCTGGTTGTTGGTAAAATGTAGCTATAAGGCTGGACTGGAGGCATCATCCCAGCCAATACTCTAAAAAGCCACCAGGTTTCAGAACCCTGACCAGGACTTGTCAACCCTAGAGAAAACTGAAAATCCAGCTTCCTTTGCATTAACCCCTTCATGCCGACTGTACGAAAATATGCTGTCCCACTGGATCACCCTTTGTGCTGGGCAGCACGCTCCCAGCACAGAGACTGGGGTCTTAGTGGGAGCCCTGGGCCCTGTACTAACGATCGGGACCCGGATCTCCCAGTTCTGGGTCACCTTATCGCTGTGATAACCTCCAAATGGCCATCACAGTGATCAGTCACTGTGAAGCCGACCCCGTGTTTTCTTTCTCTGTGAAAGGAAGAGAGAGATACTTAGTATCGCTCTCTCTCCTTGCAGAGAAGAAAATGTGTAAAATAAATAATAATTAAAAAAAAAAAAAAAAAAAAATTAAAAAAAAAAACCTAGATCAAGCTTTGAGCTGGGCCAGTTCTAGGGTTCGTGTTTGGGTCAAGGTCAAAGGTCAGGGTGCACATTTGTTTTTTTACAGGATTTTTTTTATTATTGTCAGTGCGTTTTTGGTAGGATAAAAAGCAAAAAAAAAAAAAAAAAGCAAAAATGTGCACTATTGAGAAACGACTTGTAAACTCAATCAGGTGTAGCTAATCAACTTCTCAATTGCACACAAAGCCATTTGACTCTCAACTGTGATTATCTGTGGTCATTTTGATTAGCTCAGCATGAAAAGAGCTTTCCTGGAGCATTCCCTGGTAGTGCAACTGAAGCAATCAACTATGGGTGGCAAGACGCAGTCAAAGATCTCCGGGATCAAGTTCTGGACAGGCAAGTCAGGAAATGGATACAAAAAAAATTCAAAGGCTTTATCAATGCCTAGAAGCACAGTGAAGTCTATTATTAAGAAGTGTAAGGTATTTTATACAACACAGACCCTCCCTGGATCAGGACGTCACTCCAAACTGAATGAAAGAGCCAGGAGAGGCTACCAAGAGGCCTACAGCAACTCTGAAGCAGTTGCAGGAATTTATGACAAAGAGTGGTTATTGTGTGCATGAGACAACAATATCACAAATTCTCCACAAATGTGACTTGTATGGAAGGGTTGCAAGAAAATAGCCACTCCTCAAGGAAGGCCACATGCAGTCACGACTGAGCTTTGCCAAAACGCACCTTGAAGATTCTGAGACCACATGGAAAAAGGTGTTCTGGTTAGATGAGAATAAAATTGAATTATTTGGCCTCAAAACCAAACAATATGTCTGGCAGAAATCCAATACAGCTCACCATCCAAATAACACCATTCCTACAGAAAAGCACGGAGGTGGTAATATCCTATTATGGGGGTGTTTCTCTGCAGCAGGGAGTGGAGTACTTGTCAGGATAGAAGGAAAAATAGAAGGGGCAAAATACCGTCAAGTTCCTGAGGAAAATCTGTTTCCCTCTGCCAGAAAGTGGTCAATGGGAAGAAGGTTTACCTTCCAACATAACAATGGCCCAAAGCACACAGCACAGTGGTTGAAGGAGAAAAGGGTAAATGTCTAGTCAGAGCCCAGACTTAAACCCCATTAAAAATATGTGGAATGACTTGAAGACTGCAGTCCGCAAAACGGACTCCATCAAATTTAACTGAACTTGAGCAGTTCTACAAAGAAGAGCGGGCAAATATTGCAAAGTCTAGTTGTGCAAAGTTAGTAGACACATATCCAGTGGCTGCCCCCCTAATCCATGCATCCGACCTCTAATCTACATGCAGGGTGTCGGACGCATGGATTCCAATAGGGATTTTTTTTTAAAAGCACGCAATTAGAGCCTGAGGCTCTCAGGCTCTAATTGGTTTAAAAAAAGGGTGGACTCGGGGCGCAGAGCACTGCGCCCTGAGCCCACCCAATTGTGCATCGCATTGGCCGCTGCGCCAAGGGAAGGAGGAGGGAAGCCGCCAAGAAGGCCACCATGAAGCCCGAGACGCAGGGTGAAGCCGCCAAAAAGGAGGAGATGCAGGAAGGAGCCGAAGCTGCTCGTGACCTAGATGGCTGACCAACGGGGGGGGGGGGGATAGGATGTGGGCGGGATGTCTTGTTTGTCGCCCCCCAAAATATACAGCACCAGCCGCCACTGAACATATCCCAACAGACTAAAGGCTGTAATTAAAGAGGTTCAACAAAACACTGAATCAAGGGGGTGAGCCTTTTTACAACTCAGTGTTTGTTTTTGAATTTTATTTTTCCATGACATGTTGGAGTTATATCTTTCACTTGGATGTTATAAGTTGCACTGAGTAAATACAGCGGGATAAAACAAAAACTGTATCTGTCTTCATTTCAGGCTGCAAAGCAACAAATTTGATTATTTTTAGGGGGGGGGGGGGCGATTCTTTTCTATACCTACTGTAGATCCAGACCTCCGTAGATTAAACTTTACTACTGCACTTGAGGTGGCCTTGCTACTCTTTATGCTGATCAGGGCGCCAAATGTCATCTCATGGCTAGACCTTACGGTTAATCACTTTGTATGCTAAAAATTGTGTTATTACCATTTGTAATCCATTTTATGCTTGCCTAGTTATCAACCATATTAGGTTTGCCTTTACTACCTGGTTTGGTGCCTGTTTTCTTTGACATAGCACTACTGTTGATACTGTATGTTTGTACAATGAACCTGGTGCGTCAGAGGGGCTGAGGTTCTTGAGAAGGTCGAGGCATAGAACAGAGGACCCATCCTATCCTCCTATGGGGGTATCGCTACATCTGCAATTTAAGTTGTATGCCAAAAAGCACCCAGGTGCATGAGCCCAGATTTAGAACCTTGGAAAACTTGGATATTCTTTTTGCCAAGTATCTGAAGGGTTCTCATATCTAGTGCTTGCCTTACCAATCACCAAGGGTGGCCAGAGCCATCCCAGGCGCAAAAATACACCCACTATATTAGCATGAGCCCTACTACCTTTTGTTTTGAGGAAGAGGCTGCACAACACAGAATCAGGTAACAAGAGGCGGCAGCCCTACTCAGAAGCAGCATGTAAAGCCTCCTGGCTCTGGCTGTAAAGGTTTTAAAAAGATTTTGAGTAGACTAGAATTTAGCTTTTTTTCTAATTTATTCCCCGGTCATCTCTCCCTTGACTACTGCAACTCCCTCCTCATTAGATTACCTTTAAATAGACTATTCCCCCCTTCAGTTGGTCATGAATGCTGCTACAAGGCTCCTCTCTACCAATCCCTCCACTGGCTCTCCCAACAAATCAAATTCAAGATACTAACAATAACTTACAAAGCCATCCACAACTCCCCCCCCCCCCCCCCAACTACACCACTAACCTAGTCTTAAAATACCAACCAAAATCATCCTCTGAGTTCCTTCCAACACCTCCTGCTCTCTAGCTCCCTTGTCACCTCCTTCTGTGCTTTTCCTGAGCCTCTCCCATCCTCTGGAACTCCCTACCCCAATCTGTCTGACTATCTCCTACTCTGTCCACTTTCAGACAATCCCTGAAAACTCATCTCTTCAGAGAAGTCTATCCTGCCCCCACCTAATAACTGTACATTTATTTTCTCCATCAGCCCATCCTACACAGTTGTTACTTTTTGAATCTCTTGACCCTCCCTTGTAGATTGTAAGCTTTTAAACGAGCAGGGTCCTCCGATTCCTCCTGTATTAAGCTGTATTGTAATTGTACTGTCTGTCCTCATGTTGTAAAGTGATGCGTAAACTGCCAGCGCTATATAAATCCTGTATAATGATAATAAATAATAATGATGATAATAATAAACTCAAATCACAGCTATTTCCTGCATAACATTAGCAATAAAATGATTAGACTTTATGCCTGAGGCCAATCTGTAAGATACAATCGGCACAGAAATTAGGTTATGCCCAAAGAGAAGCACTTAGTGAAATGACCTCACATATCTGAGTCTGATACATGGAAAATCTTAGAAATCTTTCATTTACCTCCACTCTAGCGGAACATTCTTCAAAGCTCTCTATAAGATACAATAACAATGAATGCAGCTTATTGTACCGGCTTGCAGAGCTGGCTCATCAACAGTGCCGTATGACCTCATACACAGGATTGTTCATTGTTTGGGGAGAAACAAATGTTGACCTGAGGCACAAGACTCATAACTGGCAGATAAACAGGGAGGCATTAAAAAGGACAAGGACATTCTCTGTACACGTGTTTTCATTTGTCTTCCCGACAAATCACTGTATAGCTTCCACAGACACCAAGATAAGACTTCATTGTCACACAACCATTTGGCTCAAGCAAATCTTCAAGTCAACAGAAAGGCCTTGTTTACACAGGGAGCAGTAAAAATAGGTGGTTGAGTTGTGGTTTTACTACCCTTTGACTATGCCACAAGTTTACTTGGCCAGCGTCCATGTTAGTACATACTGCCACATTGGTGGTCCGCCAACATTTATACAACAGGTCACACTTGGCAGTCAACACTGCCACCAAATGCAACCCATTCAAGTGCTTGGATTGTGGTGATGAAAGAAGAAGAAAGAAGAAAGATGAAAGATAGTCACCACCATAACTCACTTCTCAGAGGGGTGGTACCACTAGAGTTGCCACTTTTTCTTCAAGCCAAACCCAAGCACTTTAGCGGCACACAGCATTTTTTTCTTAATGTACACTATAGGATTGTAACAGACCTGGGACGCCTTTGGGCACTACAAAGAATAGTAATGCGGCACACATAGTGCCGCTCACCCTCCTGTCAGGCCCTGTTCCGAGCCACATTCCTGTCTGTATAAAATGTGTCCAGGTTTCAGGTGGACTGAAACCTGGACAGGTGATTCAAAACCTGGACTGTCCGGGTGAATCACAGACAGGTGGCAACCCTAGGTACCACTGATCGGGAGACTGGGTGGGGAGGTTGCGTCCCATGGGCAGCAGATTGCCTGATTTAATGTGGCTGGTGGGGAGTGGTGTGAGGAGCCCAGAGGCAAACCAAAAATCAACCACAGGTAACAAGTCACCTATATACTATATATCTAGGACTAGCCTAAAACCCAATGCTAGCAGAACTTTTTCAAACCTTTTTTTTTTTTTAGTTTTGGACACAATGGGGAAGATATAGATCCAAGGACAAAACATACACAGCTCAACCATGCATTAGGCCTAACATTTACAGCCACTCAAGTATCTCCATGGATTGTTCTTCTATTAGTAATGCACCTTGTACACACAGAACAACTGCTGACACGTTCCTGCCTTATCAGCCTTAGTCACAGCTGGTTTTAAGTAGGCAGAAACATGTCAGAGGTTCTGCAGGTACAAGGTGCATCTTCAATAAAGGAACCATTGATGGAGATGCTTGAGTGTCGGTAAACGTTTTGGTTCATTCATTCTGTGTCTTGGAAGAGGAAGAGATAGGACTCCAACTGGGGAGATTTCTCCTTATTCCGTCGGGAAATCTCTACCTGTGTATGCACACTGGGGAATTCATAAAGTGTGTCCTAGACACTCGCTTAGAATTTCCCCGTTCCTCCTCATGACAAATGTCAATGAGGGCAATGGGTTCACATACCCGTCAGGAACAGGTACATGAATCTCTCACATAAAGGGGGTCAGCATTGAGGCTGGAGTGTCCATACCGTGAACACTGAATCGTCAGCCTGTTCAGCTGACAGCGTCATAGCAACGGATAACTCGTCTCCAGCTTGTGGTGGCTAGGACACTGGTGGAACCTGGCTTCCTAGCAACCAATGACTCATTCCTAGTCCCATTCATCTGCTCGCCAGGAGATTGCCAAGGGGACAAGGATGCTGTTGACATAATTGTACAAATATGGCAGTGGCTAAAAATATGCATGCATCATATATACTAGGGGGAGTACAAGTGGGGAAATTACTGGTGGAGAAGGATCGGGGTGTTCTGGTAGATTAAAAGCTTAATAATAGCATGCGATGCCAAGGAGGGAGGGGGAGAGAAAGCGAGCGAGAGATGTTTTCCCCTGCTGGAGCAAATTGGGTCATGCTTTGCCTTCCTCTGGATCAACTGTGGGTATAGGATTGTGTATATGTGATTATATGATGAGAGAGAGGGAGAGAGGGAGAGAGGGAGAGAGGGAGAGAGGGAGAGAGGGAGAGAGGGAGAGAGGGAGAGAGATGTTTTCCCCTGCTGGAGCAAATTGGGTCATGCTTTGCTGTTTTTTTTTGCCTTCCTCTGGATCAACTGTGGGTATAGGATTGTGTATATGGGATTATATGATTTTTTTTTTCCCCCTTTTATTGGTTGAACTAGATTGACCTGTGTCTTTTTAAACCAGACTGAAAAAAGGGTTTTCCCAACATTTCCAAGGGATTCTGAGTTCCACGGGCCCTCCCGTAACATATAGTATCTCACAAAAGTGAGTACACCCCTCATATTTTTGTAAATATTTTATTCTATCTTTTCATGTGACAACAAATGACACTTTGCTACAATGTACAGTAGTGAGTGTACAGCTCGTATAACAATGTAAATTTGCTGTCCCCCCAAAATAACTCAACAGCCATTATTGTCTGGACGGTGCCATTGCTGGCAATTGCTGCCGATTTGGCATGCGATTTGACATGTCAAATCGCATGCCAAATCGCATCAATGTACACCAGAGCAAAGTGTCAATATTGTGTGGCCACCATTATTTTCCAGTACTGCCTTAACCCTCTGGGGTCCTCTTCCACTCCTCCATGACGACAGCTGGTGGATGTTAGAGACCTTGCGCTCCTTCACCTTCCATTTGAGGATGCCCCACAGATGCTCAATAAGGTTTAGGTCTGGAGACATGCTTTGTCAGTCCATCACCTTTACCCTCAACTTCTTTAGCAAGGCAGTGGTTGTCTTGGAAGTGTGTTTGGGGTCGTTATATTGGAATACTGCCCTGCGGCTCAGTCTCCGAAGGGAGGGAATCATGCTCTGCTTCAGTATGTCACCGTACATGTTGACATTCATGGTTCCCCTCAATGAACAGTAGCTCCCCAGTGCCGGCAGCACTCATGCAGCCCCAGACCATGACACTCCCACCACCATGCTTGACTGTAGGCAAGACACACTTGTCTTTGTACTCCTCACCTGGTTGCCGCCACACACGCTTGACACCATCTGAACCAATTAGGTTTATCTTGGTCTCATCAGACCACAGGACATGGTTCCAGTAACCCACATTCTTAGTCTGCTTATCTTCAGCAAACTGTTTGCAGGCTTTCTTGTGCATCATATTTAGAAGAGGCTTCCTTCTGAGACGACAGGCATGCAGACCAATTTGATGCAGTGTGCGGTGTATGGTCTGAGCACTGACAGGCTGACCCACTCTGTAAATGTTGGCAGCACTCATACGTCTATTTCCCAAAGACAAACTCTGGATATGACGCTGAGCACGTGCACTCAACTTCTTTGGTCGACCACGAGTGGAACCTGTCCCGTTAAACTGCTGTATGGTCTTAGCCACTGTGCTGCAGCTCAGTTTCAGGGACTTGGCAATCTTCTTATAGTTTAGGCCATCTTTATGTAGAGCAACAAATATTTTTTTCAGATGCTCAGAGAGTTCTTTGCCACGAGGTGCCATGTTGAACTTCCAGTGACCAGTATGAGAGAGTGAGAGCGATAACACCAAATTTAACACACCTGCTCCCCATTCACACCTGAGACCTTGTAACACTAACGAGTCACATGACACGGGGAGGGAAAATGGCTAATTGGGCCCAATTTGGACATTTTCATTTAGGGGTGTACTCACTTTTGTTGCCAGTGGTTTATACATTAATGGCTGTGTGTTGAGTTATTTTGAGGGGACAGCAAATTTGCACTGTTATACAAGCTGTACACTCACTACTTTACATTGTAGCAAAGTGTCATTTCTTCAGTGTTGTCACATGAAAAGATATAATAAAATATTTTCAAAAATGTGAGGGGTGTACTCACTTTTGTGATATACTGTGCAATTTTTATTTATTAAACCAACTTTATATGCATTAATGCGCTATGAGCGTCTCCCATTATCTATTATAGCCACATGATGTGATTAACGAGATTAAGGAGCACAATAAGCCTGGATACATTCCCTGGAGCTGGCTGACCACTTTTCTCTTTTCCACTCGCGCATATGATCTCTTGGTGGGATCATTTGATTCTGTAAGTGGCCAATTTTCACATATAGAGTACAGCGGTGACACACTTTCCATTGTGGATTATTTCAGCTGCACTACAAACAATTTGTTGTATTTGCATGTGGGAAATTTGGAGCATCATCTTTTCATTAAACACATTGAATTGTGGAGCACTGGACTATTTATGAACTTTTTGCACCATTTATTATTTGCCATTTTTTGTGAACAGGTCGCGGCTACTTATCTAAAAAAAAAATTTTCTGATGTAATTCACTCGATACACCGCTCTAGGCAACAAGAGTTTTCACTAATCTAGTCACACTTTGCCATTTAAACATTCACCATTGTTAGATTTTTGCTGATTGCACATTGTTTATTGCATCTGTTACCTAATCATCTTTAAAATAATATATCAGTCAAAAACCACGCATCTTATTTATTTTAGTGAATTAATATTCTCTATTATGACACTGTTTCTCCTCCCAGCCAATCAGGAAGCAGGTTGTAAGACCCGTTTCCTGATTGGCCAAAAGGAGAAGCCTTCCTATTGGAGGAGAAGACATACAGCTGAAGAAGGAAGGAGGAGCCCAGGACAAGGAGGAGACTGAGGGAGGGAGAAAGCTGCCGCTGCCTGTCAGCACAGGGTGAGTAAGCTGGCGAAGAGGGGGGGCTGGGGTGAGGGGTTAGGTCTTTCCCCCCCGACCGTTGGAGCGCCACTGCAATGAAGGGTATCTGCTGCATGGTTTTGTGACAGATTTGTTTAAATTGTTTCTAAATAAATATGTAACTAAATTTATCAGTGTTCTTTATACATCCTAAATCAAAAGTTAATCAAAAAATACAGCACTTATGTTGTGTTCTAGGGGTCCATAGATGAGTGCAGATATTATTTGTGTAGCACCTTCTAGCTAGGTGCTAGTGTATATAGTTAGCTGATAGTATAGGTAAATTGGCTTGGCTGAGAGCCAGGCCTGGGTTGAATCTGGGTCAGGGTTGAGTGACTCGAGGGGGCTGGATGACTCATCAGGCAGCTTTTCTGGTGCCTCCCCGTTTTCTGGAACCTTGGAGAAGCTTCCAGATGTAATGGGTGGAGGCCAGGAGGGGCTGTGTGGAGTATTTATGAGGGCCCCAGCCAGGGCCGCTGATAAGCCAGTACAACTGTTGTACCGGGCCCAGCCAGCAGGGGGGCCCGGGCAATCTGAATGAATGAATGATAGTGCAAAAAAAAAAAAAAAGTATTTCTCCAAGAAGCTGGCTTCCCACTGTCGTTTAGAAGTCTCTCATGTCCCAACTGCTGCTGCCGCCTCCCACCTGTGTGCTGTGTGTGAAAGCCACTGCATGGAGGCTCCAACAGAACAGAACAGGCTGCTGTCTGGACCGACAGTCTAATCCCCTGTCATTACCCTTTGGTGATAAGAGAACAGACATAACAGTCACTACATTCCCAGGATGAAGCACAGGAAGACTTCTTTCAGGTGTTGAGCTGCTTGCGCGGGGGAGGAGGGGGGTAATTTACAACATGAAGTCGGATAGCCGACCAGCCTGTCATCCTTAAAGTATATCACGTGCTGAGTGTATAGAAGCCGAACATCCCCCACCTCGGCTGCACCTTCCTATCCAGTCTGTGTCTATCACACAGGGGGGCTGCACTTGTGTTCTGTCTAGTTTCTTCTTGAGATCCTTATGTAGGAATCTTGTCCCTCATGGGACGTTCACTTATCGGTATACTCCTTTCTGATTGCTGTTTGGAATGCTATCCTCTTTTTTTTCCCAATGTTTTGGCAATGAGCCAAGTGATACTAAAGGGGTTTTATTTTATTTTTTAATTAACAACATATTATTTCCTGCTGACCGTCTCCTGCACCATGTCTGCAGTCTCTGACCGTCTCCTGCACCATGTCTGCAGTCTCTGACCGTCTCCTGCACCATGTCTGCAGTCTCTGACCGTCTCCTGCACCATGTCTGCAGTCTCTGACCGTCTCCTGCACCATGTCTGCAGTCTCTGACCGTCTCCTGCACCATGTCTGCAGTCTCTGACCGTCTCCTGCACCATGTCTGCAGTCTCTGACCGTCTCCTGCACCATGTCTGCAGTCTCTGACCGTCTCCTGCACCATGTCTGCAGTCTCTGACCGTCTCCTGCACCAAGTCTGCAGTCTCTGACCGTCTCCTGCAGTATGTCTGCAGTCTCTGACCGTCTCCTGCACCAAGTCTGCAGTCTCTGACCGTCTCCTGCAGTAAGTCTGCAGTCTCTGACCGTCTCCTGCAGTAAGTCTGCAGTCTCTGACCGTCTCCTGCAGTAAGTCTGCAGTCTCTGACCGTCTCCTGCAGTAAGTCTGCAGTCTCTGACCGTCTCCTGCAGTATGTCTGCAGTCTCTGACCGTCTCCTGCAGTATGTCTGCAGTCTCTGACCGTCTCCTGCAGTATGTCTGCAGTCTCTGACCGTCTCCTGCAGTATGTCTGCAGTCTCTGACCGTCTCCTGCAGTATGTCTGCAGTCTCTGACCGTCTCCTGCAGTATGTCTGCAGTCTCTGACCGTCTCCTGCAGTATGTCTGCAGTCTCTGACCGTCTCCTGCAGTATGTCTGCAGTCTCTGACCGTCTCCTGCAGTATGTCTGCAGTCTCTGACCGTCTCCTGCAGTATGTCTGCAGTCTCTGACCGTCTCCTGCAGTATGTCTGCAGTCTCTGACCGTCTCCTGCAGTATGTCTGCAGTCTCTGACCGTCTCCTGCAGTATGTCTGCAGTCTCTGACCGTCTCCTGCAGTATGTCTGCAGTCTCTGACCGTCTCCTGCAGTATGTCTGCAGTCTCTGACCGTCTCCTGCAGTATGTCTGCAGTCTCTGACCGTCTCCTGCAGTATGTCTGCAGTCTCTGACCGTCTCCTGCAGTATGTCTGCAGTCTCTGACCGTCTCCTGCAGTATGTCTGCAGTCTCTGACCGTCTCCTGCAGTATGTCTGCAGTCTTGGACCATCTCCTGTAGGATGTCTGCAGTCTCTCTGCAGGAATTGCATGCGTTATGGCATTGGCAGGGGGTCTGTTCTCATCTGAAAACAGTATTTCTTTTGGATAATGAAACTTATAACTGGATGGAGAAAGATAAATAGCACTTGAAGACAAACCTGCACTTTTTTCAAGGTGGGTCTGGGTAGGGGCCAGGGGGTGGGGCTGAAGGAGGGACCAGGGGTGGAACCAGGGGTGGGGCTGAAGGGGGCCCCGTCAGGTAGGCTGTATGGAGCCCCATGATTTCTATCAGCAGCCCTGGCCCCAGCCAATCCCCAGCTATTGGGCTGGCAGGGGGCAGGCCACCTCATAAATACCCATGAGTCCTCCCGGCAGGGGCAGTTAAGTGGGAGATGGAGTGCTGAGGAGGCCCTCCCAGGGCGCCCCCTAGTCTGGAGGGGTTGACCTTGAGCCTGGGGCTCGGGTGCTGGAAAGATCCCCCACAACACACGGGGGGAGGCATGGGAGCAAGGAGAGAGGACAGCAGGAGCAGGTCAACACATCTGGGAGATCTCCTGAGGAGTCAGCTGGGTGAGCTGGTGAGAGTTCAGTCTGGGAGGACTGTGGAGTAGTTAGCCAGGAGGGCTAGTAAAAGTGGCAGCTGCAGCCAGGCGGGCTGGCAGTGCCTGAAGAGGTGGTACTGGGATCAGTAGCCACAGAGATGTAAGCTGGAAATTTGCTACACACCTAAAAGGGGCCTCAGGTTCCTGCCTGAGTGCTGTGTCAGATTTATTACCAATGTGCCAGTTCTGCAAGCAAGTGTGTCGGAGGAAGTAGAGAACTGTATATAGAAGTTGTCCCTGGAAATTGTTCTAAAGTCAAGTGGGCATCCAATATTCCCAATCCATATCCAAGTTCTAATCCCTCAATAAAACAAAAACAAAAACAAGCAGTGGACTGACTTTTGAGTAAAATTTGGTGTGCCTGGCTGTGCAGGGCGGGAGATCCAATTCTACTTGCGGCTCCTTAGGGGGTGCAGTACATTTACTTTGAGTTGTGTGCCATACAAAGACAAGACAGCCATGTGACAAAATGACATCTCAAACCATCACATGAAAACATTCTCAATGTCAAAGATTTCACTTTACCCCTCTGTGGAGGCTGGCGCCTCATTTATACACTCTCTGTTTTAACGTACTGGCCCAATGAAACCTACCTGCAGGTAAGCTCAGATACAAATGACATGTCCACACCTGCGGCAGGGATGCGGCACTGACTGATACCATGCTGAACACAGAATGGACTTTATTGCTCAATTTCAGGAAGTGGCAGAGAGATGATTACTGCTCTCTTATCACTCATAATGCATTTTTTTGTTTTTATAAAATGTAATAAAAGAAGGCATAATAAGGTGCAGAAAAAAAAAATCTACCACCACTATACTGATATAAAAGATGACAAAAAAAAGTATATAAGAAAAAGAAACTTACAAATTTGGCATCAGACTAAAGAGGGTGACGTGCTTATCTGTCATGTGCCAAATTCTTTCTGCTCCAAGTATTAGGATGTAACAATACATGTAAGCATTCAGGGAAACCAATCACTGCCAGAATATTAATATATTAAAAAAACAAAACAAAAAAAACAAACAAACCACACACATCAAAAGACACGTTGCAGCACGTTATTCAAGCTTCCTATCGAAACAGCTAAGACTAGCTAAAGTTTTATCTGTTTATATTTTGCCTTCCCTGGTTCATCCCTCATCCTCTTTAATGTGCCAATGAAACTTTTACATAAAACCTGTATTATTGAAATCATTTTGTTTTTCTTTGAACCTTGCAGAGTATTAAAACTGCTGTCTGTATAAGAGGTATCAACCTTCTTTTATGGGACCGGAGGAAGAAAACTGTTCTGTCCTACCTACAAGTATTTTTTTCCTGTTGTATTGGATTGTACCAGGCAGGGCCGGGACAAGGGGTGGGCAGGAGGGACGGCTGCCCTGGGCACTGTGGTATCCTGTGAGGTGGGGGGGTGCTGCAAGGAGATTGGTGGGGGGATTTGTGTTAGGAGGGGAAATTTGGTGGGTGGCAGGGGGTAAGAATTGTTATAGGAGGGGAAATTTGAAGGGTGCTAGAGGTGGTGATTTTGGGGGGGGGGGGCAACGATTTGTGCTGGGAGGAGGGATTCCAGCAGGGGTTCAATTTATACTGGGAGGAGGGGGAATTTATATGTAGCGCTGGTAGATTTTCAATCTACTGCTCGTAGGTAAATTTAGTGGGTTATCTGTTTATACATAGTCAGATTTGCCTCTGTTCCAGCTTGGCTGAGTTGCATGTAGTTTCACACTGTGCCTGTGGGTGTCGTCGCCGTGGGTCGGTGTTGGAAAGGCAACACGTTGAAGCGTATGAGTGCTCCTCTGTCCCGGAGATAACTCGGTGGAGGTGGTCCTCCGAGTTGCATTCTGGGGGAGGGTATTTATGGGACAGACGCCATGTTTTAGGATTCGTTTTCGTTCCACCGGCTGGCCCTCCTGGCCGACAGGTATGTGCTAGGAGTACTACCTCGTGGTCCTCCGACCGGAAGGCCGACGCTGCAGCGTGTGGATGGGCCCAGAAGCCTGTCTGGGGCCTACCACAGCGGCAAGGGAATGGTCCTGGGCTGTCTGTCCTACGGGAAGAAGCTGGACAACTGAGAAGATCCCAGGGGAGGACCCGTCATGGAAGCATCATGCAGAGTGCTGGTCTGGAGAGGGGCCTGGTGACTCAGTTGGAGGACGTATCCTAAAGTAATCCTACCGCATAGTACTGCCGGGTCGGCTTAAAGGTTCTAGTGCTGTGTTTGCTATTCATGGTAAACCATTACATCCTGTGGCAGAGGATCGTACGGTTTCTATTCCATTCAAGTCTGTGGCAGAGACTTTTGTTCATGCTGTGTACTGGCTGCTAGGTTAGTGAGAGAAACCTATCCAGGCGGGCAAAGATTCAGCTCCAAAAAGAGAGAGTACATTCATCTACAAGATTCTAATTCCTAATACTACACTAAGGAAAGGTATTTGAACTTCCCTGCAACTCTTCTTCTACCTTTTTCCTGCTACTTCTTTCAATTACGTTTATTAAAGCATTGGAAAAGATACTCAAGTGTCCGGTGCCTACATTGTCTGGTATTAAACTCAACGGGACCCTAGACCCAGTTCTGGTGAAATTGAGGTAACGAAGGTGACGGTAACAGCCCGCTTTAAACCAGCAGCTCCACCGAGAGTTATTGCTACATGTGGGGGCGTTGTCCGGGATTGTTAGCCGTCAACCTCCCGCAACCCTGAGAAGTATTTCACCGGGAGTTTACGTTGGAATAAGATTATGGACTTTGTCATTTTTTTTTTTAGGAGAAGAAGGGGTTAAAGTGCAGGACTTTATTTCTGACTGCGTAGGCTGCGGGTGAGAAGTAAAAACCCAGGAGAGACGTGATCAGAGGAACAAGTGGGAGGAGCCTAAACCTACTTGTTACCGCGTGGGACGCATGTGTGTGTTTGGCGCCAGAAGAGAGGCCTCGTGATCGTGCTGAGAAGATCAGAGTGCAGCCATGTCTTCTTTTCCGTTTGTACCGCCAACTATGGGACCTAAGATGTTCCCTACGAGTACCGCTGCGGGTGCTATGCTGACCGGAACCCTGCTGACAGATACCAGCATTCGTTTGAAACCGCAGGGGAGGTTTGTGCTATACACAGTTGGAGATATTGAAGGGCTGGGCATGCTTTGCCACAAGTGTGAAGGACTGGCCGTACATCGCCGTCCATTTGTCCGTTGTTTGCAGTGCGGAGAATATTTGTTCACAGTGGAGCAACCTACCATGTCGCCCCGTGCTTATCGTGTGGATTGGGCTACAGGAATTGCCACAGTGGAAACTACTGCCATTGCTGCTGGAGAGCAACAGGCCGTGATCTCGTCTGCTGCCGTGAGTGCTTCCGAGGAAGATGCCGCTGTTACTGCTTCCTCAGCGGATATCACCGTTATGTCTACGTCTACTACACCTATCCCCGTTGCACCTGTCCAGAGGAAGGTGGGATATGTGAAGGCTTCCCGCGGCCGTGGTCGAGGCCTACCCCAGAGACTACCCAAACCGGAGCAATATATGGATCCGGAGAAGTCCACGTCAGGAACGGGTGAGAGATCAAAGGGGAATGTATCTGGGACTCTTCGTAAATATTTGCCAGCAGAGGAGTTGAGAGACTCGGAGATAGATTCTATGTCAGATCTCTCCGGTGATGATTTGTTTGAAACAATGTCACAGGAACTATTGTGGGCCCAGGGTGAAGATGTTGCTTCTGCCTTAACTTTCTTAGAGTGGACAGCCCTGGATTCTGGGAAGACATCACCTTGTGTGGAGCCGCACAGTACTACCAAAGAGACATTGTCTAAAGTTGCTAGTTTGCTTCCGACACCTGTCAGGTCTATGGTGAGTAAATCACCAAACTCTTGTGTGCCCCCTGGTTTGGGGAAAAATAGATCTTTGCCTAAACTTGCACGTTTACAGAGAGTGCTCACCAAACGTGTTGCCACAGAATATGGTCTGGAATTTCCATATGTTACTCAGGAAATTATGCAGCAAATTGAGGCCAACCGGGAACTGTGGTACAGTGAAGCTTTTTTTGACTATTTGTCTGTGCCAAAACCTTTCCGGAAAACTGGATATTCTGTTGTCATGGATGAATGCTTCAATGGATGTTTCCTACACTGGAACTATGGTCGGCACATCTATGCTGACAAAGTGGTCATTTGCAGACCTGGAAAAGATGATGTTGTGTACTTTATCACTACAATGGATAAACTGGGAAAGAAACTGACATTGCCAGATCCCCGGTTTTACTGGTGATTATGAACAAGAACTTTGGGGTATATAGTTAGAGAGTGTCAGTATATAGAGATCTCCGTGGTCAAGAAGTGATATTCATCCCAACGTTTTCAAATCCAAAGACTCTTTGCTATCTGGATTTTCTTTATTGAATGTATGTGATTCACTCAAAGATAGGGATGTACTTTTCAAGTTACTTTAGTTCGTTTCCATTAAAAGGAAAAGTATACGGAAAGAGAGTGTCCTTCTTTTGGAATGAGGCTTTGCTCCTAAACTGTTTAGCGAGGATACTGTACATATTTAGTGTGTGTCTAACTTTGTTTTTTTGTCAGGAACAATTGGATCTCCTATCAAGCTGTTAGGCTTTTCAGCTAGATAGTGGGACTTGTAACAATTCTAAATGTGATTCCTTTTACGGATGTGAATATGTTTTTCTATAAATGTTAAAACTGTAATATCTCTATACTGTCTTTTCTTTTTCCTTCATCCAAGTTTTTTTTTAAGTTCAAATACCTACTCTCAGGCTTGGGAGTTATTTTGACAGACGTTGAGGACAATGTCTATTGTAGTGGGGGGAGTATGTAGCGCTGGTAGATTTTCAATCGACTGCTTGTAGGTACATTTAGTGGGTTATCTGTTTATACATAGTCAGATTTGCCTCTGTTCCAGCTTGGCTGAGTTGCATGTAGTTTCACACTGTGCCTGTGGGTGTCGTTTTCGCCGTGGGTCGGTGTTGGAAAGGCAACACGTTGAAGCGAATGAGTGCTCCTCTTTCCCGGAGATAACTCGGTGGAGGTGGTCCTCCGAGCTGCATTCTGGGAGAGGGTATTTATGGGACAGACGCCATGTTTTAGGGTTCTTTTCGTTCCACCTGCTGGCCCTCCTGGCCAACAGGTATGTGCTAGGAGTACTACGTCGTGGTCCTCCGACCGGGAGGCCCACGTTGCTGCAGCGTGTGGGTGGGCCCAGAAGCCTGTCTGGGGCCTACCACAGCAGCAAGGGAATGGTCCTGGGCTGTCTGTCCTACGGGAAGAAGCTGGACAACTGAGAAGATCCCAGGGGGAGACCCGTCATGGAAGGATCATGCAGAGTGCTGGTCTGGAGAGGGGCCTGGTGACTCAGTTGGAGAACGTATCCTAAAGTAATCCTACCGCATAGTACTGCCGGGTAGGCCTAAAGGTTCTAGTGCTGTGTTTGTAATTCATTGTAAACCATTACATCCTGTGGCAGAGGATCGTACGGTTTCTATTCCATTCAAGTCTGTGGCAGAGACTTTTGTTCGTGCTGCGTACTGGCTGCTAGGTTAGTGAAAGAAACCTATCCAGGCGGGCAAAGACTCAGTTCCAAAAAGAGAGAGTACATTCATCTACCATCATCAAGATTCCAATTCCTAATACTACACTAAACAACCCCCACACCTCTATTAGTGAGATACTACTGCAATAGAGAGAAACATAGTGCCCAAAGCATACTCTCCACCGTGCCCCAGAGTCTCCCTCCATGCTGAACTGCTAATGGAACATCATCCTAGCAGACAGCTGCAGGCTCTAATCATCACACCAAACAAAACAACCACCTAGTGAAGAAAAGGAAAACTGCCCCTGCACCTCTCCTACTTGGGCCTGGCCGGGAACCTGGGCGCCTGCATCCGCCATTGCTGCCAACCACTCTGTCTCCTCCATCACGAGCGCCGCTGCAGCCGCCTGTGTGCTCCTTAAATGAAGCTCCTCTGGCGTCCATCGCTCAGGAGCGGAAGGAAATCCCGGCCAGATGACCCACTCCTTCCTCCTGCGTTCCAGCAGCCGGAACCACGTGCTGCTATGCCCCACCGGAAGTCTTGGCCCCCCCCCTGGAAATGACGTCACCCGCCATCCAGGACTCTGCACTGACATGCCAAGACCTGGCATGGACGCTCCAACTGAGCACACCTGACGTCCCCCGAGCACCCGGGGCAGACGACCACCAGCACCGGAGCAACCGCCCTCTTGTGCGAGAGGGAGCTGGGCTGGTCTGATAGGAAAAAACAAAAAAGTACTGCCAAAACCCCCTCCTTGGAAATAGCACAGCCCCTCTGGTTCCCCAGCAGTGCTTCCACCAAGGCAGAGGAAACACTAAAACTAATGGCATGGTGAAAGCAGCTGATTTTAAAGGGGCGATGTCACGTGGTGTTTCCTGTTAAGAGGTGAAGCTACGCTCTCTCCAAGGTGCTGTCCTGAAAGGCAAAGGGGGAAAAATGTACCGTTTATTTATAATAATATGTCGATAACTAGATTGCATTATCGCATGAGTGTTCAAAAGATCTTTAGAAATCCGTCCATTTTTTTTTTTCCAACAGTTTTTAAACTGTGTATGGCCAGCTTTACCTGCATCCTTCATAATTTGGCGAAGTTTGATAAATATTGAATCCATGGGTTCCACATTCTATATGCCCCCTAGCGAATCCTTGGTTGACCCTCTTCTATATCTACTTTTCCTTACCGTAATTTTTCCTCCTCTATTTTCTTGCTTCTTTTATTAATTGATCTCATTCTTATTTCTCGGTGTACTTGGTCTACTTTACTATTTTTTTGTTTGTTTTTAGAGGTTTGTATTCCTTGCAGGGGCGGACTGACCACTGAGCCACTCGGACACTGCCCGAGGGCCCTGGGCCACTAGGGGGCCCCATCAGGGTTGCCAGCCTCAGTAAAACCAGGGACAGTATGTATAAATCTGTTTTTTTTACATCTGTGTGTGTATACTGTGTGTACATGTATGTGTATACTGTGTGATTGTATACTGTGTGTGTGTGTGTGTGTATACTGTGTGGCCCCATAATCTCTGATTGCCCGGGGGGCCCATAATTTCCTATTGCCCGGGGGCCCCCATGAGTTATCAGTCCGCTCCCGATTCCTTGGATTAGTCATAGCACAAGCCGATCAGGGAATACCAGCCAATAACGGCTGACGGCACCCGCTGATCGGCGAGGAGGAAGACAGGATAGAGCTCTGCCCATATAAACAATGCAGAGCTCTCTCCCGTCAGCGGGGGATGTGCTGGTTTTTGTTTCCCTGCCAAGGGAATAAAAACCATTGCTTCCCTTAGCAACAGCAGCTCACAGCACACACATAAACACTAGGTAGGCACATATTTAACCCTTTGATCGCCCTAGATGCTAACCCCTTCCCAGCCAGTGACATTAGTACAGTGACAGTGCATATTTTTTTAGCACTGATCACTGTATTTGTGTCACTGGTTCCCACAAAGTGTTCACCACTATAAAGTTGCTGATTGCTGCCATTACTAGTATTAAAAAAAATAAAATAAAAAAATGCCAGTATATACTGTATCCCATAGTTTGTAGACGCTATAATGTTCACGTAAACCAACCTATATACGCTTATTGGGATTTTTTTTTTTACACCAAAGACGTAGCAGAATACATATAGGCCCACATTTGAGAAATTTGAAGAAATTCATTTTTTTCTCTATTGCATAGGTTTTATAGCAGAAATGAAAAAAAATTGTTTTTTTTTTTTCTAAAATTTTCAATTTTTTTTTTCTGTTTTTAGCGGAAAAAATAAAAAACCCAGAGGTGTTCAAATACCACCAAAAGAAAGCTCTATTTGTGGGAAAAAAAATAGACATAAATTTAGTTTGAGTATAGTGTTGCATGAACACGCAATTGTCAGTTAAATTAACAGTGCCCTTTCACAAAAAAATGACCTGGTCATGAAGGGGGTAAATCTTCTGGAGGTCAAGTGGTTAAAAAGACTTAAGCTGTGTGTGGATGGTGCCAAGTCAGCAGGCGAACATACTGTCCAGACAGAATGGGGTTGATTTACTAAAACTGGAGAGTGCAAAATTTGGTGCAGCTGTGCATGGTAGCCAATCAGCTTCTAGCTTCAACTTGTTCAACAAACCTGGAAGCTGATTGGTTTCTGTGCACAGCTGCACCAGATTTTGCACTCTCCAGTTTTAGTAAATCAACCTCACTGGATCTAATGTAGGATGCAGCTCACCCTTTCACCCTTTCTTGCACTTGTTAATCCCCACAGTATCAAATTATAACAAGAAATATTCTGATTAGTCAAATCCCAAGAAAAGAAAAAGGAAAAACACGGCGCCAGACTAATCTTATACATATAGCCTGTCAATCCCAACAAGTAGTCTGCGCTGCACCAAACATTCCCACAGTCCCTAGGTTAGCTGGGTGATTAAAGTCACCCGTCACTGTCCAAGGTTTTTGACAAATGACTCCGCCCCCCCGGTGACTCACATCTATCGGTGACAACATCAATATCCTCATTTTGTTACTCTTCTGTTAACTCTTATGCCGCGTACACACGGACGGACTTTGACAGGAAATGTTGGATATGAGCTTGTTGTCTGAAAGTCCGACCGTGTGTAGGCTCCATCGAAAATTTGCTGTCAGAATTTCCGCCAACAAAACGTTTGAAAGCAGGTTCTCAAATTTTCTGCCAACAAAACTTGTTGTCGGAAAGTCTGATTGTCTGTACACAAGTCCATCGCACAAAAGTTCACGCATGCTCGGAATCAAGCAGAAGGAGCAGCACTGGCTATTGAACTTCCTTTTTCTCGGCTCGTCGTATGTCTTGTACGTCACTGTGTTCCCACATTCGGAATTTTGGGCCAACCTTTGTGTGACCGTGTGTATGCAAGACAAGTTTGAGCCAACATCCTTCGGAAAAAAAATCCACGGTTTTGTTGTCGGAAAATCCGAACGTGTGTACGGGGAATTACACACCATCTCTTCCAAGACTGACTGTCATTTACCACCTTCCTCTCCATCCCTGAAACGTAAAATCCTCTGTGATGGTAATGTTGTAGGCCCCATGCACACTGGGCATTTAGCCTGGTTATGGTTGCCACCTGTTTCACCTGGACAGTCTCCGTGTTTTGAATAATGTATCCAGTTTTCCGTCCGCCTGAAAACCAGACACATTATTCAGACCAGACCATGGCTCCCTAAGATAGCTGGAGGGAGGATTGGGCATTCTCCTCCCTCCAGGCTGCAGGGGGGCGATAGAGAGCTGGCACTGATACTGAGAGCTCACCTAAGACCCCCTTCACACTGGGATGGGCAGACATTGACGGTAAAACACTTCTAGTTTTAGCGGCGCTATAGCGGCTGAATAAAGGGTTAAATGTGCCCGTGCAGCACCGCTGCTGAAGCACTTTGCAGGTGCTTCGGCAGCAGTGCCCATTCATTTCAGTGGGCAGGGGCAGTTTAGGAGCAGATTACCGCTCCTCCACCGCCCCAAAGATGCTGCTTGCAGGATTTTTTTAACTTCCTGCCAGCGCCTTTTCCCAGTGTGAAAGCACTCAGGCTCTCACACTGGGACTGCAGGGGAGGCATTTTTTGGGCACTTTACAGGTGCTATTTTTAGCCAAAAAGCACCTGAAAAATACCCCAGTGTGAAAGAGGTCTAAGTCTCAGCGATGCACCGCAGGGGAGTGAAGACATAGTGCCTGGAGAAAGGAAGAGAGGAAGGAGAGGCTGTTTTCTTTGCAGTTTGTGATCTGTGAGTACAGAGGGAAGGGGGGGGGGCAACCCTGATGTTTGGAGGGACACCTGATGTAAGGGGGGGGGGGATTGTGATGTGTTGAGGGACTCTCATGGGAACACCAGATGTATGGGGGGGGGGGCACCAGATGTAAGGGAGGGGGGATGCTAATGGGCACACCAGATATAAGGGGGACTGCTGATGGGGACACCAGATGTAGGAGGGGACACCAGATGCAAGGGGGGGGGGGGAACACTGATCACTGATGGGGACTCCAGATGTAAGGAAGGGGGGTGCTGATGGTCTCACCAGATGTAAGAGGGGACTGCTGATGGGGGATACCAGATGTAAGAAGGGGGGACACCAGATGTAAGGGGGGGATGCTGATGGGCACACCAGATGTAAGGGGGGGACACCAAATGTAAGGGGGGGGACACTGATGGGGACACCAGATATAAGGAAGGGGGATGCTGATGGGCACACCAGATGTAGGGGGGAATGTTTATGGGGACACCAGACGTTAAGGGGGGACGCTGATGGGCACACCAGATGTAAGGGGGGGGGGGACTGCTGATGGTGACACCAGATGTAAGGGGGGGGACACTAATAGGGACACCAGATGTAAGGTGGGGGGCGCTGATGGGGACCCCAGATGTAAGGGGGGGCGCTGATGGGGACCCCAGATGTAAGGGGGGGCTGCTGATGGGGACACCAGATGTAAGGGGAGGGGACACTGATGGGGACACCAGATGTAAGGGGAGGGGACACTGATGGGGACACCAGATGTAAGGTGTTTTTATTTTCTTTTACATGAAATATGGATGTAATTGGGCTACTTTTATGTTAAGTTAGAGAGCAATTCGGAACTTGGACTGGAAGAAATTTTTAGCAAACAATCTTCTTGAATTTTAAATCATTACGCCTGCCCTAGGTGGACATTTTTGCGTTGCAGGAATGTGCGCAAAATTGTGTGCATTTCTGCAATGCAGAATCACACAGCCCTTTTGCAGATGTGCAGCAGTGCCAACAGCCCTTTTGCAGATGTGCAGCAGTGCCATTAAGCCTTAATGGCACAACCACACACCTTGCTTTTGCACTTATTCACCTACGGCAAAACATATGGTAACAAAATACCATGCATTTTGCAGCACAATTTTTAAAAAGGTTATACGTCCATTTGTACTACATTTTGTTTTTTATTTGTTTTGTATACTACAAGAAAAGAAAAAAAACGCTGCTAAAGTGTTGGGGTTTGGCTTGAAGAAAAGGTGGCAACCTGGCATTTAGCTGGGGCCAAGGGCTCAGGTGGCCCGTCCAGCCCTTCTGCCAGCAGTCTGTCAAACACTAGAAGAGGCTGACCACTGCTGTGGCTGTACGGGGCGGGATGGTGCACCTAGCACTACAAAATGTTAGGGCAGTACGTACTGTACCCAGGGACAAATCCCCGGATCATAGTGTGCATAGTCTAAACACAGGTTCACTTTACACTGAACGCAGGGATAAGTCAATCATCTACTCCTTTAGTAAACATCTAGGAGTCATTAAAATGCATTGAAGTAACAATATTCCAAGGATGAGAAGGAGTTTGCTGACCCAAAAGTAAATATCCTCCCCCATTGTAGCAATCCTAGTGGAACCCCACACCCGCACAAAACTGGGAAAACCTGCTGGGTGTTAAAAATATAAGTGCCACCCAGACAAGGAATCTGCTTTAAGACTCCATTCACCCCACTCATTCATACCAATGCGTTTTTTTTTTCAGAAAGGCAGGACATTATTTTTAACATGGGTTCCTATGGAATCACATACACATCAATGAATTATTTGTGCCCCTGCCTTTTTGGAAAGGGTCAGGGACTTTTTTTTAAGGCTTTGTTCACACTTTTGCGTGCTGTGCGGGCTGCGTTTGCGTGGGCATGGCAGCCTATTCATTTGAATGGGCTGCCATGCCTTGCAAAACATGTCTCTGCACCTTTCCAGAAATCGCAGCCTGCACAGGAACCACACTACAGTGCGATTTCCAGTGTGGGCGGCGTGCTATTAAGATTAATGTCAGTCTTACTCTGACATTTATGGTAATACCTCACATGTTTAGCACAATTTGTTTAAACATGCGCACCCTACCCTGCACACCCTATTGGGGTGTGTACAGGGGTTCCTTTCATTTTTCAAAGTTATATTTACTTATCATTATGTAGCACCCTGGTGTTTAGGCAGGGTTGCTAACCAATTTAATTTGCCAGGTAGTAATTGTCCTGGCTAATTGTTTTGAGATCCACCGATTTCCCCCTAATTCTGGAATTGGTGCACTTGTCTCTTCTGTCACTAGGTGGCACTGTAGCTACTGACATTAGATAGACAAGGGCAAAGCAAGGACAGATTATGGATGGATGGGGTGTCTCAGCCAATTTATTTAAGCCCCTTGGCCTTTTGGGGGAGTCTATTTATTTGGGTGGAGTCAGATGATAGGGGTTCTGTGCCACCTGGAAGGATGTCTGGGTGGACGTGTGTTATGTCGCCCCGGGCTGCTAGGCCGGAAGCCTGAGGCCTATCCCGGGGACATCTGGCTGCTAGGCTGCCTGAGGCCTATCCAGGAGCAGGAGAAGCAGTGTAGGGTTGGGACTGCAGGATTGGAGTCCAACCGAGTTGAGAAGGTTCAGCCGAACAGGGAACCAGTTGTGGTCGGAGGTAGAGGGGAAGCTGTAACCTCTAAGGGACCAAGCACATTGTTACAGGAGACTACTGTGAGTAAGCTGAAGCAAGTACCTGAGCAGTTTTCTCACCAGCCGGGGACAGTGAAGAAGTGGGAAAGCATCAGCAAGTGCCAAGCCAGGGACCCAGCAAGATAGTGGGAGGGACTAGAGGGCACTATTCGACAGAACACTGGCACTGGTGGAGGAGGGGGTGATACAACTACTGGGGCTTTTTTTTACCTTAATGCAGGGAATGAAAAAAAAAGGTGAAAATGTCTTCCGTTTAGAGCCAAATGAATGTGCTGGCCATGCATCAAGATGTTCAAATAAAGGACATCAATTTCGGCAAAGCACAGAAGTGGGTTACCATACATTGTAGTGGGCTCACTGTGCACTCACAGCGCAGTAAGCAAGCTGTCAAAGACTGCTCCTACTCTCTAGTAATGATCGGGAGCCGGTAGGTCTGGCTTTTGATCATGTGACCACTGTGACAGCCTATTACAGTGGTAATGTGATTGGGCAGACTCCCCGTGTAATAGCCCAGTTAAAAAAGGGACACCAGGGTGGGGAAAGAGGCTAGCTAGCAAATGTCACTTTCAGGTTGTTGAGGAACAAGAAGTCCCATCATGCTTAAATGCTGCAACTTGTAGTTTCCAAATAGATGGAGACCTCAAATTGTCTACACATGAGTAGTTTTCCCATGTAGCTCCCAATTGTCCCCCATTTGGATGGACTATTTTAAAACCAAATGCCTCTGACGTATCGGTCTAAAATCTATGTCAAGACAACATTTTTTTCAAGTTTTGGATGAAGTGGGGAAGGATTTTTTGTGCCATGGGGCTCCCTAAATGTAGAACTTAAGGCAAAAGTTTTCTGGGTTTTTTTTGCCATTTTGGATAGAGTAAGGGAGTGTTATAATCCATGTCAATGTCTTTTTTGCGACCTGTATCCCATTGGGCAGATTTACCTGCATGAGCACAGTCATGGCGCCGGGGGAGCCGAGTGAGCACAGTCATGGCGCCGGGGGAGCCGAGTGAGCACAGTCATGGCGCCGGGGGAGCCGAGTGAGCACAGTCATGGCGCCGGGGGAGCCGAGTGAGCACAGTCATGGCGCCGGGGGAGCCGAGTGAGCACAGTCATGGCGCCGGGGGAGCCGAGTGAGCACAGTCAGGGCGCCGGGGGAGCCGAGTGAGCACAGTCAGGGCGCCGGGGGAGCCGAGTGAGCACAGTCAGGGCGCCGGGGGAGCCGAGTGAGCACAGTCATGGCGCCGGGGGAGCCGAGTGAGCACAGTCATGGTGCGGTTGGCGCCAAGGGAGCACAGTCATGGCGCCGGGGGAGCCGAGTGAGCACAGTCATGGCGCCGGGGGAGCCGAGTGAGCACAGTCATGGCGCCGGGGGAGCCGAGTGAGCACAGTCAGGGCGCCGGGGGAGCCGAGTGAGCACAGTCAGGGCGCCGGGGGAGCCGAGTGAGCACAGTCAGGGCGCCGGGGGAGCCGAGTGAGCACAGTCAGGGCGCCGGGGGAGCCGAGTGAGCACAGTCAGGGCCCCGGGGGAGCCGAGTGAGCACAGTCAGGGCGCCGGGGGAGCCGAGTGAGCACAGTCAGGGCGCCGGGGGAGCCGAGTGAGCACAGTCAGGGCGCCGGGGGAGCCGAGTGAGCACAGTCAGGGCGCCGGGGGAGCCGAGTGAGCACAGTCAGGGCGCCGGGGGAGCCGAGTGAGCACAGTCAGGGCGCCGGGGGAGCCGAGTGAGCACAGTCAGGGCGCCGGGGGAGCCGAGTGAGCACAGTCAGGGCGCCGGGGGAGCCGAGTGAGCACAGTCATGGCGCCGGGGGAGCCGAGTGAGCACAGTCATGGCGCCGGGGGAGCCGAGTGAGCACAGTCAGGGCGCCGGGGGAGCCGAGTGAGCACAGTCAGGGCGCCGGGGGAGCCGAGTGAGCACAGTCAGGGCGCCGGGGGAGCCGAGTGAGCACAGTCAGGGCGCCGGGGGAGCCGAGTGAGCACAGTCAGGGCGCCGGGGGAGCCGAGTGAGCACAGTCAGGGCGCCGGGGGAGCCGAGTGAGCACAGTCAGGGCGCCGGGGGAGCCGAGTGAGCACAGTCAGGGCGCCGGGGGAGCCGAGTGAGCACAGTCAGGGCGCCGGGGGAGCCGAGTGAGCACAGTCAGGGCGCCGGGGGAGCCGAGTGAGCACAGTCAGGGCGCCGGGGGAGCCGAGTGAGCACAGTCAGGGCGCCGGGGGAGCCGAGTGAGCACAGTCAGGGCGCCGGGGGAGCCGAGTGAGCACAGTCAGGGCGCCGGGGGAGCCGAGTGAGCACAGTCAGGGCGCCGGGGGAGCCGAGTGAGCACAGTCAGGGCGCCGGGGGAGCCGAGTGAGCACAGTCAGGGCGCCGGGGGAGCCGAGTGAGCACAGTCAGGGCGCCGGGGGAGCCGAGTGAGCACAGTCAGGGCGCCGGGGGAGCCGAGTGAGCACAGTCAGGGCGCCGGGGGAGCCGAGTGAGCACAGTCAGGGCGCCGGGGGAGCCGAGTGAGCACAGTCAGGGCGCCGGGGGAGCCGAGTGAGCACAGTCAGGGCGCCGGGGGAGCCGAGTGAGCACAGTCAGGGCGCCGGGGGGGGGAGCCGAGTGAGCACAGTCAGGGCGCCGGGGGAGCCGAGTGAGCACAGTCAAGGCGCCGGGGGAGCCGAGTGAGCACAGTCAGGGCGCCGGGGGAGCCGAGTGAGCACAGTCAGGGCGCCGGGGGAGCCGAGTGAGCACAGTCAGGGCGCCGGGGGAGCCGAGTGAGCACAGTCAGGGCGCCGGGGGAGCCGAGTGAACACAGTCAGGGCGCCGGGGGAGCCGAGTGAGCACAGTCAGGGCGCCGGGGGAGCCGAGTGAGCACAGTCATGGCGCCGGGGGAGCCGAGTGAGCACAGTCAGGGCGCCGGGGGAGCCGAGTGAGCACAGTCATGGTGCGGTTGGCGCCAAGGGAGCACAGTCATGGCGCCGGGGGAGCCGAGTGAGCACAGTCATGGCGCCGGGGGAGCCGAGTGAGCACAGTCATGGCGCCGGGGGAGCCGAGTGAGCACAGTCAGGGCGCCGGGGGAGCCGAGTGAGCACAGTCAGGGCGCCGGGGGAGCCGAGTGAGCACAGTCAGGGCGCCGGGGGAGCCGAGTGAGCACAGTCAGGGCGCCGGGGGAGCCGAGTGAGCACAGTCAGGGCGCCGGGGGAGCCGAGTGAGCACAGTCAGGGCGCCGGGGGAGCCGAGTGAGCACAGTCATGGTGCGGTTGGCGCCAAGGGAGCACAGTCATGGCGCCGGGGGAGCCGAGTGAGCACAGTCATGGCGCCGGGGGAGCCGAGTGAGCACAGTCATGGCTCCGGGGGAGCCGAGTGAGCACAGTCATGGCGCCGGGGGAGCCGAGTGAGCACAGTCATGGCGCCGGGGGAGCCGAGTGAGCACAGTCATGGCGCCGGGGGAGCCGAGTGAGCACAGTCATGGCGCCGGGGGAGCCGAGTGAGCACAGTCATGGCGCCGGGGGAGCCGAGTGAGCACAGTCAGGGCGCCGGGGGAGCCGAGTGAGCACAGTCATGGTGCGTTTGGCGCCAAGGGAGCACAGTCATGGTGCGGTTGGCGCCAAGTGAGCACAGTCATGGTGCGGTTGGCGCCAAGTGAGCACAGTCATGGTGCGGTTGGCGCCAAGTGAGCACAGTCAAGGTGCTAGGGATGCTAAATGATCATAGTCATGGTGCTGGGGATGCTAAATGATTATGGTCATGGTGCTGGAGAGCCAAAGGGTCACAGCCATGGTGCTGCGGACAGAAAATGATCATAGTCATAGTTTTGAAGTGCCTAAAAAAAATGCCTTGAAAGGATTATATTAATAATAATAATAAAAAAAATTTACAGCACAATGCTAAATACTAAAAAATAATAATAATAATAATAATAATCTTTTATTATTTCGTGTTGTGCTGTAAATATTATTAATATCATCCTTTATTTTTTAGTCTTGTCTTTTAAATATCATTATTATTAATAAAAAATAATAGTGCTTTAAATAATAAAAGGGTACAAACTCAAAACAACATAGTCTGAAAACCTAGGTTGTTGTTGAGTGATCATTCCCTTTTTCTCTCAATGAGAATAATACCTACACTGCACGTGCACTATACTGTACGTTGGATGAGTAAAGACAAAAACTAACCTCAGGTTCTGGGGATGTGGCTGCCCAATAGGGCATGAACAAATCTCTATTGTTTGTTGTTCCCAGTGACAGATCAGCTTGTGTGTGGCTAACCTATGACACATAAAAAACAAACAGGAGATCCCATTGGGCTCGGCTCCACGTGCAATTTTCAAATGCTAAATGATAAGAAGTTACCCTTTTTGCTGACAAAATTGGGAACAAAAATTAAATCAGTGTAAGGCCCCATTTACACTTGCAAATGGGGCAGTTTGTGATTAGGGGCTACATTGTAAGCAGTGGGAGGCTGACAGTTTCTGCAGCTTTTCGTGGCCACTTGCACATAAATCGCTCAAGGACAGTCTGCGTCCAGGGCCGATCATTCGCCATTTTTTTCTATGCGCATGCATAGAGGTGCATTAGGCAGGTGCATTGTCATGCATCAACGTGCATTTCCTTTCTGCAGTGATGTGTCTTGACGCATGTTTTTCAAAGTGTTTTTGAGTGTAGAATTTGGAGTGAATAGAGCAGCCTTTCACAAAGTCTTGATAATACTGTTACCAACGCATCAAAGTCTTATATTCGTTTTGGTGCGCTGCCATTTACTTCTATGGGCCTCCTAATGCACTGAAACACAGAAAACAGGTCATATTTTTCAAAACACTCTGTACTGCAGGGCTGAGATGGGAAGGAATGCTATTTTTATTATGGGGAAGTTGGACAGTTGATTTGCCTGGGTGTTCTGACCCCCTGGCTTCAGTAATGTCTACAGTAAGTCACTGACCAAAATCAGGGATACAGACCGATAAAGTCAAGAGTCTTTACCTGCATGCTTGTTGTGGGTCAGTGACTCAAAGTATTGAAGTATTTTTGGAAGGAGAAGCCAGCAATGGCTTCTCGCAGGAAGTGTCAGTTCTTAGACTACTGATAGAAGTCATGCAATAACCTGTACAGTTCCATGCCGTATCCCTCATGTTGGAACACAGACAGACACTTACTCTACAGAAGGCCAATGTTACAGGACAACAAATGACACCATGAAACTACATCAGGGTTCTCCAAGCTGCTTTCTAAACAAAGGGCCAGTTTACTGTCTTCAGACTTTGGGGGGTGGACTGTAGTTAATAGTAGAAAATGCCCTGGCATAAGTGGGAGCAAACAAAGCCCCATTATTGGTTGAATACATGTTTATTGAGTTTCAACGTAAAAACAGTTCAATTTAATAAAAGGAATCAAGGAGTAGTAACCAATGACTATCAGTGGGAGGAATAGTGCCCCCCATCGTCGGTGTCAGTGGGAGGAATAGTGCCCCCCATCGTCGGTGTCAGTGGGAGGAATAGTGCCCCCCCATCGTCGGTGTCAGTGGGCGGAATAGTGCCCCCCATCGTCGGTGTCAGTGGGCGGAATAGTGCCCCCCCATCGTCGGTGTCAGTGGGCGGAATAGTGCCCCCCCATCGTCGGTGTCAGTGGGCGGAATAGTGCCCCCCCATCGTCGGTGTCAGTGGGCGGAATAGTGCCCCCCCATCGTCGGTGTCAGTGGGCGGAATAGTGCCCCCCCATCGTCGGTGTCAGTGGGCGGAATAGTGCCCCCCCATCGTCGGTGTCAGTGGGCGGAATAGTGCCCCCCCCATCGTCGGTGTCAGTGGGCGGAATAGTGCCCCCCCCATCGTCGGTGTCAGTGGGCGGAATAGTGCCCCCCCATCGTCGGTGTCAGTGGGCGGAATAGTGCCCCCCCATCGTCGGTGTCAGTGGGCGGAATAGTGCCCCCCATCGTCGGTGTCAGTGGGAGGAATTATGCCCCATCATTGGTGTCAGTGGACGGAATAGTGCCCCAAGGGGCAGATAAAAGAAAGCAAAAATCCCCCAGGCCACAGTTTGGAGACCATTGAACTACATGATCAATGCACATCTTTACATAGTAAGATAGCTAAATCTGGTTAAAAAACAAAAACACACACACACACGTCCATACAGTTTAACACACACACACACACACACACACGGTGCAGGTAGGAAGGATTAGAATGCATTTCATAGGTGTGCACAGCCAAGTGCATTAGGGTTTGCACCCCAAATGTATTAAAACATGGATGGTGTTATTAGGGCATTGGATGGTGTCAGTAAAGCAGTGTCAGTCGTTTTTTTTTTTTATTTGTTGTTTTTTATTTTTTTTTTTAGGAGCCCCGTTGGGGGGCTTTGGTGAAATAGCAGGGGGAATCTGCGCCGTATGGGTTGATTAGGGTGTGCCCAGGCACACCCCCTGCCCACGCCTATGATGCATTGAAACCTTTTTTCTAACCATATCTGGGTTTATCTGGATCCAGTTAAAGAATTTGTGTCAGTCTGTAAGAAAAGCGTATATAATAGCTCACATGTATATCTGTAGTTTGAGGCAGTGAAAGAAATTGGCGTTCCCTTAACTGGTTCATTGACGGCAATGGGAATGCAGAAAGTTCACGAATTGTAACACCTATCTGAAAAGCCTCTGATGGAAGCAATTTGTAACCCTCACCTGGATGCAAGAGAACGGCTGCTTCCACCTCATAGGCTTTGTGACAGGTCCCATTAAAATTTCTGACGTTAGCTACTTAAAATAACAAGCTGCTCTTGGATAACCTCTCCTTTCAGCAAGCTTTTGGCATTCTGAGACTTGTAGTTCCCCTACAGCTGTAGAGCCACCGGTTGCCTGCTTTCGCACATACAAATAACATATTAGCTGCCTACCTGTTGGGCTCCGCAGTAGAACAATGCGTCATCTTCTCTCCAGGTCTCTTCACATCTTTCATCCAGGTAAAGCAGAACTCAGGTGAGACAACCACTCCCAGCACAGCCAGGCAGCCCTGGGCAAAGTTCAGCAGTCCTTCCTCCTCTCTCTCCCCAGTATCGGTCAGGTTTACTTACACCTGTTAGTTGTGCATAGAGGACCTTCCCTGCAGTGTGGGTGACATCAGCCTGTTGTCACTGATAAAATATATTAAACTGATTTCCATAGGCAGCTCCTTCCCTTCCCCTGCAGGTGTGGCCACTGAGCAGGTGAGCCTATGGTGTAACACAATAACCTCATACATAACTCCCCAACCTTCCAGGACTAGGAGGAGGAAACAGATCACCGTTTGTAGAATTCAATCCTTGCCTGCCACACACAGATTCAAAACACAACCGCTGTTTCAAAATGCAGCAATCGCATTCTGCACACTAAAACATAGATATACACTGGCCCAAAATAATTTGAATGAATTACAATATTATAGTATCAATGAATGTGATGATATGTATTGTATACTGGTACTGGTGGCAAATAAAAAAAAAAACAAAACAAATGCTGGAGTAATATGTAAATCTACAATCTACAAACACCATCTTACTAGTGACCAGGGGCGTTGCTAGGTCTACAAAAGATCTGGGGCTAGAGCTCATAGCAGCGTAGTAAAGAAAGTCATACGCTTGGGCGGGCATACACATGTATATACAGTAATATACATGTGTGTATATATATATCCCCAGAGAGCCCCCCATTTATATCAGTGTCCCTAGAGAGCCCCCCTTACATCAAGGTCCCCAGAGAGCCCCTCCTTACACCAGGGTCCCCAGAGAGCCTCCCTTACATCAGGGTCCCCAGAGAGCCCCTCCTTACATCAGAGTCCCCAGAGAGCCTCCCCCTTGCATCAGTGTCCCCAGAGAGCCCCCCTTACATCAGGGTCCCCAGAGAGCCCCTCCTTACATCAGAGTCCCCAGAGAGCCTCCCCCTTGCATCAGGGTCCCCAGAGAGCCCCCCACTTACATTAAGGTCCCCAGAGAGCCTCCCCTTTGCATCAGGGTCCCCAGAGAGCCTCCCCCTTGCATCAGGATCCCCAGAGAGCCCCTCCTTACATCAGAGTCCCCAGAGAGCCTCCCCCTCGCATCAGGGTCCCCAGAGAGCCCCCACTTACATTAGGGTCCCCAGAGAGCCCCCCACTGACATTAGGGTCCTCAGAGAGCCTTCCCCTTGCATCAGGATCCCCAGAGAGCCTCCCTTCCCCTTGGGAACCCCTGCAGAGACTTGGGGCTATGGGCCCCAGATTCGGGGCTGTAGCCCCAAAAGCCACCCCCTAGCGACACCACTGCTAGTGGCCTTCCTTATTTGGGCACAGATACAGGTGGGAATAAGGGATCCAACACTCCACCCCCCCAAGAGCATCTCCAGGAACTAGGCAGTAGCTATTGGGGTCCCTAGAGATTGGTACCCAGGGCACGTGTCACATATCCATAGGCGTGCGCAGAGGTGGGGGGTGCCTGGGCACACCCTAATCACTTAGTGCTGATTCCCTCTACTGCCTGGACTTTCCCCCATGTTGCTTGCTTACCCCCCCCCACTGCAGTGCTGCTGGCTTCCCTTCTCTCCCCCCGGCTGCTGCAGGGGATGTTTCAGCATGGAGAGTGGGGAGGGGCTAGGAAATATATCATTTACCGGCCCCTTCCTTTTTCAAATAAACACAGTGAATACACTCACTCACTCACTGTGTTCAATCATAACTGAAGCTTAGTAAACTGTTTCCTATGCTTCAGTTTGTGAACTTTGGTCGCGCATAGTGTCAGAGGCGTAGCAGTGGCAGAGGACTGTGTCTGTGTCCAGACTCTCGAATGAATGGAAGCAAGCAAACATTTATTGATGGGCGCTGGTATGCTGCATTAATGGGCGCTGGTAGGCTGCATTTTATGGGCGCTGGTGAGGCTTCATTTGATGGGCGCTGGAGAGGCTGCATTTGATGGGCGCTGGTAGGCTGCATTTGATGGGCACTGGAGAGGCTGCATCTGATGGGCGCTGGTAGGCTGTATCTGATGGGCGCTGGTAGGCTGCATTTGATGGGCGCTGGTGAGGCTTCATTTGATGGGCGCTGGGGAGGCTGCATTTGATGGGCACTGAAGAGGCTGCATTTGCTGGAGAGGCTGCATTTGATGGGCGCTAAAGAGGCTGCATTTGATGGGCGCTGAAGAGGCTGCATTTGATGGGAGCTGGAGAGGTTGCATTTGATGGGCACTGAAGAGGCTGCATTTGATGGGCACTGGAGAGGCTGCATTTGATGGGCGCTCGAGAGGCTGCATTGGTGGGCGCTGGTGAGCTGCATTTGATGTGCGCTTCATTAAAAAGGTGGGTTATACATGAACAGGGCAAAAGGGGTGGAGTCTGGGGTGGAGCCAAATGAGGTTACGCCTAGGGTGTCAAAACTCTTTGCACCAGCCCTGCATGAAGTATACCGTGTTAGAACACATTTTTGACAATCATTTCTATGGGGCCCACCTCTTATGGTGATGAGTTAAGCCCCGTACGCTCGGGCAGACATTTGCCAGTTCCATAAAATGTCTGACATTCTGCACATGTGTATGTCAGACGTGCATTCTGGAAAACCAGCATCCAACTGACTCCCGGTCAGCGCTCTCAGCCAATGGCAGAGATTGCTGATTGGAGTGTTCTGATGGGGGATTCGTCCCCCTGTCAGAACACAATAGCTCAGCAGGGGAGATCGCTGAACTAAATTTGCATGGTTAGTACAGCGGTGCCAACTGAAGCTGACAGTTTTTTTTTTCTCCTTCAACCTAATAGTGTGTGCCTGGCTTTTAGTTCAGGAAGGCTGTGATTTTCCACAATACACAGTGCTGCTTCTCAGACATATGAATAGGTCTAATCTGTATAACAATCCTAGGATTGCTGCGGGTTCACTGCAGTAGGTGACTGCAATGCACTGCTACAGGCTGCTTACTGTAGATGTTAAAGCAGTCTCAGATTTCGGGCAGGGTTTATGTTGATTATATAGATAAACAAAAGGAATCCAATTAGTGCCAAACAATGATTGTAGTGTGTTGAGTCTATGTCCCCATATTTCTTCCTGGTTGTGCAACATTTCTAATCCTCTCCTGAACCTGTGAAGTTTCTTCTTAGGCCAAATCTTAGGACTAGGAACTGTAATAGGATTCCGTGATGTTGTTGTTGCTTTCAAGATGGTCAGTAGAAGTGCAACTGCCACTTATCTTCACTTCTCAGCTGTAGAGGCAAAGGCTAGTGCCAAGGGCATTGCTAGGGGTTTTCATTTTGGGGGTAGATCGGGCATACCTACCAACTATCCCTGATTTTGAGGGACTGTCCCTGATTTGGAGCAATGTCCCTCATTTTGGTCTGATCGATATAGTTGTATATAAAATGCACTTTTTATCTTTCAAAAAGTGTTTCCCAGTGCTAAACCTTTCATCCAATTTATAAATTGCTGCATTTGTACATTTTAAAAGCCAATATAAAGGAATAGTAGTGGTAAAAAAAGCACTCGTAGTTTTAATTAACCTTTTTTTTTTAGGATAATTCTCATTTAAGGGGGTGTGGCAGGGGGCGTGTCCTATGCCTACATACATTTGCTAGTAGGTGTCCCTCATTCCCATCTCAAAATGTTGGGAGGTATGGATCGAGTGGAGTTTGAAAGAGGCTCAATATCATTGAGACATTTAAAAATCATTTTTGGAGATGAAAGAAGAAATGTGTAAGTTGCAGGATGATATTTTTCTTGTTCTTCACCTAAAGGTTGGTGGAGTTCCTGCTCCCATTGAGAGCTGTAAGTTGGTTTTTCAGAAAACTTATATTGCAGTTGTGAGATGCTATATGAAGTAGGTTGTAGAAGGGATAGCAGTTCTTCTATGGGATTGAGATTTAGTAGAGTGTAGTGGTTTTGGGTGGAATTGAATGAAGTGTGGCAAATGAAGATGCCTCCAGTCGTCCAGGGCTTGTTGAATTTCACTTCTCACAGGGTCTTGGAAGGATTTGGTTTCGGAGCTGGTGTAAAAATGGTGTAGGAGAAGTTGATGAGCTAGTGACTACTGTTGAAAGTCTTGATCATGCAGTCCCAGGGAAAGTATAATAGGTTCAATAAGTACTCCTCTGTGTAGCGGGTTTGGTTGAGTTCCTGCTCCCACTGAGAGATATAAAGAAAACTCATATTGCATTAGCGTTTTGTAGAAATATAAGATACTATATGAAGGAGGTTGTAGACCTCAGTCCTCAGTTCTTTTATGGGACTTAGATCTGGTAAAGTGTGCAGTGGTTTGCATTGGAGTTGAATGAAGTGTTGCAATTCAAGATGTCTCCAGAAACCAGGTCTTGTGGAATTTCACTTCTGAGAAGCTCTTGGAAGGGTTTGGTTTTGAAGCTGGTGTGAAAATGATGAAGATGGGTGTAGTCCCATCTCACCAGTGTGGATTTAGTTAATAGGGAGGATTTTGGGGAACTTTTTTTCAGCCATTTAGGGATGTATATGGTGGTTGAAAGTTCTGTGTTGCTCAGTTTTTTTCCTTTCTCAACCTTTTTACAACAATAAACCCTTAAAATAATTTTCTTGGGCCTTATGGTACATTAGTATGATTCGTAAGTTTGGATATAATAATAAAAAAGAATGTGGTGTACCGCAAGTATTTGATACAATCTGCCACTCCTAACTTCTCAAGGAAACCCCTATCAACCTCTGGAGAAGCCCTAACCTTTCAAAAAGAACATGTCCAGGTTGACCTCTAAGCTACAATCTTGTTCATCTAGGATAGTGAAGAATGGTTTCCAATTTGGACAGTAGGTCAACATCAACAGCTGCTACAGCCCATGTGACCTGGCACTGCCAATGGCAACTTTCAGTACAGTATACTCTCATAGCTCAATACATTATTCTTAGAAAAAAATTAATGCAAGTCATTGGGTAAAATGTAATGCCAGTAGACAACCAAATCAATCAAATCAATAATAATGACAAGCTCTGTGTGTTTTTTGCAACAGTTGTAAACTGTCAGTATTTTTATTTTCAGATATTTCCCAGTTCCCGTTATTTCCTACACAGTATTTTTAATCTCATGAAAATCCATACTTCAGTGTCACAGCAAGTTCTGACACTATAAAATGAGCAGTGATGACAGCTAGTTGTACATAAAATTAATTGATTATGTGCAGTTCGAATTTATTCACTATAAATATTTTACAGCCAAAAGTAATCATAATTTTATGAGCCGTGGGGTGACTCAAGAATGAAAACATGGGAGGTCCTCTCATTAAACATGTCTAAAGTCTGAAATGCCTGTGGAATTTTTATTTAAATTCACTGAATAGGCATGAGCATGCATTGGTCATTATTGGAAACATAGAACCCTAGTCTAGTTCAAAGATTGTGATTTTTAAATAAAAAAAAATAGTGAAGTGGCTAACATATTTATATTGCAAAATTATAAATTAACATACTTTCCTTTGCTTGTCGATGGAGAGTGGTCTACACTGAAATTCGCTACTTTGCATCACTGCATCATAATAACTGATAGAGCAGTGGTCATCAACCCTGTCCTCAGGGGCCACTAACAGGCCAGGTTTGCAAGATAACTGAAATGCATCACAGGTGAAATCATTTGCTGCTCGGTGATTGCAGTATTCTAGTCTGCATCTCCCCAAGGTAATACATAAAACCTGGCCTGTTAGTGGGCCCTGAGGACAGGGTTGATGACCACTGTGATAGAGCGTGGAAAGCTCCCTCTGTATTGTTTTATCTCAGGATTTTTTTGCCTGGTTCTAGCATTCTCAGTTATATTGAGGAGCACTGGCCACACACTCGAACAAAGATTTGAATTTCTGCACCTGATCTTTAGAGGTGTAGCACTTATTCTTGAAGGAGCTGCTGGTTTATAATGGGTACTCTAATGCCGTTCTATGTACTACTCAGCAATGCAGAGGCACACCAGTGACAATCATTTTTGTTTTTTTGTCTGACTTTTGTCTTTGTGTAGTTTATTTGCTCAACCAACTAGAGGAAAGACAGGATACTCAAAAACAGCAAAAATATCCCAGGCCTTCTTATGCCAGCAAGAAAAATGGATGGTGGCCCAAGGTTCTTCAGAAGCAGATTTCAAATAACATTAGATCATTTAGGAGCAACTGCTGGTGGTCCTAGAATTTTCAGTAGTATCCTCCCAATCCGAAATAATCCTCTGACCCTATTAAAGTGGTCATAGATACCTTAAAGAGCTAATTCTCCATTCAATATCCATCTGGCAGCAGCTTTCCCAAGATCTCTTGGACATTTTTCTGCATAGCAGACCCCTCTGAAGATACTCCAGACCAGCAGCCATCTCCCTGATCCTCATAGCCCTTGGTTCAGGCACCTGCCTGGGACAATGCCCCAGAAAAAGCTCTCCCCATTGTGGCATCCACTCCAGGCAAAGCCTTATATAGACCAGCTTAGATACTGTGAGCCTTGGCTCAGGCACCTGGCTTGGACCATGCCCCAGAAAAAGAGCTCTCCATTGTGGCATCCACTCCAGGCAAAGCCTGGTAGGCAAGGACAAAGACTTCCAATGGCTTCCGTTGCAGGCAAAGCCTGGGAAGCACGGATCCTTCTAGAAGTTTTTCCTAATATTTATCCTTTACTCCCAGCTCACATCCCAGGATTATAGCCCTCAGTCATTGGGCAAAGCAGATCATTATTTATAATTATGCTTTGTGCACATTGCTTTGTACACTGGTCCAAATCATTTGGTGGATGGGGGATTATAGTGTGGGGTTGTTTTTCAGGGGTTGGGCTTGGCCCCTTAGTTCCAGTGAAGGGAACATTTAAGGCGTCAGCATACCAAGACATTTTGGACAATTTCATGCTCCCAACTTTGTGGGAACAGTTTAGGGATGGTCCCTTCCTGTTCCAACATGACTGTGCACCAGTGCACAAAGCAAGGTCCATAAAGACATGGACGAGCGAGTTTGAGGTGGAGGAACTTGACTGACCTGCACAAACTGACCTCAACCGATAGAACATCTTTGGGATAAATTAGAACGGAGACTGCGAGCCAGGCCTTCTCATTCAACATCAGTGCCTGACCTCACAATTGCGCTTCTGGAAGAATGGTCAAACATTCCCATAGACACACTCCTAAACCTGGTGGACAGCCTTCCCAGAAGAGTTAAAGCTGTTATAGCTCCAAAGGGTGGGCCAACTCAATATTGCAGACATCCCAAACTGCAAAAACTCATCACAGGGAGGTGGCAAACTCAATTCAGGGAGGTGGCGCTTCGCGCCCGCAAACGACACCCCCACCCGCGGCAAAATATTATTTAAATCACTTTCTCAATATTTTTTCGCAGTGCTTCTGGGGAAGTGGGTGGAGATGGGTGTCAGTAGACGGTGTCAGTAGTTTTTTACTTTTAATAATTGATTTTTTTACATTTTAATTTGTTTTTAATTTTTTTCACAATGCTTTTTTTTAATTTTTTTACACTTTTTCATTTTTTAGAATTTTTTTACAATATCTTATTTTTTTTTTTTTTTTTTTTTTGGGGGGGCGGCTTTGGTGAGATGTCAGGGGTCTAAACAGACCCCTGACATCTCCCCTTTGAAACAAACAAAGGGACTGAGGACACACATTCTCCAGTCCCTTTTCTCAGCACTAAAGATGAATGAACAGGAGACAGAGGCTCCTGTCCATTCATAAACTGAGCAGAGTAAACACAGTTTACTCTGCTCAGTAATCACAGGACACAGGAGCGATCTCGCTCACTGTGTCCTATTACTAGTCCCCCCCCCACAGCCAGCAAAGAGGAGAAGAGGGGAGCCGGTTGTGGGGGACAGAAAAGGACATGAGGGGACGGGGGAGGAGTACACAGAGAAGCTGGGGATGATCGGTGCGCAGCATGAGGGACAGCCGCTGCACCGATCATTCCCGGGAGATGGGGAGGCACTTGCGGGTGTGCGGGAGCCACCGCAGAGTCTCCCGCACCTTCCGGGAGACTTGAGATGTCTGATATTGAAACCTAAGGACTAAGACTAGGATGACATCAAAGTTCATGTGCGTGTAAAGGCAGGCGTCACAATACTTTTGACAATATAGTGTGTGTGTGTGTATATATATATATATATATATATATATATATATATATATATATATATATTACAGAGACTGCAGCAAGAGGAATAATAAGTCTCCCTGAAGGGAAGCTGGTCAAATTCTAGATAAGTTAGGCTGGCCATAGATGAATCAGTCATTTTGTTCAGCCTGTGATATGACTGAAAAAAAAAAGAGGGAATTCCCCCATCCACACAAGTGAGGTGGATGAAGGAATCCTCCCTGCTGTGTTATTGTATTCTGACAGCGTAGACCCCTCCACTGTCAGAATACACCGATCAGCACAGCAGCCGATTAGCTGCAGCCACTGATCAATTTAAATTTGAAAAACATTTAGTTTGACAAAAGTCAATTGTTATATTGATTTCTGTTGAGCGAGAGTGACCACAGATGGATCAAAGTTCGTCCAGCTGAAGCTCAATCCATCTACAGTATGGCCAGCTTCAGTAAACATGCAACTCATGCTTTGGTTAACAGTAAAAGTTTTTATGGCCCGGAGGCGAGCATGTTGCTGTTGTTGTTTATGGTGAGTTTAACTTTGTGACCAGAAGGTCTCCATGGTAACGCAGGAAAGACATACGCCTCTTAATGTGCTGCAATTAGCAACCACCCGAGGCACTTAGTGACTGTTGTCAACCTTTTGTGACTAATTAAATGTCACAGATTGCACTAATCTTTTTATCAGCCCAATTTACGTATTACAAACCCACCTGACGACTATTGACAGGAACACATAAATCTATTAATTTGATGCGTTATAGTCGGGGTGTGCGAGTGGTGACCGCACGTTCGTGTGACTTTTCATCCAAATAACTTTCTCAGCGACTTGTTACTTCCTGATGGATGGCTCAGGCTTTTCAGGAACTTGTCAGTTTTAATACAATCATTCGTACAGTCATTCTTCATTGTCATGTAGACATGTGCAGAAGGAAAAAAATGTGTTTAGTTTAGTTTCGATTCGTTTAGTTATTTCCATAAATTCGGTTAGTTAAATTAGTTTCATTTGTTTTAGGAACTTGTTTCTTTTATTCGTTTTCAAATCGAAAAGTTTTCGAATAGTTTTCGAATTCGAATAGTTTTCCAATTTCCAAAAAGAATAAAATAGAATAGAAAAAAAAGGAATAGAATAGAAAAAAAAAAAACATTTTTTTTTCTATTCCTTTATTTTCTATTCTATTTTATTCTCTTTGGAAATTGGAAAACTATTAAAATTCAAAAAGTTTTCTAATTCGAAATTGAAAACTTTCTGAATTCGAAAACTATTCGAATTCAAATTTTTCGTCTGAATTTTTTTTTCATTATTTCGGATTTGTTTAAATTCGGGACTATTCTAATTCGGATAAACCTGAACTTCCGAATAATGAAAATTAGTCGGAATTTTAATTTGCATCAAATCTAAACGCACATGTCTATTGTCATGTGTCATCTGAGCATGTATGTCAGGGATTGTGGATTGGCATTGGCTTCGGTATCTTCCTGCGCAGGAAGAATATATTATGTATTAAAATACTGCAAACTAATTGCAATAGCAGCTAAGCCTCTCCAATGTGCATATTGAGTGTCAAAACCATGACATATAGGACATGTATGACTTAAATGGGCGTTCACTATAAGCTCATAGACTCTGCATGTATCGCGAAAACTCGCTTTTTCAGGAGCTTGATAAGGAGAGAAAGAGGCAGTCAATGATTGTAGCTATTTGTGATAGTATATAGTGTGTGTATATATATATATATATATATATATATATATATATATATATATATATATATATATATATTTTATACGTGGCGAAAAAAAGCCAAGCTCCCCTGACCTTGTGCCATACTCACACAGGTACTCATTGATGGCCCTCTGCTGTGTGTGCAGCCGCTACAGCATTGCCAACGTTGAGTTCAACCTGGTGGGCATGTCACAAAGGAGGTGGTTGGTGGGCAGGTTGCATTCCCTTTGAATGTCAGCCAGCCGAGCATTGGCATTGTATGACCGGCGGAAATGACCACAGACTTTTCTGGCCTGCCTCAGGAGATCCTGTAAGCCTGGGTTCCTAACCACTGTACCACCAAATTCAGGACGTGTGCCAAACATGGAGCAAGGGTCAAGTCAGAGGGCGGAGAGAAGGTTGGTGCCATTGTCGCATACAACCATTCCTGGCTGAAGCTGGGGTGGCGTCAACCAACTCAAAGCCTGCCCCTGCAGAGCTGACAGAATCTCTGCACCAGTGTGGCTCCTGTCCCCTAGGCAGACCAACTCAAGCACCGCATGGCATCTTTTATCCTGACTGCTTGCGTAGCCTTTTGAACGCTTACGGAGCACCACTGGTTTAAAGGACAAATCTGCAGAAGAGGCCATAGAGGAAGAAGACGAGGAGGGGTGGAGGAGAGAGCTGTGGCAGAATCACCACTAGCATTTTGGAGGCATGGTGGTGGAACAAGCTCGAACAACACCGAACCCTGTCCTGCATCCTTCCCAGCTGCCAGCAGAGTTACCCAGTGTGCCGTGAAGGAAAGGTAACGTCCCTCCCCATGCCTGCTGGACCATGAGTTAGCATTAATATGCACCTTACTGCTGACCGCCCTGTCCAACTAGGCCAAAACATTGCCTTCCACATGCCAGTAGAAAGCCTGAATGGCCTTCCGTGAAAAGAAATTGCGTTTTAGAACCTGCCACTGAGGTACAACACATTCCACAAATTCATGAAAGGGGCAGAGTTTACCAGCTGAAAAGGCAGCAGTTGCAGTGCAGTGCAAACAATTTGTCCAAGCTAGCATTTAGATGCTGAGCATGTGGATGGCTGGGATCGAATTTCTTTTTATGGTTCAGCAACTGGGGTAGGGAAATTTGCCTGCTCAAATCAGATGGTGGTGTACTGCTAGCAGATTGGCTGCAAGAACTTGGGATACCTATTGCTATACCTTCATTCCTCTCAGTGCAGGTTTTTGAGAGGACTGGAGGTATAGTAGGGCTGGAGATCCCAGATGAGGAGAAAGGAGAAGTCTGCCTTTTTCTTTGATGTGGGTCTTTCAAGTGCTGTTGCCAACGGACTGCATGGCCATATGTCTGGTCAAGCATGTGGTGCCCAAGCGGCTGCTGTTCTGGCCACGCTTGATCCGCTTCAGACATAGATTTCAAACAGCAACGATGCGATCTGCTGTACACGTGTCGAAAAAGGCTCACACCAAGGAAGCGGGGGGTCAGCAGCGCCCTGCCCCTGCAGAGCTCTGCAGTGTGATGCAATAGGGTGGCTGCCCTTAAGCTGCCCCCTAGAGGACATCCTGCCTCGTTGGAGTTGTGCCTGCTCCTCCTCCCTTCTCTCAGGTTCCCAAGTACAGTCAGTGACCTCATTATCCCCTCCCTCCTCGTCACTGGAGGAAACTTGGCAGTATGCTACAGCTGGGGGAACATGACTGCCAGTTTCTTGTCCTTCTTGGGCACGCCCTTTCTCTAGGCTCACGTTACTCCCTTCTTCAACCTGGGAACCAACATCAGAGCCTTCAAATCACTGTGCATCCTCCAGCAGCATGTACCCAACACTGTGGTTGAATAATTTTGGGGACTCCTCCATGCATGATGGTGGGGCTACGGAAGGAGTGACTGTGGACAAGGAGCTAGTGGAATAGGCCGTTTTGGCAGCTGCGTTGGAAGGCAAACTACTCTGACCCTGGGTGACAGAGGATGGGGAGGATGAGGAAGGCTTTGTTATCCACTCCACCAACTCTTCTGCATGTTCTGGCTCAATAACATGGCCAGCAGCAGAAAAAAAAGACAAGCGTGCCCCACGGCCACCTGTAGAGGATGCACCATGTCCACGACCAGCACTGTTGACTGTACACGCAGAGGCTGTTTGCCCTCTTTTAGGGGCCTGTGAGCATCTACCTCTCCTTGGTGGCCTTCCGAACATGATGTATATTTTGTTTTGCAACACCACACTACACTGTATTAGATACTGTGTACACCGCCTGCACTGTATTAGAAATTGTACAACGGCTGCACTGTATTTTATACTGTGTACACCACCAGAAGTGTAGTAGACACTGTATACTGTATTAGATACTGTGTACACCACCAGAAGTGTAGTAGAAACTGTACACACTGTATTAGATACTGTGTACACCGCCTGCACTGTATTAGCAACTGTACTACAGCTGCACTGTATTGTGTACTGTGTACACCACCAGAAGTGTAGTAGAAACTGTACACACTGTATTAGATACTGTGTACACCACCTGCACTGTATTAGCAACTGTACTATGGCTGCACTGTATTGTGTACTGTGTACACCACCAAAAGTGTAGTAGAAACTGTACACACTGTATTAGATACTGTGTACACCACCTGAAGTGTATTAGAAACAGTACACCATGGAAAGCACTGTAGATATAGGTTACACTGGATGCAGAGTGTATGTATATATATATATATATATATATATATATATATATATATATATATATATATATATAAATATACTGCCTGCACTGACTGAATATAGAGTAAACACTGAATATATAGTCTATGCTAAGTGCAGAGTGTATATATATATATATATATATATATATATATTAGACTGACTCTGTGTGTATGTATGTGTGTGTATATATATATATATATATATATATATATATATATATATATATATATATACTTATTAGTACACTGCCACTAACTGAATAACCTGCCTGCCTAATCTAAATCAAGCTATCTCTCTGTCCACACCAACAACCGCCGTGTAAGCAGCCTTATATAGTGTGGGGCGTGGACTTAGTCCCCCTGAGCCATGATTGGCCAAAGGCACCCTGCTTTTGGCCAATTATGGCTCTCTTAGCAGAGGGCACTGTGATTGGCCAAAACATTCAGGTCAGGTGCATGCTTTGGGCAATCATCATATAGCAATGCACTGCGATTTTGCAGTGCATTATGGGGCGTTCCGCGGCACTCGAATTTGCCGCAAACGCTCCATAATGTTCGCTCTTTGGCGAACGGACGAACACCCGATGTTCGAGTCGAACTTATGTTCGACCCGAACATCAAGCTCATCCCTAGTCTATTATTTGGCACTTCAGTCTTGGCATATCCAGCAGGCTAACAGGATGGAGGTGGTAACAGTAACAGCAGCATCCTTAGACTTTCAGTAGATTTTTAGCCCCCCTTCTGGTCCAGACCCCTTTCCCTTCTATATCACACAGAACCAGGGGGTCAGACCCAGGAAAGCCTACCAATAAACACTAACTCTCCTGACTGAAAACTCTACCCGTCTACATACCTCCCCCCTAAAACTCAAGCCATCCCGGGTGTTTAACACACCCCAACAATAAACATACTTTTGCAAAATATAAAGGACAAAGTGAAACCAAGTTTAAAGCAGTGCAAACAGTTAAAAGTGAACTGGCAACCAGTGGAGCCTGTTGCTTAACCTTTTTTTTTTGGGGGGGGGGGGGCGCGGCTTCCCCGGCTACTCCTCCCGGCCAACTCGGTCTTCTTTAGATCCGCCTCCTGTCCTGATGGGCAAGGTGTATTAGACAGAAACCAATAGCAAAGTCCCCTGCACTCCTTGTGGACCGGCCACTACTGCTGGCAACAAATGCAACACAACTGTGCAGTTCTTAACACAGCAACCATCCGGCTTGACTATTTCTATTCGGTCCATAAAGATATGTCTTTCCGTGTTGTAAAACCTGTACAGGTGGTGCAACTCCGTATAAACATACTGTATTCGTTTTGCTGACGGGAGCTTCAGGGATGTAGACCTAGTCCTATACAGCTTTGCTATAAAGCTTGGGCCTCTCCTCTTTAAGTTCAAGAAACAGTTGCTCAGATACTGTACATAGGGGAACACTTGCCCGTATGTCCGCAGGACATAGTGTTCCATGTACCACTGAAGCTGGGCCAAATGGGTGATCTGGGCTTTTTAGCTCAGGGGGAAATAAAGTTCAGGAGGGCATTTTTTTTCAATATGAAACCAAAATCAAGAACACGTGGACAAAGTATTATTTTACTGAAAGGGTGGTTCATGCTTGGAGTAAACTTCCAGCAGAGGTAGTGAGCCAGTCAACAGTAAATGGATTCAAACATAAATTAAAAAGAAAAAGAAACAAAAAACATACAGACTCGACTATTCCGTCTTTTTTCTGCCGGCACTTTTCTATGTTTCTATGTAGTGTACTCAACCCTGTGGCAGGTAGGCGTCATGCGGGTGAAGATACAGTATTTATGCCCTGTTCTCTCTAGAAAAGCTGGATCAGGTGAAGGGGGATGAGGACAGAACACATACGGCTCCGGAGGCAGTGGCAGAACCTTGCTCCAAATAAAAATGAGGCTTTCCCAAGAGATCCCCTTAGGCCGGTCACAGGAATGAAAGGCTCTTAGGGTCAGTGGGGTTTTCTTGACCGTGGCATACTCCAACAATGGGGTTATCATAATGTCTGGCAGCTCTGAATCCAGGAAAAGGGAGCTGGTACTATCCAGACAGTCTTTCGTTGAGGAATCCAGCATTGGTGTAGGCAGCCCGAGTGGGCGTAGGCAACATGCTGGCGATGCGGAACAGCAGCTCGACCCCTGGAGCAGCGGAGGAGGCAATGCTGGAGAGGTGGCTTTGGCAAGGCTTCAGAGCGTTGCCAAAGAGAGGTGGGCTCTTCCTCAAACACACAGTGGAATAGCGGTGTGTCATAGATGTGACAGCGAGCTAGAGGGCAAGTGTGGCCAGGCGCCTCTTACAGGTGGGGCAGAGGACTCGGAACTCATCCTGGGTGCCTGAACAGCAGAGGGCAAACCCATACACTGGTATTGGAGCATGGAGGAATCAATTTCCATGGGAGCAGGTGGCTGGCCATAGTGGCTGGTACGGTAGCAATGCATGTGGAGCATCTAAGCGTCTTTTCCAGGTCCGGTTGCTATATGCACCCTTTATCAGGATATCTGCCAATCTGGTGTAGCACATCCCACATAGCATCTGCTGTCTAAAGCGATTCCCCATTCCTGCACAGCCAGATACACCAAATCTTTACAAGCACTCAAGAGACAGAGAACAGTCCACAGCTTTGTTTTTATGTTTTATTAGGGGGTTTCAGGGATGGGAGGTTATGGGATGCCCACTTGAGGTCAACAACTTCAGGGACAACTTCCTATTTACAGTCTCTATATAAAGTCTCTATATACAGCCTTCTCTTCTTCAGCCACCTGCAATCACTTGGTCTCTGCTGGCCCACTTGACGTCAACAACTTCAGGGACAACTTCCTATTTACAGTCTCTATATAAAGTCTCTATATACAGCCTTCTCTTCTTCAGCCACCTGCAATCACTTGGTCTCTGCTGGCTCACTCCTTTGGGGGTTCTGACAAAGTTTGGTTGTCAGCTCAGCAATAGCCCATTACAAGCAGGAACTCGCAGTTCCTTAACAGCAGCACACTGGAGTAACATAGCTTACACTTTCTCCCTCACTTCCTCTCCATGGTCACTGAGCCCAGCACCACACCTTCAGGCAATGCCAACCCACTTGGCTGCATCTGTCCTTTTACTCCAGTCCACCCGACTGACTCTTCACCAGCCCACCCCACTGACTCTTAGGAGATCTCTAGGTAAAGTCTGAAGACTTAAGCACACGGCTGTTTTAAAGGGAGACCAACTACATATGTCAGTTTCCCCTCCTTTGTAGACCCCACAGTGCTACTCACTCTGTCCTCTCTTGCTCCCGTGCCTCCAGAAAGACTTCCTCCTCTGTGCTTTAGCAGGAATCCTTTAGCACCCCTGAGACCTACAGTTTTCTTAGCACTGCATCTCCCTCTTCCTCCCAACTGCCCCTGCATGTCTATTTATGAGGTCATCTCCGTCCCCTGCCAGCTTACTACTGGGGATTGGCTGAGGCATCATAAATATGCTTGGCATCCCCTCCTTACTCCCACCCTCCAGTTCTGGAAGTTTCTACAAACTTCCAGACCAGGGGAAAGTGTCAGAGAGAGCTGCCAGATGAGTCATCCAGCCCCTGACTCACTGAACCCTGACCCAGATGCACAGCTCAGGCTTAGCCCTGAACATACTAAATTTACCTACACTTTCAAACCTATACTACATCTAGCAAACACTAAAGGGTGTTACACTGGTAATGGAACCTCATGCAGTAGCCAATCAGGAAGCAGACATGATTAGTCAGGTTCACTTATGCTGAGCAAACCTGGACAAGTTCTAACTAGGTGACTAATGCCACTGTCCCTTTAAAGGTGGTCTTCTGGTGTGTGCAATAGTCATAGCCCCACGTTGGGCGCCAAAATGTAAGGGGGGTAGGTGGGTAGGTTGGTTGTCTTGTCCTCCATGTCTGCCAAGTAACGGTCACACGAGAGGCCTACCCCAGGGTGGGTTCTCCTGGGATACACTAGGCACCTAGAACGGGTTACTGCCTTACACATGGGGTACATTTACTTGCACAAACGACGGAACTTTAGGCTTTTTAGCCCACCCCCCTCCCCGGGGTTCCTTCTATATCACACAGAACCAGGAGGTCGGGCCCAGGAAAGCCCACCAAGTAAAAAACTGGAAACACAATTAACACTAACCTTCCAGACCGGGGCTGCATAAACTCTACCTGCCTACAACCCTTGATCCATTTTCAGTAACCTAGTTGCTAAGTTACCAGTATTACATTAAAAAAAAAGTTATTTATGGAATGTTCTGGCTTCCATTTTGCAATTTGTGGCTTATCTTTGTATTTAAGCAGGTAATAGTGTTATCACAAGTATTGCAAGATTAGCTACAGTGCTTTATGAATGAACAATGGGAGAGCCAAATGGCTTAGACATAATGAAAATGACTTTTAATTTACAGTATGGATGTGGAATGTGTGGAATGTAGCACAGGTCTGGTATAGGTAACACAACCACACAAATAATAACTTCTATTGTCTAACCAGAGTAAAAAGTTCATGAGAAAGAGACTCAAAAAGCAGCTTCAGGCAGTTTGCAAAGTCAATCAATGAACTACCAATGCACTTTGACCTTTAATCTGTATTATATACAGTATATTTAACTGTGTTCTGTCATCCTAAAACCTGGGGGCAGTGCTATGAGTAGGGATGAGCCGAACACCCCCCCGGTTCGGTTCGCACCAGAACCTGCGAACGGACCGAAAATTTGCACGAACGTTAGAACCCCATTGACCAAGTCAGCATTCAACCGCTGGGCATGTGGATGGCTGGGAGCAAACTTCTTTCGGCGGTGCAGCAGCTGGGGCAGGGAAATTTGCCTGGTACAATCTGACGTCGGTGTACCAAAAGCAGATTGCCCACAAGTACTTGGCTGTGACACACCTAATTCTACACCTTCATTCCTCTCAGTGCAGGTCTCAGAGAGGACTGAAGGTATAGTGGGGTTGGAGATCTCAGCTGATGAGGAGCAAGAAGAGGTCCTCTTTGTTCTTTGGTGTGGGTCTTTTAGATATGCTTGCCAACGAACTGCATGGCACGTCAACATATGTGTTAGGTACCTGGTAGTTGAGCCCGACTGGTAGAAGAAGACCTCTCTTAAGCACTGGTTCAGAAGCCACTGGAGTGGGGACAGTGGTCTACTGAGCACAGTGGGTAGGAGTGCCTGATGCGGTTTCTTGCGACGGCCAGCGCAGGAGCTGATGAGACTTCCTTCAGGGAGGCTGTATTGCGGATGCAGGTAAGCAGAAGCGCATCCGTTAGCAGGCAGGAGAAGGATATTGCAGCAGCAGAACCTGGAGCTGGAAGAGCAGGTGGTGAGCAGCGTCACAGGACACAAGCAAAGCAGAGTCAAACAGTCCGTATCGGCAGGAGATCAGGCAGGTATATGGCAGAAGGGATGATCACAGAATAGTCAGGCAGGCAGGTATTCGGCAACAGGTAACAGGATAACAGCAAGGTCAGGCAGGCCGGGTCGGGTAGGAGATAGTAGAATAGTCAGACGGAGCCGGGTCAATAATAATAGTAACAACAGGCAGGATACAGAAACTCAGGTGCAGAGCTGCAGACGAACAGCACCTGATGGGAGTAACTGACACCTATTTAAAGGGACTTTGGCGCCAAACAGCGCTAGCGCGCACGGGCGCTCGCACGCACGGGCGCGCGCACGCACGAACGGGCGCGCGCGGAAGCGCGCCAGTGCCCCCCAGTGGGGAATTCGGCTGAATTGCTCTGGAAAAGCCTCTCGTGCACCTGCGTGCACGTATGTTAGCCCGATGACCACCAACACGTCCCTGACATTGCCCCCTCCCAACGGGCAGCCTCCGGATGCCCAGATAACTCCTCTTCTCAGGATGAGCAGAGAAATAGGCCTGGATCAAACGTTCAGCGTGAATATTGTTATTGGGTTCCCATGAATTATTCTCCGGACCATACCCTTTCCATTTGATCAAGAACTGTACCTGCCCCAATCTCTTTCTGCAATCGAGGATAGCCTCCACCTCATTCCTCGTTTCCGTCCACCAAGACAGGTTCGGGGACCCTGGTGCCCCTATTAGGGAAGGGATCGGTTACAGCAGGCTTCAATAATGACACATGGAACACAGGATGGATTTTAAGTGAGTCAGGTAAACACAGTTCATAAGACACTTCGTTAACCTTCTTTTTCACCGGAAAAGGCCCAATAAACTTAGGAGCAAGCTTCTTGGAAGGACAAGCTAGTTTAATATTATTGGTAGACAGCCATACCTTATCACCAATCTGCAGATTTAGATCTCCTCCTCTCTTTTGATCGAAGATCCTCTTACTGTCTGCTTGTGCCTTGGATATCGCTTCCTGTAGCATCCGGTTGTTGTGACTGAGGAACTGTACTGTGTCCTGGACCACTGGAACTGGGGATTCTGGAAGAAAATCTGGTAAGAAAGACACATGAAAACCATAATTGGCAAAAAACGGGGACTGACCCGTGGCAGAGTGGCTAGCATTATTGTAAGCGAATTCCGCTAGAGGTAGTAGGGACACCCAGTCGTCTTGTACAAATGAGGTAAAGCATCTAATGAATTGCTCTAGCGTTTGATTTGTTCGTTCGGTTTGCCCATTTGTTTGGGGGTGATACGCTGAAGACAGGGCTAACTCAATTTTCAGTATTTCACATAGGGCTTTCCAGAAACATGACGTAAACTGCACCCCCCTATCGGATACTATATTTGCAGGAACTCCGTGCAGCCTGACGATCTCCTTGATGAATACACGGGCAGTCTCTACAGCAGAAGGTGTCCCCTTTAAGGGCAGAAAGTGGGCCATTTTAGACAGACGATCGACGACTATGAAGATCGCCGAACATCCTTCTGAGCATGGTAATTCAACAATAAAGTCCATTGCTATCATCCTCCAGGGCCTATCTGGTATGGGCAACGGCCTCAACAGTCCCCAAGCTCGGTTCCTGGAGGTTTTATTTTGAATGCAAACAGGACAGGAGCTAACGTACTTTCTGCAAAATTCTTTCATGTTAGGCCACCAGAACGTGCGTTGCACGAGTTCAAGGGTCTTACGGACCCCAAAATGTCCTGCAAGTGGATGATCATGCAACAAGCTCAGCACTTTGACTCGGATGTCTTCTGGCACAAATATTTGACTTCCTTTCCATAATAACCCATCTCGAGATACTACAGCAAGTCCCTGAAGACTTGAAGGTTCTGGTGATGCTTCTCTGATCAAAGACAGGATGTCCGTCTGAAGGAGTAAGAAATTATTTGCTGGCAGGATGGTGTCAGGTACAGAAGGTTCCTTGGGATGATCAAACATGCGCGACAGCGCGTCTGGTTTTACGTTCTTGGTTCCTGGCCGGTAAGTAATATGAAAACAGAAACGTGTGAAAAATAGGGCCCACCGGGCTTGTCGAGGTTTCAGTCTCTTATCACACAGAACCAGGAGGTCGGGCCCAGGAAAGCCCACCAAGTAAAAAACTGGAAACACAATTAACACTAACCTTCCAGACCGGGGCTGCATAAACTCTACCTGCCTACAACCCTTGATCCATTTTCAGTAACCTAGTTGCTAAGTTACCAGTATTACATTAAAAAAAAAGTTATTTATGGAATGTTCTGGCTTCCATTTTGCAATTTGTGGCTTATCTTTGTATTTAAGCAGGTAATAGTGTTATCACAAGTATTGCAAGATTAGCTACAGTGCTTTATGAATGAACAATGGGAGAGCCAAATGGCTTAGACATAATGAAAATGACTTTTAATTTACAGTATGGATGTGGAATGTGTGGAATGTAGCACAGGTCTGGTATAGGTAACACAACCACACAAATAATAACTTCTATTGTCTAACCAGAGTAAAAAGTTCATGAGAAAGAGACTCAAAAAGCAGCTTCAGGCAGTTTGCAAAGTCAATCAATGAACTACCAATGCACTTTGACCTTTAATCTGTATTATATACAGTATATTTAACTGTGTTCTGTCATCCTAAAACCTGGGGGCAGTGCTATGAGTAGGGATGAGCCGAACACCCCCCCGGTTCGGTTCGCACCAGAACCTGCGAACGGACCGAAAATTTGCACGAACGTTAGAACCCCATTGACCAAGTCAGCATTCAACCGCTGGGCATGTGGATGGCTGGGAGCAAACTTCTTTCGGCGGTGCAGCAGCTGGGGCAGGGAAATTTGCCTGGTACAATCTGACGTCGGTGTACCAAAAGCAGATTGCCCACAAGTACTTGGCTGTGACACACCTAATTCTACACCTTCATTCCTCTCAGTGCAGGTCTCAGAGAGGACTGAAGGTATAGTGGGGTTGGAGATCTCAGCTGATGAGGAGCAAGAAGAGGTCCTCTTTGTTCTTTGGTGTGGGTCTTTTAGATATGCTTGCCAACGAACTGCATGGCACGTCAACATATGTGTTAGGTACCTGGTAGTTGAGCCCGACTGGTAGAAGAAGACCTCTCTTAAGCACTGGTTCAGAAGCCACTGGAGTGGGGACAGTGGTCTACTGAGCACAGTGGGTAGGAGTGCCTGATGCGGTTTCTTGCGACGGCCAGCGCAGGAGCTGATGAGACTTCCTTCAGGGAGGCTGTATTGCGGATGCAGGTAAGCAGAAGCGCATCCGTTAGCAGGCAGGAGAAGGATATTGCAGCAGCAGAACCTGGAGCTGGAAGAGCAGGTGGTGAGCAGCGTCACAGGACACAAGCAAAGCAGAGTCAAACAGTCCGTATCGGCAGGAGATCAGGCAGGTATATGGCAGAAGGGATGATCACAGAATAGTCAGGCAGGCAGGTATTCGGCAACAGGTAACAGGATAACAGCAAGGTCAGGCAGGCCGGGTCGGGTAGGAGATAGTAGAATAGTCAGACGGAGCCGGGTCAATAATAATAGTAACAACAGGCAGGATACAGAAACTCAGGTGCAGAGCTGCAGACGAACAGCACCTGATGGGAGTAACTGACACCTATTTAAAGGGACTTTGGCGCCAAACAGCGCTAGCGCGCACGGGCGCTCGCACGCACGGGCGCGCGCACGCACGAACGGGCGCGCGCGGAAGCGCGCCAGCGCCCCCCAGTGGGGAATTCGGCTGAATTGCTCTGGAAAAGCCTCTCGTGCACCTGCGTGCACGTATGTTAGCCCGATGACCACCAACACGTCCCTGACATTGCCCCCTCCCAACGGGCAGCCTCCGGATGCCCAGATAACTCCTCTTCTCAGGATGAGCAGAGAAATAGGCCTGGATCAAACGTTCAGCGTGAATATTGTTATTGGGTTCCCATGAATTATTCTCCGGACCATACCCTTTCCATTTGATCAAGAACTGTACCTGCCCCAATCTCTTTCTGCAATCGAGGATAGCCTCCACCTCATTCCTCGTTTCCGTCCACCAAGACAGGTTCGGGGACCCTGGTGCCCCTATTAGGGAAGGGATCGGTTACAGCAGGCTTCAATAATGACACATGGAACACAGGATGGATTTTAAGTGAGTCAGGTAAACACAGTTCATAAGACACTTCGTTAACCTTCTTTTTCACCGGAAAAGGCCCAATAAACTTAGGAGCAAGCTTCTTGGAAGGACAAGCTAGTTTAATATTATTGGTAGACAGCCATACCTTATCACCAATCTGCAGATTTAGATCTCCTCCTCTCTTTTGATCGAAGATCCTCTTACTGTCTGCTTGTGCCTTGGATATCGCTTCCTGTAGCATCCGGTTGTTGTGACTGAGGAACTGTACTGTGTCCTGGACCACTGGAACTGGGGATTCTGGAAGAAAATCTGGTAAGAAAGACACATGAAAACCATAATTGGCAAAAAACGGGGACTGACCCGTGGCAGAGTGGCTAGCATTATTGTAAGCGAATTCCGCTAGAGGTAGTAGGGACACCCAGTCGTCTTGTACAAATGAGGTAAAGCATCTAATGAATTGCTCTAGCGTTTGATTTGTTCGTTCGGTTTGCCCATTTGTTTGGGGGTGATACGCTGAAGACAGGGCTAACTCAATTTTCAGTATTTCACATAGGGCTTTCCAGAAACATGACGTAAACTGCACCCCCCTATCGGATACTATATTTGCAGGAACTCCGTGCAGCCTGACGATCTCCTTGATGAATACACGGGCAGTCTCTACAGCAGAAGGTGTCCCCTTTAAGGGCAGAAAGTGGGCCATTTTAGACAGACGATCGACGACTATGAAGATCGCCGAACATCCTTCTGAGCATGGTAATTCAACAATAAAGTCCATTGCTATCATCCTCCAGGGCCTATCTGGTATGGGCAACGGCCTCAACAGTCCCCAAGCTCGGTTCCTGGAGGTTTTATTTTGAATGCAAACAGGACAGGAGCTAACGTACTTTCTGCAAAATTCTTTCATGTTAGGCCACCAGAACGTGCGTTGCACGAGTTCAAGGGTCTTACGGACCCCAAAATGTCCTGCAAGTGGATGATCATGCAACAAGCTCAGCACTTTGACTCAGATGTCTTCTGGCACAAATATTTGACTTCCTTTCCATAATAACCCATCTCGAGATACTACAGCAAGTCCCTGAAGACTTGAAGGTTCTGGTGATGCTTCTCTGATCAAAGACAGGATGTCCGTCTGAAGGAGTAAGAAATTATTTGCTGGCAGGATGGTGTCAGGTACAGAAGGTTCCTTGGGATGATCAAACATGCGCGACAGCGCGTCTGGTTTTACGTTCTTGGTTCCTGGCCGGTAAGTAATATGAAAACAGAAACGTGTGAAAAATAGGGCCCACCGGGCTTGTCGAGGTTTCAGTCTCTTAGCAGATCTTAAATATTCGAGGTTCTTGTGATCCGTATATATTAGAACCGGATGGACTGCACCCTCCAACAAATACCTCCACTCTTCTAGTGCTGCTTTGATGGCCAGTAACTCTCGATCACCCACATCGTAATTTCGCTCAGCCGGCGAGAGTTTCCTGGAGAAAAAACCCACAGGGTGCATCAGATCCTTGTTACCCTGTCGCTGAGAGATGACTGCATCCACGGCCACTTCAGAAGCATCCACCTCCAGAATAAAAGGTAGGGATGGGTCTGGATGGCTGAGAATTGGAGCTGAGGTGAACCGTCTCTTTAATTCTTCAAAGGCCTCCTGAGCTTCAGAGCTCCAGTGAAAGCGACAGTTCTGTTGGTTAGCTGCGTGATAGGTGAAATAATGACAGAGAATCCTTTAATAAATTTTCTATAGAAATTTGCGAATCCGATAAAGCGCTGCACGCACTTCTTGTCCAGAGGAGCTGGCCAATCTAGCACAGCGGACACTTTTTGAGGATCCATTTTAATGCTGGTAGGGGAGATCACTAGCCCCAAAAACTGAATGTCCCTTTGTTCGAATTCGCATTTTTCTGCTTTGGCATACAGTCCGTGTAAACGAAGACGGCTCAAGACTTTGCGAACATGTTCCCGATGTTGGTTAAGGGAATTAGAGAAGATCAAAATATCATCCAAGTAAACTATCACAAAGATGTCCAGGAAATCTCTGAATATATCATTGACCAGATGCTGAAATGTGGCAGGGGCATTGCATAGGCCGAAGGGCATGACCAAGTACTCATAGTGCCCGAAACGGGTCCGGAAGGCCGTCTTCCATTCATCCCCGGCCCGAATGCGGACCAGGTTGTAGGCCCCTCTTAGATCCAACTTAGTGAAGATAACGGCAGACCTCAACTTCTGAAATAGTTCAGGTATCAGGGGCAACGGGTAGCGGTTTTTGACTGTGATCTTATTTAAGTCTGATCTTTTTTGGCAACAAAGAATATACCGGCCCCAGCTGGGGAGGTAGAAGGTCGAATAAAGCCCTTTTCAAGGTTTTCATTAATGTATAGTTTAAGTGCCTCTTGTTCCTTTTCAGATAGTGGAAAGATGCGCCCGAAGGGAATCTCAGCCCCAGGAAGCAACTCAATTGGGCAATCATAGGGGCGATGGGGTGGCAGGGAGTCCGCTCCCTTCTTGCTGAAAACATCTGCAAATTCATGATAAACCTCTGGTATGGTTTGGAGGTGATCTGGATCTACATCCATGCAGAGTAAGGTGGCAGCTGGTTTGGAGGGTTCAGGTAAACAATGTCTCTGACAATAGGGAGATAGAAACTTGATTTCACCGGTAGACCAATTAACGTGGGGATTATGGGCCTGAAGCCAGGGCTTGCCCAAAATGATCGGAAACAGAGGAGAGGAGATGACGTCCAGAATCAGGATCTCTTTATGCTGAGATGAACAGGTGACAAACAGTGGAAGGGTTTCTTGAGAGACTTGTCCTGATTTTATGTGGGACCCATCGGCCAGAAAAACGGAAAGTCTGTGTGTTTTGTCTTTCAGAGGAAGATTTTGTTGAGCAGCAAAGGCAGAGTCATTAAAGCAGCTGCAAGCCCCAGAATCAATGATGGCGTTGATCCGGATTGTTCTTCCCTGGAGCTGTAACGAGAGAGGGAGAGCAAGTTGAGTGGCATTGGCGGTTAATGCTGAAAGACTGGCCGGAGTAGAGGAAACACACTTACGGGTCTTGACCGGGCAGTTGTTCACATAGTGGCCTGTCCCACGACAGTAGAGGCAGAGGTTTAGCTGGCGTCTGCGTGCCCGCTCTTCTGGAGATAGAGTAGAACGCAGTAGTCCCAACTGCATCGGTTCAGGAACATCAGGTGTTGGAGTGGCTGGGTTGGAGCAGGTAGAAGGTAGGTATCGGGAGGTAGGCATTGGAACTTTTGCAGTCATCCACATGGGGCGCGTTTGCTGGGAGGAGCGTTCAGACCGGCGTTCACGAAGGCGCCGGTCGATCTGGATTGTTAAAGCAATAAGTTCTTCAAGGGTATCCGGCATTCCTACCCGTGCGAGCTCATCCTTGAGGCTCTCTGATAACCCCATGCGGAATTGATGGCGTAATGCTGCATTATTCCATTGTGTGTCCGCGCTCCAGCGTCGAAAGTCCATGACATAGTCCTCGGCCGGTCTGCGGCCTTGCTGGAGCGCGAACAAAGCTGACTCAGTGGTGGCAGTCCACTGAGGATCATCATACAATTGAGCCATGGCTTCAAAGAAAGAGGACAAGGACTGGATCTGCACTGAGTTATTTTCAAGCAGGCGATGAGCCCAGGTTTGCGGCTCTCCTTGCAGAAGGGATATCACAAATCCTACTTTAGTAGCCTCCAAAGAAAAAGTCCGTGGCTGTAAGGCAAAATATAACTGACAGGCACTGCGGAAGGCCAGGAACTTTGTGCGGTCCCCAGAGAACCTCTCAGGGATGGGAACCCTCGGTTCGGGTGGAAGCATAACCACAGAGGGAGGTACAGTGGCTTGTACTGGAGCTGCTGCTGGAGCAGGAGATGCGCCTCCTGGGCCACTGAGGTTCAGGACTTGACCTTCCAGTCTGGTATAACTGTCTTGCAAAGTCTTTACGGCTTGCGTGAGTGCTGCTAAGTGCGTACAGATCTCCTTGATAGGAGAGGCCTCTCCTGCGGGCTCAGACATGGCTGTTCGTACTGTTAGGTACCTGGTAGTTGAGCCCGACTGGTAGAAGAAGACCTCTCTTAAGCACTGGTTCAGAAGCCACTGGAGTGGGGACAGTGGTCTACTGAGCACAGTGGGTAGGAGTGCCTGATGCGGTTTCTTGCGACGGCCAGCGCAGGAGCTGATGAGACTTCCTTCAGGGAGGCTGTATTGCGGATGCAGGTAAGCAGAAGCGGATCCGTTAGCAGGCAGGAGAAGGATATTGCAGCAGCAGAACCTGGAGCTGGAAGAGCAGGTGGTGAGCAGCGTCACAGGACACAAGCAAAGCAGAGTCAAACAGTCCGTATCGACAGGAGATCAGGCAGGTATATGGCAGAAGGGATGATCACAGAATAGTCAGGCAGGCAGGTATTCGGCAACAGGTAACAGGATAACAGCAAGGTCAGGCAGGCCGGGTCGGGTAGGAGATAGTAGAATAGTCAGACGGAGCCGGGTCAATAATAATAGTAACAACAGGCAGGATACAGAAACTCAGGTGCAGAGCTGCAGACGAACAGCACCTGATGGGAGTAACTGACACCTATTTAAAGGGACTTTGGCACCAAACAGCGCCAGCGCGAACGGGCGCACGCACGGGCGCGCGCGCTCGCGCGAATGGGCGCGCGCGGAAGCGCGCCAGCGCCCCCCAGTGGGGAATTCGGCCGAATTGCTCTGGAAAAGCCTCTCGTGCACCTGCGTGCACGTATGTTAGCCCGATGACCACCAACACGTCCCTGACAATATGTCTGGTCAAGCATGTGGTACCCAAGCGGGAGATGTTTTGGCCACGCGAGATACGCTTGAGACATATGTTGCAAATAGCAGCGGTGCGATCTGATGCACTCGTCTCAAAAAAGGCCCACACCAAAGAACTTTTTGAATAACGCACAGAGACTGCAGCGCCCTGCACATGTGGAGCTTTGGGGGGTGATGCAGTCAAGGTGCTGCCCTTAGGCTGGCCCCTGGAGGGCATCCTGCCTCGTTGGTGATGTGCCGCCTCCTCCTCCTCCTCTCTCCTATCAGGCACCCACGTTGAGTCAGTGACCTCATCATCCCCTCCCTCCTCATCACTGGAGCAAACCTGGCAGTATGCTACAGCAGGGGGAGCATGACTGTCAGATTGCTGTCCTTCTTGGGCACCCCCTCTGTCCTTGCTCACATTACTGCCTTCATCAAGCTCAGTATCATCATCAGAGCCTTCCAAACGCTGGGCATCCTCCTGGAGCATGTACCCAACACTGTGGTCAAACAGTTCGAGGGACTCCTCAGGAGGACATGGTGGGGCTAGGGAAGGAGTCACTGATGACATTGAGCCAAGGGAAGAGGCCACTGCTTTGCCAGACAAAGTACCCTGGGCATGGGTGAGAGAGGATGAGGAGGATGAGGACGGCTTGGTCATCCACTCGACCAAGTCTTCCGCATGTTGCGGCTCAACACGGCCAGCTGCCGAAAAAAAGGCCAAGCATGTCCCACGGCCACGTGCTGATGAGGATGCACCGTCTCCACGACCAGCACTAGACACAGAGCCTGCTTGCCCTCTCTTATTGGCTTGTGACTGTCTGCCTCTCCTTCTTGGCCTTCCAGACATACTAATGGCCTGTAGCTGCACTAAGCTGGGATATATATATATATATATATATATATATATATATATATATGTACTGATACTGCAGCTAGCAAAATCAACTGCCTGCCTGTAGTATGAGAACACCACCAACCTTCTACAGGTAGCTTTAGCTGAACACTGTGCAGAGCTCGCAAAAAAATAACTTGTAGCTTTTTTAGCTGCCTGCGGTAGTGATAGGATCAGGAAAACACCACCAACCTTCTACAGGTAGCTTTAGCTGAACACTGTGCAGTGCTCGCAAAAAAATAACTTGTAGGTTTAGCTGGACACTGTGAGGAGGACGCACCACACTAACTTGTAGTTTTAGCTGAACACTGTGAGCAGGACGCACCGCACTAACTTGTAGGTTTAGCTGAACACTGTGAGGTGGACGCACCGCACTAACTTGTAGTTTTAGCTGAACACTGTGAGCAGGACGCACAGCACTAACTTGTAGTTTTAGCTGTACACTGTGAGCAGGACGCACCACACTAACTTGTAGGTTTAGCTGAACACTGTGAGGTAGACGCACCGCACTAACTTGTAGTTTTAGCTGAACACTGTGAGGTGGACGCACCACACTAACTTGTAGTTTTAGCTGAACACTGTGAGCAGGACGCACAGCACTAACTTGTAGTTTTAGCTGTACACTGTGAGCAGGACGCACCGCACTAACTTGTAGGTTTAGTTGAACACTATGAGGTGGACGCACCCCACTAACTTGTAGGTTTAGCTGAACACTGTGAGCAGGACGCACCCCACTAACTTGTAGTTTTAGCTGAACACTGTGAGCAGGACGCACTGCACTAACTGTAAATAGTCTAGCTGCCTGACTGTGGTACTAATAGGATCAAAAGAACACCAGCAATTTTCTTCAGGTAGCTGTAAATACTGTAACAAGACAAGCCTGCCTGTCAGTAAGAAGATAACAGGAACGGATCTAGCTGAACACTGTGAGCAGGACGCACTGCACTAACTTGTAGCTTTAGATGAACACTGTGCAGAGGTCTCACTACGCTAGCTGAACACTGTGAGGAGGACACACAGCACTAACTTGTAGTTTTAGCTGAACACTGTGAGCAGGACGCACCGCACTAACTTCTAGGTTTAGCTGAACACTGTGAGGTGGACGCACCACACTAACTTGTAGGTTTAGGTGAACACTGTGAGCAGGACGCACCGCACTAACTGTAAATAGTCTAGCTGCCTGACTGTGGTACTAATAGGATCAAAAGAACACCAGCAATTTTCTTCAGGTAGCTGTAAATACTGTAACAAGACAAGCCTACCTGTCAGTAAGAAGATAACAGGAACAGATCTAGCTAAACTGAATACAGTGTATATATATATATATATATATATATATATATGCAACACCTGGGATGCATATATATACACAATACACTGTAAGTGCAGCTAACTGACTGACTGTTCTGCCTAATCTATCTAACTCAAATCAAATGACACTGTCTGTCTCTCTCTCTCTCTCTCTATCTATGAACGCCGGAACACACACTACACAGGGCCGCCGTGCAGGCGGCCTTATATAGTGTGGGGCGTGTGCTAAATCCCCTGAGCCATAATTGGCCAAAGCCTCCTTGGCTTTGGCCAATTAGGGCTCTCTGTTCAGACGGCGCTGTGATTGGCCAAGCATGCGGGTCATAGTGCATGCTTGGCCAATCATCAGCCAGCAATGCACTGCGATGCCGCAGAGAATTATGGGCCGTGACGCGCCACACGAATTTGGCGCGAACGGCCCATATCGTTCGCAATTCGGCGAACGGGTGAACAGACGATGTTCGAGTCAAACATGGGTTTGACTCGAACACAAAGCTCATCCCTAGCTATGAGTAAGGGATGAGTGAATCTGCCTGGGTTCGAATTGCGGCCAATTTCATGAAACTTTCTCAAAATGTTCCCTAAACCCTACTGAAGTCTATGGAGGGCTTAATATCTTATTTGTCCCTTTTGTGGGGCTAATATGCAAACTATTGTCAAAAAGAAGGATAGAAAGTCGGGGAATGTCATGGGGGCATGTACCAATGGCAAATGTTTTTAAAATACGCCTTACATTAACCTTTTACAACAGAAATATGCATCGGTGTGGTGGCAGGGTAGGTGGGCCCTAACATTTAGCTGCTGGGTATAAGTGTTGCTGTCTTGTTATCGGTCTCACTTCATCAGCTTCCTCAAGAATTGTGACCCAACTGTCAGCCAGCTCATGGTCAACTAATGACAATGGGGATCTGGTAGGATGGGCTCCCAATGATGTCAGCATTGTTCAGTCAATCAAAGTGCTGAATGAACTGGAGCTCCTCCTACTGGCCTTGACCATCACAGACCAATTAAAAATGTTGTCTTGCACCAATGTATAGGGGTTAAAGATACACAAATTATTTAAATGATAGGATTGTGTGTTGTAATATAGCTGTATGTGGTGTTATGGAATAGCACGTTTTTCACAAGCAGCTTCAGAGAAGAGGCAGGGAAAGAGGGTGCATTAGTAATGTTGGCAGAAAATTGTCTGCTCTGCATCTGGGAGGTGTAGAATGTTTTGTCAGTCAGTCAAAAGACTTTGGGGAAAAAAAGCACCTATATCCTGTTTGTGCAAACTTTCTACTGCTACCCTGGGGAGCACCTTTGCCTCCCACTGCAATATTTTTTTGGGGAGGTGAATGGAATGCTAACCTTTCACTGAACCTATGGCTATGGGGGGGTTGATTTTGATGCATACTGGTTATGCAGTGGATTGCTGCCCACAAAGGGTAGTTCCAGCAAATGTTCAGCAACTAGTGTATGCAACTAGTGTATACCCCAAGCCTTAAAAAGGCTCTAGCGGACAAATACAAATTTATGAGTACTGAGGAGTTGTAAAGGCACTGTGGGGGTACAATGAGTATTGAAGGCAAAGTGATCGCCGAGGAGTACTGAGGACATTGTCAGTACTGAGGGTGCTGTGAGTGCTGCACGTGCTCCCAACACAAACATATTTATGCATATGTGCAGCCCCATGGAAGACCCAATTAAGCGAGCCTGTATTTGTGCTTAAGCTCATCGTAAAGGATCTTGCTGAGTGCGTAGCCCATATTTACATCTGCGAGAGGGAACAGAGTGTTTTGGCAGGTGTGGCGATCCTAGTGTCACCAATAAAGGCAGTCAGTGTCCCTAATTTCAAGCTACCCCAGTACAGTGTCACCATGCCAGTGCCGCCAGCCACAGTGTCCCTGATCACCATCACACCAGTCATAGTGTCACCAGACAAGCTCAGTCAGCAACAGTGTTCCTCATCACCTCCAGACCAGAGTAACCCATCAACAGTGTTCCTTATCGCTAGCCACACCAGTCCCAATGTCAGTAGACTGGTGTAAGCAAGCACCATTGCCAGTGTCACCAGACCAATGCAGCATGCAACAATGTCCTTGATTGCTAGCTACCCCAGTGCCAGTGTCACCAAACCAGTGCTGCCAGCAACAGTGTTCCTGGTCGCCACCACACCAGTGCAGTGCAGTCTCTGTTTGCCACCTGTAATGTTTATAGACTATGTTTGTACCTGCAGCCTGGGCTGTTCCTATGTCTGTTTCCTGACCACATCTCTGCCTGCCTGGGCTGACGTATCTGAATGTCCTACTGACTACATTCCTGTGAGATGCCAGTCCCAGCCATCCCCTAAGGACAACTGCACTCATGGAACCACAGGAACAGTTATGTTCACCCTTTGTTCAGCCTCCTGTACTTCCCTGCCAGCGAACATAGTGCTATGTATATTTCCTGAGCGTAGCAACGTACCATTAGGCTAGGCTTGTTTGGATTGTAGGAACATGGACTGCTATAGAGGTGTTGGTTTATTTTTGTGATTAGCAAGATGCAGGGTAAAGTACCTTCAAAAGGTAACCCCTATGTATACTGTCTTATATTTTACCACTAATACCCATAACTTTTGACCCATATTGTAGCCCCTTATTATTGCTACTAAAAATAGTCTGACAGCCCCTTTATTAAATAAAATAATTAACAGTATAAACCAAAACAAAGCATAAACTTTTTGGTTGCCTATTCTTGGAGGCACTATGTATCCAACTCTTTACCTGCTTAATCATTCATGGTCCCTGTCGCTTTGCATCCGACTCGGGGACGAACCACCTTCAGCAGATAACCATAAACTCCCAGTTAACCACGTAACTGGCATTCACCGGGGACCCATACCTCAGATGTGTCCCAAACCTTTAATTCCATCATTTTACTTCCAAATGCCTCCAAAGACCCAACCGCCACAGCGCAAAGTGTGAAGCCTCACAACTTTGTGCCCCGCCAACAACAAACTGCTCGCTGTATTCCCACCTGTAAACCTAAGGACCACAGCTCCATACCCACCTCATTAAGGTGAACTCCATCCCCACTGAGATATCTCCATGTCTCAAACTCAAGCTCCTTATGCCTGACCACAAGACCGACATTCCTGGCAATGAACCTCCCAACCTCTTTATTGGCCTTAACTCGGGCCTTGTTAATCTTAGCCACCGACCGGGCAAGACGCCGGGTGGTGCGGGCCACCATCTCCGACCCTACCACTATTGTGTGTGGAAAGCCGCTTGTAGTCCCAGCACATCAAATTTTATTTCCCTTATCAGGTGCCTAGTGGATCTAACCCCCAGGTCATTACCCCCTGCATGTATGACCAATACATCCGGGGGCCTATCCCATCTGGATATCCTGTTAACCTCCGGCACAACCCTGCTCCATAGCATCCCCGGAATTCTAATTCACCGGATGCTGTCTTCTGCTTGTGGGAAACCCAACTGTCGGCCATTAGGCCTGACATCAGCCCTCATTGCCCCCCAATGAAAAAAAGAATGGCCCAGGATCCAAACGAGGCAAGTAGGATCTGAAAGAAAAGTGAAACATAGCACAAACACACCCTTCACCATCTTACCACCACTACTACTCAACAGATCATGGAAATAAACACAAAACAAAAAAGGGGACACGTAACCCCCACCTTCCCTTTTTTTCCGTTTTTTTTAAATTTTTTTTAAACCAACCAACCCCTATTAAATCAAATATATAAGAAAAGAGATTCCCCTGAGTGGACTTTTAAAGGCACTTACTAACAAGTATTTAAATGATAAGTATATATGACAGAGTATAAAGAGTAAACAGATTTTTTATTTCGACATAGCATAGATTAAAAGCATAATGTATCGTACATTCAACGGAGCATATTACAGAATTAATAACTTTCAGTGTTGATATTAAACAATAGATTATATGAGGGCTCTTTTTCTCACACCCAACACGTTTCGGAATAAACATTGTTTTTGTCCTTCTTCAGGGATAGAGCAGAAAAGAGCAATTTATTTATAATATGGTTCGTTGAGTTACTTTAAAACTCCAAAATTGGAGAAGCATTGGGCATTATTGCTGGTGTAGTTATCATTGGAACATCGTGATTAGCACCAAGTAAAATTACTTGGTGATGGTCCCATTTAATGGGGCAAGGTGTCTCACCTACCCCCGTCCCTCCCGGATGCGTGCAGGCCAGAGCAATATACTGAGGCTAGAGGTGAGGGAACCCCTGTTTCTATCAAGTTTTAAATATGCCAGCCACGCATCCCAGTTACACACGCTGGATGCTGGGATGCGTGGCTGTCATATTTAAAACTTGATAGAAACAGGGGTTCCCTCACCTCTAGCCTCAGTATATTGCTCTGGCCTGCACGCATCGAGGAGGGACGGGGGTAGGTGAGACACCTTGCCCCATTAAATGGGACCATCACCAAGTAATTTTACTTGGTGCTAATCACGATGTTCCAATGATAACTACACCAGCAATAATGCCCAATGCTTCTCCAATTTTGGAGTTTTAAAGTAACTCAACGAACCATATTATAAATAAATTGCTCTTTTCTGCTATATCCCTGAAGAAGGATAAAAACACTGTTTATTCCAAAACGAGTTGGGTGTGAGAAAAAGATCCCTCATATAATCTATTGTTTAATATCAACACTGAAAGTTATTAATTCTGTAATATGCTCCGTTGAATGTACGATACATTATGTTTTTAATCTATGCTATGTCGAAATAAAAAATCTGTTTACTCTTTATACTCTGTCATATATACTTATCATTTAAATACTTGTTAGCAAGTGCCTTTAAAAGTCCACTCAGGGGAATCTCTTTTCTTATATACAAATGTATTATTGGATGTGGCACTGCTTGTCTTGACCTAGGGAAGCAAATCACCCTATATTAACTATTAAATCAAATAGGGGCGAACGTAAATTTTGAATCTGTTAGATTCCCACCTACCAATAGGTGGGATAGCTTAACTACCACACTGTCAAGACCCTACCGTGCAGCCTCAGCGGCTGCCCCAATTCTAAATGAATGCGATGAAAAATTACTGGCCTCAACACCGGCAGCCAAAAATGCAGCGCTGCAGTATCAAAATAAATTGAAACTTAGATAAAGCCAAACCATCAGAATGGATCAGAAAATAACCAGCCACTGCTGGGCGAAGCCGTAAGTAAGCCATCACCTTCTTCACAGGGCATGTGAAGGAACCCTGTATTTGGAGCAACTCAATGTGAGCCCCCCTGCCGGCTTGATCCGTCTTTGAACGGTGGATGAAAAGCCTGACCACCGAGTCGTCACAGCGGACACTGCCCGCCGACAAGCCCCCGTGTGCCACCTTGGAAGGGCTGACCAGTTCCCCCACCCTGAGGGCTCCATAAAATGCCAACGCAAATGCCGCCTGGAATAGTACCGTCTCAAACTCTGATGAACAAGCTGTAGCCGTCTGTAGAAACAAAGCATGCAAAATATCAAAAGTGATGGGCTGGCGGCCGCGGAGCGCCCCTTCTATAACCTCTCAATGCCTCTTTTACCAAAAAGTCCTTGGTAAAATCAGGCATGCCTCACATTTTGAACCAGAAAGCCATGACAGCCAATTTTCTTTGCATGGCTGAAATGGATATCCCTTCTGCAAAACACTTGCATATAAAGTATATGAGTACCTGGCTCGTCTCCCCACTATCACCCCCACAGCCTGACTGCTGGGTTAAAGCCTCCCAGCCCTTCCAAACCTTAGAATAGAACGACCATGTCGACTCACTCAAGGCGTTTTGACCGGAGGCGATTCCAACGCAACCTGCCATAGATAAGGAGGACAAGGGGTTCTGTGCTGCTCCGCACCCAGCACCAACTCCTGGAACCTGTCCAACTGAAAACGGGAAAGAGCGTCAGCCACCGTATTCTCCACTCCAGGAATGTGCACAGCACATAAGAAAACGTTTTGCCGTAAACAACACAAAACCATGTACGGCAACAAACGTATGACCGGAGGGGAAGATCCTGACAGCAAGTTAAGAACCTGCACTACCCCCCAGGTTGTTACAATGCAACCGTAACCTCTTGTTGCATAGGACTTCCCCCCAAAGTGCAAAGGCAACCAAAACTGGAAAGAGTTCCATTAGCACCAAATTCTTTAAGTATCCCGCCTCCTGCCATTCTTTGGGCCAGCGCTCCGCACTCCACCGACCCCCCCAAAAATGCCCCATGCCCGGTAGAACCAGCCACTTCCATAAAGAGTTCCAAATCATGGTTGCTGACCGGCCCCCCCATCCAGATGGATAGCCCATTGAACTCATCCAGAAATGCCTGCCAAACCTGCAGATCGTCCCTATGCTTTTTAGTCTGATAAAATGCTTGGGTAAAGTGACCCCAGCCGTGGCGGCTTACAGCCATCTACAAAAAACTCTGCCCATGGGTATAATACTGCATGCAAAATTGAGCTTGCCGACTAAAGACTGCAGGTCCCGCAGTTAAATCTTGCGTTTCCCTGCAACTAAGCGAACCTCTTCCTTTAAGGCATGCAACTTATCATCAGGCAGACGACATTCCATAGCCCTAGAATCAATCTCAATCTCCAGGAATTTGATCACCTCTGCGGGGCCTTCCGTCTTATCCACCGCAAGGGGTACGCCAAAACGCTCCGCTATGTTCTGCACTGTAGCAAGCAGTACTCCACATAACCTAGAAGTTGGGGGGCCTACATAATAGGCCCCCAACCATTTACATCCCAGGAGATAAAAACTGCGTGGGTGAATGGGGAGTAAGCGAAAAGCCGTATCTATATCTGTTTTGGCCATAAGGGCCCCCTTGCCGTATCGCGGAACCCAACACACAGCAGCATCGAAGGAAGTATACGATACTGCACATGCCTCTGGGTCGATGGCATCGTTAACCGGTTCCCGACTGGCGCACGTCGGCAGAGTGGCACGGCTGGGCAAATGGGCGTACCCGTACGTCCCTTTAAATTTGCCGCCGTGCCACTGCGTATGCGCCGCTGGCGGCGCGCGCCAGCTGGGAGCTCCGCGAGTCAGGTCAGGGGTCCCGCGGTCGCCTCACAGAGAGGAAGAACGGGGAGATGCTAATGTAAACAAGCATCTCCCCGTTCTGCCTAGTGACAGTGTCACTGATCTCTGCTCCCTGTGATCGGGAGCAGAGATCAGTGACGTGTCACACATAGCTATGCCCCCCCCCCACAGTTAGAAACATTCCCCAGGACATACTTAACCCTTACACTGCCCCCTAGTGGTTAACCCCTTCACTGCCAGTGTCATTTACATAGGAATCAGTGCATTTGTATAGCACTGATTGCTGTATAAATGATAATGGTCCCAAAAATGTGTCAAAAATGTCCGATGTATCCACCATAATGTCGCAGTCACGATAAAGATTGCTGATCACCGCCATTACTAGTAAAAAAAAAAATTATCAATAAAAATGCCATAAAACTATCCCCTATTTTGTAGACGCTATAACTTTTGCACGAACCAATCAATAAACGCTTATTGCAATTTTTTTTTACCAAAAATATGTAGAAAAATACGTATCGGCCTAAACTGAGGAAAAAAAATGTTTTTTTTAAATATTTTTTTTGGGATATTTATTATAGCAAAAAGTAAAAAATAATGCGTTTTTTTTTCAAAATTGTCGCAATTTTTTTGTTTATAGCGCAAACAATAAAAACCGTAGAGGTGATCAAATACCACCAAAAGAAAGCTCTATTTGTGGGAGAAAAAGGACGTCAATTTTGTTTGGGAGCCACGTTGCACTACCGCACACTTGTCAATTAAAGCGACGCAGTGCCGAATCACAAAAAACGTTCTGGTCAGGAAGGGGGTAAATTCTTCCGGGGCTGAAGTGGTTAACAGATCCACCCTTTGGAAACGATAGGTGGTGTATCAAACGGAACTTATTGGGCTCCTTCTTCGGAACCACACCTAATGGTGACACCACTAAATTCCCCAAAGGGGGAACGGAAAGGGGCCTCCCATGCGGCCCAAGGACACTTTCTTAGCAAGCTTCTCAGAAACCACTTCAGAGTGTTCCTTAGCAGATCTCAGGTTGTCCGCTACAGGGGGAATCTGCGTAAGGGATCACGGAATAACAAAACCCTCCGTGAAACCCTCTCTTAGTAACCGAGCTGCCTGCCAGTCCGGATATTTATTTAGAAAGGGGGACATCCTGTCCGCCCTCACCGGCATCCGACCTCTTACCTGCAGTATCACCGGTACAGGATTTCCCAGCCTTAAAGCAGTGGGACAAGGGGTGAGCCCCTCCAGTGGGAGCATTCATGTTTTTATCGGCAGTTGGCGCCGAACCTACAAGAATCCTCGTCGAATTGACACCAGGGGTGTATGGACTCCTGGCCCCCGCTTGAAAAAACGCCATAAAGGCTCATGGAGAGGACATAAGTTTCATCCACAAACTGATGTCCTTATGGTCCCAATGCAGGGAAGGGCGTATAGCTTTGCGCTGACGGAATTGTTCGTCATATCGCAGCCAAGCCACACCACCGTACACCCTCTGGGCCTCGCCAATGGAGTCAAGATAGCAAAACAATGGTGAGCAATTCTCCGGTGCTTTTTTCGCCAATGACACTAGCCAAAATGGCGAATGCCTGCAACCAGTTACTAAACGTTTGCAGAATTAACCTATACCGCCGCTTCTCCTCGTCTTCCTTTTTTGATTCCTCTGGCTTAACCCTGTCCAGGTAAAACTTTTCCAGGGGGAGCAGCGTGAAGATCTCCACATACTCCCCTTTCTAGATCTTTTCCCTGACCTCAACTTTGAGATGAGCCCCCAGGGGGCCTTCAAAGCAGACGTACACTTTGCACTTGGCCGAATCGGCCATCCGCACCAGCTCAGTATTCATATTAACCTCCTTTGCAGGAACTGCAGGGGAAGGAGCAGTCGACTCCTGAACCACCGAATCCCCCGGTGACACCACCACTTCTAACCCCTGTCCTGTCCCCTGTACCTGACCCACTACTGATGGGGCCCCTGCCTGACCCGCATCCGAAACCCAGGCCGACACCGGCAGAGATCGGGCTGGTGTGCCTGCATCAAAAGACTGCACCAACGACCGTAGCCCCACCAATAGGTCCTCCACGGCCGTGGCTTCCCCAGACGTGACTGACCCCACGCCTGACGACTGAGGGGGGGTCGAGAGACCTCAATCCCTGATGCTGAATGGACATGTTCCCCCGGGGCCCTCACACCTCTGGACCCGGACACAGGGACAGGTGAAGACTGAAAAGAAGCATCAACATTAGGCATGGACTTACCGGGCCGACCAGGACGTGGTTATACAGCCGTCAATCTAGAATCCACTGCAGCCGACCTCCTCGGGGCGACAACCTCCTCCTCACTGGACAGCTCACCTTCTGAGCGGGATGACTCTTGAAGATCGCCTGGAGATTGCACTGGCAAGGAATTGCTGGCCGCAGAAGGCCCTGGCAGCTCGCCCTCTGTTCTGCACCTTTGGCACGTGGGACTGCTGGTCCCGGCCGTGGCGTTATGTGACCTCTTCACCCCCCGGAGGTTTGAGGGGCCTTGCTTCTCCTCCCTTTCACTATGGCCCTTGGATCGCGGTTGGATCCGGGTGAATGGGTGACACTGGCCGCCCTGGTGTATGGGCCCGTTCTCGTGCGACTCCTCCAACGCTGAGCCACCATTTCTGGTGAAACATCCACCAGAGATGGTGCCGCACTCCCCCTGGTCTGTGCACGGATGGAAGCCAGGGGTGGGGATATGCTGCGCAGCCGTCCCGTCTGGCCCCACCCTTGCCGAGGCGTCCTCCCGGCAACATCCCCGGTTCCCGCCGATGGCGGCGTAGCCGGCGATGTCTGAGGGTGATAGCCTGAGCCACGCTGAGCCCGAGGGGACCCAGATGGGCTGTGGCGCTTCGGCGGCCATGCCCGCCGAGCACGCCGTCTGCGACACACTGGGGACCGCAGCCGGCTCTGCCATTATCCTGAGTTGCTTAGCCATCAATCCACAGAGGAGAGCAGGGGCAGACATGTCAGCACACTAGCTTTTCCTATCCTTGTGTGCTGACAGGAAGTCTGCACCTCTGACCTCCTCTCTGCACTGCCTCCCCCTCACACTGCTCTGACCAATCACCTGTGAGCTCAAGTTAACTTCAGGAAATAATTTAACCCTCACTAGCCCAGCCTAGAGGGTCCCATTTCATGTAGCCCTGCCCTTATTTCTTCTTTTCTTTTGCTATAGGCTTTGCTAATCAGTCCAAACATTAAAAAAGTCTCACACATGTGGTAGGTGCAGTAGTAGAATGTGTTTTGTAATTCTAAGTATACCCATGGTGTGTAGAAGAACAATGGGGCAAAAAAGTATTTAGTCAGCCACCAATTGTGCAAGTTAAAAAGATGAGAGAGGCCTGTAATTGTCATCATAGGTATACCTCAACTATGAGAGACAAAATGTGGAAACAAATCCAGACAATCACATTGTCTGTTTTTTGAAAGAACTTATTTGCAAATTATGGTGGAAAATAAGTATTTGGTCATTATCAATAGTTCATCTCAATACTTTGTTATATATCCTTTGTTGGCAATGACCAAGGTCAAACGTTTTCTGTAAGTCTTCACAAGGTTGTCACACACTGTTGCTGGTATGTTGGCCCATTCCTCCATGCAGATCTCCTGTAGAGCAGTGATGTTTTGGGGCCGTCGCTGGGCAACACTGACTTTCAACTCCCACCAAAGGTTTTCTATGGGGTTGAGATCTGGAGACTGGCTAGAACACTTCAGGACCTTGAAATGCTTCTTACGAAGCCACTTCTTCGTTTCCCGGGCGGTGTGTTTGGGATAATTGTCATGCTGAAAGACCCAGCCACGTTTCATCTTCAATGCCCTTACTGTTGGGAGGAGGTTTGCACTCAAAATCTCATGATACATGGCCCCATTCATTCTTTTATGTACACGGATCAGTCGTCCTGTTCTCTTTGCAGAGAAACAGCCCCAAAGCATGATGTTGCCACCCCCATGCTTCACAGTAGGTATGGTGTTCTTTGGTTGCAACTCAGCATTCTCTCTCCTCCAAACACGACGAGTTGTGCTTCTACCAAACAGTTCTACTTTGGTTTCATCTGACCTTATGACATTCTCCCAATCCTCTTCTGGATCATCTAAATGCTCTCTAGCAAACCTCAGACGGGCCCAGACATGTACGGGCTTAAGCAGGGGGACACGTCTGGCACTGCAAGATCTGAGTTCCTGGCGGCGTGGTGTGTTACTGATGGTGGCCTTTGTTACATTGGTCCCAGCTCTCTGCAGGTCAATTACTAGGTCCCCCCGTGTGGTTCTGGGATTTTTGCTCACCGTTCTTGTGATCATTTTGACCCCACGGGGTGAGATCTTGTGTGGAGCCCCAGATCGAGGGAGATTATCAGTGGTCTTGTATGTCTTCCATTTTCTAATTATTGCTCCCACAGTTGATTTCTTCACAGCAAGCTGCTTGCCTATTGCAGATTCAGTCTTCCCAGCCTGGTGCAGGTCTACAATTTTGTTTCTGGTGTCCTTCGACAGCTCTTTGGTCTTCACCATAGTGGAGTTTGGAGTGTGACTGTTTGAGGTTGTGGACAGGTGTCTTTTATACCGATAACAAGTTCAAACAGGTGCCATTAATACAGGTAATGAGTGGAGGACAGAGGAGCCTCTTAAAGGAGAAGATACAGGTCTGTGAGAGCCAGAAATCTTGCTTGTTTGTAGGTGACCAAATACTTATTTTCCACCATAATTTGCAAATAAATTCTTTCAAAAATCAGACAATGTGATTGTCTGGATTTGTTTCCACATTTTGTCTCTCATAGTTGGAGGTATACCTATGATGACAATTACAGGCCTCTCTCATCTTTTTAAGTGGGAGAACTTGCACAATTGGTGGCTGACTAAAAACTTTTTTGCCCAACTGTATCTTATTGAACTAACAACTTTGTGTAAAAATACATTTTTATTTTGTGTGCTCCAGGGCCACAAAAAATGTGATAGGTTGTCAGCAAATTAGAATTAAATTAGTAATTTATGCCCCTTGAAAGCTTGATGGTTCTCCTTGGATTTTATGTTCCTCTTTTTTGGCTAGGATGTGAATTCCATAATTCTTTATGCAGAGAACAAATCTCACACATGTGGTATCTCCATACTCGGAAGGAGTAGAGCAATGTGTTTTGGGGTGTCACTTTATATCTATGCTATGTGTAAGAAATAACTTGTTAAAATGACAACTTTCTGAAACAAATCAAATTTGATTTACTTTCTTAAAGTGGTTGTAAACCCTCGTGTTTTTTCACCTTAATGCGTCCTATGCAAACCGAACTGCACAGTGGAGGTAAGTATGATATTATTGTTATTTAAAAAAAAAAAGAAAAAACGAGGGTTTACAACCACTTAAATTTTTACCATGCTTCTTATGATATACCTTGGAGGCATGTCCGTCCACAGAACTTTTTTTTTGGGGGGGGGCATCATTTTAAGGTCACCCATGCTCTGCCCATTTTCAACAATGTCATTAAGGGGAGGGGCATAGTCATTATCACATAAAGTGTTTTAACCCTCCCCCCCTCCCACTGCCACATTTGGCACTTTTTGGGGAGGAGAGTATACCTGGTTTTGCTGTGGCGATCTGAGCCACATGCAAAACCATGCAAAATATACTGCAATAACAGGAAGTGAAGATATTAATAAACATACAATTAGGCAATTGATCAATTACAAAAAAAAAAACTACACCTGCATGGTGTGCCCATATAGCTGCTATTGTGCCCTTATAGATGCTCTTGTGCTCGTATACTGTAGCTGCTATTGTGCATCAATATGCAACAGCAGCTTTATGGGCACAATGACATCTTTATGCTATTGTGTCCATATAGCTGCTGCTGTGCCCATATTATATATAGCTGCTGTTGTGCCCATATAGCTGCTGTTGTGCATCTATATGGGCGCAACAGCATCTATATGGGCACAATAGCAGCTATAGGGGCACAATAGATTAAAGATGCTATTGTGTCCATATAACTCCTAATGCGCCTATCTAACTCCTATTATGGCCATACAAATGCTACTGTCTCCTATTGTGCCCAGTGACACTGACCTTGCAGCGCTGCTGTGAATCCCACGGGCCGCAGCTACCAGGACTCGGAGTGACCAGGAGGCGGAGTAATATCAACAGCATGCCTGAAATTCTAGCTGGAACTATAGAAGATGTATCATCTTATGCGGCCAACAGATGTCTCCGCGGAACTGCTGCCTCTGCAGCCCTGCAGTATCGAATGATCGGGGGTGAGGGAGGGACGGTCTCTCGGACAGTGAGTCAAATGTCAGAGAGCAGCAGCAGTCAGCAGAGCATACTCAGAAAAAAGTCAGCGGCGGACTTTGCAAGAATCGCTTACGGACACCAGTGTCCGTGTGCGGACACCTTGCTGATTCCATGGGGGGGGGGGCGAACTGGCCTCCTTGCGGATGCCCATGCTTGGAGGTCTAAATGACCCCTCCCCCTCGGAGGACCACCAGGCTAGAGGGGAAAACATCTATGGAAATCACGGAGGAGGACAGGGGCATGCACGTCCAAGGATGAGACCCAAGTGCGTTACTCTGGACTGTACCCTTTCCAATGCACCAGGTACTGTATGCGCCCACGGAACCTACAGGAGTCAACAATGGACTGTACTTCATACTCCTCATGGTTCTCAACCTGTATAGGGTGAAAACGTGGCACCAAGGTGGTAAAGCGGTTGCAGACAAAAGGTTTTAATAAGGAGACATGAAATACATTTGAGATACGCATATTAGAAGGAAGGTCTAATGGGTAAGCCACTGGGTTAATCCTGCAGAGAATACAGAAAGGCCCAGTAAACCGAGGTACGAACTTCAGAGAGGGAACACTAAGTTGGAGGTTGTGAGATGACAGCTAGACCCTGTCCCCAGCCTGGAAGGAAGGCGCAGGCAGGCGTCTGAGGTCAGCATGGAGTCTGTACCTATCATTAGCATGTCGCAAAGGCCCCTGGACTTGTGCCCAGGTGGAACGAAGACCACAGAGATGCTCCTCTAATGCAGAAATACTCTGCGGAACAAATGTCAGGCAACATGGAATTTTGGAAACCATAGTTCACCATAAACGGGGACAATCAGAAAGCAGAATTCAAGGCACTGTTGTGAGCAAACTCTGCCCACAGTAAGAGTTCTAACCAGTTGGTATGATGGTCATAAATATAGCAACGTAGGAACTGCTCCAAGGACTGATTGGCTCGTTCTGCGGCCCCATTAGACTGCAGGTGATGCGCAGAGGAGAAAGCAAGCTGACCTCCCAAGTGTGCACAAAAGGCTCTCCAGAACCGGGACACAAACTGACTAACCCTGTCCGAGACGATCACTTTGGGTAGCTCATGTAAGCGAAAGATCTCCCGAGCAAAAATGGAAGCCAGTTCCTTAGAAGTGGGCAACTTCTTAAGTGGAATACAATGAGACAGCAGTGCAATGTGCCACTGAAGTCTCCCATAAGAAGTGCCTCAAACTATTCTCCTTCTCAGCCTACAGGCACTTTCCCCCAGGGATTGGCCACTGAGACAAAAGATTTGGAGAACATTGCAGAAAGATTGAGGAAGGAAAGGATAAACATAGCGTCCCTCGCCATTTTTCCAAGTGCCAAAAAGGCTCTACCCATGGCCTAAAGGTATGGGTCTTAGAACAAATGCCCAAAAATGTATCTGAGGCAGAGAGGTTCTTTAGGATGTGTGAACGTGAAACTTTTTGGATATATTCCCTTGATATTTTGTCACCTGGGGGAATTAATGAGACTTTGTAGTTGTCTACGATTTTATAAATATTTAGTCTCCCCCCCTCCTTTTTCTAGTTTTTCATCATTAAGCTGCTTATTAGGTTTCTTCCTTTTAATAATTTTTACAATGGCTATTCATCATCTACTAAAAAGAAAATAAGGTTATTTAAACATACCAAGGTATCCATATACATATATACCTAATCATGTTCCCTATAGATTTCTATTAATTCTCCTTTCTTTTTATCTTACAATTAACTAAAATATGTTTTTAATGTTTAATGCATATACTTTTTTAGAAAATATGCTCCTACCAATGATCATGCTATGGTGTATTTTATTCTGATCCAACCGTTTTGAATGATTTTATTCTTTCTTTATGTGTTTCATACATGTTGTTTTTAATACTCAGTATATTATGTATATGTTGTAGTATTGCTCACATATAGTTATTTTTATCCCCAATAAACAGTCCCATATATATATTTTTTCCCCCTCTTTCCCCCCTCCCCCCATTTTTTCTTCACTTTTTAGATTTATTTATTTATTTATTATATAAATCTATTTTTATTTTTATTTTTAGTACTTTAATTAATTTTTTTTTTATTTTAATTAATTTTTTTTTCTTTATATTTACCTTTATTTTTATTTTATTTTTATTCATTTAATTTTTCATTTATATTTTTACTTCATTTTATTATCTAAAAACATTTTTTCTTCTTTCTTCCTTCCTTTTTCTTCTTATTTCTTCTTTTTTCCTATTTCACCACCGTTCTTAATTTGATTTTCACTCACTGTACCCCTTATCACTAGATCCCCATCATAATATGAGTTATTATGCATTTGCTATACATAATCTATTGAAGTCTGGAGTCCTCTTGTGTCCTCGTTTCACCCAGTCCCCACTAGATGGCTCCAAACGGTAGCACATATAAGGCTCAAAGGAGCCTATGTCCTCTAAGCTTGAGGAAGGCGCGCGCCTGTACAACACAGTGTGCATGCGCCAAAACGTCGTCGCACCGCTAGTGATGTCACCGCGCCAGATGCCTACATTCTGCAGCTAACCAGAGCCAAGCCTCGGTTTCAACCCCTAGGACAGAATCAGGATATCCTGCTGGACGGGACTGTATTCTCTTCTATGGATGGATTTATTTACATAGGCTTACAACGCTGGGCGGACGCCACTACTTGAGGATTACTTGTGCTTAACTTTCACCATATGTAAGTGGACATAATTGTTTGAGAAATTCAATAAATCTAACTGATCCTGATCTGGAGGCGCTTTTTTCTGTTTGTTCTTTTTCATGTATTTGGAGCCTGCTTCATGCTTCCCTGAAGGCTTGCCCTGGAGCACGGACTGCTAGCCAGTATATACAAAGGTTTTGTTGCCCACTTGATTTTCATTCTATTCACACCGTACTTTTCCATTAATGACTAAATTCCCAGTGGACATTTATACTATATCTATCTCAATCCAGCAACAGCGCTACTAACCATTGTTTTTTCCAACATGATAACGACCCCAAACACACCTCCAAGAAGACCACTGCCTTGCTAAAGAAGTTGAGGGTAAAGGTGAAGGAGTGGCCAAGCATGTCTCCAGACCTAAACCCTATTGAGCATCTGGGGTGCATCCTCAAATGGAGGGTGGAGGAGCGCAAGGTCTCTAACATCCACCAGCTCCGTGATGTCATCATGGAGGAGTGGAAGAGGACTCCAGTGGCAACCTGTAAAGCTCTGGTGAACTCCATGCCCAAGAGGGTTAAGGCAGTGCTGGAAAATAATGGTGGTCACACAAAATATTGACACTTTGAGCCCAATTTGGACATTTTCACTTAGAGGTGTACTCATTTTTGTTGCCAGCGGTTTAGACATTAATGGCTGTGTGTTGAGTTATTTTGAGGGGACAGCAAATTTACACTATTATACAAGCTGTACACTCACTACTTTACATTGTACCAAAGTATAATTTATTCAGTGTTGTCACATGAAAAGATATAATAACATATTTACTAAATGTGAGGGGTGTATTCACTTTTGTGAGATACTGTATCAGCAAGTTAGGGTTTCCGTCAACTTTTAGGGGTTTATTTATAAAACTACTCACTAGTAATTCACCCATTGAAAGTGCATGTATTTGGTCTGTGTGTATGAGGTTAAAAAAAAAATCCTATGATACCTAGCCCCATCTAGTGACCAAAAAGCAGTAGTTTCCTTTTAAAATCAATAAAAGCACAACCAACACAGGAAATGGCTTAATAACATTAACATTAACCCAGATTCACACAGAAGGAATGTTCATGCAGTTTCACTGATTGAATTTTTTATAAATACATCCCTAATGCCGCGTACATGCGGTCGGAATTTCTGACAACAAATGTTCGATGTGAGCTTGTTGTCGGAAATTCTGACCGTGTGTAGGCTCCATCGGACATTTTTTGTCGGAATTTCTGACAAACAAAATTTGAGAGCTGGCTCTGAAATTTTGCGACAACAAAATCCGTTGTCGTAAATTCCAATCGTGTGTACACAATTCCGACGCACAAAATTCCACGCATGCTCGGAATCAATCAGAAGAGCTGCACTGGCTATTGAAATTCATTTTTCTCGGCTCGTCGTACGTGTTGTACATCACCACATTCTTGACGTTCGGCATTTCTGACAACATTTGTTTGACCGTGTGTATGCAAGACAAGTTTGTGCCAACATCCATCGGAAATAAATCCAGGATTTTGTTGTCAGAATGTCTGATCGTCTGTACTGCGTCTGTTTGCGTAGTACAGATTGTGTGTGTCTCTCTTTTATGGTATTTTTCAACCACTACACTTAGACAGTGGTGCTTTCTCTCTTATTTTTTCCCCAGTAGCGTCAGAGGGGGGCAGGATCACTCGATTACGTCACAGGGTGGCCCCGCCCCCTCGTACGATATGGGGAAGCCATAGGGATGTCCCCGTGCTTCAGAGGGGAGCAGGGTCACCCGGCGACATCATCGTGTGGCCCCGTCCTCAGTTATAAATGAACTGTCACCTGAGAGGCCAGTCATTACGGAGGGTGCCTCCCATGGAGGCAGATCGGTGGCAGCGTGCAGCTTTTTTTTTTTTCTTTTTCTTTTTCGGTCCTTCGGAGGGAGAGAAGAAGAAGATGAATGGACTTCGTAGGACACTTTCATTTTTTTATTTTTTAATAAAGGACTTGTCCCAAGGCGTGTATTGTCGTTTTTACCATTTTCCCACTTTTTTTGTGAAATGGTAGGGGTACATTTGTACCCCGTTACCATTTCACACAGGGGGCGAGGCCGGGATCTGGGGGTCCCCTTGTTAAAGGGGGCTTCCACATTCCGATAAGCCCCCCGCCCGCAGACCCCCACAACCACCGGGCAAGGGTTGTGGGGATGAGGCCCTTGTCCCCACCAACATGGAGACAAGGTGCTTTGGGGGGGCCACTACCCCAAATCACCCTCCCCATGTTGAGGGCATGTGGCCTGGTACATTTCAGGGGGGGTGCTCTCTTGCCCCCCTCTTTCTGGTATGGATTTTTGGGGGACCCCCACGCCATTTTTAAAAAAAATTTGGCGCAGGGTTCCCCTTAATAACCATACCAGACCTGAAGGGCCTGGTATGGCATTTGGGGGGACCCCCACGAATTTTTTTTTAATTTTGGTTCAGGGTTCCCCTTAATATTCATACTAGACCCAAAGGACCTGGTAATGGACTGTGGGGGAATCCCATGCCGTTTTTTTCAATGACTTTTACGTGTATTGCCGGGACCGTCAATTCATTATAGCCACGAGTACTTTTAAACGACTTTCTTTCCTTTAGAAATGTAATTTTGCTCTCGGACTGTTCTAAGCACGGGAAACATGCGCCATGTTACAGGCATAGTATAGACACCCCCTAGGTACGATATTTAAAGGAATATTTCACTTTTATTGTTTCACTTTAAGCATTATTAAAATCACTGCTCCCAAAAAAACACCTTTTTTTGCATTGATACATGTCCCCTGGGGCAGGATCCGGCGCCCCAAACACTTTTTATGACAATACCATGCATATAAGCCTTTAAAATTAGCACTTTTGATTTCTCCCATAGAAAATGTATTATAGCCGCGAGTACTTTTAAATGACTTTTTCCCTTTAGAAATGTCATTTTGCTCTCAGACTGTTCTAAACACAGGAAACATGTGCCACTTTACAGGCATACTATAGACACCCCCCAGGTACAATATTTAAAGGAATATTTCACTTTTATTGTTTCACTTTAAGCATTATTAAAATTACTGCTCCCGAAAAAACTGCCGTTTTTAAACCTTTTTTTTGCATTGATGCATGTCCCCTGGGGCAGGACTCAGGTGCGCAAACACTTTTTATGACAATACCATGCATATAATATATATTTTGATTTCTCCCATAGACTTTTAAAGGGTGTTCCGCAGCTTTCGAATTTGCCACGAACACCCCAAATTGTTCGCTATTCGGCAAACAGTCAAACACAACATCGAGTCGAACGCAACATCGGGCTCATCTCGAATCAGCACCCTATACGTAGTGCAGGCCTTAACTCAGCTCCCCGTACATAGAGCACTCCTTAACTCTGCACCCTGTACATAGCGCACTCCTTAAAGTGGGGTTCCACCCAAAAAAAAAAAACTACATGAAAAATTAAAAAAAAAATACAAAAAAACATTTGGATATTTTTTTTTTTTACTTACCTCTAAATGCCTGTTGCTAGGTGGTCCCTCGTAGTCTGCCTCTTCCAGTGCCTGGGCTGGTGACATCACTTCCCCCTCGGCACAGGAAGGGCTCAGCTCTGCTCCCTCCCTCCTGTCAATCATCTGGGACCCATTACAGGTCCCAGGTGACTGAGCGGCCAATCACGGCGCGCAGCGCCGCTTGCGCATGCGCAGTGGGTGCCAGGCTGTGAAGACACAGCCCGGCGCCCACAGTTGCAATGCCGGCGCCGCTGAACGGAGGGGGAGACGAGCGGGGCTTCGATCCCCCGCATCGCTGGACCCAGGGACAGGTAAGTGTCCAATTAAAAGTCAGCAGCTGCAGTATTTGTAGCTGCTGACTTTTAATTTTTTTTTTTTTTACTGGACCTCGGGTGGAACTCCTCTTTAACTCTGCATCCTGTACATAGCACACTCCCTAACGCAGCACCCTGTTCATACCGCACTCCGTAACTCTGCACCCTGTACATAGCACATTCCTTAACTCTGCACCCTGTACATAGCGCACTCCTTAACTCTGCACCCTGTACATAGCGCACTCCTTTACTCTGCACCTTGTACATAGCTCACTCCTTAACTCAGCACCCTGTACATAACGCACTCCTTAACCCTGCACCCTGTACATAGTGCACTCCTTAAGTCTGCACCCTGTACATAGTGCACTCCTTAACTCTGCACCCTGTACATATCGCACTCCTTAATTCTGCAACCTGTACATAGTGCACTCCCTAATTCAGCACCCTGTACATAGCGCCCTTCTTAACTCTGCACCTTGTACATAGCTCACTTCTTAACTCTGTGTGTCTGTATGTGTATATACTATATATATATATATATATATATATATATATATATATATATATATACCGTGTATGTACCGTGTACACGCATGCATGTGTGATTGAGCTTTGGGGTGCACATGAGCTGTCACCCTAACTGCTTTGTCCATATGAGTAATTAAAAGAGGATGTTCTAACGCAAAGAGTGCCATTTCAATGCTTTGTATTAAAAAAAATCAGGGCAAAAAAGGATTTATCAGCTCAACGGGGATACGATACATAAAAGGTATAGCATGCCGTGAGTTAGATTTAGCTTGTAGTTTGTTTCTTATGTGTGGACTAAAGTAATGCTGTGCCAGTATAAAACATGTCCATGACATATAAATGCTTGAATAAAATGCTGCATATGTTTAATTTGGCAAAATGAATACAAACTTATCACAGTTGGTTGCTCAGGAACAAAAAGCTTGCAAAACAGATAAATCCCTCCCATTGGGTGGTTGCTTTATATAAATAGAAGCAACGAAAAAAGCAACCCGTAGCTTTTGTTCATCTGAGCCTGGTTAGATCTTATGGGCAATGCATCTAGCTTCACTAATTTTTAAGGGAATCTGTTTGGATAGAAATATAGGAACTGCCATTGCTGACTTGTTTTTGCAGATGCATGCTACGCTGCTATCATCATTGCCCTTGCTTTGCTGACCTGGAACAGTGAAGTGTCAGGGCACTTTATTGTAAATGATTACCTTGTAAAACAACCCATTCAGTTTAAAATAAAAATGAAAGGAAAAACATTTTTGTATAAATGATAAAAACAAATACCTTTTTTTCCCCCCTTTTTTAAAAGTAATCACATTCCCTCTGTTCTCAGTTGCATAAGAGCTGGAGGAAGGAGAAGCAGCAGTACCCTGAGCTTCCCAGTGTATGGCTGTGCAGCGGGGGGCGTGTCAGGACAAGTCTGATCATTGCAGGGGAGTAAACTGGGTTCCCAGCATAGTTAGAGAACTGACCACGGTGTGCTCCTGCTCGGTGTGGTCAGTTTTTAATAGGAAAGCAGAGGGACTGGCAGGAACACCAGGGATTTCACATAAAGGAAACAATACAAAGAGAACGGGATACTTTCTCATACAAGTACATGGTACAGCAGGCACGTATTAGGAATATGAAGTGTTGGGGTAACAAACGCATTAAGGCTGAAATTCAGGCTAAAGAAATATTCTCTATATACAAGGTTCATTTGTATTAGTGCTTGCATCTTGCTGTTGCTTGTGTAGATCTGTGTTGTAATCCAGTATGAAACAACTCTGGCACAATGCAGCAGTTTCCTATAGTAAAGACTGGACTAGTCAGTGCTGCTCTCTCTTCTTGTGCAGGGTGACTGGTCTTGTCCCCTCCTTAGTTTGCAGATAGCCGGCAGTGCAAAGGGCTGCTGTGTCCCACCCACAGTTCTGCTCTCTGCACAAGTTATGTACAGCATTGATGCTGTCACTGCTCCTTTTGAGTAGCATTTGGTGCAAAACATTATTATTCCTGTAGCGCTACCTCAGAGGGAGCTGCTTTAGGTTAGACAGATTCTGTCGCCAACAGTGCAGAGGCAGCCAGATACACAGCAACAACAGTCTCCGGCTCATTAATCAGTCTAGGGGTTGTCTTTTGGAAGTTTATTAGCTACTAGAACTTGGGAGGGGATTTTGGTGATGCAGGATTCTCCAAAATGGAACGTATACTAGAAGAGAACACACCTTGCTTAACAGCTGGAGCACTAATTCCACTAGGCAGAATGGAACAGTTCACAACTGGTGATCATGAAGTAGTATGAGCACAAGTAGAAGTAGACTAAAACAGTCCAAAGTTCACTGCTGGGGACGATGAAGTAGTATGAGCACAAGTAGAGGTAGACTGAAACAGTCCATGGTTCATTGCTGGAGACCATGAAGTAGTATGAGCACAAGTAGAGGTAGACTGAAACAGTCCATGGTTCATTGCTGGAGACCATGAAGTAGTATGAGCACAAGTGGAGTTAGATTGAAACAGTCCATGGTTCCTGACTGGGGACTATGAAGTAGTATGAGCACAGGTGAAGACTTTACTCACTGGATTCTGGTACACAGACAGTCCATGGATGGAACCTCTTGCAAAGTGGTCCAGCATTTAGTCCATAGGGCTCCAGGGGCTGGCAATACCTCTCCTCTCAGCTTACAGTTCCATCCCCAACGGGGGGGGGGGGGGACCGTCTCCTCAGGGCTCCAAATTATTTAACAGCAACCTAGCTCCATTTGGACACATTCCCCAATGGAATGGGTAGGCAATGCTGAATATTCAGACTGGACATTTGAATCCTCCCGTCCTAAGCTCTAGAAACTTCTCCTAGAAGCAGGGGAAATTAATCAAACTCTCAGCCAGTGAAGCTCTGAGCAGGCCAAACCAAACAATCACTGCTCCTGTGATTACAGCATAAGCTAAAACTCAAATTATTTAGAAGCCTAACTAGGATGGAGCTACATTCTATATTATAATCTATGAACTAATTTGGAGCTTCCATTTTATATTCTACAATCTTCCATTTTAAGCTGTTTACTATGTAGGCTGTATCCATACCAATGGCATGTTCTCTCACCCTGTGATGTGACACATGCAATCTGTTGCTAAGCCACAACTTTAAAGTGATTGTAAAGGCTCATTAAAATAACAAACATGTTATACTTACCTCCTCTGTGCAGTTGGTTTTGCACAGAGCAGCCTGGATCCTCCTTATCTCGGGTCGCTCTTTGCTGCTCCTAGTCCCTCCCTCCTTTGAGTGCCCCTCAGCCAGCAGCTTGCTACAGGGGGCACCCAAGCCAAGTTAGAGCTCTCATTCAGACACGGAGACCCGACCTGGCCTTGCCCCCTCTCTCTCCTGATTGGCTGATTGACTTTGATTGACAGCCGCGGGAGCCAATGGCACCGCTGCTCTGTCCCAGCCAATCAGGAGGAGTGTCCTGGATGGCTGAAGGGATCGTGGACATCGCTGGAGAGAGAAGGGGCTCAGGTAGGTAATTAGGGGGGTGCTGGGGGAGCTGCCACACACAGAAGGTTTTTTATCTTAATGCATAGAATGCATTAAGATAACAAAACTTCTACCTTTACAACTCCTTTAACTTAGTATGTTATGAGAACTATTGTGGAAAGATCAAATAGATATTTTATGCTTAATTCAAACCTATGCTTTGTCCATGCAGGTCAAAGCTGTCATCAAACCTAATAAGCCGATACACTGGAACAAACATAGCAGAAGCTAAAATTTGTTAGGTTTGATGAAAGTGTTGACCTGCATTGACAAAGCATAGGTTTGAATTGAGCATAAAATCTCTTTTTTCTCTTTACAGAACTCCATAATTTGGTAGCTTGTTTCAGACCAGTGACACGTAGGTTATAAGGAAGGCATCACTGGAGCATGCTGCTTTAAAAAGATAATGAGGTGGCACTGCTCTCTGCAGCATTCCAAGGTGGGAAAGGCTGAGGCATGAAACCTGGACACACAGGAAGTTCAGTGCCAGTTCTAATGTCACTGGGAAAGGCATTACAGGCTATTTAAAAAGGCTGGGAGAATAGAATGTTTACTTTTTTTGTCCAAACTGGAGTTGGTCTTTAAGGGTATTTGAAAAAGGTTGTAGTGTGTGTCACTATTTACTTTATTTAGCAGTTAGCTAAAACAGATTCACTATGTCAGCTCCTTTCACTTCTTCCATCAGTTTGTCTTTCAGATTTGCTGGCCTGCTGCTGGCTGAATGTCTGCTGATCAGTAAGCAGACCTAATGTGGAATCAATGAGTGACCCAAGAGAGCAGTTCTGCAGAAGTTATCACTGCTGAAGTGTCCCGAATCATTGAACCAGGAAGTGACACTCTATGCCCCGCACCCAACATGCCATGGTGGGGAATTTCCCTGCCAAAATCTTTTGTTAGAAGGATCCACAAAATACATTTAGTCTCATCAGATAGAAATGGTTAACTTGTGAAACTGTTATTTGGATTGACAAATATTTTTTCTTTTAGAGGACCAAAGTATTTTTGGTGGGTGGAGAGTGTAGCACCAGCTGGGCTAAATTGCTGCTGTGATGGACCAGCAGGGGGAGAGAAGAGGAGGACACAGAACTTTAATTGGCTGCTACTGTCCTCCAGCAACAGGGCATTAAGAGGATTCTATTGGCCAGCTGGCCAAGAAGAAAGGTGTTTGGATGGCATGGCCACTCTGAGCCCAGCCCAACAGGAAAGTTGAGCTCTAGGACCCATGTGGAGAGCAGGCAGGCTGGGGAAAGTGGCCAAGACCCACAGGCTGTGGGGAGCAGTACCTGCTTACTGAGGTGTTTATGTGTGCATGAGCAGAGATGTATTGCTGCTGCCTTGAAACTGTAGGCAGTGCTGCAGTGAGGGTTACTGCAGCCTGTCATACAGGGTTTGACTGCTGTTGGGTGTCCTATACTGGGCAGATGGACTGGAGTCCCAGACAGAGTGGAGTTTGAGAGCTGCTCTGCTAGACTATATGTTGCAGTGAAACAGAGCTGCAGAACCCCCCGAGGCCAATTGTGCTGAAGTGTGTGCTAGCCCTGCAGTGTGTTGTTTGCTTCTGTGCCCACCAATGTCCAGCTGTTTCTCTTTTTTCACAAGAATTCATATTTGTAGAATTATCATCTTTGATATCACTCCTCTACTGATATATTTGCCTTAGATGTACGACCACCTATGCTGTCTTGCTACAATATACTTGTTTACCAATCAAGTTAGCAGTACAATAGTTTAGTGGTTAGTAGTTTTGTCTTGTATAAGTGGGGTCCCCGGTTTGAATCCTGATGTGGGCGGGACTAACTGTGTCGCAGTCATTTAAATGGATCAGCAGCAGAGATGACTAGAACTGTGTGGCTACACTCAAGGAACTGGTACCAGACTGTGTATGATTTAAGTGAGATTTATTTACAGTGAAACAAAAACCTTCCAAACACCAGCACGCAGCAAATATGAAACTATAAGTGAGCCAAAAATCCCAGTGACAGAATACCTGACAAACAGAAGCCTATCTAACCACTAACTATATACAATATTCATAAAGCAGGGGAAAGCTGGAGGTGCCGGGAGCAGATAGGAAGGGGGGGGGACAAAACTAGGATCAGGAACAAGGGGCAGCAGGTACAAGGCAGCAAGGTACAGGGCAGGAAAAATCCAGGAATCCAACGGAATCTGGCAGCAGCAAAACACTGGAGGGTGAGGCACTTAGTAGAGGAGGACCTAAATACCCTCCCAGTAGCCAGAGATAGGCTGCAGGGAGACACACTTGAATTACAACCCTCTGCCCAGGAAACCACAGTACCACCAGCAAGTGATCCATGTCCTGACAAGCGATAAGTTAAGACATCTTCTGGCAATTTTCTGGTTTTATATAATGAATGACAAACAGTACAGCAATGTGGTGATAATCCAAAGGAACTGTACAATTCCATGACAAGGTAGATGTGAAGAACTAAGAGATGGCAGTGTGCTCAAGGAGTGCTCTTTAAACAGGTCCCTTTGGCCAATATTAAGTAGCCTTTCCATATGGTGCTGTACTGGCGATAGAGGTCGTACAAATGTCTCAGACCAAATGCAAGCTGAAACAGGATTCTTACCAACTTACAAATGTATGCAGGGGTTTTACAGACCATCACTACACTATCCCTACTAGTCAGGGGCCTACTAGGCTTATCTTTCCATAGCCAGCATGTGTAATGTCCCTGCCTAGATAGTTCTCACATATGGACTTGCCAGACTGACTCAGCAGGACCTATATAAAGTCTCTCTGGGTCCAAAATGGCTGCCCAAATCTCATAAGATTTCAGTGTCCAAACAGACAGTGGCTTTCCCAAAATCGCCACCAGGATCCAGAGGTAAGTAGTGATCATATGATTACTGTGCTTACTTCTGGCTCTTATAGGAAGATAGGGGTGATCTGCAGATTCCTGCCTCACTGAGCGCTGTTACCCACTTAAGCAGTGTCACCACTGACAGTGGTGACTGTGACATAGTTGCACACATCTGCAAGGCACTATCTGCATGGAGTTTGCATGTTCTCCCATTGCTTGCATGGGTTTCCTCCAGATACTGCGGTTTCCTCCCACATTCCAACAATAGTAGGTTAATTGGCTCCTGTTTAAATTGGTCCTAGTATGTAGGAACTGAGATTGTAAGCTCCTTGAGGACAGGGACTGATGTGAATGCACAGTATTAAAGCATTTTGTAAATTGATGGTACTATATAAATAACACCCTTTTCTCCTATGCAACTCACGCATTTCTGTGTGTTAATTTTAAAGGATAATTTGCTTGCCAATAGTTTATGGTAGTTTTTAATTATGTCCAAATACAGCTACATAAAAAGTATTTAAACTTGATTCTTAACGGTATATGTATTTATCTTGGCATGTTTAGTATATATATGTTAACTTAATTATTGCCACAAGGTGGCACTGTTTACAAGACAAACACGGGACAAATCTGGAAAATCTAAGATTTAGGCCTCACACTGGACAATAAAAAAAGCCAGTAGCGTTAGTTTGTAGAAAGCTGTAGCTGTAGAATGAGTTTTTCAGAGTTTTTGCAGTATTGATTTTGAAGCGTTTTTTAGCTTTTTTTAACAAAATTATACTCCCACAAAAATTTATGGCTCAAAAATGCTGATAAACGCAGAATAGCCATGTTTTTCAGCTTTTTTTGGGGCGTTTTTCAGCTTTTTTTAAAACTAGTTCTAAGTTTTTTTTCCAGCCAGAAAACGCCCATGCCAAAAACTGTTTATAACAGCCTATTTGTGCATGTACATATAGGATAACATGTTGGAGAGTTTATTGACTGCTGAAAAAAAACATCTGAATCAAAAACAGCAGCTGTAAAAACATTCAATGTGCATGAGGCCTAATGCAAAAATATTATAATATAAATATATGTTTTTTAGTATTGAAAAGGAATTTGGAGTGTATATGTAGGGGGAGGGTACTGACTTTTTTTTATTTGCAAAAAGCAAAAATATAAGAATTACTGTTCAGTACTTGTACAGCAAGTGACCTAGTGTACCAGGACCATGGACAGCAATAATTGCCCAGAATTTAGTAGAATGAAGCTAAAAAATGTTTAATCCACAATGCAACACTGCATGACTTTGCAGGTTCAAAATCACTAGACCCTGTACCTTTTCATAGAGCAGCAAGAGTTTAGTTAACTGGTACATAGCCAGTTTGCCATGTGCAGCAAGTATTATGTCTATGGAAGTTTTATACCTCGTACACACGAGCGGATTTTCCGTTGGAAAAAACTTGGATGGTTTTTCCAACGGAATTCTGCTCAAGCTTGCCTTGCATACACACGGTCACACAAAAGTTTGCTGAACTTTCGACCGTCTAGAACGCGGTGACGTACAACACTACGATGAGCTGAGAAAATGAAGTTCAATGCTTCTGAGCATGCGTTGAATTGTTTCCGAGCATGCATAGGAATTTTGCGCGTCGGAATTTGTACAGACAATCGCATTTTCAGATAGGAACTTTTTCAGACTGAAAAATTGACAACCTGCTCTCAATCATTTGCTGGCGGGAATTCCACCAGCAAAAGTCCGATGGAGCATACACACGGTCGCATTTTCCGACCAAAAGCTCTCCTCGGTCGTTTGCTGGCCAAATTTCCAATCGTGTGTATGCGCCATTAGAAGCCTTTACCAAGAGTACCCCTTAGAGAGAGAGAGAGTGATACCAGTCTGAAGGAATATAATTCACCTGTATGTACACAGATTTGGGGCTATTTATAAGATAAGGGCCACATAATTATTTAGCAAGCTGTACAAAATGAACACTAGTATAACAAATAGGACCACAAAGCAGGTAGGCTATCTCCCCAAGTCGATTCAAAGTTAAAACGCAAGTGAAAACTCTTAACCTAACTATGACTTTTTAGCTCTTTTTAGTTCTGTACCCCACATGTTATGACTGATTTTGGAATGGAAATGCATTTGGAAATGCATCATAAATCTAGTTATGTGCTAAATTTGGGGCATGCGTGAAGAGTTCTGTTACTTAGCGCTGATTACTGAGTGCAGTAGGCCTAGCTTTGGTGCCTGTTGGACCTCTTTCACAATAGCGGATCAATTGAGTCTGCCTGTCAATTTTTCAGGCGGTCCCGATCAGACCCTCCAGTCTTCTCAATGGAGCGGCAGGTGTAAACGGACCCGCTAAAAACAGGTGGATGGAGATTCGTTCCCCATCCGTCTGGATCATATGGCAGTTGGGTGTAAATGGACAGGCGGTATGTTTACATCCAACTGCCCATAGAGAAGAGCGGGCTGTGTCTGCATCTGCTCTGCATATGCAGAGCAGACACAGACCAGCCACCCTCCTGCTAAGTGGGTATCAGTGGACAGATTTCCTGCTATTCCAATGGAGCCCGCCCCGTGTGGAAGAGGCCTTGGACTATACAATCATATTTGGACACCCTGCTCAACTGCTGTAACAGGAAAGTGAAGGCAAGACCATTAAAAACAAAGGTTGTTAGTACAAAGTGACTACATATCCATTTCTGTGACTTTACTTGTGCTTTCAGCATTCTTTGCCCTAAATAAAAAAAAAAAATTGTATACATACTATTTCTATGGATCTTAAGTGCAGTCATATAACATCTTTGGTTCTATTTTTCCTCTGGTGTGTCCTGAAGGTTTCAGGATTGTCCTGTTCGGTCAAGGTGACTGCAATGAGAAGAGGAGAGACAGGGCTTTTTTTCCCAGGTGAAAAAAAGACATTGGGGGTCTTTGGTGAGGGGAAGCTGTGCGGACAGGACCTGCCACAGCCACTTTTGAAAGAGAGAGTCAAGCAGAGGGAACTTGCTACTGGAACTGACTGCCTACTTCACAGGAAGGACAGACCTGCTGCTGAGGCTGCCAGAGACTGGAAGTGTGTGATCCAGTGTTGAGAAACTAAGCCTCTGGGACCAGACCTCAAAACTGCTAACCTCCAAGTGTGAGAACCAGACGTGTCACCTGCCAGGAGAGGAGATACCACTTTTAACCCCTTGCTACACTCAGTTTCACATAGACTGCTCATTTTGTAGTAGTCCTGCAGCTACTCACCACCTACTCCTAAAGAGCCAGACTTTTGTGCACCACCCACATAAGGGCCCCACCACAAGCCAGCTAACACTAATATTAAGGTGCCAGATTTGAGACACCATCATTTAAGAGTACCCCACTTAGGAACACTACTGATACCTTCATCTAGGGTTTCACTCTAGAGTGCACTCAAGAACATTAGCTTTGGGTTATTTGGGTCTGATTCTGTTAATTAATAGTTGTCTCAGTTAAAGTCTGAACGTTGATGCAAAGTTAACTTTACATAGTCTTGCAACTTGAAACTGTTCTATTGTTGGATGCTAAGTCTGGTACTGTTTACCTGCCTTGGCATAATACATTTATTTAACCTACCATCTGGTATTCTGTGGTCTAATTTCTGTGTATTATTGTATTGTAGTGACTTACTAACACTTAAGTTATTCAGGTGTGAGTGGCCACCTATTCAGGTGTCAGTGGGCACCGAGTAGCCTTGAGAGAATCGTGGCAGAACAGAGGACCCATCATTGCCAGCGGCTCCTTAGAGGGTAAATGCTACAATTAGATGACTGAAGTCATTAGTCTCCTGAGAAGCTTCCCTTGTCAAAAGCTGATTTTGTTTCAGTAAATCCTGGGCTAATTATTTTTATCTTTGTTTAAATAGGACTAAAAACAGAGTTGGGCTTTAAAGAAATACACAGACCATTCTAGCCTTCTTCTAAAAATACTAATTACCTGACTGTCATACTGATCCCTGGGTCTCAAAGGTTTTTGTTCTTTGACCCAGAAAAAATATGCAATCGGTATAGAGAGAGAGAAGACCTGAACTGCATAATTGTTCTAAGACAGTAATACGGAAAGTAAGCAGAAGATCAATATGACAGCCAGGTAACGAGCAATTTCAGAAGGCTTCAGGTTTATGTTCAGGTTTGGGAGTTTTGGAATCTGGAAGCCCCCTTAACAAGAGGGCCCCCAGATCCCCCCCCCCCATATGAATGAGTATGGGGTAGATCGTATCCCTACCCATTCACCAAAAAAGTGTGAAAAAGTTAATAAAGACAGTACATGAGTTTTTGACTCTTCCTTTATTAAAAAATCAAAAATAATGTTCCCCTGTGTAGATCCACCGTAAATCACGCCACCTGTCGCACCGCCAGACCCGAAAAAAAAAAAGCTTCCGGCTTTGTTTACAGCTCCCCACTGACTGCCTGCTCCTCCGTCTGATATTTCTTAAATAGGTAAGGTGCGGAGTTACCGCCCCCGTGTGACATCATCGGCCCAGCATGCCCCTATAAGTGATTATCAGTCACAGGGGGTTGGGTCGCTCGCTCTCCGCCCCGTACCTATTTAAGAAATGTCAGATGTCAGAGCAGGCAGTCCGCGGAGTGGCTTCGATGAGGCCAGAGGGGTTTTTTTTCTTCTTTTTCTGGGTCCCGTGATGCGGTGGGCAGCGTGATTGAGAATGGATCTACATCGGGGAACATTGTTCTTTATTTTTCAATAAAGGAATTGTCAAAAACTTGTGTTGTGTCTTTTTTCACTTTTTACACTTTTTTAGTGAATGGGTATTATGTACCCCATACTCATTCGCATGGGGGGTGGATCTGGGGGCCACCTTGTTAAAGGGAGCTTTCAGATTCCGATAAGCCTCCCGCCCGCAGACCCCCACAAACACTGCCCATGATTGTGGGGAAGAGGTCCTCATCTCCATTAACATGGGGACAAGGTGCTTTAGGGGCATGTTGCCTGCTATGGTTCAGGAAGGGGGGGGCCGCTTGCTTCTCCCCCCTTTCCTGGCCTGTCAGGCTACATGCTCGGATAAGGGTCTGGTATGGATTTTGGGGGGGACCCCATGCCGTTTTGTTTAAAAATTTAGACATGGGGTTCCCCTTAAAATTCATACCAGACCCAAAGGGCCTGGTATGGATTGGGGGGGGACCCCACGCTGTTTTTTTTCAAACTTTTTTATTGCTGGCATTCTTTTGTTTACATTTCAGCTCTCAGCGGGGAAGCCCACTGACAGCTAATGAGTCATCGGTTGTTAAGGAGAAATAACAAAAGAATAGCAAAAGTAAATGCCCCACCTCCCAACAAGCTGAACAGGGGAGGTTCTTTGGTGTGTGTGAGACTCAGCTCTGCTGGCATCTTCTCTGTCATGATTTTCCAGCAGCATTTGATCTGAACGGCCACTGGAGGATATTGGAGAATTTAAGGCCCTGGCTGGGTATTAGCCACAAGTTCAAAAGCTTGTGCAGCTGGTAAGCTTGCACTCTCTGTGGTGGTGGATTCACATTGTCTGTTTTGGAAGTCACAGGAGACAGTCACTATACCGTATCGGTGTACACATTTATTCATCCTTCCATTGCAGAACTGTCTATGATCGTTTATTCGTTGGATTTATTTGTCACATGATTCACTTACTGGGACTTTTTGGGTTTTCATGTCATTACTTTTTTTAGTTATAAAGTTTGTGAGCGCAGCTTCTTTTGTTTTTCTATTTATGTTTGTGTGTATTTCACTTTGAGTTGCAGCATTAGTGGTACAGTAGGTTTATAACAGCGCAGTTTTTTTCTTTTATATCGGTTGTTAAGGACCTGGCGGCAGGCTTCCCGGCCCGCTCCTTAACAACCAGCTATTCTTCACACAGAATTCAAATCGGTCAATCGTTTTTCGATCTATCCAAATTCCAATCGTTCTGAAAATTTGGAATTTGTTAGAAAATGAATAAACAAAATGAAATTTAATGAAAACGAAACTAAACGAATTCTGAAATGAATCAACAAAATTAAATTAGTAACATAACGAATCTATCCGAAACGAAATAATACAAATTTTTCTGTTCTGCACATGTCTATGCATTGCAGTGTAGTGAGGAATGAAAAAACTTGAGACATTCGGGAGATGAAACAACTTGTCAACAAACAAATGGCTTAACATAGAAAGGCAATTCTACAGGTCAGGACTCAGTCTTCCTACTTTTTAGGGAAAAGGGACATTCTTTTGAGAACATATTGGACAGAAAGGACAGCTGGCTTGCAAGAGGCATGAAAGAGGCCATCTACACCCAACTGGAACAGTCATCCTTGAACAGGGGTGGAGGCCTTCAAAACCATCTGTTTCCCACATAGAATGCCATTTTAACAGCTCTACCTTATCATTTTGACAATAATTCACACATTCAGCCATTTAAATCAAAGGATTAATACCTTATAAAGCCTTCCTTCAAGGATGGGATGATATAACTAGAACAGGGTGGTTCCAAAACTTTCACACCTCTCATCCTGTCCTTAGATAATACTATCTGCATTACCCTGGAAGTTGGTTCAAGGTGTCAGTGATACCTATGTGGATGTACAGTAAATGCTGGAGTATTTTCCTGAAACTCATTAGAGCTGAAAAAGTGGCTTGGAGAATCTATGAAATGTCTTCAACATTACAGAAAATGGCCAGTTGAATGTGACTAACTACTACTAGATATACCATGAACTGGATAAATGAGAATCTTCACAGAGAATTACAATACACACTCACCGATCACTTTATTATTAAGACCTGTATACCTGGTCATTTATACAATCATCCAATCATTTAGCAACAAGGCAATACATAAAAACATTGACATACAGGTCAGGTTTCATGGTTTAGCCTGTAGTTTCCTGCCTGTGAAATTTTTTTCTCCTTGCTGCTGTGGTTTTGCTAAGATATGTGATTCCATTCACATGTACTACGGGCTTCTGGCTTCTCCTATGGGCGTCACTTGCTCCACTGTGGACTTATATTCCTTTCCCTTCTATCATTTCCTGGCCCACCTACCAGTTTGCTTCTCTATATAAAACATATTCAGCACAGCTTGCATTGACTGAGCAACTTCCAAGTTCTCTGAGCTCCTTTGTGCCTAGTGTTACTTGTATTTGGTGTCTGACTTCCCATGTACTGACGCCAGCTTCATCTACTGTTTGTGCTCACCTACCCTTGGCTTGTTTCCCTGATCTTTATCTGTCTCCTCTCCTTTGTACTCTGCACACGCGAATGGTCTCTGCATCATCAGCTTTTTGCACCTGTGGGCCGCGACCTTGTTCCAGCTAGCTGCAAATCCATCCCCACCATCAAGCCCTGGTGAAGAAGCAGGCTGGGGCTTAGACTTCGCGTCCTGGAGAACCTCAAGTTGGCTTTCTACAAGAGCTCACTACCAAAGAAACCTGACATTAGGAGCTCCACATCCATCACCAGAATGTGAAAAAATGTGATCTCTGTGATTTTGACCATGGCATTACTGTTGGTGCCCAATGGACTGGGTTGATTCTGTAACTGCTGATCTTCTGGAATTATCTATAAATTTCTAGTGTTTACTCAGAATGGTACTGGAATTTTCTAGAAATCTCTAGTTTTTACTCAGAATGGTAAAAAAGTAGAACTGCAAATCCATGTTGATGAGGGAGGTCAAAGGAGAATGGCCAGAGCAGTTGACAGAGAGGCTACTGTAGCTCAAACAACCTTTCTTTACAACTGCGGTGAGCAAAACATCTCAGATAGCACAAGATGTCCAACCTTGAGGTGAGACTGCACTGGGCACAGGCTCACCAAAACTGGAGTGTTGAAGTCTGGGAAACTATAGCCTGATTTGAGGAATCCCAATTTCAGCCTAGGCATACAGATGGTAGGGTCAGAATTTGGCATTGAGAGCATGAATCCATGGACCCAACCTGCTTTGTGTCACCAGTCCAGGCTGGTGGTGTAATGGTATGGGGAATGTCTTCTTGGCAAATGTTGTTCCCATAAATACCAAGCAATTCCCTAACTGAGTATTGTTGCTGACCATGTGCATCCCTTTATGACCACAATTTAATATTCTGTAGTGTTCCTTATAAAGTACCCAGTGAGTTTATAGCTGTATTTCATTTTAAATAATGAACACCAGCAGCCAAGTTTTGCTGTATTCAATTATTTTACAAAACGTGTTTTAGCACTTTCATTAGGGTGCCACATGCTTCCTATGGCAGGCCTTTTCCGTCTGGATCCTGGGACCTCCAGATTGCGGCTTGCCATTTGCTGCATTTGGATTAATAGTGCAATTATATTTTATCACCCCGCAGCTTGGTGAGTTTGTTGCTGCCTTCACTAAAAACAACCAACTACATTTACCTCCTTTTCATGTAATAAGAGCGCAACACAGCAAGTGGACCCAGCCCAAACCTTAGGAAAAGTTGGGAAGGGTTAGAACCTCTCATAGATTTTAATTTTTTTGTGTCACAGTTTGTGAGGTTTTCTATTACTCTTTGTGTGGTCACCTATACGAGTCTTCCTAACTGGAGCACAGACAGCATTAGCTGGCATCAACAAGGTACCCATCACAAGACCCCATAGAGGAGAAGGGACAGAGAGTCATTGTTAAAAATATACTTAATTGGAAGTCCGCGCTTAGGAAAGTAATCAGAAGGGCTGCAGCCTCCCCTTAATTAATTCCTAAGTAGGAGTGAATTGGAAGTATATAAAGGAGAAATCTGGGGAGTTGGCGCTGCCCTATAAACAGTGTATATTACTTAAAAATCAAGAAATAAAAATAAATAAGTGACAAAAAGTGCGTGTAAGCGGAAAGGACTTGATGTGTGTCCCTTAAGTGAATATACCCCTACGCATGTGCAAAAATACAAAAATAAATAAATAAAGTTTAGGTGTTTGGTGAAAAATATATATAGTATATGACCCTTTAAAGGTGAACGTGCAATACCTCTGTCTTGTGTATGTGAATGATCCAATGAGTGGGTTGGGTTTACACTTGCCCAACCTCCATTATAAATCTTTGCATTTGCAACAAACCAAAAATTTCTAAAGTAGTGTGTAGCCTCCTTTTGAAATTATTGGGGTCCGTGAAAAAGCACACTATTTGGGGGCTACCAACATCCGTATAAGGTTACCACATATCCCCAATTTGTATAGTGATTGAAGTGCACTGTGTATAAAAAAGGGAAAAAGTGCTAAGACTCTATATTACAGTATATTAGACTTCCCCAAAATTCATATATAAAAATAGGAATCCAAACATCAGTTAAATTAAAAACAGCATATATGAATGCAGCATCTGTAAAAAAGTCCCTGTGATGGACCCAGGCAAAAGTAAAATGTCTTATTTGCAGAGACAGGAATATTAAGAACATCAGGATCGGTTGACATGCAGTTAAAAATGCCCAAGGGGTAATAAGAGGTGACTTCCGTGCATGTAGAAGCTGGTGACTCCAAGTGCTCCCCCCCCCGGTGCTCCCCCACTTACCAGAATCCGTCACCCCCTAGGGGGTACTAGGCAGAGGAGTGGGTGTCTTTGGGTAGCTGCCTCTGATGGATGTCTCTCTTAGCCTTCACTGCTCCGTGAAGTTCCTCCGTTGATCCGGTTATAAGGGTCCCCTTATAATGATCCAGGCCCGGGTACCTCCACTATTATCCACCTCCGTACTGCTAGATCCTTTTTGGATGATCTGTATACCACGGTTACATGATAAACTGCACAGTTTCTTCAGTGCTGAGAGTTTAGGAAATTCAGGTTTTCACTGCAGCCTGTGTACATGCCCACACGTGTCGATATCATGTGACATGTGACGGAGGTGGATAATAGTGGAGGTACCCGAGCCTGGATCATTATAAGGGGACCCTTATAACCGGATCAACGGAGGAACCTCACGGAGCAGTGAAGGCTAAGAGAGACATCCATCAGAGGCAGCTACCCAAAGACACCCACTCCTCTGCCTAGTACCCCCTAGGGGGTGACGGATTCTGGTGAGTGGGGGAGCACCGGGGGGGAGCACTTGGAGTCACCAGCTTCTACATGCACGGAAGTCACCTCTTATTACCCCTTGGGCATTTTTAACTGCATGTCAACCGATCCTGGTGTTCTTAATATTCCTGTCTCTGCAAATAAGACATTTTACTTTTGCCTGGGTCCATCACAGGGACTTTTTTACAGATGCTGCATTCATATACGCTGTTTTTAATTTAACTGATGTTTGGATTCCTATTTTTATATATGAATTTTGGGGAAGTCTAATATACTGTAATATAGAGTCTTAGCACTTTTTCCCTTTTTTATACACAGTGCACTTCAGTCACTATACAAATTGGGGATATGTGGTAACCTTATACGGATGTTGGTAGCCCCCAAATAGTGTGCTTTTTCACGGACCCCAATAATTTCAAAAGGAGGCTACACACTACTTTAGAAATTTTTGGTTTGTTGCAAATGCAAAGATTTATAATGGAGGTTGGGCAAGTGTAAACCCAACCCACTCATTGAATCATTCACATACACAACACAGAGGTATTGCACGTTCACCTTTAAAGGGTCATATACTATATATATTTTTCACCAAACACCTAAACTTTATTTATTTATTTTTGTATTTTTGCACATGCGTAGGGGTATATTCACTTAAGGGACACACATCAAGTCCTTTCCTCTTACACGCACTTTTTGTCACTTATTTATTTTTATTTCTTGATTTTTAAGTAATATACACTGTTTATAGGGCAGCGCCAACTCCCCAGATTTCTCCTTTATATTGTTAAAAATATGTCTTTATCATCGATAATATTACAGTTCTTAGACTAATGGGAATATACATTGTTGAAAAATAATAGAATTATTCATTAATTGCACATACCTCAACTAGTCTAAGGCAAGTTTCAGTGTAATGTAATCTCTGTAATGAATGTAAATATATATATATAGAGAGAGAGAGAGAGAGAGAGAGATAGATATAGATATCTATATAGATATCTATACTATATATATTTATAGATAGATAGATAGATAGATAGATAGATAGATAGATAGATAGATAGATAGATAGATAGATAGATAGATAGATAGATATAGATATCTATATAGATAGATACAAATATAGATATCTATAGATATATATAGATATCTATACTATATATATTTATTATTTATTATTATATATTTAGATAGATAGATCTATCTATCTATCTATCTATCTATCTATCTATCTATCTATCTATCTATCTATCTATCTATCTATCTATCTATCTATCTATATATATATCTATAGTTTCTGAGGACAAACAGGGCTTTGCGTTAATATTGTCTTGCAAAATTATTTTATTATTTATGCAATCCAAAATCACAAAACACTTTTTTTTTACTTTGATCAGTGATAGTTAAAAAAAATAGTGTTACTGTACATAAAAATATACATTTTATTCTATTATTTATCTAATTTAAAATTACACTAAAATTATGATTGTGATACATAGCATTGCAGATTTTTTTTTTCAATTGTGCGCTTTTATTTAATGCCACACTGAAAAAAATTATCAAATTAAATTAATAAAAATAAAAAAGTTTAAATATTAAAAGGAGAAGTAGGTCTTTTGGCTCTACTTCTCTAGTTGGTCATGGGAGTGCACTTAGTTCTTTAGTTCTGCACTCCTGTGACCCTTCACCTAGCCAGCCCAGGCTCTGGATCGATCCTGACCAAGCTGCTGAAAGACTGAGTTGGCCACTCTCGCCCCCTCCAGGGAGGGGCAGCGCAGAGAGCCGGTGACTGATAGTCACCGGCTCTCAACTCACTGAAGACTGGGAACTGAGCAATGCTTGATCGCTCATTCTAGATCTTAGGGGGGGTGAGGGTAGGCAATGCTACATCCACTAGGTATGTAGGATTGTTTGCTTTTTATTTTTTATATCCCACATTTCTCTTTTAATGTTAGAAAAATAGAACCAAAATAACTATAGACATCTTGTGAAGTTTTTTTGGAAGTTTATAGAATGTCGAGTGCCTATAACTGGTTTAAACACCTTTATTAAAAAGAATGTATTGCATCTACATAGGTAAATGCACGCAGAACTTTTCATTTAAAAACTGTTTAAAATTCCTCATTAGGCTACTCTGGCCAGTGGTGAGTGACATGGAAATGTTCAAAGTAAAAGTCCAGATCACAATGCACATCAGGCTTCAGATGGTACCTTCGAAGAAGCAGTAGATGGAAACGTGGGAATTACCATCTAAAACTAACCATAAACTAGTAGAATTTAATTTAAAATTTTAATTTTTGAAATGTTCGTTTGACTTTCTAATGGTTAACGGAGTCAAATTAACAATCATTTGCAACCATATTGAAAAGAAAATTTGAAGCAGCAGATTGGCATTTTTTTCTGGCTTTATATCTGAACAAACAAAATTTTAACTGTGAATTAGATTTCCGTTTGGGAAAAATCGTACATATTGTAGTGCATATATTCTAGGCATGAAATCCTGTTTAATATGTCCAGAAGTCCATTCATGTAGATGTCGTAATATAATTTTAAGGACTTTCAAGCAAAGCAAATTTTTACGAATTCTGGACCACCCCTCTGGACCTTCCTGCAGCTATTACCTTTTGTACCACCACCCCCTCCCTTTAGACTGTAAGCTCTACGAGCAGGGCCCTCCTGTACCTTTTGTATTGAACTGTACTGTAATTGTGTTGTCCCCCTATACATTGTAAAGCGCTGCGTAAACTGTTGGCGCTATATAAATCGCATATTATAATAATAAAAATAACAAAATTCTACTGCTAGTTTGATGACATAGTTCACCTCTACTGCCTATGCAGTTAAGGGGAATCTGTAGATAAAAGCAAACTGTGCAGTTCTGACCAAATTTGAATAATGTCCTTGTTATAGGTGTACTATAGGCCATTAAACAAATAAGGTAAAATCATATGTACACAGCCTTTGCCATGACACTCAAAAGTTAGCTCAGGTGCATCCTGTTTCCACTGATCATCCTTGAGATGTTTCTACAACTTGATTGGAGTCCACCTGTGATGAATTCAGTTGATTGGACACGATTTGGAAAGGCACACACCTGTCTATATAAGGTCCCACGGTTAACAGTTAACAGTGCATGTCAGAGCACAAACCAAGCCATGACGTCCAAGGAATTGTATGTAGACCTCCGAGGATTGTATTGAGGCATAGATCTGGGGAAGGGTACAGAAAAATGTCTGCAGCATTGAAGGCCCCAATGAGCACAGTGGCCTCCATTATCCGTATATGGAAGAAGTTTGGAAACACCAGGACTCTTCCTAGAGCGGGCTATCCGGCCAAACTGAGCGATCGAGGGAGAAGGGCCTTAGTTGAGGAGGTGACCAAGAACCAGATGGTCACTCTGACAGAGCTCCAGCCTTACTCTATGGAGAGAGGAGAACTTTCCAGAAGAACAACCATCTCTGCAGCACTCCACCAATCGGGCCTGTATGGTAGAGTAGCCAGACAGAAGCCACTCCTCAGGAGAAGGCACATGACAACATGGAGTTTGCCAAAAGGCGTCTGAAGGACTCTCAGTTCATGAAAAAAAAAATTCTCTGGTCTGATAAAACAAATATTGGACTCTTTGGCCTGAATGGTAAGCGTCATGTCTGGAGAAAACCAGGCACCGCTCATCAGCTGGTCAATACCATCCCTACAGTGAAGCATGGTGGTGGCAGCATCATGCTGTGGGGATGTTTTTCAGTGGCAGGAACTGGGAGACTGGTCAGGATCGAAGGAAAGATGAATGCAGCAATGTACAAAGACATCCTTGACAAAAACCTGCTCCAGAGCACTCTGGATCTCAGTCTGGGGCAAAGGTTCATCTTCTAACAGGACAACAACCCTAAGCATACAGCCAAGATAACAAAGGAGTTACTCTGTGAATGTCCTTGAGAGGCCCAGCCAGAGCCCAGACTTGAACCTGACTGAACATCTCTGGAGAAATCGAAAAATGGCTGTGCCCTGATGTTCCCCATCCAACCTGATGGAGCTTGAGAGGTCCTGCAAAGAAGAATGGGAGAAACCGTCCAAAAATAGGTGTACCAAGCTTGTAACATCATACTCAAAAAGACTTGAGACTGTAATTGGTGCCAAAGGTGCTTCAACAAAGTATTGAGCAAAGGCTGAGAATATTTATGTACATGTGATTTTTTTTTTTTCCTTTTTTATTTTTATTAAACTTGCAAAGATTTCAAGTAAACGTCTTTCATGCCGTCATTATAGGGTTTTGTTTGTAGAATTTGGGGGAAAATAATCAATTTAATTCATTTTGGAATAAGGCTGTAACATAACAAAATGTGAAAAAAGTGAACCGCTGTCAAATTCCGCATGCACTATGGGTAAATGTAACACTAGCAATCTCGTGGCTATTCAACGGCAACACAATCAATATAACTTCACTCACCTGCTCCGACAGCTGAATTTTATTTCTAGATGGCAGGATTCTGCAGCACTTCGGCCAGTATGTTGACACCAGTGACAGGATCATTTATGAGGGCCATAGTGATGGGGTGGGAAGAGGCTGCAGCTTCTGCAGATCAGAGGTATCATCTTCACAATATCTCTTCACACTGGGCCTCACCAATTAACATGTCTCAAATGGTAATGCATGTTGGAATCAGATTGGTGGCTATAGAACATTTCAGTAGGTCTTTTTGTGTGGTTGTTAAGAGGCTAAATTGCAGGTTAGCTTTTATTTTTTTCCAAGATGCTAATAGTGAGATATCCTCATCTGCGTTTCCAGTTCAAGGCCACCTCAATGATCGTTACACAGCCAAGAGTGTTGAGCCTCGTCTTAGATAAACATATAATTGGTTGGTTCAGCTGTGATAGAGTGACATCATTATTACTGATTTAAGGGCAGGATTGAAACCCAAATTACTTTGTAAAAAAACACATTAATGGAGGCTCCAAATGCTGGTTGATGATTAAACTTTATGATGTCTAACAAAAAGTCTCTTACCTCCTCTTCTAGGGTCACCCACCAGTGCTCTCCACTCCTCCTTTTCTGCAAGTGCCCCCATAACAAGCCAGCTGCTATGGGGGCACTCATACGGGCACGCTTCCGAGCTGGGCTGTGTACGTCCATAGACATACGCAGCCCGACTCAGCCCTGCCCCCCCAATCCTTCTCACAGGATTTGATTGAGAGCAGCAGGAGCCAATGGCCCCCCACTGCTGCCTCTGTGCCCTGTGAGAAGAGGAAGACGGTAGCGCACCTCTGCAGATGTGCACTTCACTGGATCGAGAAAGAACTCGGGTAAGTTTTTAGGGAGGTGGTGAGGAAGGGGCGATACAACTATTGGGACATTTTTTATCGTAATGCAGGTAACCACTTTATTGGTTTCTCTGTCACTCTGATCTCTACTTTTTGTTAGCAAATGTGCCAAGCAAATGACCTCCTGTGTTCAGTAAGCAGCAGGGCAACCGCTCAGCAAGGGACCGACCAGAGGATAGTGGAGATGTAGCAGCAGTAACCATACATCTGAACAACGACCTCAGGGATTGGTTGAATCTGATACATATAATAACTGCCTTCCCACTCTGATTACAGGAGCCTCCTTCACAGTAACAGGCAGAAGCAATCCACCCACTGAGCTTAGGGAAGACCTACAGAGGCAAGAAAAAGGTAAACAACAGCTCAAGTTGGTTATAGCCTAGCAGCAACAGAAACTAAATTAAAACTATAGGCAAAACTTTTTTTTTTTTTATTGTGGATAGAGTAAGGGAGGGTCATAACCCCCGTGGGCTATTTTTTGCCATCTGCGTCCTATTGTGGAGATTTCCTTTCACTTCCTTTCCCATAGCCAAACAGGAAGTGAGAGGAAATCCCTGCAAATTAAGGGAATCCCTTGGGGATCCCCAAGTCACCAAAACTGGTGTCCCCATTGGAAGATTTCCCCTCTTACTTTTTTGGGGACAACCCAACATTTTTAATTAGCATTCAAAGTGAAAGTAAATGAAAATGATAAACAGGACACAATAGAGAGGGTGTATCTTCATAACAGGGGCACACACAGCAATAAAACCTGACAGGTTTTCTAATCCCTCTCCACTCTATCCAAAACTAAAAAAAAATAAGTTTTGTCTTTAGTTATACTTTAATTAGAGACAGAGCAGCATAGAGTAGGGTCCCTACGCAAGTATGCAATGATGTCCTTTTTCCTAATAATTCTTACATACAGTAATTGCTTGTATAAATGCTGATGCTATAGTTATGCATTCATTTTATAAAAATCCAATGAAAAAAAAAAGCAGGCTTCTTTCATGGCTTCTTGGTGCACCCTATTGTTGCATTATTCCGTGTGCGTCCAACCCCACTGCATGTGGCAGAGGCTGCAGTGTGTTCACAGAATATGTCAGCCATCTTTTTTGCTGGCTAAATTTCAGTGCCATTCAGAATATGAGCTTACTGCCAACTGCAGGAATTTAGCAAAAGGGGCACCCAGCTGCAGAAAATAAATGGCAAAAAAAAAAATTACATCCAGCAAGTAGACTGTAGGACCTAATTGTATGCAAAATGTTCCTGTCTGAGTGGAGTGAGTGCACCTTTTTGTTAACTCACCAGCTACTTCCATTGTACAATATCAAGATCCCCAACACTGGGACATTTTCAATGCTGTAATCCATAACATTGTGAACCAACAGCTGATGAATTTACCAATTAAGATTGAACAATTATTTTTTTGTAAATCCCAGAATGTGACTTAATTTTCTGCTGCTCTCAAGTGTTTCTGCACCCATTATAACTCCAACGAAACAACTCCTCAAGTTTCCATATAATCACATAATTAGTGCAATTAGTCTTTTCATTGGAATCTTCGAAGCTTCATTTTCTTTGTGAATACACATCTAAATTAATTTCAAGGGACATAGATCACCATTTCCTAAATGGCACACAAGTGCACACAGGAAAAAAAAAAAAAAAGTCAACGTGAGTAGGAAAAAAAAAAAAAGTTGAAAAGGATATTATAGTAAAATTATTTTGTACAGATCGTTTCCCACAGAGGAAAGGACTTTTTTTTTTTTTCCTAAATATTTTATTGAGTTTCTCTAACATATTCAAACTCAAACCAACAGAGTTACCCTTTGGGAAGGAAAATACAAACATGAGACCTAAACAGGTGACTTAAAAATTAAACTTTCAATATTTGTTTCTTCCTCCTAAATGAATGTAATTTTCATTAACAGATAATTAAAAGGAAATTATACTGACATTACAATTACTTCTAGTGGCATAATTTATGAAGCCGTACAGCCGAAACAATTTGGGTCTGCACATCAGTGTTGCCTTGGTCGATGCGGTTGCCGCAGTAACCAAGTATAAATGATCTACTTTGCAACTATGTAAATTGAGTCTTGATGCTCTTCCTGTCTCTAAAAGCTAATGCTGCCGTACATAACAATAATGTTCAACATTATTAGTTTTTTTAATTATGCCGGTTAATTAGAATTGTTCCTCTTAAATGACCGTGATTCATCTCCAGATGAAGAATGTAGGATTTGCTTTTAAAATAAATAAATAAAAGTAAAGTACAATATAAACACACGTGTTGGCACTTAACAGGCATTAATTGTGGATAACGGTGTAAGTAGTTACAGGATCAAAATGCCAAGCTGTATTTTCCAAAAAAAAAGCAAATGTTACCTATTTGAAGTAGCAAAACTGCTAGTTAAAACAAATAGTTAATGTTTTTTTCATTTAAAGAAAATCTTTGATCGGTTAAAATACTTAAAATTTACACTATATGGCCAAAACTTTGTTGATACCTGACCATCACTCCTACAGTATATGACCTTACATAGTTACATAGATGGTAAGGTTGACGTTTTTTCACCAGTATGGTATTTTTCTATCATTATCATATCCCCTCTCAAGCGTCTCCTCTCCAGAGAGAAAAAGTTCAGTGCTTGTAGTCATTCCTCATAGCTGAGATCCTCCAGTCCCTTTATTAGCTTTGTTGCCCTTCTCTGGACTCTCTCCAGTTCCAGCACATTCTTATTGAGGACTGGTGCCCAGAACTGGATGGCCTACTTAAGATGCAGCCGGACCAAAGTCTTGTAGAGTGGGAGAATTATCGTTTTATCTCTGGATTGAATCTCCTTTTTAATGCATGCCAATATTCTGTTGGCTTTGCTTGCAGCAGCTTTGGCATTGCATGCCATTACTGAGCCTGTCATCTACTAGGACCCCCAGGTAATTTTCCATCCTGGATTCCGCCAGAGGTTCTCCCCCTAGCGAGCAACTTGCGCTAGTTTTTTTAGCACCCAAATGAATTACTTTACATTTTTCAACATTAAACCTCATTTAGTTTTCATGTAGTTGCCCACCCCATTATTTTACATATATACAAGGGGTTCGCCCTGGGACTTTGGATCATTTGTTTCCACCCCATTATTTTATTTAGGTCTTTTTGTAAGGTTTCCACATCCTGCACTGAAGTTATTTCCCTGCTTAATTTTGTATCATCCGCAGATATTGACATTAAGCTATTTATCCCATTCTCTATATCGTTTATGAATACATTAAACAGAATTGGTCCCAGGACAGATCCTTGGGGAATCCCACTTACCACACCTTGTTGGGAATCCTATTCCAGATCCATGGGCAATAATATTTAGCTGAGATATAACATCCTTCACTCTTCTGGGAAGGCTTTCCACAAGATTTGGAACAGTGTGTAGTGCTCACCCCTAAAAGGGACTGCTGATTTGCCCCAGGTTCTTTTCTCAAGTTGGTGTAGCATCAGCCAGACACACAGCAACGATCACTCTTTCTGGCTCAATGAACAGTCTAGGGTATCTTTTTAATGCTTTATTGTGGATTGAACTTGGAAAGGGTGCAGGGATCTATGGGATACACCGGTAACAATGAATAACAATAAGAGGACACTCTTCACTTTGTCAAAGCTTCTTAGTTCATTACCTCTAATAGTAGCTAGAGAATGAGTAACTCTAAGACACTATGATGACTGTACCACTTCAAGTAAGCTCTGGCACTAAGGTCCAAGGGATAGTATCAGCAACAGTCACTAGGATCCTACACTCAGGTCTGTACTCACAATGTCCCTGGATACTTGGATTTCAGCTAGACATTTCTCCAGACCAGATCTTCAGTGAAATCCCTTAATCAGTTCCAGAAAGTTTTCAGCAAGACAAGCCTCCCATCTCTAGCCTAGCTGGAACCTCAGTGAACACATGCAAAACTTCAGCTGGACTGCCCAGAAGGGAATCAGCCCTTCAGGCTAGGAAATTCCCCTCTTGGACAAGAGTTGGGCAGCTCCAGACCCTGGACTGTTTATGTACTCCCCAGCCACCTGCTGGGCACCCACACCAGGCTGTAACAATATACACATTCAGACTGTTGATTTGCCTTACCCAACCCACTAGTCTAGAGTCTTCTAGAAGGTAGCGGGAAACAGTCAAACCTGCAGTCCAGAACAGATACTGATGTTGCATTTAGTGTTCCAACTCCTCCTGAAGGTGTTCAGTAGGGTTGAGGTCGGGGCTCTGTGTAGGCTACTCACAGGCATATTAAAGGATAAGTTCACCTTTTTAAAAAAAACAATAAATGCAAATCTTTTTGCAGGTAAAAAAAATGTGCATTTATTATTTTTTTTGCTTGGAGCCTGTAAAGCATTGCACCTTTGATCATCAGGTCATGGGTGCTATGCAGGACTCCTGGAGACTTGTCAGTGTATCTAGCTGCTCGTACCTCATGGAGAGAATGAACTACCAAAGCGCTCAACGGCGCCATGGTAGTTATTTGAAACTGAGTAGTTTCCCATTCACAGAGCACTGTGAATGATTGACATGGTCAGAGCCCCACATTATTTTAACAAAATGACAACGGGCACGCAGAGAAGATGCCTGCTCGCTGTCACTGTGGGTGGAGAGGCATTAGCTGCTGGAACATGTTCCACCCTAAATATGAGTGTAACATGTTCCAAAATTTGAACTTTCATTTAAATTCACCAAACCATGTCTTCGTGCAGCTGGCTTTGTACACAGCTGCACAGTCATGTTGAGACTAGAAAATGACATTACCCAAACTGTTCCTACAAGGTTTGAAGAGCACAATTGTCTAAAATGCATTTGTATATTGTAGGGTTAACAGTACTTTTCACTGGAAATAACTGAACTCAATACTTTGGAGGGGGGGGGGGTCAACATACTGATGGCCATATAGTGTACTTAAAAAGGTAACCTAACATAATTTGCAGAGTTTGCAACTTTGGCACATGAACAGTACTCTCAGGAGTTACTAAAGATACTAAAGACCGTGAAATGCAGATAGCGATCAGCTCTTGCGGTCACCAACTCTGGCCTACTCACACCCACCTCATTATTGGCCATTACTACCTTATAGGAAAGCCAAAGGTAGGGGGGCAAGAGCAGTTACTGTTTGCTATAACCTGATCCCCAAGGTTCAAAGTATATGTAAACCGAATCACTGAAATATCATATAAGCTATATTTTATCATTTCCAAATTGATTTTTATTATTTTTAAATTGGCAGATTTTATTAAAATAGAACCTGGTGATCCTAGTATGAAAGACATTGTTCAGACACTGCCTATGATCCTATCCTAATATTTCCTATTATATTGTAGGTTGATAACACTGTTACCAGGTCCTCCAATGGTGTCTACACTAGACTGTTTCAACATTCAATATGCAGACATGATCAGCTTTTGACACTAGAGTTGGGTGAACAGTTCGAGCCAAGCAAAAATTAGTCCCAAACATCGCCTGTTTGGCAAACATCCACATTTTTGGGGTGTTTGGCGGGATGTTTGAGCACCCCATAATGCCCTGCGTGCTGCACAGTGCATTCTAAGCCCTTATTGGTGCAAAGCTTTGCACAATCAGGGCACAATGAATAGCTGGTTGTTAAGGAGCAGGCCGGGAAGCCGACTGCTGCGTCCTAACAACAGATGAGTCATCAGCTGTCAATGAGCTTCCCCGCTGACAGCTGAATCAAAAAAAAGAAACATTGCTGGCAATAGAAAAAAGTGAAAAAAATGGTGTGGGGTCCCCCACAAAATCCATACCAGACCCTTATCTGAACATGTAGCCTGACAGAACAGGAAAGGTGGGGGGGACCAGTGAGTGCCCCCTCCCTCCTGAACCATACCAGGCCACATGCCCTCAATATGGGGGGTGCTTTGGGGTAGGGGGAGCAGAGCCCCCCTGCCCCAAAGCACCTCCCCCATATTGAGGAGAAAAGGGCATCTTGATGGAGACCTCTTCCTGACAACCCTGGGTGGTGATTGTGCTGGTCTGTGGCCACAGGTTTTTTTTAACATTTTTGTATTGCCAGCAATTTAAATGTATTTTTTTTCTTTATAAATGTCAGTTTTGCTGCAACAGGTTCTATACACGGTACAGATACGCAACTTAACAGGCAGACTAAGCAGACCCCCCAGCACGATATTTAAAGGAATTTTTCATTTTTATTGTTTCACTTTAACCACTTCCATACGGACCTATTCTGGCATTCCTCTCCTACATATAAAAATCATAATTTTTTTTGCTACAAAATTACTCAAAACCCCCAAACATTATATATATGTTTTTTTTAGCAGAGACTCTAGGGAATAAAGTGGCGGTCGTTGCAACTTTTTACGTCACACGGTATTTGCACAGCAATTTTTCAAACGCATTTTCTTTTAATAAAACAAAACAGAACAGTAAAGTTAGCCCATTTTGTTTGTATAATGTGAAAGATGATGTTACGCCAAGTAAATAGATACCTAACATGTCACGCTTTAAAATTGTGCACACTTGTGGAATGACGCCAAACTTTGGTACTTAAAATCTCCATAGGCGATGATTTAAATTTTTTTACAGGTTACCAGTTTAGAGTTACAAAAGGGGTCTTGGGCTAGAATTATTGCTCTTGCACTAACACACGTGGTGATATCTGATTTTAAAGCCGTTTACATATGTGGACGCAACTTAGGTATGCGTTTGCTTCTGTGCGCGAGCACGCAGGGACGGGGCGCTTTAAATGTATTTTTTTTTTTGTTTTTTTTACTTTTATTTTTTATTTGTACACTTTCTCTTAGAAATTTTTTTTTTTATCACTTTTATTCCTATTACAAGGAATGTAAACATCCCTTGTAATAGGTATAGTGTGTGACAGGTCCTCTTTATGGAGAGATCTGGCCTGCAGCTGCAACCATCATTCAGATTCTATATAAAAGTATTTTTTGCTCAATGATTTGCTCATGTTGATTGATATGTTGCACTATTGAGTCAAAACAAGTGTAATCCTTTTAAGGAGACCCTTTTTCCTTTGTCCAGTCATGGCAAAGTGACAGGGTCTGCACAAAGCTCACCCTTCAGGCCTGTATAATAATCCAACCATGTTTCCTCGCTGGTTCCTTGCACTGCTTGAGCTGTCACTAAGAGAGTGGAGCTTCTGGGTATTGAGGAGCATGTGCCCTATGTGACTATGCTCAGGCATGAGCCAATCACTATGTCTGAACCACTGTCATGTTAGAGGTTGTGTCAGGATGGCATCATAAGACAATTTGCCCCAGTGCACAGAACAAGGCTGATTGCTGGCTGGTTGCATGTGCATGAACGTTTGCACGAACAAGGTAATTCACATGGGCACACTGTGTGGATCTTTGGATGTGCAGGTGCACTCCCAAACCAGACAGCCTGTTTAAGCAAGAAAGCTGAGGTAGGAAGTTGCTGGATGGTCTTCATCTGTTACCCTGCAACCCGAACCCGCATCAGTTCTTGGGATCTGCTTACCCATAGTTGAGTCAGCCTGCCCCTGAACTTGTCCCTGCTCGGACTTCCTGTTGCGACCCTGCGTGATCCTGACCTCATCTTCTCATTGTTGACCTATCTAGTTCCTCACCATGTCTCATCTCTGCTGATGTCCTGATGTGACCTCAGTCTACCTCCTGACCACGACTCTGCTGACTTACAGGAGTGACCTTGGCCTCCCTCTTGAGCACAATTCTGCTGACTTTTCAGCGTGGTTTCAGCCTGTCTCCTGAACCTGATTCTGTTGATCTCTGGGTGTGGCCTTGGCCTGCCTCCTGACCAAAACTCTGCCTTCTGCCCTACCTGCTGTCTGCCTTCTCATTTGCCAACCACTGCCTGTCTCAGACCATGCTTCCAGCCTGTCATGATTTCCAGTGTTCCTGCCAGCTGCTGTCCAGTCTGCTTCAGCACAGTGTTTTCTCTTGTGGCCCTACTCCATGGTAATCTTCCTATCAGTCTGCACATGCACCTTGCAGTCGAGCCTACTACCAGAAGTGAGCTTCAGTGCACTGGACTTTTATCACTCTGTGCCCTCTCTGTGCCCTCTCATCTCCTGTTCTCCATTCCAGAGGTGTTTGGACCAGAGATGTAAGGAAAGCCCTCTTGTCATCTAGGCCTCTAACCAGGTATGAATTGGTGAAGTGACTGTGTCTCTTTAATACTAAATTCTCTAACTAAATTACATTTTGCCTTATTTTTACAAAAATCATATTAACTAAAGATTTCAATATTTCAGTTTACCAAAACCAAGATTTTTATACCTTAGTGTATCTATTACACGATTATCAATAATTGCGAAAAGATTGGCTTAAGATTACCGACACAAATTGTTCTTTCTTTCTGTCTTTTATTTCTGCAATCTCCAGACATATCAGCCTTCATTAGGTCCAGAAATAATTTCCCTACCATTCAAAGACACTCCAGTCGCATAATTAATAGCGTGCTGTGTTTCTGCATTCCGATACAAAAATTATATTCTCCCCAGCTTGATTCCCCCATTGATAAATAGCTTCTTAAGGATTTAATGATAAGAAAAAAGTAACTTCAAATACAACAAGGCATAAGCAGGAAAAGAAAAGCAAGGGGGGAGGGAGGAAAAAAAATGGGAAAATAACAGTTTATACTTTTTTGATCTAATAAAAAAAGGAAAACTTTTTGAAATGTGATTTGAAGCTTGCTATCACATGACGCCAAAGTTTTTGCTAGTATTAATTAAACAGGCAAGGAAAAACAGCAGAACTATTGTGATTTACATAATTGAGAGGAGCAAGTAGGAGCACGGTAGGTGGTCGGCTTTGTAGTGAAACAGGAACTATTATGATTGTAGCTATTGTTGGTCCAAAGCTGAAATCAAGAGCCGAGTTATATATTGACTTCACAGTCTAATCCACTGGTTCTCCTTTGTGATGGGGAACGGTTGCCTGAGGCATTGCATAAAAAGTAATAAGCTGGTTACGCTTCTTGTCAGCCAATTATTTGACATATAAATTGCTTTATTCTGTAAATAAGAGAGTTTTGAATGTGCTATCGGAGAAATACAGCCAATCCCCAGAGTCATTTTAACATGGCAAACTCGAGTAAACAAGGAAATGCAAATTCACAAGATAACGGAGATGGAATATTCTACAGCCGTGGCATGAATTCCTGTTTTGGGAAGGGGCTCCATTCCTTTCAAAGACCCCCTTCTTAAAGGGTCATTTCACCCAAAGCTGATGTTTCAGAGTTTGACAGATGCTGAATGGCTGAATCACCAAAAGAGCTTTTTATATCATTTAGCAGGCCTAAAGCTGGACAGAGACACAACTTTGTCAACTCGCAACCTAAAACCGTAGTGAGTCACCCGTTTTTTTTTTCTAACCTCTCTCACATGCCAAGTGATAGAGGGGGAACTCTGGTGTTAATCGGACAGTGAGCAAGGAGGGCAATGGTGATAGTGGAGGGCACTGGCATTTAGTGGGCAGGGGACATTGATGCTCAGTGGGGGGGGAGGGGGGCACTAGTGCTCAGTGTCGGCAGAGTTCTGGCACTGGTGCGTGGTCAGCGGGGCTAGTGCTCAGTGGGGGAATGGAGGGCATATACAAATAAATATACAGTATATGTATGTAGAAGCCAGGAAGGTCACCATGTTTCCTGAGCCCAGTGGGTGGTGCGTGTTGGGGACAGCTTCTATCGGCTAATTTGCCAATAATTTCTGAATGAATTAATGATTTGTAAAGCGCTGCAAATGCGAACTGATTCGCCTCAAGGCGCTAGATGCGTTCTGTGTTGTCAGCTTCTTAGAAGAGGTAGGTCTTGAGTTTTTTCCTGAAGGCCTGATGGTTTTCTTCCATGTGGATGTAAGTTGGAAGAGCGTTCCATAGCCGAGGTCCTTGGACTGCGAATCTTCGTTCTCCCTTTGCTTTGTAGCGGTATTTGGGAATGAGGAGGAGGTTTTGATGATCGAAGATTGCGATTAGGTGTGTAGTGTTTTATTTTCTCTCGAAGATATTGAGGAGCGTTTCCTTGTATGCATTTGTGGGTGAGGCAGAGGGTCTTGAATGTGATCCAATTCTTTACAGTTAGCCAATGTAGGCTCCTCAGGGATGGGGAAATGGATTCCCAGGGTTTATTTCCTGTTAGCAGTCTTGCTGCCGTGTTTTGGATGAGTTGTAAGCGCGTAAGCTGATATTGGGGTAATCCTATGTAGAGCGAGTTTGCGTAGTCGAGTCGGGAATTGATGATTGTTCCAACTACTGCTGCTTTGTCCTCTTCTGGGATGAAGGGGATGAGTCTACGTAGCAGGCGGAGGAGATGGTGGGATCCGCTAACTACTGATCCTATTTGTACATCCATTGTCATTTCTGAGTCAAAGGTGACTCAGAGACTCTTGGCTTTGGTGCTTGGAGAGATGGTCTGTTCAAAGTTGGTGGGAGGTGTCCACGGATTCTTGGTTTTGGAATTTTTGTTAGCGTGTAGGACAAGAAGTTCTGTTTTTGAACCGTTGAGTTTGAGGGAGCTAATGGTCATCCAGTCATCTATCAAAGTGCAGCCATTCAGACAGTGGATCATGTGTCTGGCTCCACTTTCACCATCTAAATCCGCATCTCAGAATTCTTGTTATCCTTAAAGAATCATAGACGGTGTGCAGTAAATGGACTACATTAAGTGAAATAAATAAATTAATAAACACCAATTCACCGATCGCTCCCTACAGCTTTTCCATCTACGCAGTACAGAGTCATACTTTCTAATCAGCAGATTTTTTCCTCCATGTAGTCAGCCACTAAGATAGTACAAACTGCCTGACTGTGCACCAGCAAAGTGTGAGCCAGTACAAAGTGGTCATTTATTAGCTTTACACAGGGGAAGGCCAGTGTAAAAGATCCAAATAGGGATTTAAGACATTTTCAAAGTCTGTCATAGGTGGATGTTGGGAAATGTGCCTCATGCTGTGATCCTAGGACACAGCCCAAGACACTGCTGTCATGGGATTTGAAAAGCGGGCTGTCCCAGCAAATCCGGGACATTTGTTAAGTGTGTATCTCCAATGGAGTACGTATGTGACTCCACGATAGAGTTACATCATCCCAATACCCAACTCCTTTCTTAGCTTCAGGTTATCGGCTGACAGTGTAGAGTGTACTGCTCATGTGGTTCAGGCACTGTAAACAAAGAAAAAATTGGCAATACTTAGGCAATTGAGGTATTTGGCAGAACAGACACACAACGTTTCTACCAAAAATGTTTCCTTTAAGTTTAGTTCTCCTTTAATGTTTTTTCTTTTTTTTGAAAAATGGTGGAAAGGAACAGCGTTCAGAAGTATTTTCATCAATTGGAGAGTATGATGTAGTCTTATGTGTAAGAGAATGTTGTTGCTTTTTTACAACTTTCTTTTCAGCAGATTTCTTAAATGTGGCCAATGCACCAGAAGGCGACATACGTTCCACTCTATTCAACATATGGTCACACAAAATCCACATTCTTACTTGAAACAGTGCCACATAGTAAATGTATAAATACACCAGAGAACAAAACAGGAGTTCCTAAGGCTAGCCTTTTCTACATCTATTAAAGGAGAACAGGCTAGCCCAAAAGCATTTTCCCAAAAAATGTATTATTACCGTTGTTTACTTCTAAAATCTCGTATGTTAGTGCTCCAATGGTGTGAAGGATCCCTCTTAATGTGTTCATGCTGCTTGGTGCCTGGACACTTCCCCCTGGCCTTCCATCAGTGAGTTTATCTCAGCACCTTAAGACTTCTTGGGCTGTGTAGTAAGGAGGTGGTGATAAGACCAGTTGGTGACTGGCCTGAACTGCAGCACCGGATCACCAGTCTACCCCTGGAAGGGACACCGGCAGGGTTTTGTGATGGCAGAGGCAGGTAACAAAAAGAAAAAGGCTTTGTGGGGCTTTTTAACAAAATGATCAAGTGGATTGAATTGGGTCACATTTTTTATTTTGGATGCAAGTGTACTTTAAGTGGCCAACTCAATTGCTACATCAGAGGAGAAAGTGGAGAGCAGTAGCATTCTGCCTCGTTGCCTAAAGTCCTGTTTTTTTCTCTTAGCTCCCACAGGATTGGTAAAAAAGTAGGTGAGCCTGTGAACTGGTGCAATTTACCCTCCCCTCTGTAGGTGGCACTGTGTTGCTGACCACTGTACAGAGGCAATGGAAGATGAGAGAAACATTGTTCCTTTGCAAACTCTGTAGGTGTCATCAGGAGAGCAGTGGCAGTTGGACGCTGCAACACTGGATGACCCCAGTGGCCATCTTTAGTGAGGGTAATATTAATAAATAGTAGTTCCCACTGCAGTTGGTGCGCAGTTGTGAAGAGGATAGGATATACTCTGGGTAGGGAAAGCTCATTTAGCCCAAAGAGAGGTTTGTGTCGAGGAGGGACAGAATGGGGACATTGCTGGCAGCTCTGGTAATAACAGAACTCCTATGCTGTGATTTAGAATTATAATCAGTCTGCTATTTGCCGATATTCCACCACTTTTCCTACAGCCACCCCTCTAATCAGATGCTGATTTGGTCACGTAAGCCTACTGAAGTGACAATCTGTTAATTGATGGAGTCTTGCCAATGTGCCGGTAACATTGCTGGAACTTCTGCAACTGTGTTCTTGTTATAGTGTGCTCCTGGTATTATATTTCATGGAACTGTGGAAGTCAGGAACTTTGGCGCTGTACCCCACTTCTTGTTTGCCTGACTACAATCTAACCAGCAACTAATTTCTTTGGTATGTGTGCCGTTCTTCCACATTTGGTACCAACTTCTTGGCCTCGTCCACAAGCCTATGGCTTGGGGTTGTTAAAGCCAACCTGTTGCTATTTCCTGCAGTACAGCTGCACTTTAGCAGAGGAAAATGCATGGTCCAGGTAGAAGTGGTTTTCAAGGAATAAGGTTAAGTTAAATAAGCACAGACATAACAGTCTGCTTGTAACCTGAGGTAGCCCTCTCTATTACAGGCTAAGACATTACCGACAGTACCAGAGAACACAGAATGAATGACATGACAAGGTCTTCTTGTAAGGAGAACCATGTCCACCAAAACGATTACTCACCTTCTCCCTGCTCTACTGCTGCTCTGTGGGAGTCCTAACCATCTGTAAGCTCCTTGTTGGATGGTGTGGGATCTTCAGAAGGGACAAATTCTTCATCCTCCTTACATGACAATGTTAGGATCAGTAAATTGGCCACTCAGGTCCAAGACTTACATCCAGGTTGGAGGTCAAATACTCTTCTATACCTAATAGGCACCTTTATTAACCAAGGGCTCCAGTGGAGCAACGGAGTGTTGAGGGAATGCTGCAAAGGTGAGTATCGGCATGTGTTGTATGGGTGGGGGGTATGTTGTTCTTAATGGACAGATGTTCTTCAACAAAAACGAGTGGAACATGTAACATGTTCCAAAGGTGATTTTTTCCTTTTAGATGAAAAAAAACCTTAATCTTGCTTTTTGTTCCCCCTAAATAGAGTTCTCTGTAGATCGAGTGCTGTGCCTGTGTGCAGCAGTGTTGGTCTTTCTCCCTGTTCTTAGAGGACAAACTGATAGCAGTGGGAGCCATTGGCTTCTGCTGCTGTCAATCAAATTCAGTGAGGAGGGAGCGGGGGTATGGCCGAGCTGCGCTGTGTGTGTCTATCCACGTACACAGCCCGGGTCGGGGTTGCACCCGCATGTATGCCCCCAAATCACACAGCTTGCTTTGGTTGCAAGACAGCGAGCGGACAGCGCTAGCGGGGGACCCTAGAAGAGGAGTTAAGATGCTGCTCTGTGCAATATCCTTGCAGTGAGCAGGTAAGTATAAACCTCTTATTTCATTTCAGGTAAAACATACCAGCCTTTAATATCACTTTAAGGTGGCCATACACAGATTTTATACAGTACAGATGCATGAATTTCCCACTGCAGATATTGTATTCTGACAGCTGACACCAATGGCCATCAGAATACCTAATCAGTGGCAACACCTGACTGGATGGAGCTGCTTTTTAGTGGATGATTTCCAATCAACTCCTTTGATTACTCATTTGAAGAATGTTGGGTTAGAAGGTATGTACAGGGCCTCCCACAAAGTGAATTCACATAGTGTATGACCAGCTTTAACCCTATTACTTAACTGCAGTTAAAAAAAGTCAAGTCACCATCCTTGCTGTGCTGTGTAATTCCCAGCAATGGATGGATATAAGTACAAATCCTTTGGCAAGTAACACCTCTCATATATGTATTTTGTGTGTGTATTTAGCTGTTTGCCTGGAGTTCAGCTTTAAACAATGTAGCCAGGTCCTGGACTCCAGAAATATGGAGGAGACAATTCCCTCTTTAGAATCAGTTTACTTTCACTTTCAGTTGTTACGCATGTGTGAACCACATTTACCTTGGACTTCTGCTGGTACTATAATCATACCTATACTGCATGCAGGTTAACTGGGACTGTCCTTAGGTGCAGCAACGCACTTACAGTATGTGCACAAATGGCACAAATGGCCCCAACGTGCAAAAATGGCCCCAACGTTAGCTGGCAAATGAACATCTCAAAGGACTGTCCCTACCATAATAATTATTCTGCAAGTCCCATGTGTTCCTTGTCCCCTACTCTACCATTCTCCTTTTCTTTTGAACAGTGCATACCCAGTTGGTCTAGGACTAGCATCACCGCCATAACTGCGCTCTGGTAGCATATTTCCAGCACTGGGTAGAATAAACTTTATCACTGCTCACTGCTGCACTTGAGGTGGTCTTGCTACTGTTTATGCTTGTAGGTGGGCTGCGGCGACAATAACACACACAGTCCAAGTGCAATCAAGGAACTTATGTTGAAATAATCCAAAGACAGTTCACAATTAAACCCAATAGGAAGACAACACAACTAGGAATACTCACAGGTCAAACAGCATGTAGATAGCAGGTTTCAGTCGAACTAACAGTGCCTGTTGAGAGGGGCAGAATGTGGCCTGGCCGTCTCGTGCCCAAGAAGGAAGATGTCCAGAGAAATTGAGAGCCCTACGCTTTCTATCCTTGTCAGGAACTTTTCCCTGCTCCTAGTTCTGTCCCTACCAGGCAGGGTACCTGTCCCTACTGTACCCATTCGCAAAATGCGTGCCAATCCTGGGAGCCAGGGCCTTAAATAGGCTCTGCCTGACCCTGGATGGCTGCTAGACTCACATGGGGCAGCCGCATCCAATTAGATAGCTTTCTCAGTGACCCAGGAGACCATAAGGGAACCATGTTAATCTTGACAACCTCTCGAACAACAATGTTGAAGCGGAAGAGTAACACCTTCAGAGGGGAACTTAGACTGCACCTGCCTGCATGCTGATCCAGACGCCAAATGTCATCTTATGCCTAGTCCTTACTGTTAATCACTTTGTACGCTAAATTGTATTACCATTGTTAATCCATTTTATGCTTGCCTAGTTACCAACCATATTGGATAACAATATATTAACCACTTGCTTACAGGGCACTTAAACCCTCTTCCTGCCCAAGCCAATTTTCAGCTTTCAGCACTGTCGCACTTTGAATGACAATTGCGCGGTCATGCTGCACTGTACCCATATTAAATTTTTATCATTTTTTCCACACAAATAGAGCTTTCTTTTGGTGGTACCACTGGGGTTTTTATTTTTTTCTAAACAAACAAAAAAGCCCACAAATTTTGAAAAAAAAAAACAGTTTTCATAGTTTGTTCTAAAATTTTGCAAACAGGCCATTTTTCTCCTTTATTGATGTGCGCTGCACTGATAGGCTGCACTGATGGGCACTGATAGGCAGCACTGATAAGGCGGCACTGATGGGCACTAATAGGTGGCACTGATGGGCACTGATGAGGTGGCACTGGTGGGCACCGATGAGGCTGCACTGATAGGCGGCACTGTATGGCACTGATAGGTGGCACTGATGGGCACTGATAGGAAATGGTAGGTGACAATGATAGGTGGCACTGATGATGAGGCACTGATTGGCAGCACTGATAGGTGAACTGGTGTGCACTGATAGGTGGCACTGGTGGGCACTAGTATGTGGCACTGGTGGGCACTGCTTAGCAGTGCTGATATGCACTGGTAGGTGGCACTGGTGGGCACTGGTATGTGGCATTGGTGGGCACTGCTTATCAGCAGTGGGTCTGGAGTGTACGGCAGCGATTACCGGCTCTGTTTACATCACGTGATCAGCTGTCATTGGCTGACAGTTGATCACATGGTAAGGGGCCGGGATCGGCCCCTTACTCCGATCTGTGATCAGCCGAGTCTCATTGACTCAATGATCACAGAGCGGCAGCTCATGCATGAGAGGACGTACATGCACGCCCTCCCGGCCATTTAGGTCCACCCTGTAGCCGTCTTTCGGCTATAGCGCAGGCAGGAACAGGTTAAGTTTGCCTTTGCTACCTGGTTTGGTGCCTGTTTTCTTTGATATTGCAGTACTACTGGGTACTAAGTATTATTTCAGTGATTTCTTGTTATATTGTATGTTTGTACACTCAACCTGTACAACACAGAAAAAAATGTTTTGCCCACAGGACTTTTAAAGAGTCACACCTCATACAGTAAAAGTAAAAATCTGAATTTTTTTTTATTATCATACATTTAAAAACATATCTACCACAATAATAAAGAAGACATAAATGATGAACATGAATGGTGCTGCATAGAGTTCATATGAAAAAATTAGATATGTGGGACCTGAAAGCACCATACAGATACCCCAATCGATCTAGAGCTGCTGCGCAAATGATCTCTACGCATTTTGCAAGATAATTCTCGCTTCTTCAGAAGAGGTGCAGGTAGGTATCTGGAGATAAAAATTAATCAATGAATGATAATAATAATAATAAACATAAAATAAAATATAAAGGGAGGAAGGGGTAGTAGGGGGAAGGGGGAAGGGGGAAGGGGAAAGGGCAGGAGGAGAACCATGTATGTATGAGTATATCTCAATATCTGTAACTTACAGGTAGTGCCAAATGCTTGTCAACTCTCGCCGGAAAAGTAATCCGGTTGGATAAAGAAGACACACTTATGTGTAGCAATATATATGGTAACTTACAGAGGGTCTCCCCTGGGCATGTCCAGAAGTCAACTCCTTTTCCTCATGGGAGCTGTGAAGGGGCGGGGAGATGGTAACAACGTGGTGTGTTCACAGATCTGACGTCCTGGTGGTCGATGTAAATGCAACCAAAGGAAAGAAAAAACGCCACACACCTGGAAACATAATGGTGTTGTTTAATATATGGGTAAAAAATGCGCTAATGACAAGGAGGAAAAATCTGTGAAGTGATAAAAAGTGTATATGTGTCACCAATAAAGATAGAAAAATCCCAATATGTGACGAAATAAACCCAATAATGATGGGGATAGTAAGGAGGTAACCAATAAGGTGTGTATAGGATAGTAGTAATAGGGCATGTTGAGTGTAGCAAACACTAATACCTAATAAACACATTGCCGGTCCACAGTTGCTGAAAGTTGTACATATTTATATATGTGGTAGCAGTATTCCATTAATCTAACATACCAGTTAATTCATAAAAGTGCAAAGCGTGGTCAAATATATATGTATATATGTGTCAGTGATAGCGGACGGGTGTGGCTAAAATTAGCCCTCAATATATAAAATGAATTGGCATGGAAAGGCTATCTAGACATTATTCGGGTAAATTAATGAGTGAAGGTGCAAAAATGGTGATGGTGTGTGGCCCCAGTGTATAATGAAGACTTCAAATGGAAAGGGGATTCCATCTGACCAAACAAAACACCAAACATGCAGTGAAACCGCCCAACAGACACAAACTTTGAACACTAATTATAAAGTGAGAAGGTACAGCATGAATGTCACCCATGGATGAACTTCACGATATGACTTACCCTAATGCCCTGTACACACGGTCGGACTTTGTTCGGACATTCCGACAACAAAATCCATGGATTTTTTCCGATGGATGTTGGCTCAAACTTGTCTTGCATACACACGGTCACACAAAGTTGTCGGAAAATCCGATCGTTTTAAACGCGGTGACGTAAAACATGTACGTCGGGACTATAAACGGGGCAGTGGCCAATAGCTTTCATCTCTTTATTTATTCTGAGCATGCGTGGCACTTTGTCAGTCGGATTTGTGTACACAGGATCGGAATTTCCGACAACGTATTTTGTTGTCGGAAAATTTTATCTCCTGCTCTCCAACTTTGTGTGTTGGAAAATCCGATGGAAAATGTCCGATGGAGCCCACACACGGTCGGAATTTCCGACAACATGCTCCGATCGGACATTTTCCATCGGAAAATCCGACCGTGTGTACGGGGCATTAGGGGAAGAAAGACCAACACAGGACAGCCTGTGTTCAGTGTTGCCAACTGTCAGTAATTTTACTGGCAGCCAGTAAAAAACAGGCAATTTTCTCCTGCCAGTAAATGCCAGTAAAAGGAAAAAGTTGCCAGTAAAAAATATGGCTGTGATGTTTGGTTCGGTCCATCCGAGTCCCTGCTACAGTGTGTTCGGGTAGCTCTGGTGGAGGCGGCGCCCGAGCATGTCGTGTGATGTCATGGTGCAAGGAAGCCAAGCAGAGTGGCCAGAGCCTCGTGTGCGGGTCTGCAGGACGGGAGCAGGGCAGGTCGGGAGCGGGACTGTCAGTGCTGTTTAGACTGGAGTGGACTGAAGGGACCAAGAGTCAACTTCATGTGCGTGTATGTGCCTTCCTATTCCTGAGTCCTGTCCCTGAGCTACTTACTATATCGAAAATAAAATAAGAAATATGTTTTTTGCCCTAATATCTACCTTAAATCACATTGCTAATTGCATATTGTACTTGTTTGTAGCCTAAATTTGACCTTAAAACTGTAATTTTGTAACTTTTGGAAATGCCAGTAAAAACGTGGCTGTGCCAGGAAATTTTGGGTGACGTGTCAGTAAATTTCAATCTGGTAGGTTGGCAACACTGCCTGTGTTGTACATGCGAATCTGGGACTGAGACACTACTTCAACCCTTCTCACATTAGCTCTCATTGTCTGTCTATGTACACTCAACCTGGTGTGCCAGAGGGGCTGAAGTTCTTGAAAAGGTTGAGGCAAAGAGCAGAAGATCCAGCCTAATCAGTGGCTCCTATGGGGGTAGCGCTACAAAAAGAATGAACTTTAAGATGAAATATCTTTTTAAATTTAAAAAATACAATAAATGTGCCATCTTTGTACTTTACCATGACTCATACTTTGTACAGGATCAATATTACTTTACAGGAATTTGACAGAGGACAACGTGTTATGTGGCATCGCATTTAAAGTTCTGTTCCAAATTCCACCCACTGCGGATGCTCACAGTCTTGAAGAGGCAGCGTGACAATGTCTGATAATTCAGACAAAACATCACTGAGTTTTTGTCTAACAGATGGATCAGCCCACTCTAGGAGAGAACGAAACCAAGGCGACACAGGACATTGTTCATTATGGTCTTTTAGTTTCTACAAAATTAAAAAAAATAAAATTGGCCAAACATATTTTGGCCCCTTTTTGATGTCTGTTAATGATGAAATTAATTGAGTTTGTTAAAATGCACAAGCTCACTTTTCAATGATCCAATTTGTTAAGGAGTATCACCAGACAAAAATCAAAACTTTGGACAATAGGTGAGGACCTGTTCATTTATTTATAAGGTCCTTCATAGCTCTTTTACCCATTTTCCTTACTGTTGTCTTTTCTCTCAATGCGTGGCAGAATTCTGATTGTGGCATGACCTTGGCACACCCAGGTATTACCATATCACCTTGTCACACCAATCTTGCCATTTGTTTTCATTCTCTTCCATCACATGTTTAGGCCCGTAAGGTTACTCATACTTGTATTCTATAGCAACCCTTTTATTGACTATGTGCTGCATTCTGGACAAACAAGGTGCCTTAATCACATTACCTCTCTTGGGTGGGACAGATGAATCAGAAGCCCTCTTAATCAATTCACTATGATCCTGGTTATGGGCTAGGGTGCAAAGTGGAGAAATTTTCCAATTTGTACCTACTGCATGCTTTATCAAAGTGCAGTCCTTTCAGCAGCCTCCTTATTCCCATCTGGTTGAGGGGGTTCTGGAGCACTCTCCAACAGCTTGGACTCCTCAATCTCTCCCCATGACCTCTCAGATTGGGACTCCCTGGCTTGAGTCAGAATGAGACCCCCTGGCCTGGGCTGGAGTGATCCTAACTTTGATCCTCCACCACTCACAACCTCATGGCCACGATGGGTACCTTTACCTATTTCACTTCTTGTTGAATTTTCCCCATACATTGAAGCATATAGCTGTCAGCGCTGATCAGTGTATTCTGATGGCGGGGAAGTCTCCCTGCTGTCAGAATATAATACCTCAGCAAGGAGGATTTTTTTTCGTTCAACCCCGTGATTGAATGAAAAAAAAAATATGACTCATCTATGGGCTGCTTAAGACTAAGGCATGATATAAAAAATTGTCAGAGCCTGTGGACATAATACAGGTGATGGTCAGACACTGCTGACATTATAAAAGAGATGTCAGATACTGAGGACATGGTACAGGAGATGGCTAGAGACTGCAGACATGATACAGGAGATAGCCTGAGACTGTGGACATGATACCAGAGATGGCCAGAAACTGCAGACATGGTACAGGAAATGGTCAGAGACTGCAGATATGATACAAGTGAAGGTCAGAGACTATGCACAAGCTGCAGGAGACTTTCAAGCTGTGTTCACACTTACGCAAATTGGATGCGGGTTTCTACCGCATCAAATTCTTCCGGAGAAAATTACATGCTTCAGGAGACAATTACATGAGACTATTAAAATGTATTGCTATAACAGGGCAATAGGGAAACACAGATTAGTGCCTGTTGTGGCCCCCGAGTTGCAGGTTGGGCACCAGGGCTCTAATGTCTTGTATCAATTATGTATTATATATTTGTATTAAGGGGTTTAGGTGCCCAATACTAAGGTTTCCATTTCTCTGTCTGCTACTTGAAAATTTAGCAAAAATCTATTGCAGAAAAAAAACAAAACTGTATAAAATAGATGTAGTGAAAAAGCAATTATAGTTTAAACCCATTATTCTTTGAGCAATAATTCTTGTTTTTATGGTCCTGGATCTGGGACCATGATAGGGATGGGTCCTTTCCCTACATACTGTACTAAAATGAGTTCCTCCTTCTGATCTCAGAAATTTGAGGTATGAATATACCATTTTCCAAATGGAATTCAGGACTGAATTGTGTGTGTATTCAGATCTTTCTCAGTGCAGTTGGGAACATTTGATCAGATTAACCAGACAGGTGACCATTCCGGGTAGTCTACTGAAATGACACTAACCGATAACACTCATTATTGTAACACTGTCTCGCTCTATACAGCTCCCATATACACTTCCAGAGAACAAAGTAACCACCTTGTTACAGCCCTCAAGCTGTAGGCGCAGACTTAATTAAGAGTGACTGGCAGAAAACAAATGTAAGTGGAAACAAGATTACAATTAGTGTACAGAGCAATTAAAACCCAACATGGTTAATACATTGCCATAATAAAGCAATAAACACAGCGGCATAGACTGAAGTACTGCTCAATAATTAAATATGCGAACAGGAACACCATGTAACACAGCAAATAGTTGAAAATATTCACTTACAGAGGTGTATCCAAGAAAGTCGATGAAAGCCACAGGGCCTCAATACAAAATGTGGCAAGGGTCCAATATTATATTTCATATAAAAAGTGGTATGCATCTCTTATTAATTTGTTGGACCTTTCAGGAACATGTCAAAACATAAAGCAGCAATATAATTCTTTTGGAAAAAAAAAAAAGTTTACATATGTGCGGCTGCGGTTTCGTGCCTGGGGACCGGGTCATGTCTCCATTGAGAGCTGGTCACACTCGCATGTCATTCTAAACCGGCCTCAGTCTTTGAGCTCCACACAAGTGACTTTGTCTAGGCTGAGAAGATGTCATCAGTTTGCTGTAGGCAGGAGGAATCATTTCCTTACTCTCATCTCCCCCAGTGATCAGACTGCAACACGTACAGTAGCAGGTCATAAGGTGAAAAGTTACCAGTGTATGAATCCAAGAAGTTGTCCAAGAAATTCTTTGTTGGGATAATGCACATATAAATATTTCAACTTCATATTAAGAGAACCTGTAGTTCATCTTTAAGACATAAGTAGGCTCAGGACAAATGTTACTTTTGTAGGTCCCCAAATACTTGTGTAAATGTACACTTTACATGTAAAAACAAATTGCACATTGTGAGAATACCGGTTTGTATTTTTGGAGGAACTATTACATTCTCTTGCGACCAAAACAGTGCTGATTTAGGTTCATCTGGAGTGATAAACACATTGATTTGGTAAACTCTCTCAACAAAGCAAAAGGGTTTTCCTGGTTGTGCGCTTGCACCCTGGTTACGCCCTGGTAGCTTTAAAAGCAAAGTTGTAGTGTTGGAGAGGAGAATGTTGGTCAAGGTACGGTCAGTCTTGGACAACTCCTCCCACCCATTCCACAATACGCTGGTCAGTCTGCAGAATACCATCAGTGACAGGTGGTTACAACACAATGCACCACAGAGCGACACAGGAAATCATTTTTGCCTGTGGCAATCAAATTGTATAATTGTTCTCTGTGAGGGCTGGAGGTGAAGATTTAAATCTGGTTCATTATCATGATTTTTATGTAGTTTTGTTGGTATTATGTAAATTATTATTTGGGGTAATGCTAGAGAAAATGGTGTATTATTTGCATTTTGGTAGTTTGATTCTCTGTTATTATTCAATCTGTGTTATTTATTCTATGTTTTATTTTAATTGTATGGATTTTTTTTAGAGTATAGTTTTAATTTATTTTATTTGGTGCTAATTGCTGTTATTGCTAATTTTGTTGTGTCATTGTGTCTTGTTCTGTTCATTGTTGTGGTCTTGTGTTGTCTTTGTTGAGTGAGGCCGTGTCGCAATAATTTCCCCTTGGGATTAATAAAGTATTCTTTTTCTGATTCTGATAGCTGTAGAAAGAGCCACTGTGATAAAGTGTGTACTGTATATAAGAAGAAGGACCCACCGTAAACCATGGGGGAAGCATTGGCAGAGTTGGGCCTGGCCACAAACTTTCCATCTTGCTAGCGACAAAGGCAATTGTTTTTGTTTTATGATATATTTATACAACTAAAATTGTTGTGTTACACTATGTGATTTATTATCATTTCTCTGTGTCCATAACTTGTTTTATCATTGCTCTGTGTGCATACTCATTCTCCAGTATCCTGTCATGGTGTAGACATCTTTCCATGTGGCTAACTACATTAACATTGTTCTACTTATGAGTATCCTCCATTAAACGGTACATTCGAAAGGCTTTCCTCATCTGACTTCCTCAACATGTGAGTTTATTCATTGAGTTTAACTGTCTAAATCGATAAATAGAACATTAGGTCGTAAAAGCCAGCCTTTTTCAACTAGGGTGCCCAGGCACCCTGAGGAGCCTTGAGATTTTTCCAGGGGTGCCTTGGCAAAATGCCTAAAAATTGCCACAAAATTGTATACAAGCTGGCGTGGATGAAGCCTGCTTTTTAGTTATACAAACCCACAGGTTTTCATTGTGCACATTACAACCTTCTAGCTGCCGGTGTTCAGTCGAGAAGTGCCCCCCATCGAATAGTGCCGAGATGTACTGTGCATGCGCAGGAGGGAACAGCACAACAGCTGATTTCCCGATCAGCTGCGCTGATGTAACCAGGGCGCAAGCGCACATCGTCGGAGGTATCTCTCGATGGAAGATACCATTTTACACGCACAATTTTAACCTATACAAACAGCGGGGAAGATGGTAGTTCTCACATTGTGCATCGCTGCTGCTTTTGGGGGTAACAGCAAGGCACAATGTGAGAACTACGGTCTCCCCCCACAGTTTGTATAGGTTTCAATTGTGGCCATGAAATGGTATCTCCCATCGAGAGATGCCTCCTACGATGTGCGCTTGCGCCCTGGTCACATCACTCCAGCTGATCGGCAAATCAGCTGAAGTGCGGCTTCTTGCCCCCCTCCATCAGTGTCACATTAGCTGAGTAATGGAGAAAAACTGAGGCAAAAGAGAAAAGTTGGAATACTAGTCAGTACCAATTTGCAAAAGTGTATTTGCTTTGGAACAATAAATCTCCTCTCTTGCTTCATTATGTAAAACTTTTAGAATCGTTTTTACATTTTAGAATACGGTGGAGATTGTCCATGGTTTTTAAAGGGTGCCTTTACTTAAAAAAGGTTGAGACACACTGGTGTAAGCCCTATATGTTGCTGGAGATACAGTTTATGGTCTTGTAGTTGAGTCAGAACAGGAATGCTTTTAAAGCTGAAATCCGAAAATTACAATAAAGCAAAGGTTAGAGATCTATCATTATAACTGTTGTTTTACAGTTCTGTCCCCTATGGAACAAAGTACATGTAGTACTTTGTCCTATGTTCTAAAGTGCTTTCTAACCCTAGGTATGAAATTTGGTGCAGCTCTGCATAGAAACCAACCAGCTTCCAGTTTTTGTTTTTTCTTTTTTGTCAAAGCTTAATTGAACAAGAAGAAGTTAGAAGCTGATTGACTACCATGCACAGCTGCACCAGATTTTGCACTCTCAAATTTTAGTAAATCAACCCCAGCATATATGTACTTTGCCCATAGAGAACAGAACTGTAAAATAAAAATGATATAGATAGATCTTCTTTAAATGCTTGTTGAGTCTTGTCAGAGAGAAGAGGTGTACGCTCGAAACCTGTCAGGGTGGGAAATAAGATATTACAGCTTTCTCTGCCCCTGTACCTAACAAGCATTTAACGCTTGCAATGCAGTAAGATCCTACTGCAAAGATTTTTTTGCGTAATTCCCAGAGTTCAATTTTGGGTTGTGGACAAAAAAACAAAAACAAAAAAAAACACTAGTACTCATTTTTTTGTTGATGTTTTTTTTTTATGTTCTACCTAAACCTACTGATACTAACACTTGCACTGACACTAAATACACTAGTGCCACATCCCAGAATTAATTCATTTATATACATCTCAATTAAGCTTGAACCATAATTCATGGACTTTACGGGCACGACTCAAGCTAATAAGTAAAATATAAATTCTTTAATGATACATAATAAAATTCACATTAAAAGAAAGACAACTACACTTAAACTCATAGGAGCATTGAGCACCATTAGTAGAGGTAAATGGTGGTCCACAATCAATAAAGATATGAACTGGTACAACTATTAGAGACTGGTATGATTTTCAAATGGTAGAGGATTTCACCATCCCTTCATACAGGGCCCGACATGTTTCTCATATGCAACTTTCTCAAGAGCAATAAAAGTGCTACCATACAGTTGCTAAGCTGAAATCCAGTTGTGGGGAAAAAGACACAAGTTTGTTGACCATGACCCACTGTCCCATGACCTATGTCAGGGTATGGAAAGATAATATATACAAGCATTCACTACTCGACCCTCACAATACAGGAAAAGCACACAAGTCTACCAATAGACAAATAGGTGTAATAAATTGATAGACAAGGGTATATCTTGCTACATGTCACAGCGTCTTAAACATAGATATACACCATGGTACATTAGGTCAGATGGAGAAAGGCAAAACAAATTTGTATTTCACGATCACTAGGGGGAACCCCTAGACAGGCATAGTCAAATGGTCCAAAGGGGCTAAACCAAGCCAGCCAGACCTTGTATGAGGATGTCTGACCACATGGGAGTCCCCTGCCGCAGCCACCCTAGTAATTTGAAGGATTTGTGTTCCAGAGCAGATGGGTATATTAAGGGTCTGCGTGCCATGTTAAGGACTACATAATTATAAGAAGTAGAAAAATGAACGAGGGGGGAATGAGTAAGCAGGAAGAGTAGAGCAGTAGGAAGGAAAGTTAAGTAAGGAAAACATTGGCAAGGAGCAGTGGGCTCATTCTAGTACCAAAATGTGACTACATGCAATAGGGATGGATCAACCATGACTCCAAACAGTTGGTTTAAATAAAAAAAAAACAAAAAAAAACAGTGTAGAATAGCAATAATTGACTACAAAATAACAAAATAAAAAAATAATACCTACCTTGAATGAAATTTCAAACTTTGTACATACCTGTGGTTGTCTTCTTATGAGCTAAAGGGGGCCTCAAATGCGGCCCCTGACATCACCGTACATAATGTTAAATATATGCAATGCTTGAGACGGTCAGAAAATGCAGACCTAAGAGAGGAAATGGGAGTCAGAGAGTGGGGACATGCTACATTTTGCGCTGTGGATATGCTGCAGAAGACAATAGGAAACTAGGAACATGTTACACGAGGCTAGTAGAGATCAATGCTATTACCCTAATCAATGTTCTCATTACAGACTGCTGAGTTCCAAGGGCTGCACATCATATACCCTCCTGCCGCAGGATGGGCACCAGGGGTATATACACTTATTTTCATTTTGTATTCTTTTTCTACTGCAGCCAACATCCCATGCATGATACTCTTCTGCCACATACTCCTGCTCCTTAGACCTTGATAAAATCCTAGCTCGCCCATATACTTTACTGTATGTTACAATTGTAATATTAATGTGATACCTACATACGCATGATTATTAAAAAAAAACAAAAAACATATGTCCTGAATAAACGGAACGTTTTTTAGAAAAATGCTAAGTGTATCTTTCTGTGTCTGTTCCCTACTGCAGCAGTTTATACCAATTTGGAATCACTGATCGATATTAGTATAAGAGTTGCCTATCTATAAAATTTACAAGACACTACCCCTCGCTCAACACTGTGCCTTTGGCTTTAGCTCTTCCAACTTGCAGGGTGTGTAATTAAGTTGCCAACAATTTAGGAGGCACTTTATATATTGTATACTGACATGTAAACTTCATATGTTATAGATGACCCAAGTCACCGAGGCCTCCAGTACCTGGAACGAGGTTTCATTGCATTGTAGAGATCAGTTTTTATTATAAGGGCTTCTGAACTGCCGGTGTACATCTTCGCCTATGATATCCACCTCCTTAAGATGAAACAGCCGATGACTGAGAGAGGGGAGATGAAATGAATGTCACAAGTGACAGAATGACATGGATCTGGCAAGAGACACAGCTCAACCAGACGGCTTGACAGCTGCAGCAAATCCGAAAAAGGGCAGAGAGATGCGAGAACAGGACATGATCGTTTGTAACATCACTTTACATATCACGAGTCAAAAACACTCCTCATACCGAGATCCCCCTTTAATAAACAGTTCCGTCACTTGTACACTCAAGGAACATACACTCAAGGCTCATTATAATTCATGTATGACAGATCCAGAGTACAAAGGAAAATTGGCCATTTTGCTCATCCTTCCAGGAACAGTTAAAGTGTATCTTCTTAACCCAAAAACAAAAATTTAATAGGCTGCAGCTTACCAGTCTTTAGATATGGTGTATGCATTAGGTTTCTTTTTTTAGGCATTTTTTCATTTATTTTTACCTTGGGATCCTGCCAGTAAGACAGTTCCTGTCCTAGGGTGACAATACTCACTCGCTCTGCCCTATCTGTGGAGGAGTAGGGTTATCGCCCTAGGCTGCTCCCCTGATTTATACTACAAATACGTCCCACTCTCCTCATTTCCAATACAATGGGGGGAGGAGGATTTGTAATTCAACAAAAATACCTGGGAAAGCTGATAACATTGTTTGAGATACAGTATTAGTTCAGTAGAGTACACTGGATGTTAATAGGATGCAATAGTTCTGGCAAGATCAACAGATATTTTTCTGTATTTTCAGAAAAAGGACTTAGACTGAAAAAAGAAAAATAATGCAGCCACCACATGAAACAACTGGTAAGCTGCAATATGTTACATAGTTGTTCTTATCTTATATATAATTAAAGACATCTTATATATAATTATCTTATTTTATTATCTTATATATAATTTAAGACATTTATTCACAAGGGGGCACTCTTTATGTCTGGAGGAAAACAAATTTTACCTCCACATATAGGAAGGTACTAGTTCTGGTCAGCTCAGTAGATTGTTTTAGAAAAGAGTTGGATGCATTTCTAAATACACAAAATATAACTAGCTTGTAGAGACATCCCGGAAAAGCCCCCAAATGTAACGCTTACCCCCCCCCCCCCCCCCCTTCCATAAGATATTAACATTTATAGGTAATAACACCAGGGGAAGTTGACCCAGTGGATCAGGAAGGAATTTACTTTTCCCCTGCTGAAGCAAAATCGACCATGCTTTATAGAGTTTTTTGCCTTACAATAGATCAACAATAAGATTTAAGATTCTGTTACAGAAGTTTTCTACAGTATGTACAGTATTTATTTATTCATTCATTTTTTCTATCTGTTGAGCTAGATGGATTTCTGTATTTTTCAGCCTGTATAATTATAACTGTAAAATTTCATTTAATATAAAATTTGTTCAGGTCAAAGATCACTATATTAAGTATCTGCAGAGCCTAAAAGAGGGCTATTTCTTTAAAAAGAAGAAACAGAAGGAAATAAAATAGAAACAAAAATGGCAAATTTAAGCAATCACAGTTTTCGTTGTTTTGCTGCTAGGTAAGGATAGATAAAACAAGATTGGTCACTCACTTTTTTATTTCATCACATTTTTAAAAATATTTATTCACATTTTAAAACACATCATGTAATTATATTTGAAGGGGTTATAAAGTCAGAAGGTTCTTTTATTTTACCCACTTGCTGACCGCAGTATAGCCGAATGACGGCTACAGTGCGGCTTGATAACCCTGGGAGTGCGTACATTGACGTCCTCCCAGAATCGCGCTCCTGCGTGCCCCCTGGGGCCCGCACATGGGAGTATCCGTGACCGCCGGGTCCGCATCACGGATCACGATAAATGGCCGCTGACAGCAGCCATTTACCACGTGATCGCTCCGTCAAATGACGGAGCGATCACATGTAAACAAACCGGCGTCATGTCCGGTTCTTCTCTTCCCTCTCCGTATAGTGTGAGAGAAGAGGGGAGAGAATGGATGCAGCAGTGCTGTGGGCTGGATGTGTAGTGCCCACAGTGCTGCTCAGTGACAACTGCAGCACTCATCCAGCCATCCATCCCTCTGCATTAGCCATCCACGATCAGCCATCCCACCACCCACACTCAGCCATCCCGCCATCCACGCTCATCCATCCCGCCATCCACACTCATCCATCCCGCCATCCACGCTCAGCCATCCCGCCATCCACACTCAGCCATCCCGCCACCTACGCTCAGCCATCCCTCCATCCACGCTTATCCATCCCTCCATCCATGCTCATCCATCCCGCCATCCACACTCAGCCATCCCGCCATCCACACTCAGCCATCCCGTCATCCACATTCAGCCATCCCGTCATCCACATTCAGCCATCCCGCCATCCACACTCAGCCATCCCACCATCCACACTCAGCCATCCCGCCATCCATACTCATCCATCCCGCCATCCATACTCATCTATCCATGCTCAGCCATCCCTCTGTCATACTTATCCACCCATCCATGCTCAGCCATCCATACTCAGCAATACTCATCCATCCATGCTCAGCCATCCCATCCACCCCCAGCCATACTTAGCCGTACCCAGGCATACCCAGCCATACTCGGCGATACCCAGCCATACTTAGCCATACCCAGCCATACTCAGCCGTACCCAGCCATGCTCAGCCATACCCAGCCATACTCAGCTGTACCCAGCCATGCTCAGCCATACCCAGCCATACTCAGCCGTACCCAGCCATACTCAGCCGTACCTAGCTGTACCCAGCCATGCTCAGCCATACCCAGCCATACCCAGCCATACTCAGCCGTACCCAGCCATACTCAGCCGTACCTAGCTGTACCCAGCCATGCTCAGCCATACTCGGCGATACCCAGCCATACTCAGCCGTACTCAGCCATACTCAGCCGTACCCAGCCATACTCAGCCGTACCCAGCCATACTCAGCCATGCTCAGCCATGCTCAGCCATACTCGGCGATACCCAGCCATACCCAACCTTACCCAGCCATGCTCAGTCATACTCAGCCATACCCAGCCATACCCAGCCATACTCAGCCATACTGAGCCGTACCCAGCCATGCTCAGCCATACTTGGTGATACCTAGCCATACTCAGCCGTACCCAGCCATACTCAGCCTTACCTAGCCGTACCCAGCCATACTCAGCCGTACCCAGCCATGCTCAGCCATACTCGGCCGTACTCGTACATACTCGGCCTCTGTATGTGGCCAGGCTGTGGAAAAGTCTCCCACATGTGGTATCGCCATACTCAGGAGGAGAAGGAGAATCTATTTTGGGGTGTCATTTTTGGTATGTACATGCTATGTGTTAGAAACATTGTATAAATGGACAACTTTGTGTTAAAAAAAAAATGCGTTTTCATTTTCTTTCCACATTTTCCAAAAATTTGTAGAAAAAAATAACATGTTCAAAAGACTCATTATGCCTCATAGATTATACTTTGTGGTGTTTTCTTTCCAAAATGGGGTCATTTCTGGGGTGTTTCCATTGTCCTGGTGCTCCAGGGCCTTCAAAAGTGCAAGACGTAGTCAGGAAACTAGATGTGTGATTTATGCTCCAGAACGCTTGAAGGTGCTCGCTGCATGTTGGGCCTCTCTATGTGGCCACGCTGTGTAAAAGTCTCACACATGTGGTATCGCCATACTCAGGAGGAATAGCAGAATGTGTTTTGGGGTGTAATTTGTGGTATGCATGTGCTGTGTGAGAAATAATAATGCTAATATGACAATTTTGTGAAAAAAAAAAATAAAAAAAAAATCTTGATTTTGCAAAGAATTGTGGGAAAAAATGACAATTTCAAAAAACTCACCATGCCTCTTTCTAAATACCTGGGAATGTCTACTTTCCAAAAAGGAAATTTGGGGGGTATTTGTACTGTCCTGGCATGTCAGGGTCTCAAGAAATGAGATAGGCCGTCAGTACTTCAGGTGTGATCAATTTTCAGAGATTGGCACCATAGCTTGTATAACTTTCACACAGACCAAAAAATATACACCGATTTGGGTTATTTTTACCAAAGATATGTAGCAGTATAAATTTTGGCCAAAATTTATGAAGAAAAATTACTAATTTGCTAAATTTTATAACAGAAACAAAGATACATTTTTTTTACAGAATTTTTAGTCTTTTTTTCTTTTATAGCACAAAAAATAAAAAACCCAGCGGTGCCTAAATACCACCAAAAGAAAGCTCTATTTGTTGGAAATAAAGGACAAAAATTCCAAAAATTTCATATGGGTACAGTGTTGCATGACTGAGAAATTGTCATTCAAAATGTGAGAGCACCGAAAGCTGAAAATTGGTCTGGTTAGGAAGGGGGTTTAAGTGCCCAGTGGTCAAGAGGTTAATGCATAATATGCATTAAGATAAAAAAGCATTCTGTGCAGCAGTTCTCCTCGGCCCCCATAATACTTACCTGAGCCCCTTCTCTGTCCAGCGATGTCCATGAGTATCTCAGCTGTCCCGGACTCTCCCACCTGATTAGCTGAGACATAGCAGTGGTGCCATTGGCTCCCGCTGTTGTCAATCAAAGTCAGTTAGCCAATCAGGAGAGCGAGGGAGTGGGGCTGAACCACAGCTCCGTGTCTGAATGGACACATGGAGCTGCAGCTCGGCTTGGGTGCCCCCATAGAAAGCTACTTGCTGTGGGGACACTCAACAGGAACAGTGAAGAGGGACCTGAGAAGAGGAGGATCGGGGCTGCTCTGTGCAAATCCACTTCAACAGGGCAGGTAGGTATAACATGTTTGTTATAGAAAAAAACCTGAGACTTTACAACCACTTTAATAGCTCTGTATGTATTACCTTGTCTGTGTTTTTGTTTGGCTGGTTTATCTTTTTATTTTACTGTTGTATCTATAATGTCTTAAAGTGTACAGTATGGAAACCCTCACCTTGTAAAACAACCCATTCAGTTAAAAGTAGAAATGAAAGGAAAATCATTTGTGTATAGATATAAAAAAAACATTAAGAGGTAAAAGTCCAATTGAACCTTTAGTTTAAATTCTAGGTGAATTAAAACAAACGAAGTTTAAAGACAGTTTGTTTTCCAAAAAAAAAAGGTGCCACAGCTTGAGTAGAAAAGTCTCTCCCCTGCCAGCATGCTGCAGATTAAGCTCCATGCTCACTGTGTGGAATCAGTGGTCTCTCTGCAGAGTACTGACATGCCCCCTTTCTGAGTCAGAGCTAGAGCTCTCCAATCAGAAGAAGGTAGGACATTTCTGATTGCAGCGACAGCTGCTTGCACAGTGCACACATATAGACGGGCAGATGGGGCAGTGGTGTGGTTGTCTTCACATCCTCCATTCTTCCCATCAACTAATTTTGGGCCAACTACTCGGTCTAACAGGTGCTGACAATATAGATATCACACTGGCAACCAGTTTAAATTGTGAAAAATGTACTCAACATTTCTGCTGTGTGTCTCTGTGTACCACACGGAGCATGGAAAAGAGAAAGAGTAGCAAAGAATTGTCTGAACATTTGAGAACAAAAATTGTGGAAATGTATGGACAATCTCAAGGTTACAAGTCCAAAACTTACCCGAGGAAGCCAAAATCCTTTGGACAGACAAAACAAAATTACAGCTTATTGGTAAATTCCATCATTTTACTGTTTTCAGAAAAAGAAATTAGGCCTTTAAAGAAAAGAATACAGTTCCTACAGTCAAACATGGTGGAGGTTCATTGATGTTTTGGGGTTGCTTTGCTGCTTCAGGTACTGGATGTCTTGACCGTGTGCATGGCATTATGAAATCTGAAGACTACTAAAGAATTCTGGTGTGCAATGTAGGGCCCAGTGTCAGAAAGTTGGGCTTCTGTCAGAGGTCATGGGTCTTGCAGCAGGATAATGACCCAAAGCACACGTCAAAAAGCACCCAGAAATGGTTTAAGACAAAGTGCTGGAGAGTATTGAACTGGCAAGCAATGAGTCCAGATCTAAATCCCATAGAACACCTGTGCAAAGATCTCAAAACAACAGTTGGGAAAAAGAACCCCTCCAATCTGGGAGACCAGTTGGCGAAAGAAGAGTGGTCCAAATTTCCAGTAGAGAGGTGTAAGAAACTCATTGATGGTTACAGGAAGCGATTGATTTCAGTAATTTTTTCCAATGGATGTGCTACCAAATATAAAATTGAGGGTACCAATAATTTTGTCCAGTACATTTTTGGAGTTTTGCATGGATTGTGTCAGATTTGGCTTTTTGTTTCTCCACTTTTTTGTGTCATACAATACAAACAAAAGAAATAAACATGAGAATGCCTAAACATTTGTAATTGCAACAATGTTCTAGGCAAGGTGGTGCATTATCTGACAGAAATGCAGGGATGCCAATATTTTTGGCCATAACTGTATATTGAGACTTGTCTTAAGCCACCATGTTCAAAATGCCTTCTTATGACAACAAGATAGTTTGCTGACAAGTTATGTTGAAGTAAAGCTGATAAAATGCAACCCAAACCCGAATGGACATTCTGTCAGGAAAGGGCTCACCTGCTGGTGGCACTGTGGCTCTCAGATCCATAGGGTGCAGTTCCAGCATCCACCAGCGGGTGTCTCCCAGCAGCAAGAAGCTTACATCATCTAATGCACTCAGACATCACCTGATGCTGGTTGCAGGAAGTGTATTTAAACCCTGTCCATGCTCTTCATTCCTGCCTTGGTGTTCTGTCTCCAAGTGCCCCTATCCTGTGTTGCTGATCCTGTTCCTGGACCCTGATCCTGACCCTGCAGCCTGATCCCTTGCCACCCGCTCTCTATGTCTCCTGTTACCCTCTCCCTATCCTGCCTGTCTCCCAGCTCCCTCTGCTTGATCTCCCATGTATGACCCTGGCTCTGTTACAACTTCGCTTAGCATTCCCTTCTTGCTGTATATATCTGGTTTGGGCAGTTATTTATTGTGTGTCCCTGTTTGTTTGGTTTACTATTTTATTTTACACAGTTTGGAGGTGCATTTACATTTATGTTGTTTACTTGTTTTTATATAAATTATATTATCTTACACTGCACTTGTGCCTGATATTCTCTGTGGCAGTCTACACATTTCTGGTCACAGCGGTTATTTACTTTGCCTATTGATGAATCTTGACAGTAGGGCATCTTGCTTGGAACTTCTTAAGTCTAAGAAGAACTTTTACTCTGGTCTTGTATAACAGATGGTTGTCTTTTATGGACTGGTTCAGCTATGGCTGTTTGGAGCATCCAGAGGCTGCTCCTTGGTGGGGGGGGGGGGGGTACTGGTCAGGAAAGGGCTCACCTGCTGGTGGTACTGTGGTTCCCAGATCCATAGACCGCAGTTCCAGCATCCACCAGCGGGTGTCTCTCAGCAGCCAGAAGCTCACATCATCTAATGCAATCAGTCCTCACCTGATGCTGGTTGCTTGAAGTGTTTTTGAACCCTGTCCATACTCTTCATTCATGCCTTGGTGTTCTGCCTCCAGGTGCCCCTATCCTGTGTTCCTGTGTTTCTGAGTCTGTTCCTGGACCTGATCCTGTTCCTGGACCCTGATCCGACCCCTGCAGCCTTATCCCTTCCCACCTGCTCTCTCTGTCTCCTGTTACCCTCTCCCTGTCCTGTCTGGCTCCCAGATTCCTCTGCTTGATCTCATGTGTATGACTCTGGCTCTCTTACGACTTCGCTTAGCATTCCCTGCTTGCTGTATATATCTGGTTGGGCAGTTGTTTATTGTGTGTCCCTGCTTGTTTGGTTTTCAGGTTTATTTTACACAGTTTGGAGGTGCATTTACATTTATGTTGTTTACTTATTTTAAATAAATTATATTATCTTACACTGTACTTGTGCCTGATATTCTCTGTGGCAGTCTACACTAGGCATGTGCATTTGTTTCGTTCCGAATCGAAATTCGGACGAATTTTTCATTATTCGGAAATTCGGATGCATCCGAATTTCCGAATGACAAAAGTAAAGAATTTAAACGAATCCGAAAAAAAACGAACGAATTCGAATCGAATTCGAAAACATATTCGAATCGAATTCGAAAACATTATTCGAATCGAATTCGAAAACATATTCGAATCGAATTCGAAAACATATTCGAATCGAATTCGAAAACATATTCGAAAACATATTTGAATCGAATTCGAAAATATAATCAAATTAAAAAAAAATAGAAAACGTTTTCTAAAAAAAACAATAAGGTAGAATATAAAATAATAAAGCAATAGAATATGTATATGTATATATATATATATATATATATATATATAATATATATATATATATATATATATATTTTATGCTTTTCTTTTCTATTATTTTATATTCTATAATAGTATTTTCAATTCAAATTCAAATTCATTCTTACGAAATTCGAATTTCGGAACATGGCTTCTGAAGTTTGAATTTCGTATAGAATGAATTCGAATTTGAATAGAAAAGATTAGAACAGAAAATAATAGAAAAAGTATAGACTATAAAAACAATAGAACAGAATAGAATAAAATATAATATATAAGTATATTATATTTTCTTCTATTCTGTTCTATTGTTTTTCTAGTCTATTCTTTTCTATTATTTTCTATTCTATTCTAATCTTTTACATTCAAATTTGATTTCGGTCCATATGAAATTCGAATTTTGGAAGATGTTTTATATATATATATATAATATATATATATATATATATATATATATATATATATATATAATTTTCTAATTCTGTTTCATTGTTTTTCTATGCTATTCTTTTCTATTCTATTCTAAACTTTTCTATTCGAATTTGAATTCATTCTATACGAAATTCAAATTTCGGAAGATGGCTTCTGAAAGTGGAATTTCGTATAGAATGAATTCGAATTTGAATAGAAAAGATTAGAATAGAAAATAATAGACTAGACAAACAATAGAACAGAACAGAATAAAATATAATATATATCATTTATTCTATTCTGTTCTATTGTTTTTCTAGTCTTTTCTCTTCTACTCTATTCTAATCTTTTCTATTCAAATTCAAATTCATATTATAAGAAATTCAAATTTCGGAAGATGGTCTTATTTATAATATATATATATAAATATATATATATATATATATATATATATATATATATTATATAATATATATATATATATATATATATATATATATTATATATATATATATATGTGTGTGGTGTATATGTATAATATATATATATATATATATATATATGTGTGTGTGTGTGTATATGTATAATATATATATGTATAATATATATATATATATATATATATTATATATATATATATATATATATATACATATATATATATATATATATATATAATATATATATATATATATATACATATATATATATATACATAATATATATATATATATATATATATATATATATAACCATCTTCCAAAATTTGAATTTCTTATAAAATGAATTCGAATTTGAATAGAAAAGATTAGAACAGAGTAGAAGAGAAAAGACTAGAAAAACAATAGAACAGAATACAAAAAATTATATATGTTATATTTTATTCTGTTCTATTGTTTGTCTAGTCTATTATTTTCTATTCTAATCTTTTCTATTCAAATTCGAGTTCATTCTATACGAAATTCCACTTTCAGAAGCCATCTTCCGAAATTCGAATTTCGTATAGAATGAATTCAAATTCGAATAGAAAAGTTTAGAATAGAATAGAAAAGAATAGCATAGAAAAACAATGAAACAGAATAGAAAATTTATATATATAAAAACATCTTCCAAAATTCGAATTTCATATAGACCGAAATCAAATTTGAATATAAAAGATTAGAATAGGAATAGAAAATAATAGAAAAGAATAGACTAGAAAAACAATAGAACAGAACAGAAGAAAATATAATATATAAATATATATATATATATATATTATATTTTCTTCTATTCTGTTCTATTGTTTTTCTAGTCTATTCTTTTCTATTATTTTCTATTCAAATTCAAATTCATTCTATACGAAATTCGAATTTCAGAAACCATCTTCCGAAATTCGAATTTCGTATAGAATGAATTCAAATTCGAATAGAAATGTTTAGAATAGAATAAAAAAGAATAGCATAGAAAAACAATGAAACAGAATAGAAAAAAATATATATATTAATATTTTATTCTCTTCTATTCTATTGTTTTTCTAGTCTATTCTATTTCTATTCTAATCTTTTCTATTCAAATTCGAATTCATTCTATACGAAATTCTAATTTTAGAAGCCATCTTTCGAAATTCGAATTTCGCATAGAATTAATTCAAATTCGAATAGAAAAGTTTAGAATAGAATAGAAAAAGAATAGCATAGAAAAACAATGGAACAGAATAGAAAAAAAATATAATATATATATATTTAACCATCTTCCAAAATTGGAATTTGGTACAGAATGAATTCGAATTCAAATAGAAAAGCTTAGAATACAATATATTATATTTTTTTCTATTCTGATTCTATTGTTTTTCTATGCTATTCTTTTATACTTTCTATTCTATCCTAATTTTTTCTATGGAATTCGATTTCATTCTATACGAATTTCAAATTTCGCAAAATGGTTATATATAGTTTACTTTTTCAAATTCAGTTATTGTTTTTTTCGAATTTTATAGTTTTTTTTCGAATGTGGTAGAAATTTTTCGAATTTAATATTTTTTTTCAAATGTAGTAAAATTTTTTTTTAATTTGATAGTTTTTTTCGAATGTGGTAGAATTTTTTCGAATTTGACAGTTTTTTTCAAATGTGGTAGAATTTTTTCGAATTTAATATTTTTTCAAATGTAGTAAAATTTTTTTTTAATTTGATAGTTTTTTTTCGAATGTGGTAGAATTTTTTCGAATTTGACAGTTTTTTTTCAAATGTTGGTAGAATTTTTTCGAATTTGACAGTATTTTTTCGAATGTGGTAGAAATTTTTCGAATTTGACAGTTTTTTTCGAATGTGGTAGAATTTTTTTTCGAATTTGACAGTTTTTTTCGAATGTGTTTAGAATTTTTTCGAATTGATAGTTTTTTTTCGAATACGGTCGAATTTTTTCGAATGCGGTCGAATTTTTTCGAATTTGACAGTTTTTTTCGAATGTGGTAGAATTTTTTCGAATTTGATAGTTTTTTTCGAATGTGGTAGAATTTTTTCGAATTTGACAGTTTTTTTCGAATGTGTTAGAATTTTTTCGAATTTGATAGTTTTTTTCGAATACGGTCGAATTTTTTCGAATGCGGTCGAATTTTTTCGAATTCGAATACGAAACGAAACAAATTCCGAAAACGAATGTAATGAATGCAACAAATTTAACTAAACGAATTAAGTTAAATAACGAATCGAAACGAAACGAAACTAAACGAATTTTTTCATCCTGCACATGTCTAGTCTACACATTTCTGGTCACACCGGTTCCTGACACCCTCTGTGTCTGTAATGTCCTGGGATGAGGATTAAATGAGACTGCTCATAGGGTCTGTAGAAAAGAAGTAGTTGGCCTCTAGGGCATCTAGGGAGGATACTATGATGATGTAAAACTCTTAGATCCTCCATTAGTTGAAGCAAACCAACCACTAGTTGCTGCAGTATCGCATACAGTGCCTTAAGCTATTAAAATAGAAATTCCTCTCGAGTCAAGGAGTTCCCCTTCTGATGTTGAATTGTGCAACAATAAGGCCTGGGTTACTGATACAATGATATGTGAACTTTTTGGAAGGCCATTGCAGGATTCCTATGCTTAGGCTTCATGTATACTGGGCAATTAGCCCCTGTGCCTGAGAACCCGATGTTTTCATGTGGCACAAGCACACCATCCAGCCTAGCTGCTAGTAGCCTATAGAAGTCTATAAGAGGCTTAAAGCTGCTGCTACTGGAAAGGGGTGTCCATCGTACCAAGTAGTACTAACATTTATGGCCGTATGCACCAGAGGCGAATGCCTGTAACGCAGACATCTAAGCTGAGGTGCAACATCTGTGATAAGCCCCCTTGTTGCTCTGTCACCACAGTTGATATCTTCTTCTGGTCTTTCAGGTGTGGCCTTCGCTGGCTCTGATACTGTGCAGTTGCTGATGATGTAAATCCTGCGTATGCGCAGTGTTCACAAATGAAAAAACAGTTAGGAGCAAGAGGAAGAGACTTTGCATATCTTTTCTGCAACAAAAACCTCCTAGCAGTTTATTATTTTTATACTTGGGTTCCCACCTTCTCCCAGTAATGTAATTTCAAAAGTTTTTATCATGTTTAATTATTCAGGGTTCATAAAAGTAAAGCTTATGATCCTGCCATGAAGGTCCTTGTTCCTGTTAAAGCGTGACAATTGTCTTCCAGTTGTGCTGCTGCGTTGTCAAGATGACAAGCAGCCATGCCAACACACATTGCTCAGGCATGATCAACCATTGTCACCACCAGGAAACCAGTCCATAGCAATAATGTGCAGCTGACCATGGCATGAGCACATGTAGACAGGAAGTGGCTGGAGGAGCTTACCAGCACTGGTGTGATACAGCCTTTTACATCCAGTTTTGGTTTCCAGAGTTAACTGGATTGTAACTTTAACCCAAGGTTTCTCAACCAGGATTCTGTGGTATCCTAAGGTTCCTCCGGAAGTTGCTAGGGGTTCCTTGAGCAATGAGAAATGTCTGCCTCTCAGATAAGTTCCCACTGACACCATTGTTTTTTTTAGCTATCTGCTACCTTCCCAATGACTATAAGTGTAAGGAGCATTATTTCTTCTGACCATCGCACTAATGTATCAAGAGTTGAAGCTACAGTCATTTTTAGCATGGGTTCCCTGAGACTGGAAAGTTATTTCCAGAGTTCCTCTGTGTTGAAAAGGTTGAGAAAGGCTGCTTTAATCCCCCCCCCCCCCCAAAAAAGCTAGAACCTTTAAAAAAATTGGCATCCAAAAATAATAATAGCTTTTAAAGTTATTCTTTACATAACTACATCGTTAGGTTGAAAAAGACAAAATTCAGTTTAGCTCAACCAATAAATAAAATTAATAGAATAGAAAACCTCCGTATACAGAACCCTATACCCACAGTTGATCTTTCGTCAATATAGGATGAAAATGAGTGGGTAAGTATCCTCAAACGCCTTTATAAAAAGACAATTCTAAAGGAAATGATTTAAAAAAAAAAAATAGTAAAATTTCCGATTTAGAGTTTTTATAAGTAGGGCGCACAGCCGCCTAGGAAGTCAGCACATGTATATGGAAAGGATTGTTCCGTAATTAGAGGCAATGTACGCTAAAACAAGCACAGTGAGCTCTCCCTCTTGGTCCTCTAGGAACCAACTGTGTTTATTATTTGGTATCAGTATGGAGATGTATTCCTGATTGCACCTATTGTGCCATTTAGAACTTTCAAATTGACTTGTGCTCGCACCAAGACTTTTCTAAGCCACCCTCCCCTCCAAGGAGATGTTTTTTTTTGCAGAAGTACGCTGCATTCCGTGGCACAAGGACTATTAAAAAACCTGCTGGTGTTAAAATACCCCTTTGTGCTTGGTCTACTAAAACAAATTACTTTGTAGTAAATGGGAACATAACACACTGTGTACCTGGCTTTAAATACTACATTGTTTAAAATGATCAGTGTAGGCTGCATCGAAAAAAGTATTCTAGTAGTTTTTTCATGTTTTTTTATGTTTCTAAACTTAAAGTGTATATAAGTCCTAACAATGAAGTTCAAATTAGCATAAGCTTAAAGAGGAACTGCAGTCTGCTCACATAATTTGTAATAAAAACATCTTTGCCATTCTGAAGCTTCCCTCCAACCACTTTGCCTATTATTTTATATATATTGTGATTCTGTACTTGACAATTATGCTGCATAAATCTCCCTCCACTGAGTCTGGCTGCAACCATTTTAACTGTGGGCAGCTGAAGCTGCTGGCCGTTCACTTCCTGGATTTACACAGACACACACAGAGGCACAGCTCCAGCTCTGCAGCTCTCATTGACCCTCTTATGACTCACCACCCCACCCTTCATGGCAAACTCTCACAAGAGTGAGAGAGAGAGAGAGAGAGAGAGAGAGAGAGAGAGAGAGAGAGAGAGAGAGAGAGAGAGATGTGCATGATGTAATAAGCCTAGGCTTTTTAACAGACAAGAAACAGGAAGTGGGCTGTATAAGCATAGCTCCCAACTGTCCCTGATTTGGAACAATGTCCCTTATTCCTCCTCATTTGTCCCTCATTTTGGTCTGATCTATATAGTTGTAAATAAAATGGACTTTTTATCTATCAAAAAGTGTTTTCCAGCGCTAAACCTTTCATCTGATTTCTAAATAGCTGCATTTGTAAATTCCAAAAACCAATATAAAGGAATAGTAGTGGTTAAAAAAAGCACTTGTGGGTTTAACCAATCTTGTTTTTTTGTACAATTCTCCTTTAAGGGGGCGTGACAAGGGGTGTGTCTTATGTCTGCATACTTTTGCTGATAGGTGTCACTCATTTCCATCTCAAAAAGTTGTGATGTATGGTATAATATATTTACTGGCAGAAAAAAAAATGTTTTACTATCCAAAGTTAAAACAACAAGGGCAGAAGATTTAATAGATGGAAAGATAAAAACATTACTGAAGTTCCTCTTTAAGGAGGGACAGTTCATTCTCTGTGGGGACAAAGACAATGTAAGACTGTCCAAAAATTCATAGAATCAGCCATGACACCATCTCCTTAGAAATATCTAATAGGTATGAAATGTTTCTTAAAAAATATTTTTAGGTGAATGGTAACATATAACAAACATATAGTGGGGTTTTCTTAAATTTGACTGCAAAAGTGAAAATACACTTTATAGTAAAAGTGAAAATACACTTTATAGTAAACCTGTGGTTTTCCAATGCAGGGCAAAAATACAGATTTGTTTAACCACTTAAAGTGTTATTAAGCCCACAACAGTAAAATCAGTCTGTATATGCAGTAAAGCATGCTTGTTATATTCACTGTGGAACCTAAGGGGTTAATCCTATGCATTGTGTAAAAAGGTTGTTTGATCCTGTCTTCTCTGATCCTCCCCTTTTTCCACTGTCCCCAATGTATTTCCTGATAATACAGAGCCAGGGGACAAGTTGCACATGCTCAGTTTGGTGTGTATTGCTAGAGCATTTTTTTTTTTCTTAGGAGAGTGCATGTGATAAGCACAGGGCCAATCAGCACTGTCCAGACAGAGGGCCAGGGGTCCTGCAGCCTCATAGGACAATCAGGGGAGAATAACAACTCCTCCTACAAGCTTTAACCAGACACCGATAGAAGTCACAAGACTGCTATATACCGCTGAAGAGAAAAGGTATTTAGCAATTTATATTTACTAAAACTATTGCCATTTCCACGTTCTGTGTACAGTGGGAGATCAGATATAGAGAATTCAGGCTCCTGGGTTTAGTAACAGTTTAAAGTGGTTGTAATGTCAGAAGGTTTTTTTTTTTTATCTTAATGCATGCATTAAGATTAAAAAAAAAACCTTCTTTGTGTAGCAGTCGCCCCAACACCCCCTAATACTTACCTGAGCCCCATCTCTGTCCAGTGATGTCCACGAGTCCTTTGGTCATCCGGGACTCACCTCCTGATTGACTGAGACACAGTAGCGGTGCCATTGGCTCCCGCTGCTGTCAAAGTCAGTTAGCCAATCAGGAGGGGGGGTGGGGCCGAACGGGGGCTCCATGTCTGCATGGACACAGGGAGCTGTGACTCGACTCATGTTCAACCATAACAAGCTGCTGGCTGTGGGGGCGCTCGACAGGAGGGAGGGGCCAGGACAACCGAAGAGGGACCCGAGAAGAGGAGGATCGGGGCCGCTCTGTGCAAAACCAACTGCACAGAGCAGGTGAGTATAACGTTTGTTATTTTTAGAGAAAAAGAAAACAAGACTTTAAAATCACTTTAAGCTCTGAAAGGTTTTACCCCCTTCTTGACAAGGGCATTTTTTGCTATTCTGCACTGCACTATTTTAACTGGCAATTGTGCAGTCATGCCACACTCATACCTAAATGAAATTTATATCATTTTTTTTTTCACACAAATAGATCTTTCTTTTGGTGGTATTCGATCACAGCTGGGTTTTTGATTTTTAATTATATAAACAATAAAAGACTGAAAATTTTGAAAAAAAAAAAAAAAAACAATATTTTTTACCTACTGCTATAAAACATATCCAATAAATAAAAAAAAATCAAATTTCTTTATAAATTTAGGCCAAAACGTATACTGCTACATGTCTTCAGTAAAAAAACAAAACAAAAACAACAAAAAGTATATGGTTTGTGTGAAAGTTATAGCGTTTACAAATTACAATATATTTACTGGAAATTTATTTTTATTTTTTATACTAGTAATGGCGATGATCAGCGACTTATAGTGGGACTGTGATAGTGTGGCAATCTGACACTAACTGACACTGGGTGGGAACTGACTGACATCACCAGTGACACTAATACAGTGATCAGTGCTAATACTATACACTGTCACAGTACTAATGACACTGGCTGGGAAGGGGTTAACATTTAGGGGTAGTCAAAGGGCCGTGTGCCCAACAGTGTGTAATGTGTGCTTCTTTTGCTAAGAGATGTGGTTGTTCTTTTCTCTCTGCATAGGGCTCTAGCTGTGATTTGCTAAGCCGATCAGCAGGTCCCGGCCATAAATACAGTCATGGTCGAAATTGTTGGCACATTTTTCCAGAAAATCAAGTATTTCTCACAGAATAGTATTGCAGTAACACATGTTTTGCTATACACATGTTTATTCCCTTTGTGTGTATTGGAACAAAACAAAAAAAGGGAGGAAAAAAAGCAAATTGGACAAAATGTCACACAAAACTCCAAAAATGGGCTGCTCAAAAGTCTTGGCACCCTTTCAAAATTGTGGATAAATAGGATTGGTTCAAGAATATAAACAATCTCAAGGTTGCAAGTCCATCTCCAGAGATCTAGATTTGCCTTTGTCCACAGTGCGCAACATTATCAAGAAGTTTGCAACCCATAACACTGTAGCTAATCTCTCTGGGGGCGTAGAGAAAAATTAATGAAAGGTTGCAACGCAGGATAGTCCGGATGGTAGATAAGCAGCCCTAAACAAGTTCCAAAGAAATTCAAGCTGTCCTGCAGGCTCAGGGAGCATCAGTGTCAGCGCGAACTATCCATCGGCATTTAAATGAAATGAAACGCTATGTCAGGAGACCCAGGAGGACCCCACTGCTGACACAGAGAGACATAAAAAAGCAAGACTACAGTTTGCCAAAATGTACTTGAGTAAGCCAAAATCCTTCTGAGAAAACGTCTTGTGGACAGATGAGACCAAGATAGAGCTTTTTGGTAAAGCACATCATTCTACTGTTTACCAAAAACGGAATGAGGCCTACAAAGAAGAGAACACAGTACCTACAGTAAAATATGGTGGAGGTTCAATGATGCTTTGGGGTTGTTTTGCTGCCTCTGGCACTGGGTGCCTTGAATGTGTGCAAGGCATCATGAAATCTGAGGACTGTAGAGCCCAGTGTCAGAAAGCTGGGTTTGCCTCCAAGATCTTGGGTCTTCCAGCAGGACAATGACCCCAAACATACATCAAAAAGCACCCAGAAATGGACGGCAACAAAGAGCTGGAGAGTTCTAAAGTCGCCAGCCATGAGTCCAGATCTAAATCCCATTGAACACCTGTGGAGAGATCCTAAAATTGCTCTTGGGAAAAGACGCCCTTCCAATAAGAGAGACCTGGAGCAGTTTGCAAAGGAAGAGTGGTCCAAAATTCCAGGTGAGAGGTGTAAGAAGCTTATTGATGGTTACAGGAAGCGACTGATTTCAGTTATTTTTTCCAAAGAGTGTGCAACCAAATATTAAGTTAAGGGTGCGAAGAGCTTTGACCAGCCCGTTTTTGGAGTTTTGTGTGACATTATGTCCAATTTGCTTTTTTTCCTCCCTTTCTGGAAAAATTTCTGGGGTGCCAACAATTTCGGCAATGACTGTAACTGGATGGGACCTGATGATTACCTTGTGTTGAACAGAACAGGTAATCCGGAAATGCTAGATCACATACATGTACGTGCTTCTAAACAGAGCGGCCGCCCCGCCGTAGTATATCTACATTAGGGGGTCCGCAAGCAGTTCATTTTCTCCTTTTCTGCAGCATGTACCTTTCCTTTGCTTCCTGGCGCTTTGTTTAGCGATGAGAGCCTTAAGAAATGGCTTGTACTTCCAACTATGTTGGAGCATGTTACAGCGGTGACCAATCAGCGGTGTTATATGGGGAGCTCTCAGTATCTAAAGAAAGTGGTGAGGGAGCAAAAGGAAAGGAAAGGATATGCTGCTGGGGAGGGCAGAATTAATGGCATACTCTACCTTACCATGTTTCATGTTACTCCCATAATTATAATAAAAAATATGGTTGCATTCCACAACCCCCCTGCCTGAGGAAGTCTATTCCACAATTTCACAGCTCTTGCTGTAAAGAACCTTTTCTGTACATACTGGTTCCCAGCTGGAGCCTCACTGTCAAAACTGAAGCTGGTTTTGGCACTGTTCTACTGACACCAAAGATAAGGCACTATTCCTTCCCATATACCAACGACAAGACACTATTCCTTCCACTGACACCATAAATGGGCCATAAATCCTCCCACTGATATAAATGAAGGAACATTATTACACTGACACCAAAGATGGGTCAAAGATGGGTCATAATTCCCCCCACTAATACCAACAATGGGACACCGTTCCTTCCACTGACACGAATGATGGGGCACTATTTCTTCCACTGACACCAATGATGGGGCACTATTCCTTCCACTAATACCAATCATGGGACACATTTCCTCCCACTAATACCAATAATGAGGTACTATTCCTCAAATTAATACCAATGATGGGACACTATTTCTCCCACTAATACCAATTATGGGACACTATTCCTCCCATTGATACCAATGATGTGGTACTATTCTTCTCACTAATACCAATGATGGGTTACTATTCCTCCCACTAATATCAACAATGGGGCACTATTCCTCCCCTAATAACAATAATGGGGCACTATTCCTCCCACTAATAACAATGATGGGGCACTATTCCTCCCACTAATACCAATGATGGGACACAATTCCTCCCACTGATGCCAATGATGGGAATCTATTTTCTCCCACTAATACCAATGATGGGGCACCATTCCTGCAACTAATACCAATGATGGGGCACTATTCCTCCCACTAATACCAATGACGGGGCACTATTTCTGCAACTAATACCAATGACAGGGCACCATTCCTCCCACTAATATAAATGATGTGGCACTATTCCTTCCACTGACACCAAAGTTGGGCACTATTCCTCTCACTGATACCAACTGTGGGGCACTATTCCTCCCACTGGCACCAACAATGGGACACTATTCCTCCCACTGACACCAACAATGGGGTACTATTTCTCCCACTAATACCAAAGATGGGACTTTATTCCTCCCACTAATATAAATTATGTGGCATTATTCCTTCCACTGACACCAAAGTTAGGCACTATTGATCTTTTATTGAAAAGAATCAAGCAAGCAATTTTATACAAAAAGTAAAAAACATAACCATAGTACAAAACGTCAACAGAAATCAAAGGAATACATATCCATCTTCAGAATCTATACAATATATACATAGTCCACTACCAAAACATTTTTAGAAAACTATTTACATAAAGCAGCAGAGAGGGCCTAAGAGGCACAACCCATCACATGTACATTTATCAAAAATTAATTATAAATTTAAAAATCTAGGGTGATAAGAAACAGACAGCCACACCCGGGAAAGAGACTCCTGGCAGTCAGGGAGGTTTGAAACCCCTCCACGCCTTCAACCAAGCCCCCTGACACCACTTGTCTCCCTCAAGCACCCGAATCTTCCCCACCTCATGCAAAATGTCATACCTCACCAGCTCAACAGGAAGGATTTTATGCCGAGTGCTGACCTTACACTGTGCGTTCCAGGTGAAATAACAAACTACTAGGCTAACTAAAAAAAGTGTATCCGAACAAAAAACCCCACCAGTATTGAATACTTCGTACACCCACTCAGCAAAACCCAGCCTGGAGAGGAAAGGAACACCGAGGGCCCGCCCCACCTGTTTGAATACCTCTATGTTAAAAGGGCAATGAAGCAGAAAATGGTCCATAGTCTCCCCTTCACCTGCACACTGCTTCCAAGGACAGCTACGATCCATCTCACTTCTGAATTTCAAATTGCCCCGAACATAGAGCCTCCCATGGAATCACAACCAGGTCAGATCAATAAATTTAAGGGGGACTCTATCCAAATTAATCAGTCTTAACCCTGCCCTCAAAATTGGGCCTGGCCAATCCCTTAAGGCCAGTGGGTCATGAAAGACTTTGCTTAAGACTTGACTCATAAGGACTTTCCTCAAAACCGATCTGAGATCTTCAGCCGACAATCACCACTGCCGCAGCAACTTCAGGCACAGAGCGACATAGGCTGGTAGCTGACCATGATGACCCCTGAGATTCTTCACTTGGCCAACTTCTTCCCAAAGTCGTAGAAAAGGCCTAAACCAAGATCTAAACATGCCTACCAATCCAGGAGGTTCCATTGCAAGCATATTACCAATGTTAAACTTGAGATATAGCAGTAAAGAGAAAAAAACTGGGTTGACCATACCTAAGCCACCCACCCTCCTGGATAGATGGGTGACATTCCTCTTGATGGGGTTCAGTCTGTTCCCCCACAGCATCTGGAAGAACACACTACTGACCCTAGCATAGAGAGATACTGGCAAGATGCAGACAAAGCTGACATACAAGAAGATCGGAATCAGGTAAGTCTTAATCAGATCAACCCTTTCCCTCAGAGATAACTTCCATCTCTTCCAGCTGACCACCTTAGTATTGGCAATTTCCGGCCTGCCTTCCCAGTTTTTGAGGCCATAATCGCCGGGTCTAAATTCAATGCCTAAAATCTTAATTCTTTCCTGGGGTACTGGAAAGGTGTCCGGGAGATCAAACCCCTCACCTTCCTTTCCCATCCAGAAAACTTCACTCTTTTCCTGATTGATCTTGGAGCCTGATGCTTCAGAATACCGTGATGTCAGAGAGACCCCCTCCCCCGCTCTATCCGTCCCAGTGACAATCACTGACACATCGTCCGCATAGGCAACAACCCTAAATGGCCTGTAAGAGAACTGTCAGAATGCGCCCGGCGTGCACACGTGTGCGTGCACACATTCAGGGGCATCGGCAGATTTCCTTGCGCACCAATGCGCATGCCCATGCGCGTCGCACTGCGTGCACGTGCAGGAGCGCACCTCTGGCCACAATTGGCGCCAGATGGCCTATTTAATGGTTGCTCTAACTTCTGAAAAGTGCTGACTGATCTTCAGCTGTGCCCTGAGATTCTGAACCCTGCTTATATGACTTGATATCCTGTTGCTAAACCTTGGCTTTCCTGACCCTGCTTCTGGACTCTGATTACTCTGATTACCAGTTCCTGATCCTGGCTTCCTGTTTGACCCTGCTCCTGTTTATGCCTTGGTACCTCGCTGCCTGCCCGTTGCTGAACCCGGCTTTCCTGATGACCTCGCTCCTGTCTCCTGCTTGGCTCCACGCTGTTTCCGAGTACCTGTGCTGGCCGTCCATCCTCTCAGCCTTCCTGGTTCCAGTTCTTCACCGGAAACCCTGCCTGCACTTCCAAGTCTGCAACACCTCCTGCAAGTTCTGCATGCAGCATTCACAGGCACTCGTGTTCCTCCTGATCCTTGCCACCATCTGTTCCACCTCCAGTGGAGCTTGGGTTGGAGATACAAGAGAGGCCGACTTCGTCATTTCAGACTCCTACCAGGTACGCGACAGTATCAGTCAGCCACAAATGGAGTCTGAAAGGGAGGCCTCTCCACCAGAGGACATTTACAGATCTATTTCTGTACTATCCAATATTGTGCAGAAGCTACAAGAAAATCATAGTCGCATGGAAGAGTGATTTCCCTATGATGAGAATGACGCATTGGCCTGTGCTCCGCTTTTGGTCTCTGACTCATCTACCCAAACAGAGCACGGCTTGATCCATGAGGCTGCTTCCGCTCCTGAACCCAGGGTGCCTATCCCCGAGCCCCACTGGTACCTCACACAACATGCTGCTCTCTAGCATCCTGATGAAGGGGTCAATTGCAAACACATAGAGCAGGGGACTCAGGGGACAACCCAGGTGCACCCCGGAGCCAACCTCAAAGGACTGCCCAACCCAACCATTAACAAGAGGAAAGCTTTCTGCCATCTTATACAAGACTTTCAACCAATTGAAAAAAACACCCGGCAGACCATACTTACAGAGGAGCAACCACAGGTACTCATGGTTAACACGATCAAAAGCCTTTGCCTGATCCAATGTCAGCAAATACTTTCCCCAGCCTGCAGCCCTGCACTGCTCCAAGGCCTCCGGACAGCTAAAATCGCTGTGAAGGTGCATCTACCCTGGACCGAACAGTGCTGATTGCGAGAAAGTAAAGACTGTGCTACTGATGATAGGTGCCAGAAAAATATCTTTGCCAGTATCTTTATATCAACATTGAGAAGGCTGATGGGGCTTCAATTCTCAATCTTTACCTTTTGAAAGAAGAATCACAGCTGAGTGCCTCATGGAAGGAGGAAGCACCCCCTCAGCAAGGCAACTGTTAAAAACCTCTACCAAATGTGGGGCCAGAATAGACTCAAAGGCTTTGTAAAACTCAGCCATCAAGCCATCTGGTCTAGGTGACTTTTTGATGGAAAGCTGTTCAATTGCCCTTATCACCTCTTCAACTGTGATCTCCTCTGTCAAATTCATCAATGGAACATCTCCACCATTTAGCCCTGGAGAAGAATTCAAAAAGCTTTCCATCTTGTCACAGTTAAGCTTTTTCCTCCCAAGAAGGTCAGTATAAAAGGACTTCAAGACCTCCAGAATCCTTTACCTGGACTTTGTCAAGGAAACTGTACTGTCCTTAAGGCCAACAACCATTTTAACAGCTACACACCTTGTTTGCATTTCTGGTAAGGGTCGGGAGAGTGATACTTCCCACTCTCCAGAAACAAAGAGGCATGCCGGTCATATTGACACTTCCTGAGTTTCACTTCGGAGATTGCCCCAGGATCTCCACCTCTGGAGACAAGAATATCCAGCTTCCTCCGTAAACGTTGTTAGGTCATGTATTTATTAAACTGTTTTCTATTGGCTAGGCCCCTGAAGAATCCAGCGATCCTCTTTTTGGTCAGCTCCCACCACTCAGCCCTGCTGCTACAAAAGTTCAGGATGGTTACCTGTGCCTGAAAGAATTCCTCAAAGGATTGTCTAACATGTTCTTCCTTGAGTAGAGTCAAATTCAATCTCCAGATGCCCTTGCCCCTCTGAGGGGCATCTAAAGCATTCAGGACCACAGATAGCATACAGTAATCAGAGAACTCTACTGCCTGCACCACTGGGGGCGAGAAAGCAGAGGTGTCCTTCAAAAAAACCTATCTATCCTACTCTGACTACTACCTTGATGAAAGGTGAACCTGGTGTCATCTGGGAGGTGCTTAACCACTTGCCTACCAGGAACTAACACCCCCTTCCTGCCCAAGACATTTTTCAGCTTTCAGCACTGTCGCACTTTGAATGACAATTGCGTGGTCATGCTACAACTTATTTTTTATCATTTTCTTCACACAAATAGAGCTTTCTTTTGGTGGTATTTAATCACTGCTGGGTTTTTTTATTTTTTACAAAAAAAAAGACCAAAAATTTTGGGGAAAAAATGTTTTTTACTTTTTTTCTGTCAATAAATTTTGTAACTAAGTAATTTTTTGCCTTCACTGATGTGCGCTGATGAGGCGGCACCGATGGGCACTGATAGGCTGAACTGGTGGGCATTGATGAGGTGGACCGTATGGGCACTGATGAGGTACCACTTATGGGCACTGATGAGGTGGCACTGATGAGGAGGCACTAATATGCCGCACTTATGGGCACTTATAGGTGGCACTGATATGTGGCACTGATAAGCACTGATAGGTGGCACTGATGGGCACTAATAGGCGGCACTGGTGGGCACTGATAGGCAGCAGTGGAGGGCACTGATAGGCGGCAATGGTGGGCACGGATAGGCGGCATGGATAGGCGATACAGATGGGCACTGATGGGCATTGATGGGTGGCACTGATGGGCGACACTGATGGGCATTGATGGACAGCAGTGATGGGCATTGATGGGCAGCACTGATAGGCAGCAATGATTGCCAGCACTGACTGGCATGGCTAATGGGCACTGATTTGTAGCACTTGTGGGCAGTGGTGGGCACTGATTGCTGCCACTGGTGTGCACTGTATGCTGGCATTGGTGGGCACTGTATTGTTACACTTTATTTCTTTATTGTAATCAGGGCACTGATGATCAGTGTCCCGATTACATCCCTAGATGTCCCCCTGTGAGGAGATGCCACTGATCGGCTCTCCTCTCCTCACACTCTGTCAGTGTGAGGCGAGGAGAGCTGATTACCGGCATCTCCTTGTTTACATGTGACCGGCTGTGATTGGACACAGCCGATCACATGGTTAAAGAGCCGCGGGCGCGGCTCTTTACACAGATCGTGGTCACGCCGTGTCCTAGCAACACGGCGCACCCGCGATCGCTGCGCACCCCTGTGGGCACGCGAGAGCAGCCGTTCATATGACGGCGTCCCAGAACAAGAGTGACAGTGCGTGGGCGGCAAGCAGTTAATGTGCACATCCACCAAGACCAGCATTCCTAACCATACCATTTAAAAAAACGCTATCATACCCCAGCCTGTCCTTGAAGTCCTTTCTGTCTTTGGGCATAGTTACTGTATTAAAAAGTCACCTCCAAATACCACTTGCCCGGATGTAAAAAGAAATGGCTTGATCTTTGTAAAAAGGCATTTCCTGTCCCACTTCGTGTGTGGGCCATAAACATTAATTAGGCGCAGGTCCTCCCCTCCCACAAGGTCGTTTAAGACCATACATCTCCCAATCTCCATTTAAATAACCCGCAGGACAGTTACCATGCCGGTTTTAAACAACGCAGCCACACCGCTCAGCCGCAAGAGACCAGTAAGATTGACCATACCACCACTCTCTCTTGGCCATATGAAAATCTGCCAAGGAGGTGAGCCTAGTCTCTTGCAAAAATACAATTTCAGCATCTAATTGGCTCAACAAAAAGAAGACCATAGAACAAGCTCTTACTGACTTAATGCTGGAGACATTTATTGTCACCACTTTTAACGGAGGGGGAACTGCCATTTGGGTTATTCAGTGGATTTCTTCTTAGCTCCCCTCTGCTGCTCATCACCAGAAGCCTCTCTCTTTCTTGAGGCCTCCTCCAACTCCATTTCTGAATCTGAGCTTTTCTCCTAAGAAGCCCCAGATGAGGAAATATCTAACTTGGAGGCCCTATGAAGGTTGGAGACAGGCACTGGAGCTTCCCGTCCCTGTTTCTTCCTCACCGCCTGCCTCTTTCACCGCCCAACCTTTCTACTGTCCTCCAGGTACTGCAGGTCAGATTCAGAGAGGCTCTCATCTCTTGTTTTTTTCTTTGAAGTCTTCACAGGGAGGAGAGTGAAGAGGTGCACAGAACCTTGGCTACCTTCTGGAAGCAAGTCTTACTGCATTGTGGCGACCAGGAGAGAACCTCAGCACGGAGCCAATCAAAAGAGGGGTTGTGCCTCTGTAACCAAGGATAACCAATAACCAGCGGAAACTTAGGTGAGGAAATAACTTGGAATTGGATTATCTCATGGTGAAAAGCCCCTACGGCCATGGACAACAGAACAGTCTCATGAGTCACACGGGCAGGCTGTAGAGGTCTCCCGTCAAGAGCCTCAATGGCAAGTGGAGTGGCACGCAGCTGCAGCAGAATTGAGTGCTTTGATACAAAGGCAGCATCAATGAACATGCCTGGAGCCCCAGAGTCGATTAGAGCCTGTATCTCAAGAAACCAGGGTTTTATCCTTCTGGATAACTGGAGACAAAACAACGCCACTGAAGGTCTGTCCGTGGCAGGACCTCAAGGTTTAAGCTTTCCCTGCATGGGTAGAACAACACTTCAAAAAGTGACCTGCCTGGCCACAATAAAGGCAGAATCTCTCCCTCCTCCTAAGGGCTCTCTCATCCGCAGAGAGATGTGTGAAGCCCAAGTGCATGGGTTCATCTTCACAGACCGACTCTGTACCAGGAGGTATGGAAGGGGAGGGAGGTAAGTGTGGGACTGCAAAGCTTGGAGACAAATGTACAGGAGGCTCCTGCAAGCGCTCTTTAAAAGAGTCTTTCTCTGAGTCTGGAGTCAATGAAGATGGCAAATTAACTTCTCCAGCTCAGTCGGTATATCTCGGGCTGCTATCTCATCCTTGATGGTATCCGAGAGACCATGAGAAAATGCAGCCACAAGGGCCTCATTGTTCCAAGCAACCTCTGCTGCCAGAGTACGGAATTCAATGGTGTAATCGGCAACAGTTCTTTTACTCTGTTTGATGGACATGAGGAACTTGGCAGCAGAAGCGGAGCATGCAGGAACGTCAAATACCCTTTTAAAGGAAGCCTCAAACTCTGGGTAACTCAGGACAATGGTTTTTTGCGTCTCCCATAAAGGGTTTGCCCAGGCCAAAGCACTCTCAGAAAGCAAAGATATCACAAAACCTACTTTGCTTCTCTCTGTGGGAAACGCCTGGGTCAGCATCTCAAAGCAGCAGCAGCAGGGACGGCCTGCAACACAGGTTGTACCAGAGCCGCCACAGTGGGAGATTCCAGGTGAGCCATGTGACTCGGGAGCGTCTGTAATGCCATGGCAAACTGATCCAAGTGGGGATCCTGCTCATCCAATCTGGAAAAAATATTACCAACAAGTGGATTGACTGCCTCTTCTGAATTCATGGCCCTCACCTACTGTCAGAAACCATAAATCGGACCGAGACAGAAGTACAGTTAAATCACACTTGTTTAATAATAAAAGTAAATAGAACAAACGTAGTCAAACATAGCCAAAGTTCGGTAACCGGAACGGATAGTCAAACAAGCCAGAAAGTCAGGAAGCCAGGAATCAGTGTAATGGATTAGCAAGCAGGATCTGGAGCCAGAAAGAATGTCAGTCAAGCAAGTCTTTAATAGGAGTGCAGGAGAAAGTCTCTGTGATGTTGACCAAAGAGAAGGCCAAGATCATCTGGGCTGGGCGGCTTAAGTAAGCAGGACTGACGAGCAGGATATCATCAACAGGTGAGTCATTGTGGAGAGATAGGAGCTGACAATTAGCCGACAGCTGAGCGGCCAGCTCAGACAAGGAAGGGCTGAACCCAGCCCTGACAGTCTATATTTGGAAGTTCTGCAAATTATGCATCTGCTACAACTAAAAAAACAGTTTGATCTAAAAAAAAGTAAATTGTTTTCTAGGGGGATAAATAACATTCCGTGCCAACTGCAGCCGGAGTTCGGGTGGTTTTGTGTAAATGAACTGTGGTTTAGCTGGTAAGATGTTTTTTTAGTTCTCTATCTTTGAGCAACATACATACCTTCTGTCCTGCCTCTGTGGTCTTCAGTATGTGTGGAGGACCACAAGGAAGCTGGGGATCAGGTTAAGGGAGGATGTAAACAGAATAAAAAAAGGATTCAAACACCACAGCTTGTCTAACCACTTTAGACTGTTCCACAACAGAGACCCAAGGGGTCTGACTTTTTGTTGAATTGATAGGGTGGAGGGACATTGGAGGGGATCCAATCTCAAGAAAGCTGTCTCACAGAACTAGACCCAATGGATCCATAGGCTTGGTACCATGAGTCCGTTGGGCCTAAACATTGAATTGGATCTCAGTTATTTTCTGTCCAACTGGTAATATTTGCTTGTTGCACTGGTATTCATTCAAATAAATTGTCAATTTTTATCCTATTTATTTACATTTTATTAGTTAATTTTCAATTCCTATTTTTAGTTTTAGTTTTTACTTTTATTATTATTTTTATTCATTTTTCTCTTTATTTTCATTTATTTTTATTTTCATTATTTATTTAATTTATATTTTTAATTTTTATTTTTATTTTATTTTGTGATTTATTATCATTATTTTTCATATTTTCTATAAAAAATTGAAGATAAATTGATTAAAAATTTCTATAATGTTTGTAATATATTTAATTGATGTTAAAGAAATCCATTTAGTAGCATCATAATTAAACATCGATTGTAATAAAAGTATATTGAGCATATACGATGATAACAGGGCATGATGTCATACCAAAGCAGTTGGAGCTGTGACACCTAAGGGAATTGGCTATTTCCTATTGGATTATGCGAGAGGAGTGACCCGTTTTTCGGGTATAAATCAGATAATGCGAAACCCGAAGTGATGTCCTTGATGACGCCCTGGAGGAAGGGCGAAACGCGCTGACGCACTTCCGGTCTCCTGAACCACTGACATCACTTTCACCCTCCGTGGAATGCACACCTGGAGCTCCATGCTGATGCTTGTTGTTTTTTGGTTTCTTGTAAATAGCGCCTAGCCAACGCAAATATTCCCTTATCCACACAGTTCTTCACTATTGGTTCCTTCTCTGTCTCCAGCATGAATATGATCGAGCACCTTTGAACATTTATGGAAATCACCACTGTAAGACCCCATACACACTATTAGATTTTCTGCAGATTTTTGTCTTCAGATTTACCAAAACCATATAATATGAGGTCAAATCCTTAGGACTTTCAATTTGTATGCAATCAGGCAGGCCCTTGCACTACATGGTTTTGGTAAATCTGAAGACAAAAATCTGCAGAAGATCGAATAGTGTGTATGGGGCTTAAGGGGCTCTAGAGAAAACGTTGTGTCTCCCAACTGATCCCATGTGATCCAAGCTTTTCTGACCCCAGACTGCAAAGCTGTGGATCCTTGCCATCTGGTGAGTAAGGTCACAACAGGGGAGTGTGGCACATTCAGACGGTAGGGTCAGAATTTGGTGTAAACATGAAACCATGGATCCATCCTGCCTTGTATCAATGATTAATGCTGCTGGTGGTGGTGTAATGGTGTGGGGGATATTTTCTTGGCACACTTTGGGCCTCTTAGTGCCAACTGATCATCGTTAAAAAGCCACGGCCTACCTGAATATTGTTGCTGACCATGTCCATCCCCTTAATCACTTGCCGACCAGCCGCCGCAGTTTTACTGCGGCAGAATGGCACGGCTGGGGGAAACAACATTATGTTACGTCGCTTTGCCCTGTGGCCACTAGGGGCACGTGTGCCCGCTGCTCACCCCCGGAGCCAATGTGATTGCCCAGCCATGATCACCGCCGGGCTCCCGCGATGGCTGCTGACACATGGAGAACTGGGATCTGTGTATGTAAACACACAGTTTCCGGTTCTCTGAGGGGAGAAGTGACAGATCGTCTGTTCATACAGAGTATGAACAACGATCTGTCATCTCCCCTACACAGTCCCCTCCCCCTTCAGTTAGAACACACAGGGAACACAATTAACCCCTTGATCGTCCCCTAGTGTTAACCCCTTCCCTGCCAGTGACATTTTTACAGTAATCAATGCATTTTTATAGCACTGATCGCTGTATAAATGCCAATGGTCCCAAAAATGTGTCAAAATTGTCCGATGTATCCGCCATAATGTCGCAGTCCCTATAAAAATCGCAGATCGCCGCCGTTACTAGTAAAAAAAAATTAATAATAAAAATGCCATAAAACTATCCCCTATTTTGTAGACGCTATAACTTTTGCGCAAACCAATCATTATACGCTTATTGCGAATTTTTTTACCAAAATTATGTAGAAGAACACACATCCGCCTAAACTGAGGAAAAAATTCACTTTTTTTATATATTTGTGGGGGATATTTATTATAGCAAAAAGTAAAAAATATTGCGTTTTTTTCAAAATTGATGCTCTTTTTTTGTTTATAGCGCAAAAAATAAAAACCGCAGAGGTGATCAAATACCACCAAAAGAAAGCTCTATTTGTGGGAAAAAAAGGACATCAATTTTGTTTGGGTGCAACGTCGCACGTTAGCGCAATTGTCAGTTAAAGCGACGCAGTGCCGAATCGCAAAAAGTGCTCTGGTCAGGAAGGTGGTTAAAATCTTCCGGGGCTGAAGCGGTTAAGGATAATGCACCATGTCACAAAGCTCAAATCATCTCACCACTGGTTTCTTGAACATGACAATGAGGTCCCTGTACTCCAATGGCCTCCACAGTCATAAGATCTCAATCCAATAGAGCACCTTTGGGATGTGGTGGATCGGGAGAGTCGCATCATGGATGCGCAGCCGACAACACCTTCGTTCTATGCCATGAAGAATTAAGGCAGTTCTGAAGGCAAATAGGGGTTCAACCCGGTACTTGCAAGGTGTACCTAATAAAGTGGCCGGTGAGTGGAGATGTCCTTTAAATTGAGAATAGTTCTAATGAATCCTTCAAGCAAAATATTACATATTGCCACTAGATGGCAGCATGGTAGCACAGTATGGCCTATGGCACCGGCTGCTTTTTCTCAAAACTGTTAAACAACTATGCTCCATCCTGTCTAATAATGTACAAAGTCTTTGTTTGCAGCACAAGTACCCTAGCAGATTAATAATCAAACACAAAAAAATAGCCATTGCATGCTTAAGTGAACAGGTCATTAACGACACCACAAACTGTATTAGTATTAATTATTAATGGTAGAAATATTGACTGCCTTTTTGCAAGACAAAGGAGACATTAATTCAATGTTACACTCAAGCGATGAAGTGTCTGTTGTATGCGTCTTTCCTAGACGGAGATTTATGTGTAATTATAGTTACACAACGGATTGACCACTCATGGAGACATCTACCATTGTAACACTCACAGCCGTATTTAATAGAGTTCTTGTTCTTAAAGGGTAAGTGCACTTCTCCTTTATGTCCACCTTCCTCTTCCCTGGCACTTTCAGTATAGATCATAATTACCTACAACTCCGCACCTTCTCCTTCGTGGTGCAGCTTAAGAGCCTCAAAATCCTAATAGAACGCAGGATATGCTCAGTGTAACAGGTTACAAGTGCATATAAAGTGTATCAAAAAAGTAGCGCCAGGCATTAAAAAAAAAAAAAAAAAAACAAGGTTAAAATGTTCTTGAATTTAGAGGCTGAACTCCAGGAACAAAAGCTTTTATTTAAATAAACTCCTCAATAACCACCAAGTATATAAATGCACTTTATGTGCTGCCAATGTCTTTTACCTGTAAAAGTAGCAACGACATCATCACTGTGGTCAGTGTTGCTAAAATTTACAAATGGCACCAATTTTCTACTGGCAAAAAAACCATTAAATTTACTGACAGAAACACATTTTTTACTAACACTGCAAAAAAGTACCTAAAATTACCATTTTCAGTGCCAAACAGTGCAAATATCAATATTTCAACTATAAACATATAGCTAGTGCTATTAGCAATGTGTTTAAGTTAAACAAAAGTAAACAACATATTTCTTCATTGACATGAAGGTCTGGTTACTATAACCCAGCCAGCACAGAGTTCCCCCCTTACATCAGAGTCTGCAGGATTCCCCCTTACAGCGAAAGGGAACTCCTATGTAAAGGGGAACGCTGCAGATCATGATCTAAGGGGGAACTCTGATGTAGATGGGGGCTCTGGTGACCAGAGACCACCTTATATCAGAGTCCACTGCTTTCTCTTTACATCAGAGTTCCCACTTACATCAGGGTTCGCAGACTGAGTTCCCCCTTGCACTGTAAGGGGGAATCCTGCAGATTCTGCTGTAAAGGGGAACGCCAGAAACTTTGATGTGGGGGGCACTCTGGTGACCAGAGACCACCTTCCGTAGAGTAAATACACTAAGGTAACGGGAGGTCACTAATATAGGGGGTGATAAAGGGACATGATACAGGAGATGGTCAGAGGCTGCAGACGTGATACAGGAGATGGTTAGAGGCTGCAGACATGATACAGGAGATGGTCAGAGACTGGGGACATGAGTAAATACACTAAGGTAACGGGAGGTCACTAATATAGGGGGTGCCTTTATATCAGTGCCCCTTACATTATTGTATTCACTCCCCCCTTACATCAGCAACCCCCTCTCCTGTCAGAGGCTGCAGACATGATACAGGAGATGGTTAGAGGCTGCAGACATGATACAGGAGATGGTCAGAGACTTCCGTAGAGTAAATACACTAAGGTAACGGGAGGTCACTAATATAGGGGGTGCCTTTATATCAGTGCCCCTTACATTATTGTATTCACTCCCCCCTTACATCAGCAACCCCCTCTCCCTCAGACTGGCCTGGCGATGCTGTCACTGACCTCCTCTCAGGTGCACCGCCCAGGGCTCAGTCAGATGGCTCCAGCTTGGTGGCTCTGGTTTTATACTATAGTCTCCTCTCCATAGTCCACACATGTCTGACTTCCCCTATGACCCCCATCCCAGGGGCGCTCCCACTCTTGACTCCTCTTCAGACTCCCCCTCAGAGACTGTAGACATGATACAGGAGATGGTTAGAGACTGTAGACAGGAGATGGTTAGAGGCTGCAGACATGTTACAGGAGATGGTTAGAGGCTGCAGACATGATACAGGAGATGGTTAGAGGCTGCAGTCATGATAAAGGAGATGGTCAGAGACTGGGGACATGATACAGGAGATGGTCAGAGGCTGCAGACATGATACAGGAGATGGTTAGAGGCTGCAGACATGATACAGGAGATGGTCAGAGGCTGCGGACATGATACAGGAGATGGTCAGAGGCTGCAGACATGATACAATGGTGCATCTTGGAACACCCAATAAGAGGATAATATGTGACCGGTCTAAACTACGTGGCATGTTCACCAATGCCAGGAGTCTGGCGGACAAGATGGGATACTAGACTAGACTAGACTAGAGATACCGTTGTACGAGGAGGATTTGGATTTTGTGGGAATTTCAGAGACCTGGCTCAACAGCTCTCATGATTGGCTGGCAAACATTCAATGGTATACCCTTTATCGCAAGGATAGAGAGGGTAAAAAAGGGGGAGGGGTATGCCTATATATCAAGAATATCAAGAATAATGTACAAGTGAATGTGAGAGATGACATCACTAAGAGAGCTAGGAAGGAGGTGGAATCCTTATGGGTAGAGCTCCAAAGGGATGAAGCTAAGGGGAAAATATCACTGGGAGTATGCTACAGGCCCCCTAACCAGATCTCCTATCACAATTTGGATTAGCAGCAAGGATGGGAAGTGTTATCATAATGGGGGATTTAGACTATCCAGACATAGACTGGGCGGAGGGAACCACACATTCATCTAAGGCTCACCAGTTCCTAAATGTCTTGCAGGAAATTTTATGGGTCATATGGTGGATGCACCAACTAGAAATAAAGCGTTTCTCGATCTACTGATTACCAACAATACAGACCTGATCACGGATGTGGAAATACGGAGCAATTTAGGTGACAGCGATCACAGGTCAATTGGCTTTAGTATAAATCACACAAATAGGAAACATAAGGGGAATACAAAGACACTGAATTTCAAAGGAGCCAACTTCCCTAAACTACGAACCTTGCTAGAAGGCATAAATTGGGATAAAATCTTAGGAACAAAGAACATGGAGGAGAGAGGGGTTTGCTTTAAGAGCATATTAAATAAGAGAGAGAGAAAACCGCGCTATAAGTGATATAAGAGTCCAATTATGAAGTCCCATATAACATAAAATGAATAGTCCCAATGGTAGTCCAGACAAGCAGGATCAATAGGTGATAAACTTCTTCCAAAGGAAACAGTAATAGTGGACACAATCAGCGGAACACTCCAACATATATCGCGCTTACCAGAAGTAAGGCTTTAAAGGGCGAGTGGCTTAAACCCAGCCTGGGCCTTTAGATGTACACTCCAGGTGAAGCAGGAAGGGCGCCCTCGTCCCGTGTATCCACAGATATAATACAAAAGAATATAACAAAAATATAGCGTAATATTGTTTTAAAAAATACGCCACACCAGAAAGAGAAAATGACACTCAAATACCCTTAAATCACGTGTGATCATATGAAATCCTGCGCTAAATAGCTAGGACAATGGGGTGGGTGTCATGCAATCATGCAAACATAAGTGGAAAAAATATTTTTTAAGGTGAAGGTAAATAGTATAGGTGTAAACTGCAACGACTTCCAAAATCTGCTTACCAGATATAATTGGACAGTCGGCGTGTGTAAAGCACTCCAAAATAAGTGAAGGGTTGTGGAAAGAACTCCCACCAGGTGCTGGGACAACTAATAGTGCGAGCTGCTTACCAGAGGGCAAACCCTCGTATGCAGATATAGTGAAAAAAACGGGAACCAACACCAAAGAATAGATATTAAACGGACCTTCGGGATTGTCCCCTTACCAGACAAATAAGCAAAAAGGCAGATGTACTACGATCCCAGCCACACTCCCGACCAGAATGGTGTACCTCGTCTTGCCCTCTCTGTCCAGACTCGGCAGCACATATGGGGAATCCCCACTGAGAACGTCAAACGTATAACGAAACGCGTCTGGGAGGGGCGTGCTGACGTCACCACGTCGTTCGATTGAGGACGGGAGTGTGTCCGGAGGCCGGCCGGCTTCATTTTTACTATCTTTTCAGCTTTTAAAATCCGACTTATGTAAGTGTTATTCCTTTATAATAAATTTACTATATACAGTATCACACTATTGGCTCTTCATTATATATGTGCTGCCGAGTCTGGACAGAGAGGGCAAGACGAGGTACACCATTCTGGTCGGGAGTGTGGCTGGGATCGTAGTACATCTGCCTTTTTGCTTATTTGTCTGGTAAGGGGACAATCCCGAAGGTCCGTTTAATATCTATTCTTTGGTGTTGGTTCCCGTTTTTTTCACTATATCTGCATACGAGGGTTTGCCCTCTGGTAAGCAGCTCGCACTATTAGTTGTCCCAGCACCTGGTGGGAGTTCTTTCCACAACCCTTCACTTATTTTGGAGTGCTTTACACACGCCGACTGTCCAATTATATCTGGTAAGCAGATTTTGGAAGTCGTTGCAGTTTACACCTATACTATTTACCTTCACCTTAAAAAATATTTTTTCCACTTATGTTTGCATGATTGCATGACACCCACCCCATTGTCCTAGCTATTTAGCACAGGATTTCATATGATCACACGTGATTTAAGGGTATTTGAGTGTCATTTTCTCTTTCTGGTGTGGCGTATTTTTTAAAACAATATTACGCTATATTTTTGTTATATTCTTTTGTATTATATCTGTGGATACACGGGACGAGGGCGCCCTTCCTGCTTCACCTGGAGTGTACATCTAAAGGCCCAGGCTGGGTTTAAGCCACTCGCCCTTTAAAGCCTTACTTCTGGTAAGCGCGATATATGTTGGAGTGTTCCGCTGATTGTGTCCACTATTACTGTTTCCTTTGGAAGAAGTTTATCACCTATTGATCCTGCTTGTCTGGACTACCATTGGGACTATTCATTTTATGTTATATGGGACTTCATAATTGGACTCTTATGTCACTTATAGCGCGGTTTTCTCTCTTTTTTAATTTGATTTGGTGAGCTACACTTATAACCGCAGCTTGTTCTTTTCTTCTCTTTTTCTTTTTAAGCGCAGTTTTTCTCTTTATATTATATTAAATAAGAGCATCCCATTGGGTAATAAATTTAAAAGAGCGAACAAAAGTCCTGGATGGCTTAACTCCAATGTAAAAATGCATATAAAAGTAAAGGAGAAGGCCTTCAAAAAATACAAGGTTGAAGGATCATCATTAGCATTCGGACTTTATAAAGAATGCAACAAGAAATGTAAGGGTGCAAAAAGGATGGCTAAAAATCCCAAGAAATTCTTTAAGTATGTAAACAGTAAAAAAGGGAGGACATACCATATTGGCCCCATAAAGAATGAGGAAGGACATCTGGTTACAAAGGATGGGGAGATGGCGAAGGTATTGAATTTATTCTTCTCCTCAGTCTTCACGAGGGAATCGGGGGGCTTCAGTAACCAAAACTGCAGTGTGATTGGTGGATGCTAGTAACCAAATCAGCAGCCCTTAAAATTGCGCACACTCGTGGAATGGCGCCAAACTTCAGTACTTAAAAATCTCCATAGATTACATGTTTAGAGTTACAGAGGAGGTAACATAGTTACATACCGTATTTATCAGCTTATAACACGCACTTTTTTCCCCTTAAAATCAGGGGAAAATCGTGGATGCGTGTAATATGCGGATCCCCGCTGATCGTCTGCTGATTGTGAGCGTAACGGAGCAAGCGCCAGCGATATACACATAGCTGAGTGTACTCAGCTATTCTTGGCTCTACTTACAGTCAGGGGCGGGACTGCAAGAGGAGCCGGGTCTAGCCGAGTACACTCCGATTTGTGTTTGTCGGTGCTACTCGCTCCACTCCTTTCGCAATCAGTGGAGATGGGCGGGACTGCGAGAGGAGCTGAGGGGAGCCGAGTACACTTGGCTTTGTGTATCTCGCCGGCGCTCGCTCCTCTCCGCTCACAGTCAGTGGAGATTGGCGCCAATTTTAAATAATCAGTGGCTGGGCAATGCTGCAAAGAGACTGGCAAGGCTGCAAAGGCACTCGGCAATGCTTCAAAGGCACTGGGCAAGGCTGCAAAGGCACTGGGCAAGGCTGCAGATGGACACTGGGCAAGGCTGCAATGATGGACAAGGCTGCAGATGGACACTGATAAGGCTGCATTGATGGGCATTTAAATGTAATTTTTTTTACCTTAAACTTCCCTCCTAAAAGTTTTTTTCCTTAAAATTCCCTCCTAAACTTGGGGTGCGTGTTACACGCCAGCGCGTGTTATACGCCGGCGCGTGTTATACGCAGATAAATTCGCTAGTTACTTATTTAGGTTGAAAAAAGACACAAGTCCATCCAGTTCAACCTTAAAAACAATAAATAAATCAAATAAAAAATATCGTACAATCCAATATACTCAATTTTATGCCCACAGTTGATCCAGAGGAAGGCAAAAAACCCCAGCAGAGCATGCTCCAATTTGCTACAGCAGGGGAAAAAATTCCTTCCTGATCCCCCAAGAGGCAATTGGATTTTCCCTGGATCAACTTTACCTATAAATGTTAGTACCCAATTATATTATGTACTTTTAGGAAACATTCCAGGCCTTTCTTAAAGCAATCTACTGAGCTGGCCAGAACCACCTCTAGAGGGAGTCTATTCCACATTTTCACAGCTCTTACTGTGAAGAAACCTTTCCGTATTTAGAGATAAAATCTCTTTTCCTCTAGACGTAAAGAGTGCCCCCGTGTCCTCTGGGTTGACCGTAAAGAGAATAACTCAACACCAAGTTCACTATATGGACCCCTTATATATTTATACATGGTGATCATATCCCCCCTTATTCTCCCCTTATCAAGAGTGAATAAATTCAATTCCCCTAATCTTTCCTCATAGCTGAGCTCCTCCATGCCTCTTATCAGTTTGGTTGCCCTTCTCTGCACTTTCTCCAGTTCCCCGATATCCTTTTTGGGAACCGGTCCCCAAAACTGGACTGCGTATTCCAGATGAGGTCTTACTAGTGATTTGAACAGGGGGGGCAAAATGATATCTCTCTCTCTGGAGTCCATACCTCTCCTAATACAAGAAAGGACTTTGCTCACTGTGGAAACCGCAGCTTGGCATTGCATGCTATTATTCAGCTTATGATCTAAGTCTAATGATCATAGGAGGTCTAGTGCTAGAATTATTGCTCTCCTTTTAACGATAGCGTATGTAACCTGTGTGTATCTGGCTCTGATACCAGCCAGTGCCTCACCAGCCACTGGCCTCACAGCACGTCCCTGACTGGAATGGCTTAATCTGATTTCACTGCACACTGTGAGAGTCTCACAATGTACATTAGAAGCTGCAGCAAGTTAGATAGAGCCCACCTCATTTGCTGTCTGGAGGACTTCCAACATCATCTAGCCTTCTCCCCCTCCCAGCCTAATTGCTCCCTGGCCTGCCCATTGCATTCATTGGATTCCAGTTCTTTCAATCATGGAGGCTTCACACATGGGCATTACATAGTCTGGTTAAAAAAAAAAAAACACAAGTCCATCCAGTTTAAACAATAGAAGGAAGAAAAAAATTATACAGTCCTATATACACAATCCTATACCTACAGATGACAGGTCATCCTCCCCAGGGGCCTTACAATTAGGGAAGGCATTAACCGCCGTCTGCAGTTCCTCCAATGTGCCTGGGGAGTCTAAGTTCCTCCGTTGAGCAGCAGTAAGGCGGGGGAATGCAATGCCAGACAGGTAACCCTCTAGTTCCTCTGGGGTATACAGCGAGGTAGGAAGATATAGCTCTTCATACAACCCTGCAAGCACTGGAAAGATTTGATCCGTGGAGTGCACTAAGCGACCCACAGCGTTTTTTATTGCTCCAATAGCCGGAGAGCGTTGCTGTGAATTTGCAATCTTAGCTAGAAGGCAACCAGTGCTCTCCCCTTCCTCAAAATATGCCAATTGGGTGAAAAACCTTATTTTCTCTGCCGAGGACACCAGGCGCTCATAAGCAGACTGAGTTGACTGCCAGGCCTGAAAGGTGCGCAAAATGTCGAGCGATTAAAACTGTTTGTGACCCCCGTTTGGACTCAACCACCTTGTGCACTCCACCCATGTTCTATTATAATCATTAATTGCACAATTCTTTATTATAATTTAATGTTATTTGGGTCACTAGGGTCATACACTTTATGTCATTTTTTATGACGTGTGTTTTCTTCTATGTGTTACTAAAAAATCTCTTTTAACTTTATACAATTTAATACATTTTCATATTCTTATTTTAAAAACCTGTGCCTACAAAGTCCATCTTTGTCAAATTCCAAAATATTTTTTTCTATAGGCCTGAAATCATGTCTAAAGAGATGCAGACATTGGCACTTTCCTCATTAGAACCCTGCAAGTGCAGAAGCTGATTGAATATTATAAAATCACTCCCATTCATATTCACATGGACACAGACAAGCAAACATCTATTCCTTCTGAATAACAAAAGGTAGGAATCTGCAACAAAGTTTGTTAAAATCCCTGCAATGTACATAGATCACCCAAGGGGAATGTTTTTTCTTAACAAAAGCAGATTTATTCTTTAATACTATCATTAAATGTATTAACAGCGATCAGTTAGTTATAAAAATGGCATTTATTAAGGACTTTAGTACCAACCTGTAATACCCCTTTATCACCAGGCCATTTTTTAACTTTCAGTACCATGATCGTTTGAAAGTTTTTGGTATAAATGTGCATTATTTTCTCTCTCTCTCTCTCTCTCTCTCTCTCTCTCTCTCTCTCTCTCTCTCTCTCTCTCTCTCTCTCTCTCTCTCTCTCTCTCTCTCTCTCTCTCTCTCTCTCTCTCTCTCTCATTTCACAAAAGTGAGTACACCCCTCACATTTTTGTAAATATTTTATTTTTTATTATATCTTTTCATGCGACAACACTGAAGAAATGACACTTTGCTACAATGTAAAGTAGTGAGTGTACAGCTTGTATAACAGTGTAAATTTGCTGTCCTTTCAAAATAACTCAACACACAGCCATTAATGTCTAAACTGCTGGCAACAGAAGAAGATTTTTATTAAAAGAAAAAAGTCAAAAAGTGTCTGCCTCCTTCTTAGCAACCAGCTATATACAGTGTAAAAAAAAAAAACGCAAAACGCAAATCGTGGCAAAATCGCGGTAAAAACACGTGTCCAAAAACGTGGCAAGCACCGCAAAAGGCACTGCAGAAACGCTCAAAAGCAACATGCATAGATGTGCATCGAGCCTCTGCCAGTTAGCAGTATGCAGTTCAACCAGGGCAGTGTTCTCGTATGCCGTGTAAACACGACCGGACTTTTCGGCCAAACTGGTCCGACGGAACGAATCCGTTGGACAATTCGATCGTGTGTGGGCTTCATCGAACCTTTTCTGTCGAAAAATCTGTCGGACTTTAGAAATAGAACATGTTTCAAATCTTTCCAATGGACTCGAGTCTGATCGAAAAATCTGTTTGTCTGTATGCTAGTCCAACGGAAATGGATGCAAGGGCAGCTACTGGCTACTGGCTATGAACTTCCTTATTCTAGTCCGGTCGTATGTCATCACGTTCGAAACGATCGGACTTTGGTGTGATCGTGTGTAGGCAAGTCCGTTTCGTTGGAACTACGTCGGAACTCCACTTCGGAATTCAGTCCGACGAAAAGTCCGGTCATGTGTACACGGCATTTAGGTGTCAAAACGCTCTACTGGCCGAGGAGATCAATATAACATATAGGGATCCGCGCCCCACTGGCCAATCCATGGGCATGTGCACTCCATAGCCTCCAATCCCTAGCTGCTACAATAATGATCAATATTGTTATTGGGTGGATCTGTTTTTGGCTCAGATCACACAGTGAGGCCCGGAGCAAAAGGACAAAAGAGAAAGTAGTGCAGGGTCAGGCATGACAGTGTGTAGAGGGGAGACAACGATGGGTTAAAAGCAGGGAAGCTTTTAAGGAAGGGGACAGTAGGGATTGGTAAATGAGCAGGTTGGGGGGTGTTAATTATTAAAGGGGGACGCGGGACTTCCTGGGCAGCAGAGGCTGGGGCAGAAAGGAGGAAGAAGTTTCCACGCTGCTGACATTCCTCACAATGGCCGACATTGACCTCATCCTGGCCCAGCTGAGGTCGGCTGCTGTGACCAGGGGACCGGAGTGGCCTCACAGCCAGGTGTCCTCCCTGCTCCAGGACCAAGCATCGGGGTCAGCAGCGGGGGTCAGGTGTCTCCACGGGCTCGGAGGTTTAGGCCTCCGGAGTGTTTTTCGCCGGGACCCTCCCCCAGAGCTTTGCGCCACATCAGGAGCCCCCCACGGGACCCATCAGGCCCCCCGGCGAAGCGCCCATCTGCTTCCGCCGGTGGGGGTCCTGGTCGGAATCCTCGCCATCGGCGGACCTCGGTGGGCAGAGCTATGGGCTACCATCGCGCCTCTCCCCCACCCGCCTGTCGCACAGTTTAGGAGCCAGCTGACTTCTCCCCCTCAGGGGTGCATGCGCGGGGGGAGTTTCGGCAAGGGAGAAGCGCAGCCACGGCTGCCGGGCCAGAGACCGTGTTCGAGCATCACATCGGCTGCTAGGTCAGTGACAGAGACCTATCCGATGGTTGTTGAATCCAGCTGGGGAAGTGCTGTTCGCTGGATATAGACATTACCTCAAACCGCAAGACCCAAGGTACCTGAATCCCTACTATTGCATATTTTGTTTGTTAAATAAAACTTGGAAAAAGGACTAAGTGTTGGAGCCAGTGTTTCAGTTGAGCAATTGATAAGTACCCCTATGACGAACACTGTGAAGATGGTAACGGTAAGCCCGAAGAAAATTATTAGCAGCTCCTTTGGGGGTAAGTTTGAAGTCTGCTACATGTGGGGGCTCGAGTCCAGGATTTACGGTTACCTATAGCAACTAAAGGAACCCTTTTTGCCAAGGAATTTAACACAATAGATGGTTTTGGACTTTGCCATTTGTTTTTGTGTCTGTTTGTGCTCAACAATGTGATTGGTTACGGTCTAAGGTACTGACGAGTCGGCGGTGGGCGGAGTCAAGAAAGCCCAGGAGTTGGTGACCAGAGGAGCCAATGGGAGGAGTTGTCTAAACTACGTGCTGAGGAGACACCACGTGGTCTGACTAAACGCGGAGAAGGAAGGTCCTGCTGAGCTGTCGCCATGTTCCGAATGCCAGGGATGCAGACTGCTATGGGGCCCAGAATGTTCTCTGTAGGCACCACTACGAGTATCAGACTGCCTGGAACGTTGCTGACAGACACGGGGATTCGCCTGAAACCGCATGGGCATTTTATCCTGTATACAACGGGAGACTCAGAGGCTTTGGGCATGCTGTGTAATGGATGCGAGGGACTGGTCGCAAGTCCTTGACCGTTTGTTCGATGCTTACACTGCGGGGAGTATCTGTCCACTGTGGAACAACCCACTGTGTCGCCCCAGGCCTACTGGATGGATTGGGCCACAGGCATTGCCACTGAAGAGACTGTTGCATTCAATCCTACAATCAGGCCTATGCTCTCAAAGTCTGCTACGCCGAGTGTTCCCGAGAGAGATGGTGCAGTAACTACCATTGAGAAACCGGCAGTGGATATTGCTACCGCCATCACTTCTACCATTACCGACCTTGCTGTTCCTACGCAAAAGAAGGTTGGGTATGTGAAAGCCTCACGCGGTCGAGGTTTACCTCAGAGATTGCCTGAACCGGATCCACAGAAGGAGTCCACGTCAGGAATGGGTGAGATCTCAGGGGACATTGTGCATGGGGGGACTGTTTGCCGATATACGCCTCTGGAGGAGTTGCGGGACTCGGAAATAGACTCTCTCTCGGACCTTTCAGGAGATGATGATCTCTTTGAAACTATGTCCCAGGAGATGCTGTAGGCGAATAGTGACGATGTTGCTGCAACATTTAACTTGTCTGACTGGGCAGCCGTGAACTCGGAGAGCACACCTCGGGTGGAAACCCCTACAATTACTAGCGGGACTTTGTCTAAAAATACTGGTCCGTCCGGATCAAACAAATCATCTCTCTTTGCCATGGTGCACAAATCCCCGGTTTCATGTGTGCCTTCTGGTTTGGGAAGTTTCCGTTCTTTACCAAGGCTTGCTCGATCTCAACGGCTGTTAAATAAGTGAGTGGCCACAGAATATGGACTTGTATTACTTGAATTCCCATACATTTCTAGGGATATCATGCAAGAGATTGAGGGGAACAGAGAGAGCTGGTATAGTGAAGACGTTTGGGACTATTTGAAAGTACCAAAGCCCTTTAGGAAGCCAGGATGTTCTTCGGTGATGGATGATCGGTTTGCCGGATGCCTGTTGCACTGGAGCTATGGGAGGCACATATATGCGGATAAAGTTGTTATCTGTCGGCCGGGCAAAGATAACATCGTATACTTCATCACCACGGTAGATGCACAAGGGGAAAGCCGTGACTTTGCCTGATTCCCGGTTTTATTGGTGATCGATTATGGTAACTGTTTCTGTTGGTGTCAGCCTAAGAAGAAAAATTCTAATTTCTTTTTCTTCCTTCAATGCAAGGACTAAGGGGGATAGTTAGTTAGTGTCAGTTGATGGAGAAACTGCGTGTCAAGGTTTTTTTAACTCTTCCAACACTTGCTTAAAAAGGCTTGCATTGCAATGACTTCTGCCACTAGGTGGTAGCAGTTGCCCCACAAGGTCGAACTTTCTGCACTCAGTAAAAAAAAAAACAAATATGACAAAAATAGTTCATGGCGAGAAAGAAAATTTCATTTTCCAGGAAATGGGGTTTTGCTTCTTGCAAGGAAGGTACTGACTTGTATATTATTGTTTGTTGTGTGTTTTAATTCAGGTTCGACTGGATCTTCTAGAAAACAATTTGAGAGGGGGTGGTACAGATAGCTAGATAGGTCATGGGAGAGTGTTGCTGTACTTTCGAATTCATGTGTGATGCTGTTAATCATTTAAAGTGTTGTTGATTTACCCTTTCCCTTCTTTCAACTCAAATGTTGGGATTCAGGTATTTGACTCTCAGTATTGCTTTTTTCGACGATGGGGACATCATCTATTGCGGTGGGGGGAGTATGTAGCGCCCTGCTCCTGAAGAGCAGACGCTATTCTTTTGAAATTTAAGTTAGTTGAAGCTACAGTTTGGCTCAGCTTATTATTACCTAAATTTAATGGTTCCTGTACCAGTTTAGCTGGACTGTGCAGATTTCCATCTAACCATGGGTGGTGCTGTCACCATTGATGGATGTAGTAATTACAGTCTGGTTGGAACATATTGAATACTCTTTGCTCAGAAACAGTTCGGTGGGAGTGGTTTATCCACCGTGCATTCTGGGTAGGGGTATTTAAATGACAGACACCAAGTAGAGGTGGTTGGCGCTTCCTGACCTCGTGGCCCTCCTGGCCTGGTGAGCTGCTGTGGCTGGCGGACCCAAGGTCTAGCTACTAGAAGCAGGATCAGAGTTTTAGTGGCCTACTGATCAGTAAGATGGTCTCTTTGCTGTCTGGCCTGCGGGAAGAAGCAAGGGACTGCAGTGATCAGGGGAGGACTCTTCAGGAGAGGACTGAGCATAAGGCTGGTATCTTGAGAAGAGCCTGGGAACTCAGTCGGAGATGCATTTGAGATCAAGCACAGCAATCAGTTCATTTAAGATTGTAAGGTCTGTGGCAGAGACCGTGTTGGAGCATCACATCGGCTGCTAGGTCGGTGAGAGAGACCTATCTGGTGGTTGTTGAATCCAGCTGGGGAAGTGCTATTCGCTGGATATAGACATTACCTCAAACCGCAAGACCCAAGGTACCTGAATCCCTTTTCACCTCAGCCTTACTATTGCATATTTTGTTTGTTAAATAAAACTTAGTAAAAGGACTAAGTGTTGGAGCCAGTGTTTCAGTTGAGTATTTGATAAGTACCCCTATGAGGTAAGTTTGAAGTCTGCTACACATTATTTGGATGATTTCCTCTGTGTATGACTGCCTTCCTCTAATGTGTGTGATTCTCCTGTCCACGTTGCAGCACATTGTGGGTAGATTCGGTATTCCATTGGCTGCGGATAAGACGGAAGGCACGACTACTGTGATCAGTTTCTTGGGGCATAGTTTTAGACTCCGGCGCCGTGGTGTGCTGCCTGCCGGAGGATAAATTGGTGGCGCTCAAGATGGAGATTGGGAGGATTTTGGAATAGCGTAAGGTTCAGCTTCGGAAGCTACAATCATTGCTGGGTAAGTTTAATTTTGCATGTCGTATTATTCCTATGGGTAGGGGTTTTTGCCGACGGCTGTCGGCAGCTACAGCAGGGGTTAAGACCCCGACCCATTTTATCCGTATCATAAAGGAACATCGAGAGGACTTGAAGGTGTGGCACACGTTTTTGGAATCTTATAACGGTCGATCGGTCTGGATGTCCGGCCCGGTGAGTAAATTTGACTTGGAGCTGCTTACAGACGTGGCCGGGTCTACTGGGTTTGGGGCCTTCTATCAGGGTCACTGGAGCGCAGAACCTTGGCCACGCTTCTGGGTGGACGTGGGTTTTCTTCGTAACCTGGTGCCCCTGGAACTTTTTCCGGTGGTGCTGGTCATGGAGATATGGGGTGAGTCTTGTCGGAACATGAAGATAAGGCTGAACTGTGACAACATGGGAATGGTGCAAGTCATCAACTGCATCTCAGCGTCCTCACAACCAGTAATACACCTGCTGCGCCATATGGTGCTACACTGCTTGCAGTTGAACATTTTCCTATATGCCGTCCACCTTCCGGGCGTCGACAATACTTTGGCTGACTCCTTATCTCTTTTTCAGTGGGACAGGTTCAGAGAGCTGGCTCCGGCGGCAGAGAAGGTGCTGGTCATGGAGATATGGGGTGAGTCTTGTCGGAACATGAAGATAAGGCTGAACTGTGACAACATGGGAATGGTGCAAGTCATCAACTGCATCTCAGCGTCCTCACAACCAGTAATACACCTGCTGCGCCATATGGTGCTACACTGCTTGCAGTTGAACATTTTCCTATATGCCGTCCACCTTCCGGGCGTCGACAATACTTTGGCTGACTCCTTATCTCTTTTTCAGTGGGACAGGTTCAGAGAGCTGGCTCCGGCGGCAGAGAAGGAAGGGGTTCATTGTGGCTATGGGTGATGGCTATGGGAGATTGCCTTGGAGTCAGCGCTGGATGGATCAGGTGGTTGGTGAGTGAGGCGGCCTAAGCCAAAATATGGCAGGAATGGTTCAGCAAGTCAGGGTGGAGCAATACAGTCCGGAGGTGAGGCTGCTGGTTCTTTATTTCATTTCCAGGAACATGGAGCGAGGTGGGTCAGAGTCTGCCATCGAGCAGAAACTGGCTGGCTTGGCCTTTTTCTTCAAACTACGGGGCATGGCGCATTTGACAAAGGATTTTTGGGTCCAGCAGGCAGTTAAGGGGTATTGGAAGCTACACAAATGCAAGGATACTAAGCCCATATCCTTTTGGAATTTGCAGGCCATTTTTGGTCAACTGGGGTCTTTGTGTACATCGAGTTCAAAGGTCTCTGAATTTAAAGCAGTGTTTTCTTTAGCCTTTCTTGGTGCATTTTAGATTGGGGAATTGGTCAGCCCCTCTAAGAGGGTTGTGGGTGAGTTTATGGCACAGGATGTGAGTTTTAGTGATGACAGGGTTCTGTTACTGCTGCGCTGGTCAAAGACGGACCAGGGGGGTAAGGGAGTGTGTGCAGCTGTTTCCACTGCTGGGTTCCCCCAGTTTGCCCAGTGGGGGCAGTAAGGGAGTTCTTGGCAGTTCGCCCAGTCAGGGAAGGGCCATTCTTGTTACATGGGGATGGGTCTCCTCTATCTAAATTTCAGTTTGCGTCAGTTTTCTGGAAAAGTGCAGCGGGTTTGGATAACACACAATACGCCTCGCACTCCTTACGCATCGAGATGGCCACGGAGGCCGCACGGTGCGGGTTGGACAAGGTGGCCGTAAAACGGATTGGTAGATGGGAATCCAAGAGATTCTGTACCTACATTCGCCCACAGTTGTTGGTGGATTAGCTGTTGAAGGAGAGAGAGGGATAGTAGTGGGGTGTATGTCATTATGTGTTTTTCTTTTCATTTGTGGTGAGTGTTCAGTGTTTTGTATTGGTGATATCCTGTGGTGTTTGCTTGTTCTTTTCTTTCAGATGGAGTGCACATATGCCACGTCTGGAGGCATTTGTTTTTTGGGGGGCCAGGCAAGCAGTCGTTAGACCTGATGGCAGACAGCTGGGTATTTCTAAGAGGGAGGCGTTTATTCGCCGGTTTGGGGATACCTGGGACGATGTGGAGTACGGTCGTGCCGGAGGTGCATCGTTTTGCACGTCTGGACTGGCTGTCTGACATTTTAGCACTTCATGTTGGCGGGAACGATTTGGGGGTTCGGTCTATTCGAGAGCTAATTATGCACGTCAAGTCTGATTTCTTGAGGCTCCGCACGACCTTTCCTGACATGCTGGTGTTGTGTTTCGACATCGTTGCTCGGAAAACCAGGCGCCTGGCACGGTCAGTGGCGAGGCTCAATAGGGCTTGCATAAAGGCGAACAAGGTGGTGGGAAGATTTATTACTCGGAATGGAGGCATGGTCATCCGCCACATGGAGTTGGAATCTATTACCGGCCTGTACCTCCGAGGAGATGGGGTTCACCTTATCCCAGTGGGGATTGATTTATGGGTGCTGGGTCTACAGGACGGGATTCAGCGGACCCTGCGGGTGTGGAGGGGCCCTTAAGGGTAAGCTGTTATCCTTGCGGGCTGTAGCAGTGTTTTGGTCTTTGATGGCGTCAGAAAACATACGAGATGGAAGTGGTGTATTCCAGTTAGAATGGTTAGCTGGAATACGATAATGGTTGCACTGCGGGAAGGGGGTTGTCTCCGAGCTGGTGTGGTACAGCTGGAGGCCTATCATGAAGAAAGGTCCCGCAGTGTAGAGGTGGAATATGTGTTAAGTTCGGGGTGCCGTCAAAGACCAACAGACTAAGTGATTGATAGTTGTCGTTTACAGATTTTTATATGTTAAAAGTTTTGAAATAATATTTTGTTAATAAAAAGGCTGCTATGGCCATTTATACTTCAAATTCAGGTGTGGTCTCGTTAATTCAGATAATGGTAAGGGGGATGGTGGAGTATGAGTGGTTGGGCAGTATAAAGAAGGTTGGGGATATCTGGGCTACACTGGTCAAGTGAGGACTGAAGCGAAATGAAAAAAGTAGTGCAGGGCCGGACATGACAGTGTGTAGAGGGGAGACAACAATGGGTTAAAAGCAGAGACGTTTTTCAATGAAGGGGATGGTACAGATTGGTAAATGAGCAGAGTGGGAGGGGCATTGTTTATTTAAGGGGGAGGCGGGACTTTCGGGCAGAGGCTGGGGCAGAAAGGAGGAAGCAGTTTCCCACCCACCCTCCCTGTGTTTTGGTTTTTGTTTGTTTTCTTTCTTTTCAGGTGCAGTGGGAGCAGGTTTTGTCATAGTAGCTGAGCAGTGATGGTATTTTGGTCTTTGATGGTGTCAGAAAACATACGAGATGGAAGTGTTGGGGACTCATCGGTAGTATGTGTCCCTCTAGTGTATTCTAGTTAGAATGGTTAGTTGGAATACAGTAATGGTTGAACTGCGGCAAGGGGGTTGCCTCCTAGCTGGAGACCTATCATGGAGAAAGGTCCCGCAGTGTAGTGGTGGAATATGTTTTAAGTTTGGGGTGCCGTCAAAGACCAACAGACTGAGTGATTGATAATTTACAGATGTTAATATGTTTAAAGTGTTGAAATATTAATATTTTGTTAATAAAAAGGCTGCTATGGCCATTTATACTCCAAATTCAGATGTGGTCTCGTTAATTCAGATAATGTTAAGGGGGATGGTGGAGTATGAGTGGTTGGGAAGTATAAAGAAGGTTGGGGACATTTGGGCTACACTGGTAAAGTGAACTATGGCTTGTGTGATCCTGAACATACAGACTGTCTTTATGAAGTATACATGAAGTATACAAGAACTTTGATTGGTGTAAGTGGAAAACCCCTTTAAAATATATTTGAAACAGTAGAAAAAAAAAGAAAATGAACCTCTTCAGATCTGGCTTTTTCCCAGTCATCTGCAGTCGAATGTCACCCTATAAAATGGAATTTGTACTGGAAACAACACATAAAGAAATAAGAAAAAACATTTTTATTGCACTTGTGAAATGGATAGTCTTGTGTATTCCGCTATAAGCCAGCTGGGACTACGTCTAAAAAGAATATTTCAAAATGCAAAATTATCCTTTGAAATAAATTGTAGGAAATATGCTAATTTCTGTTTACCACATTCCCTACTGCGAAGTGCTGACTGCATTTCCGTGTGAATCTGTCCATAAACCGAGGAATAGGATCATTCCAGAAACAAATGTTTAGATCCTGGGATGACCCTTTCCTCACCCATCATGGCATGAAAACTCATTGTTCCGTGTATATTTGGCTTTCTATCCTTACTACTTGTGGGGGAAAAAGTCTGACAAAAACCGCTTTTCCCCCATGCCAATGTTGGTCTCCTTACTTATACAGGCTTGTGCATCTGTGCCCTACCTTCCTTCCAACTTGATGACTTTATGAGGGACAGCTTTTAAAGCCCAATTGAAGCCTCACTATGTATTGCTGTAATGCTACAGGATAGGGGAAGAGTCCACTCACATGACCTGTCACTTCAGAGACCGAAACCAAGCAAATCGGAAAGCACATTTGTAAAGCACACTGCTATCCTTTAACACCTGCCAGAGATACACTTCCTGCATCAAGACCTGGATCACCTGCTAATGGCACTGTGGTTCCCGGAGCCGAAGGTTTAGTTTTGGTGTCCACCAGCAGGTGTCTGTCAGCAACCAGCAGATCTCAGCAATCAGTCTCTACCTGATGCTGGCTGCTGGGAGGGAATTTATTCCCTCCTCTACTATTTCCTGGTGCTTCAATGTTTTGCCTTGCTAGGCAAGTATTGCTTGCTATTAATCCTGAACTTGATTCTTGGCTGATCCCGATCCAATCTTGTACCTTTATCCTGTACCCTGCTGCCTTGTATCTGCTCCACTTGTTCTTAATCACAGTCTTGGTTCCCCCACATTCCTTTCATCTCTAGTTTTAGCCTGTGATCTGTGTTCCACATTTGTATATATTTTACTATAGTTAGGCTGTTTTTTGTCACTCGATTTATGGTTCACTTATATCTTCGTTTGCTGTGTTTCTGTTTGCTGGTGTTTGGGTATATTTTGTTTCACTGTAAATAAATCTTGGTCAACTGTAGCTATGCAGATCTGGCCATCCCTGCTACTGGATGCCTGCTCTTGATATCCCTGACATCCTGTCTGCAGATGTCCAGTCTTCCACTGACTGTTTAGACATGCCCACTGGGCTTCAGGATGTGTCAGTTGCTGCTGCTGTGTCCTATGTGGTGCACACAACTTCCATAGAGCCAGTTTAATATGAATTAGAAAGGATAATTGCACAGTCCAACCCCTCCACACACTGAACCCTAGGAACACCAGGCAACAGCAAACTGTAAGTGAATGTAGTGTTGTTTCTCAGTGAAAGGAACTGACTTGCCTTGTTCCTTATTGCATTATAGTGTTTCTTAAGTAGGGTGCCATTTACAGTCATGTCCATTAATATTGCGACATCGATACAATTCTAATCTTTTTGGCTCTATACACCACCACAATGGATTTGAAATGAAACAAACAAGATGGGCTTTAACTTCAGACTTTCAGCTTTAATTTGAGGGTATTTACATCCAAATCAGGTGAATAGTGTAGGAATTACAATAGTTTGTGTATGTGCCTCCCACTTTTTAAGGGACAAAAAGTAATGCGACAATTGGCTGCTCAGCCTTTCCATGGCCAGGTGTGTGTTATTCCCTCATTATCCCATTCACAAGGAGCAGATAAAAGGTACAGAGTTCATTTCAAGTCTGCTATTTGCATTTGGAATCTGTTGCTGTCAACTCTCAATATGAGATCCAAAGAGCTGTCACTATCAGTGAAGCAAGCCATCATTAGGCTGAAAAAACAAAACAAACCCATCAGAGAGATAGCAAAAACATTAGGTGTGGCCAAATCAACTGGAACATCCTTAAAAAGAAAGAATGCACCGGTGAGCTCAGCAACACCAAAAGACCCGGACGACCACGGGAAACAACTGTGGTGGATAACCGAAGAATTCTTTCCCTGGTGAAGAAAACACCCTTCACAACAGTTGGCCAGATCAAGAACACTCTCCAGGAGGTAGGTGTATGTGTGTCAAAGTCAACAATCAAGAGAAGACTTCGCCAGAGTGAATACAGAGTGTTCACCACAAGATTTAAACCATTTGTGAGCCTCAAAAACAGGAAGGCCAGATTAGAGTTTGCCAAACAACATCTAAAAAAGCCTTCACAGTTCTGGAACAACATCCTATGGACAGCTGAGACCAAGATCAAGTTGTACCAGAGTGATGGGAAGACAAGAGTATGGAGAAGGAAATGAACTGCTCATGATCCAAAGCATACCACCTCATCAGTGAAGCATGGTGGTGGTAGTGTCATGGTGTGGGCATGTATGGCTGCCATTGGAACTGGTTCTCTTGTATTTATTGATGATGTGACTGCTGACAAAAGCAGACAGGATGAATTCTGAAGTGTTTCGGGCAATATTATCTGCTCATATTCAGCAAAATGCTTCAGAACTCATTGGATGGCGCTTCACAGTGCAGATGGACAATGACAATGAAGCATACTTCGAAAGCAACCAAAGAGTTTTTTTAAGGGAAAGAAGTGCAATGTTATGCAATGGCCAAGTCAATCACCTGACCTGAATCCGATTGAGCATGCATTTCACTTGCTGAAGACAAAACTGAAGGGAAAATGCCCCAAGAACAAGCAGGAACTGAAGACAGTTGCAGTAGAAGCCTGGCAGAGCGTCACCAGGGATGAAACCAAGCGTCTGGTGATGTCTATGCGTTCCTGACTTCAGGATATAATTGACTGCAAAGGATTTGCAACCAAGTATTAAAAAGTGAAAGTTTGATGGATAATTGTTAATCTGTCCCATTACTTTTGGTCCCTTAAGAAGTGGGAGGCACATATACAAACTGTTGTAATTCCTACACCGTTCACCTGATTTGGATGTAAATACCCTCAAATTAAAGCTGAAAGTCTGCAGTTAAAGCACATCTTGTGCGTTTCATTTCAAATCCATTGTGGTGGTTTATAGAGCCAAAAAGATTAGAATTGTGTCAATGTCCCAATATTTATGGATCTGACTGTAGGTTCCCTTGGGGTGCCGCAAGCACTAGACCCGATTTGCCCTGAAAAAAAAAGATTGATTAGAGGACTCTGTCAAAGGAGGACTCTAATGTGATGGGGGGCGCTGATGTAATAAAGGAACTCTCATTTATAAGGGGGACTGTAATGTGATGGCGAGTCTCTGACTCTGTGATGGGGGGTGTCTCTGTGGTGATGGGGGGCTCTGATGAAAAGGGGGCGTCTTATGTGATGAGGGCCTCTGGTGTGAAAGTGTGGGCTCTAATATGATAGAAGGACCTCTAATGTGAAGGGGGACTTCTGATGTGATGCTAATAATTTCATCACGGTGGTTGTGTGCATTGTCTCAGTTTTACCATTGGTAAGTAACATTATTTTAAATTTCAGACTAGGGTGCCTTAAAATTTGCATTCTTTAAAAGAGCGCCAAACTGGAAAAAGGTGGAGAAACGTTGTTGTATTGAGTGATAATGTGTGCTATATTATCCACTTATACTTTAGGGATTGTCATGTAGCATATTTTTCCTCCATTTTTTAGGTAGAAAACTTCAGATAAATATTAAAATAAGTTAATTAAGCTGCACAGCATGCAGTGGAGAAGTGTAAAAAAAAATATTGCTGCAGACTAGACATTTATTATGGTCAATATTAATAAAATATAATAAAAATACATATACTGTATATGGCAATAGATCAAGCTGAACTATACAGAGGGAACTGAATGAATCAGAGAAGTAACTGCTGCTCCTCCCTGCCTCTCAATTAAGATGGATCCATATGAAATTTAAATTAAAATGGAAAAGTCTGAAAGAAAAAAAAACAGTACTCCGTCAATCCTGTAGAATGGTTGAACCCTGTATAAAATGTTTATTTGTAGAACAAAGTTTTATAAAAATTGACCATAACCACTAAAGTTTCCCTTTAAAGACCACCTGTACAGAAAGAAAATTAAAGACTGCCAAGGTCAATCCTCATTGACTTCAATAACATCTGAACCACTGACATAGAACAAATAAGGCTACTCAGGTTTTCTGGATTCATTGGATGCAACTTGTTTTTGATCTGTGACCATGAAAATATTGAAGCAATAATACACCACCAGGAAACATTTTCAGAAAGAGGTCAGCAATAGACTTGTGCACAACAGGAAATTTCATTTAGTTTTGGTTCGTTGTCATTCGTAAAATACATAATTTCGTTCTGTTATATTCGTCATGTTACGTTAATTCGTTTTCGGATAATTCGTTATTATTCGTAGAGTGTCAATATTCGCTATACTGAATCTCGAATCATGTCGAATTCATTCGTTATATCCGTTATAATTTCTTTTGTATTAGTTGAAATTCGATATTTATGTATGTATATATATACATTCATGATATCGATTCGTAGTTTGGAAAGTCGTTTGTTTATTGAATCTATTAACACACACAATGACAATATCTCTTCTCCTCTGCTCAAATACAATACAACACCCTTCTCACTCAGTTCTTAGGAATGCACTTTGCCAGTAATCCAATCTCCAGCACAAAATTAACAAGCTGATTGGACTGTAAGATTTACTTTAATTTGACCTTTTGTTTCATTAGATCTTTAATAAATTACCGAATCATGTCGAATGAATTTGTTATATCCGCTATAATTTCTTTCATATTAGTTGAAATTCAATATTTATGTATGTATATTGATTCGTGATAATGATTCGTAGTTTGGAAAGTTGTTTGTTTATTGAATCTATTAACACACACAATGACAATATCTCTTCTCCTCTGCTCAAATACGTTATATTCGCTATCATTTCTTTCGTATTAGTTGAAATTTGTTATTTTTTTAGATGCATCCGAATGTCCGAAAGATGCAAAATGCGGCCGAATTTCGATTCGTTACAAAATGAATTGCACATGTCTAGTCAGCAATAGCAGACCACATATTTCTCAGAAGAAGTTTCCTTCAGGCTGGGTTCACACTGTCTTCGCAAGCGGCTCGCGGCAGGGGTCTGGTGCATCCCTGTTCTCCGTTTCAGGGAAGAATCAGGCCTGAATTTTTGCCTGAATTCGAACCTGAAATGGAGCCAAAGACGCACAGGACCCCTGTGCAAGCCGCTCCACAGGCGCCCCGGAGATATGTGAACCGGCTCCATTGAGAGTCAGTCACAAATCTCCTGTCATGCATCAGTGTTAACCCAGCCTTAAAGTACTCCTGGTATCCTTGGTATTGCTCTTGTGGCATGTGCAGCGCTGGTAAGGTCCTGTAAAGGTATGTGCAGATACTGCTAGCTGCCATTGTAAGGCTACTTACTGTTAGTCAACATTATGAAACTGACAGGTGTACTGGTTGTAAACCTCAGACATGAAATATGTGTAGCACCCTCTACCTAGGTAGGTGCTAGAGGTAGATTTTTGGTGAGTGCAGGTAAAACTAGGCAGCCCTAGCTAGAAGCTAGGCCTGTTTGTTTTGATTTGTGTGGGCTGGGAGTGGCTCAGAGTAGGCTGGTGACGCAAAGATAGCATCACTTCTTGGTTACCTCCCTCTGGCTTCTAGAGGATTCTGGAAGAGAGGGGGGAAGAGAGGTGGAGCTGCCAGAGGTGTCTCAGGGATCCCTGACCAATCCCCAACTAGGATTGGCAGAGGGCAGACCTCCTTGATATACCCAGGGTCAGCCCAGGCCCAGCTGGGGGGGAGTTGTCGGGTGTAAGAACTGAGGATGGAGTACTAGGCTGTCTGGGCATTTGAGGGCGCTCCCCAGTCTGGGGGGGGGTGACCTTGGGCCTGGGACTCGGGTGCAGTAAGGATCCCTTCAAGAACGCATGAAGGATCTGGACAGGAGGCACAGAGAGGAGTCAGAGAGAACAGCAGGAGCTGGAACTGCCGGGCAGGTCTTCAGGAGGGAACCACCGGTGTGTGTGCAGCCAGCAGGGCTGGTGAGTGACATGTGCTATCGGGTGTACTGGAGAGGCATGCCAGAGGGGACTGAGAGGAAACAGTCAGAGCTGGTTGTGGAGCCAGTGAGGATTGCAATGTCGCAGAGCAGTGGAGTCGGGCAGCTGCAGCCAGGAGGGATTGCTGGGAGCAGTAGTCCACCATTGGACAGCTAGCACTAAAGACTACAACATTAAGCAGTCCCTACGGGGGTACCGCTACACATGAATAAAATAAAATATCTCTCTATAGTGTGTACTTGTCTCTATCCAGAGCACTCTCTCCACTCCTCCGCGGCTGACGTCAGCGGGTGCGCTCAGCCCCACCCACTGGAACTGTGAGGCAGAAAGTGAGGAGACCCAAAGAGTCAGCTGAGTGCTGGAAGCAGCGCTGTTATAGATACAGATAAGCATATTTTTTACCTAGCACAGACACAGGGACATTTATTGGTATATTACAGCACAGATGGGATGATTTTATATAAGTGGGTTAACAACGACTTTAAGCTTTGACAAAAAAAAAAAACTGGAAGCTGATTGGTTTCTATACACAGCTGCATTAATTTTTGCACTCTCCAGTTTTAGTAAATCAACCCCTATGTGTCATTTCTGTCTACTTTGTTCTTCTGCTATCACTTCTTATAAGTTTTCCTGACACCAAAAGAAAAAAGGTGACATGGGAGGGAGCTTCAGCTGATTGACAGCCTCAGCTCTGCTTCTGTTAGCTGTGCAAAGGGGGTGTGTCACTTCCCTCCCAATCAGCTCTCAGAGCTTTCCTTACTGAGCTCTGCAGAGTGTAATTTCAGCTCTCCGCCCACTTTTTCCAAAACTCTCAGACAAGCCTTAAAAATTCAGCATTTTGAAGGGATGTAGAGTAGAAAAGACTGCAGATAGACAGGCTCAACTTATGTAGGAGGATTTGTTTCATCTCCATGTATCACACAAGGCCACTTTAAAGTGCACCTACATTCTTCAGATCTTTAGAACACTAGCCCTGATGCCTTATACCAGTAGTTAATAAAATAAAATTTCAAAAACCTAATTTTTCTAAAGAAACTATAAAAATATTAGGAACAAAGAATACGGAGGAGAGATGGGTTTGCGTTAAGAGCATATTAAATAAGGGCATTAGCCAATGTATCCCATTGGGTAATAAATTTAAAAGAGCGAACAAACATCCTGGATGGCTTAACTCCAATGTAAAAATGCATATAAAAGCAAAGGAGAAGGCCTTCAAAAAATACAAGGTTGAGGGATCATCCTCAGCATTCAGAATTTATAAAGAATGCAATAAGAAATGTAAGGGTGCAATTAGGATGGCTAAGATAGAACATGAAAGACACATAGCGGAGGAGAGCAAAAAAAATCCCAAGAAATTCTTTAAGTATGTAAACAGTAAAAAAGGGAGGACAGACCATATTGGCCCCATAAAGAATGAGGAAGGACATCTGTTTACAAAGGATGGGGAGATGGCAAAGGTATTGAATTTACTCTTCTCCTCAGTCTTCACGAGTGAATCGGGGGGCTTCAGTAACCAAAACTGCAGTGTTTATCCTCATGACACAACACAGGAAGCACCTACATGGTTAACAGAGGACGGAATTAAAATTAGACTTGAGAAACTTAACATTAATAAATCACTGGGATCAGATGGCTTGCATCCGAGGGTACTTAGGGAACTCAGTCAGGTGATTGCCAGACCGTTGTTCCTAATTTTTACAGTCTATTGACTGGAATGGTACCAGCTGATTGGAGAAAAGCCAATGTAGCACCAATATTTAAAAAGGGCCCAAAAAACATCCCTGGGAATTACAGACCAGTTAGCCTAACATCAATAGTATGTAAACTCTTGGAGGGGATGATAAGGGACTATATACAAGATTTTAGTAATAAGAATGATCTCATTAGCAGTAATCAGCATGGATTCATGAAGAATCGTTCTTGCCAAACCAATCTATTAACCTTCTATGAGGAGGTGAGTTGCCATCTAGATAAAGGAAGGCCCGTAGACGTGGTATATCTGGATTTTGCAAAAGCATTTGACACAGTTCCCCATAAACGTTTACTGTACAAAATAAGGTGTGTTGGCATGGACCATAGGGTGAGTACATGGATTGAAAACTGGCTACAAGGGCGTGTTCAGAGGGTGGTGATAAATGGGGAGTACTCAGAATGGTCAGGGGTGGGTAGTGGGGTTCCCCAGGGTTCTGTGCTGGGACCATTCCTATTTAATTTGTTCATAAACGACCTGGAGGATGGGATAAACAGTTCAATCTCTGTATTTGCAGACGATACTAAGCTAGGCAGGGCAATAACTTCTCCGCAGGATGTGGAAACCTTGCAAAAAGACCTGAACAAATTAATGGGGTGGGTGACTACATGGCAAATGAGGTTCAATGTAGAAAAATGTAAAATAATGCATTTGGGTGGCAAAAATATGAATGCAATCTATACACTGGGGGGAGAACCTCTGGGGGAATCTAGGATGGAAAAGGACCTGGGGGTCCTAGTAGATGATAGGCTCAGCAATGGCATGCTGCTAATAAAGCAAACAGAATATTGGCATGCATTAAAAGGGGGATCAACTCCAGAGATAAAACGATAATTCTCCCGCTCTACAAGACTCTGGTCCGGCCGCACCTGGAGTATGCTGTCCAGTTCTGGGCACCAGTCCTCAGGGGGACCGTACTGGAAATGGAGCGAGTACAAAGAAGGGCAACAAAGCTAATAAAGGGTCTGGAGGATCTTAGTTATGAGGAAAGGTTGCGAGCACTGAACTTATTCTCTCTGGAGAAGAGACGCTTGAGAGGGGATATGATTTCAATTTACAAATACTGTACTGGTGACCCCACAATAGGGATAAAACTTTTTCGCAGAAGAGAGTTTAATAAGACTCGTGGCCACTCATTACAATTAGAAGAAAAGAGGTTTAACCTTAAACTACGTAGAGGGTTTTTTACTGTAAGAGCGGCAAGGATGTGGAATTCCCTTCCACAGGCGGTGGTCTCAGCGGGGAGCATTGATAGCTTCAAGAAACTATTAGATAATCACCTGAATGACCGCAATATACAGGGATATGTAATGTAATACTGACACATAATCACATACATAGGTTGGACTTGATGGACTTGTGTCTTTTTTCAACCTCACCTACTATGTAACTATGTAACTATGTAACTTCTATCCCAGACATTGATTGTGTGACCTAAGATTGGAGACCTCTACCTATTTTCTGCCAGACCATTTTTCAGCCCCCCCCCCATTGTTTACACCTCTAATGCATGCCTAAACAGATCAGGGACACGGTGTCCTCATTCTGCTCCTTACCTGTCTGAGGTCTGGCTTCACTAAGCCCAAAAGTGCCAAGAGCAGAGCACTTCTCGGTTCACACCCTTCAGAGAAGCTCAGGGATGTTCCCTGATCTCCTCCCACTTGCCATCCTGATGGTTGTTTTGGGCTTGGGTTAGTAGGAAAAGAAGATGAGCGCTAGAACCAAAGGAGCTCATGGCTGCTTTTGTGGTCACAACCTTATTTACATTACTGCAGTAGTGTAATACTTACAACAGCAGTAAAAGGGTTAAAGTGCCCGCCAAATATAATCACCTTCCTTTCATTCTCCCGTCACTTTGTTTAGGTATAGATAAATGCCAAATGGTTTTGAGTACTCATCCTCGTCCCAGGATGAGCAGATCAACTTGGAGTTTACATGGGCTTATACACTTCATGTTTACATGGTCTTATACTCTTCTTTTTTGCAGGTGAACAGATAGCAAATGAGTGAAGGGAATGCAAGAGGTGAGCATTTTAGCCACTTCCCGCCCAAGGATGTCATTGACTTTGAGTGGGGATATCTGAACCCCCCCCGCCGCATTCCGGTGCTTCTGGTATGGAAGTGGTTAGACATGGCCAAAGCCCTTTAGACAAGCCTTTCTAAACCTGGGGTTCCACCAGTAGATGCTAGGAGCTCCTTCAGCAATAAGCAACTTCTGCCTCTCAAATGAGTAACCACTGACAATGATTGTTATAGGTTTATGTAAGGGAGGAATTCTTCCCAATGGCTACAAATGTAAAAAGCATTCTTCCCAGTGACCATCACACTAACGTACTGTGAGCTGTAGCTATAGCAATTATTAGTGGGGGTTCCCTGGGCCCAGAACGTTAATTCAGTGGTTCCCCAGTGTTAAAAGGTTGAGAAATGCTGCTTTAGAAAAAGCATTTTAGACACGGACAAAGCACCAGTTCTCTTCAAGTCATGATTTTCTAAATCCTCTCTAGAATCTAGAACACTATGCAGATTTTTCATCTTCAGGAGACCAGGAATGTAGTAATTTCATACATTTCTATTAGCATATAATTTTATTTAAAAAAGGGGGAAAATGGTGAATGGATAAAATCCCCAGACACGACTAAGATGCAGAAATTGTAATAGGAATCGGATGCTCGAGTTTAATACATCCCACATTTTCCACATGTGTTTCTTCGGAGCGAAGAGATTAAAGGGAACAGTCTGTTTGTTTGGCTTTGTAGGTGGCAGATTATTTCTTGTGATCTGGAGGATTTTTGGCAAACTGCCTGCCAAGTATTTGTGTTTTGTCTTTTCAAAGTCTTGTTTAAAACGGTTTGAAAAGGAATAGTAAGCAAATGTGTCAGGTCTGTGAAAGAAAATATTTGTTTGAAAGCAAATGTACACTTCCTAAAAAGCGTTGGGAACTAGCACCAGAACACATTGTTGGCTTGTAAATCGTGGCATGTAACACCCAGGAGGGGTAAGAAAAACCATGGTTCTTTGAACCAAAGTGGCAAGTTTGGCAATTACGAATCTTATTTTCTAGTATAGAAGGGAAAGGATAACTAGGCTGCCACAATATTACTTTCAGGCTCCTTTCACACGAGCGGTCCAATCGGGTCCATCTATCTGTTTTTTGGGCAGACTCGATCGGACCCTCCATTCTCCTCTTTGGGCAGTTGGATGTAAACAGACTTGTGTTTGTTTTCAACCGGCTACCTCCGATCCGTTCCGGCAAAAACAAACGAAAGGGGATCCATTCCTTTCCGTCTGGCTGGATCAGATTGGAGGGCAGTCAGGTGTAAATGAACAGCTGGTCCTTTTACATTTAAATACCCATGGAGCAGAGCGGGATGAGTCCCCGTTGTCCACTTTGCATAAGTGGAGCGGACACGGACCTGTTACCCAGCTGCTCCGCTCAGTTCAGCAGGAGATAAGCATGTGAAAGGGGCCTTAGTAGTAAGATGGGATACCAGGGCTACTCCCCCATTGTTTCATTTGGTTAGGTAGGTGTATGAGAGGACTTTGATTCTCCATGAAATGAGAAGTGAGAATAGCCTCTTGGTCTTCAGCACCAGTGACAGAAGCATAATGAAGGAAACCTGCTACAGACAGTTATGTGGTATTCGTATTTTTAGCTTATGTGTCACTTCACCACAACACACGTTTTTCACACCTTCCTCTTGGGCTGAACCTTTTGGCTAGGACCAGGGGAAATTTTTATTCCTGGCAGGAGGGCCGGCCACGGTATTACACAATGGTCACTTTCACTCTCCCACCTCCCTATCTCCCCACTCTTTTTATTTATTCTCCTGTTTGTCACTTTTTTGTATTTTTTTGTTTGATGTGTATCCACGTTTGTCACTGTGTGATGAGTAGGGTGTGGGTCCTCAGGCCTACTCTGAAAGTCTTGGGAAGGCGTGGACAAAGGCCTTCTGGCTTGGTTCGCCCTCTCCCCTGGGGGTCTCCCTTCGGGGGAGCCCCACCTAGTTCTTGGGTGGGTCTGTTTCGGCCGACCTTCCTTCGAACGGGGGTCCGCCTAGTTTCGGCCAGATGGACCCATTGTAAAGTACTTCAGTCCCTGTCTGGAGTCTAACGCCCGGGGGATCAGGGTAAGGTCCTTCCCTAGTGGAGGACACTGAACACCCGATTGTGTGTTTTTGTGTTTTACTCTTTATGTGTGTGCACTTTTTTTGGCACCGGGTGGAAGTTTTTGAGGTGTGTTTTGCATGCCACTGGCTTTTCAAAAAAAAAAAAAAAGTTGTAGTTTATGTGTCCCCTTACCTCTCAAAGAGTTTAAGTGTACCTAACATCCTTTTATAGCTAGCTGTAGACATTTTGTCACTCATCCAAATAGCTCCCTCTGTTCCACTGAGTGTCGGGATTAGATCTCAGAATTTATAGCCACACAGGTAACCCATTCAGCGTAATTCAATCACCATGATGTAATGGCAGATGTTGATTGTCCAAGAGCATGATGGGAGGTGTAAATGTTTGTAATACCAGCAGTCTGTTCATAATAACATAATCCAATCCTATGGAGCCACAAAGGTTGGAACAGGTGTTAACTGTTTGAGTTTTTTGGTTGAAGGTGTGAAATATATTCAAATCACCAGGGTAGAGATATAATAAAAATGGCAATATATGTAGATGATTGATGGTGTTGAAGGCCCCACCTGTTTAGGGATGGTTGTTCCAGTTTGATATACTGTAGATGGACACTTTCACATCTTTTGCGAACCAGTTGTCCTTGACAGGTTGCCTACTGTTAGACAGCTGGCTGCCCCAGTTGGGAGGGAAGGATTAATGCAATCCCTGCAGTTTTTCTGAGCTCTGCCTCTCTCCCTGTGTTGTAAATAAAAGGGGGGAGGGCTCTGCCCAGTCTTAGTCTGCTGCATGGGAAGAGGACACAGACAGATCTCCAAGATGTAATCTTCTGCTGCTTAGAGAGCTGTTTCTGCCAGGGTGAAAACCTTCTGCTGAACACTGCAACCATCACCATGTAGAGGGAATGCTGGGACCTGCAGTCTGCCCTGAAGACACCAGCATCATGGACTTTGCCATGTGTGGACTCTTCATGTGCAGATATCCTGGGGCAGCCAAAGCCTTAGTTAGGGTGTTAGAGAGGTAAAGGCTGTTTGCCTGTTGCGCTGAAGTTTCTTAAAAAAGAGGTGCATGAAAATGTATTTTTCTCCCATGCGGTGAGGCTGTGCCCGCACTGCATGGGTTAACTGCTTGCTTTGTCTAGGGCCGCACCGAAAGGATATACTTACCTGAACATCCGATTCCCCATGTCCAGCAGTGGACTGTTTCTGTTGTCCTTATGTCCAGAGCTGGTCTATGGGCATAATGAAGTCAGCAACAGTCTATTCACAGGACTGTTAGTTTGCAGGAGGAACAGAAGTGGTGGGAACCAGTCTTATCCTCGGAGGAAAGTATATCTCCGCTCTTCAATCCAATAGACAAAAACCATCAGTTAACATATGCAGTGCGGGCACAGCACACTGCATGGGAAAATAATATTTTTGCCCAGAGTTTTTCTGTAAGTAGAGCAATGAAACTTTGCCATGCTTGATCTGAAGTTATTTAAAAGGGTTTATGAAAGTAACTGGCACGCTATGCACAGACTTTGCAGCCCTGGTCAGTTAAGGCATATTGAGGTGTGAAGAATCAACATGGTACAGAGTACAAGCAAGTGGTTACCATGGGTATTGGAGGTCTAGTAACCAGTCCAACCAGCCTGTCGTGAAGCGTGGTACCTGTGACATGTGGGGTGTCCTCTAGCAGCGAGGGGGGCTTCTGGTGCCCTCTCCCCGAGCAGTCCATCTACCAAAGCAATGGGAGCAGATCAGCACCGCAAAGGCCCTCACCATAGCCACTAGGTACGGAAGAGGAAGAGTTAAGTGCACGCATGGAGTCCAGTTTATTTATCAAGTGTACGCGGTGTGTGGCCATCAATAAGTTGGAGGTCTGCCTTAAGGTTGAGTTAACCCCAAGAGTGGCCTTCACCTTTTCCCGGGGCATTAATGAGCATGACACAAGTAAAGGTACCCCATGTGCAAGTGACCCAGTCTACGGTGCCTAGCGTAGCCCACATGTTCATCTTGGAAAGATGTTTATAACTCATTAAAACTGATGAAGCCACATGGATGAGTAGCGTAACATCTTCAACATTATAAAACAAGCCTAGTTTAATGTGACTAAATGTATTGCTAGCTATACTATGAATGGAATAAAGGGGACAATATACAACAAACAATATTACGTATAAGCCTCCGAAATCTATGTTTTCTGAAATGTGACTGTAAAAATATCCAAACGAAAGAATATGGTAAATAAATTGCAGCTCTAATTTGATATATATATAAATGTTCTGCTGGTGGGGCAATAAATAAATATATATATATATATATATATATATATATATAAATCCTGAGGGTGAGGTGCACGTCAGTCACAGTAGATCGTGCATAGCAATCAAGCCTTCCCACAGGCTTAAATATAGAGAAAGTTCAAAGGGGATTGCTGCACAAAAATTCTTTTATTCAGAAAAAAATCATCAAAAAGACATCAATGAGACAGCTGTACAATCAGGCAATCATAATATAACAGTTTCGGGGTATTATAGATCACGCCCTTCTTCAGGTATATATATATATATGTATATATATATATATATATATATATATATATATATATATGTATAACACGGTGGCTGATGGCCAAATCTGGTTTGTATTTCGAATCTCTCTATCAGTGGCGGCTGCTCCATTAGGGGCACAGGGGCGCCGCCCCCCTATTTCATGTGCCCGGCCCTTAATCTACATGCAGGGTGCTGGGCGCATAGATTTTTTTTTAAGCACTTGATTAAAGCCAGAGAAACCTCCAAAGCTGGGGTAAGTGTAGGGCTGATGGACGGATGGACAATCGATCGATCGAGTGACGGGGGGGGGGTTGGTTGGACTGACCAACCAAGCAACGTTGGGATTTGACCGACTGACTGACCGATCGACCGGCCTGACCGAACGAATGGGGGGAGGGGGGACAGGTGGTTTTTTGCAGCCGCCACTGCTCTCTATACAACTTGGTCAGATGTTGGTGGATGGACAAATCTTGTTTAATATTGACATTGCCAAATCAAATTTTATACATTCTGCTGACTTTTGATTTCACAGCATTCACCCATCTCCCACCACACATTGTGATCTGGACAGGATGATAGCAATATTCAAAAAAATTTAAAAAAAAAAAGGAATTTTTTTTCTAAATAACAAAAATGTCATACTTACCTGCTATGTGTAATGGTTTTGCACAGGTATTGGGGATCCATTCCCAGGTATGGAGTCTTCCCGGTTAGTCTGGTTTAAGTTTAGACTACCAGGTAATAAGTTGTTGGGGGTCTGTGGTAAGTTAGTGGTCCTCGAGGCAATTTTTTGGCGGCTGGGGACAGATGCTAACTAAGAATTATTACAGATTCAAAGTTGAAGATGGGGTCATCAGGGACCTGCAACCAAGGAGTGGGATTGGAGCTGGAATAATTTTTGAATAATAAGTTATTTTATTTGGTTTTTGTTAATAAAAGGCCGAGCAGGCCATTTACATCCAGCAGGTGTCAGTGTCATCATTTTTAATAATGGTAAGTTTGTATACATGTGTGGTTTGGGGTATTGAGCTATCTGACTGCCCTAGTCATGATTCTCCTCTTCTGGGGTCCTCCACCAGCGCTCCTGGCTCCTCCCTTCTTGCCGAGTGCCCCCATAGCAAGCTGCTAGTGCAAGCTCGACCCTGCCCCCCTCTCTCCTCACAGGCTGTGATTGACAGCAGAAGGAGCCAATGGCTTCCGCTGCTGCCTCCATGTCCAGCAAGGAGAGAGAGAGAGGAGACAGCCGCTGCTCTTGGGCACAGCGCTGGATTGAGATGAGGCTCAGGTAAGTATTTGGGTGGGGAGTCTGTAAACAGAAGATTGTTTAACTTAATGCATAGAATGCCCGTAGAACCACTTGAAGGAGACTATTGTCACTGCGGGGAAGTTGGGGGAACTGTTGCAAGTAGGAAATACAGGCACCTCAAGGTGGAAAAAATGATCCGCACCCCGTTTGTTGCTCTTAAAATTTCTTCATTTTACTCTACTCATTTTATTACTCTACTCATCCAGCGACTGTGGATCGAGCCCCTGGGAGCTCTGCTCTCTATGTGTTGTATGGGTAGTAGTACTTATTTTTCTGTTTATACTAGACACCTCAAGGTACCTAAAAACTGATGCTTTTCATGGGTTACTTGAATTCATTCCCGGGCCACACCCGGATAACTCTTTGATTGGCAACAACAACACGCTAAAATTAAAAAAACAGGGGATTCATTTGTGTGCGCACAATTCTTGTAACAAAGCCTCTCAGTGATAAACTTTATTGTCAAAAGTATTGGGTCGTCTGCTTTTACATGCACATGAACTTTAATGGCATCCCAGTCTTAGTCCGTAGGGTTCAATATTGAGTTGGCCCACCCTTTGCAGCTATAACAGCTTCAACTCTTCTGGGAAGGCTGTCCACAAGGTTTAGGAGTGTGTCTATGGGAATGTTTGACCATTCTTTCAGAAGTGCATTTGTGAGGTCAGGCACTGATGTTGAATGAGAAGGCCTGGCTCGCAGTCTCCCCTCTAATTTATCCCAAAGATGTTCTATCAGGTTGAGGTCAGGACTCTGTGCAGGCCAGTCAAGTTCCTCCACCCAAAACTCGCTCATCCATGTCTTTATGGACCTTGCTTGTTGCATTGATCCAAATAATTTGGTGGAGGGGGGATTATGGTGTGGGGTTGTTTTTTAGGGGTTGGGCTTGGCCCCTTAGTTCCAGTGAAGGGAACTCTTAAGGCATCAGCATACCAAGACATTTTGGACAATTTCATATTCCCAACTTTGTGGGTAACATTTCGGGGATGGCCCCTTCCTGTTCCAAGATGACAGGGCATGTATCATAGTTTGGCGCCATTCCTTGAGCGCACACAATTTTAAAGCATAACATGTTACGTATCAATTTACTCGGTATAACAGCATCTTTAATATATACAAAAAAGTTGGGGTATATATTTTGTTGTTTTTTTTAAATTAATTAACCACTTAAGGACAAAAAGGTTTTACCCCTTCATGACCAGGCCATTTTTTGCGATATGGCACTGCGTTAAACGTCAATTGTATGGGCGTACAACACTGTATCCAAAGATGTCTTTTTTCCCCACAAATAGAGTTTTCTCTCGGTGGTATTTGATCATCTCTGCGGTTTTTATTTTTTGCGCTATAAACAAAAAAAGAGTGACAATTTTGAAAAAAAAACTATATTTTTTACTTTCTGCTATAATACATATCTAATAAGAAAAAAAAAAACGTATTCATCAGTTTAGGCCAATATGTATTCTGCTACATATTTTTGGTAAAAAAAAAAACGCAATAAACGTATATTGATTGGTTTGCGCAAAAGTTATAGCGTCTACAAAATAGGGGATATATTTCTGGCATTTTTTTACAAGTAATGGAGGTGGTCAGCAATTTTTAGCTAGACTGCGACATTGCGGCGGACAGATCGGACACTTTTGCCACTTTTTTGGGACCAGTGACATACATACAGCAATCAGAGCTAAAAATATCCACTGATCAATGTATAAATGATACTTGCAGGGAAGGGGTTAACACTAGGGGGCGATCAAGGGGTTAAATTTGTCCTAGGGATGTGTTCCTAACTGTGTGGGGAGGGGAATGGTTGGGAGTAGAGAGAGATCACAGTTCATGATCATTAGGAGCAGACAACCACACTGTAATCTCCTGTCAGAACGGGGATCTGCTTTGTTTACATTGGAAGATCCCTGTTCTGCCTCTCTAAGGAGCGAACCGCCGGCCCCCGCTAGGGTTGCCACCTCATCCCTTTAAACCCGAACACCTATTAATTACACAGGTTCTGTGGCTGATTAAGGTGGTAATTAAACGCACTTGGTGCCTTATCTGCATTAAATCAGCCTCAGAATCTGTGTAATTCATATGTGTTCAGGTTTAAAGGGATGAGGTGGCAACCCTAGGACCACCGCATTGGCTCCCCCACTGTGCAGCGGGCGCGTGGCTACAGTATCTCATGCACGAAACGATGTACAGTACAGGTACGTTGTTTCGTGCAATAGGGCCACCCTGCCACAGAATATATGTGGTGAGCAGTCCTTAAGTGGTTAAAGTGTATTTTTTCTCAAAAAATTACGTTTGAAAAACCGCTGCGCAAAAACCATGTGACAACCGCCATTTTATTCTCTAGGGTCTCTGCTTAAAATAAATAAATAAATAAATAAATAAATATATATATATATATATATATATATAATGTTTGGGGGTTCTAAGTAATTTTCTAGCAAAAACTACACATTTTTACTTGTAAACAACAAATGTCAGAAAAAGGCCTGGTCCTTAGGTGGTAATGGCCAGTAAGCTGCAGTACTTTTTAAGGCCTGTTGCTCTCAGACGCTTCTCCCTAGAACCTTCTATAATGGGTGGTGAGTCCATTCTTTGCTCTCTTGTAGAGCTAGTAGCACTACTGCTATACAACACTTTACTGTGTGTCAAACATTGTGTCCCATGCTGGGTGCCATGATTCCTCCAGCGGGGAGGAACCACAACACCCGGGGGCAGGGCAGGACTTAGGGTAGTGGGGGCCCCTGGGCTTGAGTCACTTTCGGGCCCTACCTTATGGACGTATAACACGCACCCCAAGTTTAGGAGGGAATTTTAAGGAAAAACACTTTTAGGAGGGAAGTTTAAGGAAAAAACTTCCATTTAAATGCCCATCAATGCAGCCTTGCACAGTGTCCATCTGCAGCCTTGTCAGTGTAGCCTTGTCTTTTGCAGCCTTGCCCCAGTGTCATTTGCAGCCTTGTCATTGCAGTTTTGAAGTTTAAAAATGGCGCCGTTGAGTCCTGTGTATCTCGGTGGCTCTTGGGTCCCCTCGGCGGCTCTCGGGTCCTCTCGCAGTCCCGAGCGGAGCCGAGAGTAGCCGAGTGTTTGGGTACAGCATCACACAACTGCTCAATTGTCAGTTAAATCGACGCAGTGCCGTATCGCAAAAAAAAATTGAAGTGCAATATTTCTATTATTACATTGTTATATAAAATAAAATAGTTCAACTCACCATAAGCAGAATCAGTCGGAGCCTGAGCGTGTCACTTGCCAACGTCACCTGCCTTCAGATGCGGATTGTCACTTGTCAGCGCATGCAGGGTGTCACTTGCCATGTCACTTGTCAGCAGATGCAGGGTGTCACTTGCCATGTCACTTGTCAGCAGATGCAGGGTGTCACTTGCCATGTCACTTGTCAGCAGATGCAGGGTGTCACTTGCCATGTCACTTGTCAGCGGATGCAGGGTGTCACTTGCCATGTCACTTGTCAGCAGATGCAGGGTGTCACTTGCCATGTCACTTGTCAGCGGATGCAGGGTGTCACTTGCCATGTCACTTGTCAGCAGATGCAGGGTGTCACTTGCCATGTCACTTGTCAGTGGATGCAGGGTGTCACTTGCCATGTCACTTGTCAGCAGATGCAGGGTGTCACTTGCCATGTCACTTGTCAGCAGATGCAGGGTGTCACTTGCCATGTCACTTGTCAGTGGATGCAGGGTGTCACTTGCCATGTCACTTGTCAGCAGATGCAGGGTGTCACTTGCCATGTCACTTGTCAGTGGATGCAGGGTGTCACTTGCCATGTCACTTGTCAGCAGATGCAGGGTGTCACTTGCCATGTCACTTGTCAGCAGATGCAGGGTGTCACTTGCCATGTCACTTGTCAGTGGATGCAGGGTGTCACTTGCCATGTCACTTATCAGCAGATGCAGGGTGTCACTTGCCATGTCACTTGTCAGTGGATGCAGGGTGTCACTTGCCATGTCACTTGTCAGCAGATGCAGGGTGTCACTTGCCATGTCACTTGTCAGTGGATGCAGGGTGTCACTTGCCATGTCACTTGTCAGCAGATGCAGGGTGTCACTTGTCATGTCACTTGTCAGTGGATGCAGGGTGTCACTTGCCATGTCACTTGTCAGCAGATGCAGGGTGTCACTTGCCATGTCACTTGTCAGTGGATGCAGGGTGTCACTTGCCATGTCACTTGTCAGCAGATGCAGGGTGTCACTTGCCATGTCACTTGTCAGCGGATGCAGGGTGTCACTTGCCATGTCACTTGTCAGCGGATGCAGGGTGTCACTTGCCATGTCACTTGTCAGCGGATGCAGGGTGTCACTTGCCATGTCACTTGTCAGCAGATGCAGGGTGTCACTTGCCATGTCACGTGTCAGCAAATGCAGGGTGTCACTTGCCATGTCACTTGTCAGCGGATGCAGGGTGTCACTTGCCACTTCACTTGTCAGCGGATGCAGGGTGTCACTTGCCATGTCACTTGTCAGCGGATGCAGGGTGTCACTTGCCATGTCACTTGTCAGTGGATGCAGGGTGTCACTTGCCATGTCACTTGTCAGCGGATGCAGGGTTGTCACTTGTCAGCGCATGCAGGGTGTCACTTGCCATGTTACTTGTCAGCGCATGCAGGGTGTCACTTGCCATGTCACTTGTCAGCAGATGCAGGGTGTCACTTGCCATGTCACTTGTCAGCGCATGCAGGGTGTCACTTGCCATGTCACTTGTCAGCGGATGCAGGGTGTCACTTGCCATGTCACTTGTCAGCGGATGCAGGGTGTCACTTGCCATGTCACTTGTCAGCGGATGCAGGGTTGTCACTTGTCAGCGCATGCAGGGTGTCACTTGCCATGTCACTTGTCAGCAGATGCAGGGTGTCACTTGCCATGTCACTTGTCAGCGGATGCAGGGTGTCACTTGCCATGTCACTTGTCAGCGGATGCAGGGTGTCACTTGTCAGCGGATGCAGAGTGTCACTTGCCATGTTGCCTGCCACCGGGTCGAAGGGGGTCCCGTCAGGTAGGATATACGGGGGGCCCCATGATTTCTAACATTCAGGGGGGTGGCAAACTCCCGCCTGCTAGCAAGCCCGTTTCGCCGGCACTGCTGCTTATTGTGTACTCCCACTTCTTGGTAGCGCATAGTTGCCAACATTGCAAAAACAAATTTGGGACACTTTTTTGCATGTAGGCGGAGCCTTGCTATAATTAGGGGTGTGGCATTCTTTTGTAGGCGGGGCATACCCTAATAGAAAAATGCGGCGTGCAAAGCGCGATGCAGAGAACAATGGGCGTGGTTTGAGCGGAATAGTGGGCGTGTCTTAAATGGGCGTGGCTCTGAAGGGGTGTGGTATGAGATGAATGAGGGATGGAGGGAGAAAGAAAGAAAGAGGGAGAGAAAGAAAGAAAGAAAGAAAGAAAGAAAGAAAGAAAGAAAGAAAGAAAGAAAGAAAGAAAGAAAGAAAGAAAGAAAGAAAGAAAGAAAGAAAGAAAGAGGGATGGAGGGACAGCAGGCCCAGATCCTACACAACAGTAGAAATATGTGTATTCCAGAAAGTTTAACAATCAGCAGATAAAGATACTCCAAACACCTGTTGTTAGCGCTTCATTCATCCCAACACCATGGTTGTTATGGTGTCAGGATGATTGAAGTGCATTATTTTTATTATTACATTGTAATATAGAATGAAATTATTTAACTCACCATAATGCTGAATCAGTTGAAGCCCTGAGCGTGTCACCTGCCACGTCGCCTGCCACCAGATGCCATCAGGTGTCCCCAGAGGAGTCCCCCCTTACATCAGGCATTGCCAGCAGAGTCCTCCCTTACATCAGACATTGCCAGCGGAGTCCCCCCTTACATCAGATATTGCAGCAGAGTCCTCCCTTACATCAGACATTGCAGCGGAGTCCCCCCTTACATCAGACATTGCAGCGGAGTCCCCCTTACGTCAGACATTGCAGCGGAGTCCCCCCTTACATCAGACATTACAGCAGAGTCCCCCCTTACATCAGACATTGCAGCGGAGTCCCCCCTTACATCAGACATTGCAGCGGAGTCCCCCTTACGTCAGGCATTGCAGCGGAGTCCCCCCTTACATCAGACATTGCCAGCGGAGTCCCCCCTTACATCAGACATTGCCAGTGGCGTCCCCCCTTACATCAGACATTGCCAGCGGAGTCACCCCTTATATCAGACATTGCAGCGGAGTCCCCCCTTACATCAGACATTGCAGCGGAGTCCCCCCTTACATCAGACATTGCAGCAGAGTCCCCCCTTACATCAGACATTGCAGGGGAGTCCCCCCTTACATCAGACATTGTAGCGGAGTCCCCCCTTACATCAGACATTGCAGCGGAGTCCCCCCTTACATCAGACATTGCAGCAGAGTCCCCCTTACATCAGGCATTGCCAGCAGAGTCCTGTCCTTACACCAGGCATCCCCCAATAGAGCCCCCCTTTCCTTACAGCAGGCATTCCCAGCAGTGGTGCCTCTCTCCGCCGCCATTACTAAAGATAATGGGACAAAATAGCCGGGTGGCTGCCAATAGCAATTGAGCTGCGGCGCTGCCCACCCCCGCCCCTTCCCGCATCAGATTACAGACAAAGGGCAGTGGGGCGGGAGGTGGGCGGTGCCACAGCTCAAATTCTATTGGCAGCCACCCGGCCATTGCTAAACAGCAATTTGGTCTTCAGGAAAATGGCGGCCGGTGGGGATATTGTCCCCGTCGGCCACAGACCTCTAGCGGCGGTGGCGGCAAAAAAAAAAAAAAATCGGTAAAATAAGAATTTCCCGGGACATTTCCCGGGAATGGGTAAATCCGGGAAAAGGGTCTAAATCCCGGGAATGTCCCGGGAAATTCGTGACAGTTGGTAAGTATGGTAGCGGTGGAACGCACCATAGGGCGGACGTGATGTAATCAGCCGGAAATGATGCAAGACATGGGAGGAAACACGGCCATCATTTCTGGCTGATGACATCACGTCCGCCCTACGGTGCGTTCCACCACTATCAGGAAGTGGAAGTAAACACAAGCCTGATCGGACCCCGTGAAATAAGCAGCGGTACCGACGAAACGGGCTGGCTAGCGGGCGGGAGTTGGCCGTGGATCCGGCCCTGCCCGCGGGGCCCCATATTGGACGGGGCCCATGGGCTTGAGCCCAGTCAAACCCAATTGTAAGTCCGGCCCTGCCCGGGGGATAAGATATCTGACACACCTAGAGGTTTTGAATAACTCTGCAAGAGAGCAAGTAATGTAGAGGTGATTATTTAACCTTTTCTATTACAGGTTCACTTTAAGCTAGTGGACTGGCAAGCTTTTAACACACCTTTTAACCCACTCCCCAAAAACCAAAAGGTATTGGTATGTAGGCCAACACTACCAATAACACCAGCACTGCCAATGCTAATACCACCACCAATACCAATGCCACCACCTGAGCCAAGGGTTTTCATGTCTGAGGAGTCTTAGAGGCACCTCCACCAGCCTCCCAAATCTTACTGTCATGGCCGTATTGCAGGCCACTCTGACACCTCTGAATGGTGCTAGAGGTTGCCACTAAGTCCTTCGCACATCTGCATTCTTACTTACCCATTATTATGATGGGCAGCCGTCATAATAATGGGTAACGTCAGTAGGAACGTGTAGGAGGCAAGCTTTGGCACTCTTAGAAACTGTTGGGGCTTTGTTTGCCCATCAAGGCCTGAGATTCTGCCATGGTGGAGGGTTTGGGAAGGTGGTACAGGAATGTGCAACTCCAGGTGTCTGCACTTATTTGTAGAAGTTTGCCACCCTCCTTCCTCCCAGTAAGGGCCCCTTCACACGGGCTTTCTGATCAGGTCCGCCTGTCAGTTTTTCAGGCAGACCTGATCGGACCTTGCAGTTTTCTCTATGGAGTGGCGGATGTCAGTGGACACATGTTCGTTGAGAAAGTCATGTGTCAGTGACGCAACGCGTGGGAGGAGCCTAGGACGTTCACTGCTGTATGACACATCGAGCTGAGCAGCAGCGGCTTTTCTGATAAGCCTCGTCCACAGCGGCTGACTGCAATCTGCATGCCTGTATGCCTTAACCTAATCGGGTGCATGTAAGTGTATCACTGTGCTGTTTGCTTGTGTACTTTCTTTTTAGTTCACTGCGCAATGATCCATTTCTTTGTTTATTTTTGAGAACCTTTCACCAACAACAGTGTGGCTGAGGCGTGAAGTAGCCAAAATTGTGAAACAATCACTACTGAAATCAAATCCCCTTACGATAATAAGGAATGAACTGCTGTGCTAATCATCATTTTTTGGACTAAATTATCTCCGCTGATTAACATATATTTAATCGCATCTTGTTGGCACTTTATATTTATTATATATTATTTATCTATGTACCTATTTGCACTTAGTAGGTTGATATTTATTTATGTATTTTATTTCTCCCGAACATCGTCACCAAGTGCATACTGATCACTATAGGGATTTTGCATTCAATAGCACTTAGGAGTTTGAACACATATTTGCACTATTTGCAGTATTTATTTATTTATTTATTATGGAGTGATTTTGCACAATTTTAGTGATTTTGCACTATTTGCACTCCCATTTTTATCACATTTGCCTTTTGCACAGTTCCTTTCAGATACACATTGATTGAACAGTCAATTAGAGCACATCAATATTATATATATATGTTCGCTCTCCGCTGAGACCTGCCGCCATCTGATCCGATACTGCCCGCAATATCCAGACAGATGGTGATCCTATTTTCCATCCATCTGGCGAATCAGATCGGATATGATTGGATGAAACGGACAGGTGGTCTGTTTCCACCAGATTTCCCCATAGAGGAGAGTGGGACTATGTTCGTGTCCGCTCTGCACAGTGACCGGACACGGACCTGTCATCCGCTGGCTCAGCGGGGATTGGCATGGAATACATTAAGGTGAAAAAACTTTTACCTTTACAACCCCTTTAAGAGTGACATTTGACAGGCAGTAAGGGGTTGTTTTATCGTCTCCTCATTGCCCGCTGTACCCCCTTGAACCCCACACTAGCGTGCATTACATGGGGTTGCAAGTTGCTTGCAGAGCAACTCCATTCATTTAAATGGGACACGATCTGCTGTCACTATGCCCACTGAAAGTGGCAGGGGGTATAATTCCTACCACAGCATGTGCAGCTAATGGGGGAGCGGTTGGGGGGCAGAAAAAAAATGTGGCTCATCCGCCCTTCAACCCCTAGTGTGAACGAGCCCTAATAGAGTCATTTAAAACACTGATGCACAATGGGCTGCTCTGTGTCTTCTCTGAATAGGATGTGCAGTTTCCCTTCTCACGTGATAGCGTACATCTTGCTTTGCAGCAGAGTCTCAACAGCTTGTAGACTTCCGAGCTTCAGACAAATACACGGCATTTGTAGAGATTCTGTGGATTAGCGAGTCTTTAAGCTTATCTCAGATTGAAAAGTCTTTCAAATTCCAGCAGTTTATGGGGATATTTGTGGGCTGTTATAAGAGGACAACATGCTGCCGTTTCTACCAAGCAGGCAAATTAATGTCATCCCCGTCTTTATGGAACTTTCCTTCCCATCCTGTGCATTCAGATTGTTAAATTTAGAACAGATTAAAACCATGATGTGCTGTGCAGTTCTCCCTATGCAGTGATTGTGTCTTATGACAATACCCTGATTGGTTGGCAAAGCAAAAAGAGGGGGGGGGGAGGGATCACATATAGGAGAACCATGAAAGGCTTGTTACGCAGCATGCAGGTATCTCAGATTGCATCATATGGACTCATGTTGATGTGCATTTGGAACGCAATTCAAGTCAATGCAAGTCCCACTGATTTCAACTGAGCAGTATTCATGGCAGTTTAGAGGTTGCATCTGACATTTTTGCGTGTCCTATTAAAGCCGAGTTCAACCCACATTTTTCACTCCTCACCATACAGCACTAATGTGCATCCCTAAAATGAATTGGCAATTTATTATTTATTTTTCTGTTCACTTACCTGATTTATGCCTATAGCTAATTTCCCTTCCACCTTCAGAGATCCTGGGAGATCTTGGTCAGCTTGGCATGGCACTGCTCCCGTAACATTTAACATTGATGTCTATGGAAATTTATGCTCAGCTTGGCATGGTATGGCTCTCGTTACGTTTGACATTGGTGTCTATGGAAATTTTTGCTCAGCTTGGCATGGCACAGATCCCCTAACATTTAACATTGGAGTCTATGAAAATTTTTGCTCAGCTTAGCATGGCACGGCTCCAGTAACATTTAACATTGACGTCTACGGAAAATCTTGATCAGCTTGGCATGGCACTGCTCCCGTAACATTTAACATTGGTGTCTATGGAAATTTATGCTCAGCTTGGCATGGTATGGCTCCCGTTACATTTGACATTGGCGTCTATGGAAATTTTTGCTCAGCTTGGTATGGCACAGATCCTGTAACATTTAACATTGGAGTCTATGAAAATTTTTGCTCAGCTTGGCATGGCACGGCTCCAGTAACATTTAACATTGGCGTCTATGGAAAATCTTGGTCAGCTTGGCATGGCACTGCTCCCGGTAACATTTAACATTGGCGTCTATGGAAAATCTTGGGCAGCTTGACATGGCTGTGCCATGTCAAGCTGACCAAGATTGCACCGCACTGCACATGCGCAAGATCGGCAGGTGCATGCTGGGTAGCCATCATGCACAGAATCCAGGAAGAAGGACACTGTGGCTTCAGATGCCCACACTGGAGATGGCCGTGCTGTGCAGGAACTTTACAAAGTAAGAAAACGATGCTGCACAAATAGAGAACTGGGAATAGTTTACAGCATACATTTGTTACATTGCACGAGGCATGAGTATTCTAGGGGTTTTTTTATCTTAAAAGTCTTATTTCGGTCAGAACTCCGCTTTAGACAAAAAGGAACAAATTCCCCAAATGGGGTTTTTAGGCAGCAAAAAAGAGGATAGAAGGTCAATATGTAAAAATGTAAATTTTATTGTACAAAAGTAGCTTCAACACTCCGCTTTAAGGTATGTTTGGACTGCAGGAAAAACAGGTCAAACTTGGCCTTATGCTGTCAAATGCATCTGTATGCATTGACTAGAACATCCGTCCACATGAAACTTAACAGTGTCCTGCAGATTTGGCTTTACTAGATGTTCATGGATATTCATGCATGGAGAAATGGACTAGTTTGGGTTGGCTCTGAGTTCACCTGGATTGGTTCTCTCCTCTTTACTGTCATGGCATATTTGTTGTAACTGCACAAACTACACATCTGTATGTAGGTGTGTAATTTTAGTTCAGCTAGCACTATAATTTGACTTTGCCTAGGTACACTCCAAAATCTGCAGTTTTCATGAATTGAATACCTGACGATCCTGCCCTGAAGGTCTATGTTCAGGCACTTCCTGTTAGAGTGACAACTGTCTCCTAATTGCGTTCCTGTGCTGTCACATGTCACCCTGGAGACTACAAGTGGTCATTTTAACATACATCACACAGGCCTGGTGAGCTGTTGTAACTATCCAGAATACATCTTTCAAAAGATTGCCAAAGTCGTGGACATTGCCAAGCAATCTGTACCATGACGTAGGTCCCAAATACCATTATTGGCACATAAAATGTTAACAAGAATTCTGAATTGATTATTTTCTACGTTTTTAAATTATTTAGCACTATACAGTCTTTAACCGCTTCAAGACTGGGCACTTTTACCCCCTTACTGCCCAGGCCAATTTTCAACATTCAGCACTGTCGCATTTTGAATGACAATTACGTGGTCACGCAATGCTGTACCCAAATTAAATAAATGTTTTTTTTTTTCTTAGACAGATAGAGCTTTCTCTTAGTGGTATTTAATCACCACTGGGTTTTTTTTGGGGGGGGGGGTCTAAAAAAAAAAAAAAACATTTTGAAAAAAAAAGTTTTCTTTGTTTCTGTTAGAAAATTTTGTAAATAAGTAATTTTTCTCCTTCACTGATGAGGCGGCACTGATGGGCACTGATGAGGTGCCACTAATATTCAGCACTGATGGGTTTTTATAGGCGGCACTGATGAGCACTGATAGGTGGCACTGATGAGCATCATTGATGGGCGGCACTGATGAGCAGGCACTGATTGGCATCACTGATGGGTACTGATGAGGTGGCACTAATATTCAGATCTGATGAGCTTTTATAGGCGGCACTGATGAGCACTGATGGGTGGCACTGATCGGCACTGATGAGCATCATTGATGGGCGGCACCGATGAGCAGGCACTGATTACCATCACTGATGGGCACTGATTGGCATCACTGTTGGGGCTGCAGTGCCCTGATTATCTGTGCAGATTTCCCCTGTGAGGAACGGTCACTGATCAGCTTTCCCCACACGCTGTCAGTGAGGAGAGGAAAGTCGATAACCAGTATTTCCATGTTTACATGTGATCAGCTGTGATTAGACACAGCTGATGCCATGGGTAAAGATCTGCGTCATCGGCTCTTTAACGAAATCTGGGATGCGCCGTCTCTCACGGACACATCACGCCGCCGATCGCTGCGCAATCATGCCGAGAGTGGGACGTCACATGACATCGTCCCAGAACAAGAGAGCCACCTTGCACCCGTCATTTTATTATATGGCGGCTGGGAGGTGGTTAAATAATTGCCCCCACAAGTCTATTTCAAACCCAAATAGATCATTAGATTGGTATTGTAAATAGTGCATGCAATTTCATCATTATAGTAGAACGGAATAAGCAAATATTGTTCAAATTCATCGTGTTTATTCTTTTTTGAAGCTGGGTGTGCTTAGTTTATTTCTTCCAGATCTATGCAGTGTGAGACTTCCCCTCGGTGCAGGAACTTCCTGTAATAAAGATCGCTCACTGCTGCTCTCTCCTTGTGCAGGGTGACTGGTCCTGTCCCCGCCCCCTTCTGTAGTTTTCTACAGGCAGCCTGTAATGGGTGGACCTGCTGGGTCCCTCCCACATCTATTCTCAGCACATGTACAGCACGGTGATGATGTCACCCTTACTTTTAATAAAGTACAGTATTTTTTAGTTTTGAATAGCTTGAGGAAGCATTAAAACTCTTAACAGGTTTTACTGCCTCCTGAGGTTCCTTTTGGAACATTCCTTCACTTACATTTGGGTAAAAAGAATGTCCCCAGGATGGGAAGTCCTATTCTCCTATCCAGGTAGGGAAGGCTAGAACCTCCCCTAAAGTCAGCTATTTATTGTTGTCCATTTCTCTTTCTATCTTGCAGATTTTCCCTCACTTCCTGTCTGTTAAAAGCTTGTCCCAAGAACAGAAAGGGAGGAGAAACCTTTTTAAGGCTTCGTGTACCCTGGCAGCTCCTGAACTTGAGTTTAGGAGCTTTTGGTGTTTTTTTGCCAAAGCTCCTAATCTCAACTCCATAAAAGCCTCTGTGTCCATGTTCACATAGGCTTTTAGCAGAGTTTAGAAGCTGCCGCATTTAGGTGAGGTAAATCTCCCTCTCCTGAATGTGGAAGAATCGTGTTCAGGATAGGAACGTATTGACCGCCGGCCGCAGGAACACGCAAAACGTGCCAAAATCACGTATTGCTTTTTTTGCCGCGGTTTGTGTTTTCCCACATCCACGGTTGGAGTAAGCTAGTGCATATGTAGCCTAATGGAGCACCAGATAACAGTAAAACCTGATATGAGTTCTAACACTTCCCCATTATATCTAAAACTAAAGATATACTTGAACTACTTGGCAACCAGCCGCTGTCATTGTACAGCGGCAGGTAGGCTCGTTCCCGCAAATCCTTGTTATTGTACGGCAGCTTTTATATATCTCATGTAATTTTATGTATTGTATTACTCACCAGTGAATGATGTTACTATATAAATTAACTTAATTCAATTAAAATTAAAATTAAATTAAATTACTAAATAACGAAATAAATTAAATTAATCCTCCTTCACGGTCCCCCTCCTGTGACTTCACCATTAATATCAACAACACAACCATTGGTCCCTCCACACATGCCAGGGTCCTGGGTGTAATCCTTGACTCTGACCTCTCCTTCAGCCCCCATATCCAATCACTGGCTAAATCCTGCCGCCTTAACCTCCGCAACACCTCCAGAATTCGACCCTTCCTGACTAATGACACCACAAAGCAACTTATTCACTCCTTGATTGATTCCCGCCTCAACTACTGCAACTCTCTTAATGGCCTACCCTTAAGCAGGCTATCCCCCCTTCAGTCTATTATGAATGCTGCTGCTAGACTAATACACCTCACTAATCGATCCGTGACTGCTGCTCCTCTCTGCCAATCCCTTCACTGGCTTCTCCTACCCCACCTTGTAAAATTCAAAATGCTAACCATAACATACAAGGCCATTCACAACATCGCCCCCATCTACATCACCAACCTCCTCTGCAGATATCGCCCAAATCGCCCCCCTCCACTCCTCCCAGGACCTCCTGCTCTCTAGCTCCCTTGTTACCTCCTCCCATGCTTGCCTTCAGGACTTCTCCAGAGCCTCTCCCATCCTCTGGAATTCCCTGCCCCAGTATGTCCGATCAGCCCCTACCCCGTCCACCTTTAGGAGATCCCTGAAAACTCATTTATTCAGGGAATCCTATCCCACACCCACATAACTGTCCCTGAGCCACCCCCATCAAATCATTCTTTGCAGCTATTTCCTTTTGTACCACCACCCCCTCCCTTTAGAATGTAAGCTCTACGAGCAGGGCCCTCCTGTACCTTTTGTATTGAACTGTACTGTAATTGTGTTGTCCCCCTTATACATTGTAAAGCGCTGCGTAAACTGTTGGCGCTATATAAATCTCGTATAATAATAATAATAATAATAAATTATTATTGTTTAAGCTGAATCCCACTGTAAAAAGTACAGGCACACTATGAGTTCAAGGAGGTGCATAATATCTCCTGAACGTATCTCTATTATTTATAACTGAAAGGTTTATGGCTCTGCCGAAGGATACACCTGACACTGGGGGCTGTAAGAGAGAGGCACACAGAGCAGCTAAGCCCTCCTTGCCCCTCCCCATTCAGAGAAGCCTTTGTATTTTGTGAATGAATTCACATAATACAAAGGCTTCTGTGATTGGGTAGGAAGAGGGAGGGGCAGGCATAGCAGCTGCAATTACTCTAATGTGAAGACCTGAAGCATCAGTGTTGGGCTCCTGGAAATACAGCGAGAGCCATCTTCCGGGAGTGCAATAAAACTGTCATATGTAAATAATAGAGATAAGCCCAGGAGATGTCATGCAGCTCCTTGGACTTAGCTCATAGTGTGCCTTCACTTTTTACAAAAGAGCTTTATTTCTGGAATTCAGCTTTAATAATAAGTAGAATCTAGGCATTTCTAGGTGCCCGCTTTTAATGTCTATATGATTAGCACTTTCAGGGCCTGCTTCAATGAGCTTTAGGCTTGTGTCAACTGGCAAATGCAGCTTGGTTTCAGTGCATTTGGCCTGCATTTAGGATCAATCTGAGATGTTTTGAGATCATTCAGAATTCATTGACAGGTGCATTTGAACTCCTTCTAAGCTGCATCAACCTGATTCAAACTGCTTTTGCATTCCTGTTGACTTGCATAAAGGAGAGAAGCAGTTTTGACTTCCACTAAAGCCTGTTGACATAGGCCAATAAAGTGAAACTGTCATGTTTTTCTAATAAAGTTGCATGTTTTTGGTTAAGATGACTTAAAAAAAAAAGTTGAAAAATAACACACACATCAAGCGGTTTATAAAAATGGCACATTTATTGCTACATAACGGTTATGTACATGGCTGCATTGAATAACTACTGTTGAGAGACAGGAAATGGCCTATACTAAGCTGTGCATTTTTTCTTAAAGGAACTCCAGCACACAACCTGTTCGGACACTTCTACAAATCAGAACCACACCAAAAACATGAAAAAGTCGAGGCACTCAGCCACACATTGAGAACAAGGTGTAACTGTATTTTTTTTTTATTTACTTTTTTCCCTATTTTATATTTTTTTTAAACTTTTTTTTTTTCCAAGTGTGTTTGTTTAGTCGCAAACAGAATGTGCGACCAATTAAAAAAAAAAAAAAAAATCTTAAAAAGTAAAAAAACAAACAAAAAGGAACCACCTTACACTTTCATCTTTGTAACATAAGATGAATAGAACAACTTATAAATAGTAAAATAAGATTTTTGAGTTGATGATTCCAAAATGTACAGAGAAAATTCAAAATCAGACAGTTCCGATGTTGGTAATTTTATCCTGGAATATTCACGATTGAAAAAAAAAATTAAAAAAAATAAAATGATCCTGTGAAAAGCCAAATATATATATTTTTTTATTTTGTTTTATGCATTAGGGAATACTACAGTCTATTTGTATAGCAAAAAGAGCACTAGACAAAAGAAGCTTTATCATAAAAGCCAGGCACTGATACTTGGTGAATCTCAGCTTTTTATCCTTATTATCGTCACTTAATTGCATTACAAGAAATAATGAATAAAAGGCCACAGTTCATATATTTTCACCATTACATATGTCTATAATACTTGAAATGAATATGGACGACCCAGCACTGCACAAAGATGCATCAATTTCTAGTCCTTTAAAGGAAGTAGACGAGCCCTGGTATCCCAATGTTTCGGCATCAGTGTTCCACCTTGGTACGTTTTCTTTGTTCCAGTTTTATTTGTTTCGCTTTTGTTTGTGCTTCTTTGTTCTGATGCTTCGTGGAATTCTGTTTGGCCAATACCATGTGGTGCTAATTACACAGATAATATTCTACTTTACTCAGTATGTCAAAATGAAAAAATTTGCATCCTTTCAAATCCATCACATTTTTTTTTTTCCGTCCAAAAACAAAAAGGAAATGAGATCGGAAGACTGTACCAGAACAAGTTAGATTGCTGGTTGAAATAACAGTTATATTAATATTAGTGTTCCTTTCGTCTATGCCAAAGGCAATTGCAAATTTTGGATGGACAGAACGCATTATGTTAAGCTGCTATTTGACCAATGTGGAGGTGGATCATTAACACTGCCTTTTTAATTGGCAACTGTAGCCTAAAAATTTGGGTGGCAGCTATACTGTGGACTTACTACTCCTAGTAATACACTATATTGTCTAAAATATTGGGACGCCTGCTTTACACGCACATGAACTTTAATAGCATCCCAGTCTTAGTCCGAAGGGTTCAATATTGAGTTCGCCCACCCTTTGCAGCTATAACAGCTTCAACTCTTCTGGGAAGACTGTCCACAAGGTTTAGGAGTGTGTCTATGGGAATGTTTGACCATTCTTCCAGAAGTGCATTTGTGAGGTCAGGCACTGATGTGGAACGAGAAGGCCTGGCTCGCAATCTCTGCTCTAGTTCATCCCAAAGGTGTTCTATTGGGTTGAGGTCAGGCCAGTCAAGTTCCTCTACCCCAAACTCACTCATCCATGTCTTTATGGACCTTGCTTTGTGCACTGGTCGAAATCATTTGGTGGAGGGGGGATTATGGTGTGGGGTTGTTTTTCAGGGGTTGGCCTTGGCCCCTTAGTTCCAGTGAAGGAAACTCTTAAGGTGTCAACATACCAAGACATTTTGGACAATTTCATGCTCACAACTTTGTGGGAACAGTTTGGGGATGACCCCTTCCTGTTTCAACATGACTGCCCACCAGGGCACAAAGCAAGGTCCATAAAGACATGGATGAGTGAGTTTGGGGTGGAGGAACAGTCAAGTTCCTCCACCACTAAACTCGCTCAAATTTGGGAGCATGAAATTGTCCAAAATGTCTTGGTATGCTGACGCGTTAAGTGCCTGACCTCACAAATGCCCCTCTGGAAGAATGGTCAAACATTCCCATAGACACACTCCTAAACCTTGTGGACAGCCTTCCCAGAAGAGTTGAAGCTGTTATAGCTGCAAAGGGTGGGCCAACTCAGTATTGAATCCTGCAGACTAAGACTGGTATGCCATTAAAGTTCATGTGCGTGTAAAGGCAGGCGTCACAATATTTTTGGTAATATAGTGTATTTTTCATTGGATGCAATGTGCATGAAATTGATGTAGCAGGCTATCGGTCTTTAAGGATCTACAACGATCCTGAGGCGACAGGTGTCACTGGTTGATATAGTTTATGTTGTAATTAAAATGTTTCTGTGCGCAATACAGCTGCCTTAGTTATTTATAGTTACAGTCAGTATAATTACCTTGTACTTACTGTCATTTTAAGTAGCATGTGTACCTGAAGCTCACAAAATGTTGGTCAAGATAAAATGGCAAACAATTTGAAAAGCTTAAGCCATATATAAAAGACCTTGACTTTTTAATTTAATTTAATTTTTTTTTTTTTTTGTAAATTGTGTTACTGTGTGTATTCAATGCACGAACATTCATGAACAATATATATAGATTTTTTACAACATTACTGCACTGACGTCATGCGTGCAATAAAAATTTACACCCATCACTAAACAGAACAGACAGTAATGAAAAGATTCAAGATTGAAAAATTAATTATAATAGCATCTGAAATAGAAAATATTCAGCACCGCTTTCTATGTGTTCAGATTGCACGAGCCATTTTTATTTTTTCTAAAAAAAAAAAAACGTACTTTCATGCCATCATTTTCTTATGAGTATCAAGCATTAAAAAGTAAATGTAAAATTGTAAAAAAAAAAAAAAAGCTAGCATACAAAAAAGGTAGACAATCTGTAAGCATATAACACTTTTTTGTGATCATTTCTGGTCCAACATGAGGTGTAAAAAATGTATAATTAAAAATATAGCATCTCAGGTGGCTCAGCAAGTTACTGCCACACACAAAAGAGGTCCCGGCTTCAGATCCAGGGCCTGACAGTCAAACTGGACATACAGCGGGTAAAATAAGTATTGAACCCGTCACCATTTTCTATAGGTAAATATACAGTGGGGAAAATAATTATTTGATCCCCTGCAGATTTTGTAAGTTTGCCCACTTACAAAGAAATGAAGGGACTATAATTTTTATCATAGGTGTATTTTAAATAATAGAGACAGAATATCAACCAAAAATCCAGAAAACAAATATGATACAAATGTTATAAATTGAGTTGCAGTTCAGTGAGTAAAATAAGTATTTGATCCCCAAGCAAAACATGACTTAGTACTTGGTGGAGAAACCAGAGGTAAGGCGTTTCTTGTAGTTGGTTACCAGGTTTGCACACATCTCAGGAGGGATTTTGGCCAACTCTTCTTTACAGATCTTCTCTAAATCCTTAAAGTAGTTGTAATGTCAGAAGGTTTTTTATCTTAGAGCCCTTGCACACTGGGGCGGTTTGCAGGCGCTATTGCGCTAATAATAGCGCCTGCAAACCGCCCCGAAAGTGCCGCTACTTTCATTCCAGTGTGCAAGCCCCGAGGGCTTGCACACTGGAGCGATGCGCTGGCAGGACGGTAAAAAAAGTCCTGCTAGCAGCATCTTCGGAGCGGTGAAGGAGCGGTGTGTATACCGCTCCTTTACCGCTCCTGGCCATTGAAATCAATGGGACGGCGCGGCTATACCGCCGGCAAAGCGCCTCTGCAGAGGCACTTTGCGGTGGTATTTAACCCTTTCTCGGCCGCTAGCGGGGGGTAAAACCGCCCCGCTAGCGGCCGCATACCGAGGGTAAAACGCCGCTAATAATAGCGGCGTTTTACCGCCGACGCCGCCCCCCGCCCCAGTGTGCAAGGGCTCTTAATGCATTATATGCATTAAGATAAAAAGCCTTCAGTGTGCAGCAGCCCCCCCAGCACCTCCCAATACTTACCTGAGCCCCATCTCTGTCCAGCGATGTCCACGAATCCCTCGGCTGTCCAGGAATCTCCCTCCTGATTTGCTGAGACAGAGCAAGGTCCATAAAGACATGAATGAGCGAGTTTGGGGTAGAGGAACTTGAATGGCCTGACCTCAACCCAATAGAACACCTTAGGGATGAATTAGAGCAAAGACTGCTCTAATTCGACCTGTCACCTCTCTCCCCTGATTGGCTAACTATTGGCTCCAGTGGCTGTCAATCAAACTCAGTTAGCCAATCAGGGGAGAGAGGCGACAGGGTCGAATAGCAGCTCCGTGTCTGAATGGAGCTGCAGCTCGGTTCAGGTGCCCTCATAGCAAGCTGCATGCTGTGAGGGCACGCAACAGGAGGGAGGGGCCAGAAGCAGCAAAGAGGGACCCAAAAAGTGGAGGATCTGGGCTGCTCTGTGCAAAACCAACTGCTTAGAGCAGGTAAGTAGAACATGTTTGTTATTATTTTTAAAGAAAAAACAAGACTTTTCAATCACTTTAAGCTTTCTTGGCTGTAGCTTGGCAACTTGAAGTTTCAGCTCCCTCCATAAATTTTCCATAGGATTAAGATCTGGAGACTGACTAGGCCACTCCATGACCTTATTGTGCTCCTTCTTGAGTCACTCCTTTGTTGGTCAAAGGGTCAAAGTCGGCATTTTTCTTCCTCCAAACACGGCGAGATGAGTTAATGCCAAAGATCTCAATTTTGGTCACATCTGACCACAGCACTTTCTCCCAATCCTTCTCTGAATCTTTTAGATGTTCATTGGCATGACTGTACATGTGCCTTCTTGAAGAAGGGGACTCGCTGTGTTTGGAGGAAGAAAAATGCTGACTATGTCCCTAAGAACACCATCCCTACAGTCAAGCACGGAGGTGGGAACATTATGCTTTGGGGCTGTTTCTCTGCTCTCTTTGCGGCATTGAGGAGCCAATGGACGGGGCCATGTATTGTAAAATCTTGGATGAGAACCTTCTTCCCTCAGCCAGAGCACTGAAGATGGGTCGTGGATGGGTCTTCCAGCATGACAATGACCCAAAACATTCTGCCAAGGCAACAAAGAAGTGGCTCAAGATGAAGCACATTAAGGTCATGGAGTGGCCTAGCCAATCTCCAGACCTTAATTCCTTTAGAAAATTTGTGCAGGGAGCTGAAACTTTGAGTTGCCAAGAGACAGCCAAGAAACCTTAAGGATTTATAAAGATCTGTAAAGAAGAGTTGGCCAAAATCCTTCCTGAGATGTGTGCAAACCTGGTAACCAACTACAAGAAACGTCTTACCTCTGTGGCCAACAAGGGTTTCTTTACCAAGTACTAAGTCATGTTTTGCTTGGGGATCAAATATTTATTTTACTCACTGAACTGCAACTCAATTTATACAATTTGTATTATGTGTTTTTTCAGGATTTTTGGTTGATATTCTGTCCCTATCATTTAAAATACACCTATGATAAAAAATTATAGACCCTTCATTTCTTTGTGAGCGGGCAAACTTACAAAATCTGCAGAGGATGAAATCATTATTTTCCCCACTGTAATTCTAAAGGTGCTATTGGCATGAAATTTTCACCACATGTCGGTAACAACCCATGCAATCTATACATACAAAGTCACCTTTAGAAATATATTTACTTAGAAAATTGGTGACGTTTTCAATACTTGTTTTACGCGCTGTATATTATAATGAAAAATAATTTATTCTGACATTTTTATTTTAAATCATTTTACATAATTAAAGGGAATGTAGTCTTCCTAATTTTTATAATATTAACTTGATATTAATGTTCTTGTCAGTTTGGGGTTGATTTACTAAAACTGGAGAGCGCAAAATCTGGTGCAGCTCTGCATAGAAACCAATCAGCTTCCATTTTTTATTTTCAAAGCTTAATTGAACAAGTTGAAGTTAGAAGCTGATTGGCTACCATGCACAGATGCACCAGATTTTTCATTCTCCAGTTTTAGTAAATCATCCCTTGTGTGTTAATGTCTTAAAAACCTTGTTTCAGTGTACAGTTTGTAATTATATATATGAACATGGGGCAGCCATATTTGCCTACTACTTTAACAGGATCTGCTTCCTCTTTGTGTAGCACTGCTTTTGCTTTACTGGTGTTTTTCACACCACAGGTTTATGTGTTTACTGACCCGCTAATACCTATGCACTCCCAGATATGTTATCTCAGTCAACTGCATGGAAAACACAGAGCTCCCTCTAGTGGCTAATCTACAAATCTCTATATTTAATATAACAATAAAAATATGGAAGCACAAGCATTTATAAATGTGAAAGTCACATTAAAATGACTTAAAAGTAAAGACCGCAATAACTCAGATTATGTGCTCTCTGAAAAATACATTATATTTTCCCTTTAAATAATAGCATGGTCAAGGAGAAAACTGCTGATGTGTGGGCTTCTAAACTGCATACAGGAATGAAAAAGAACTGCTTTACAATTTAAGACCAATCTTAATCCACCTCCACATTTACAAAACAAAATGTATAAATCCAAGGACATCATCTTATCATTTTTTCCCACATTTAACATATTTACAAGTTTTCATCGTACAGGTGAAGGATATGGAAGTGATAACAAGGGCAGCTGTCAGTTTTCTTTTATGATCCTGGAAACAAACACAAAATTCATATTTTCGCAGTTTTTTTTTTTTTAAGGTTTGATTTCAAAGATTTTTTTTTCAACCACACAGATTTAAAAAAAATCCCAATACAACATATTAAAACACATAATAACAAGAGTCTACATGTAAAAATATAAATTTTACATACACAATTCCAAAATAATAATACGTTTGTCATTTGTTGCATAAAATTTACAAATGCAATTGTCATTTCTGAATGTATATAGCTGGAGGACAGATGGACATCTAGACCGTTTTTATGGCATTTTCACAGGGCTAAGTGTCGAAAATCCTAACTAAATGATATTTAGTACATGCCAAGTTTGTGTGACTGGAGAAATAACAGAGATTAACTAATGGTAAGGACCGCACATAATGTATACTGCATATCAAAAGAAGTCATGAAAAGACTTTGCAGTTTGTAACTGGGTCAGTACAAGCAAGCTTTTACTTTTACTGTTTTTCTTCTTTTTTTTTTGGGGGGGGGGGGGGGAGGTGGAAAGTGACACCGAGTTGTCAAATATTAACCCACATTCATACTGGCCCAAAAAAAAAAAAAAACTTTGTTGCCACACTCGGGAAAGTGCTAGATGATACTCATCGGGTCGGCTGATATTCTTCTATACAAATTAACACCGCCACTTTTTAAAAATGGCAACAATTGTTGACAAGCCGTGCGGTTTTTCACGCCTGGTGCTTATCAAATAACTCCGACCGCCTTATCAGAAAAAAAAAAAAGTCTTGTTGCATACCGCTTTAGCTACATATGTAGTTAACACTTATAAATTGGTTAGCTATATCACAGCCACTTAAGTTTTTTTTTTTTTTTTTTTTTTCTTTTCTTAATGATGATATAAACATTGAAAGGCACAGTGGTAACATTTTGTAGCATTCTAACCTTGTACCTATGAAAAAATCCCAGAATAGACTCAAATATGCAGCTTTTACATAATGGCAAAAACTTGAGAATGCCACGTTTAGGCTGCCCAGAAAACTATGTACATGGTGTGACCTAAGACCTGTGCTCCCAAAGACTGGAATTACAACTCTGTTAACTGAGAAGCGACTATAGGCTCAGCATATAATCCTGCATCACCTCCCTACAGAGTTCACAAGACAAGTCGCAAAGGACGAAAAAAAAAACAACAAAAAAAAAAAAAACAGAAGACACACACACACAAACCTATTTACAGTAAAGTCTCTTTTTTTAAAAAAGTTATTCATCATTATTATTTATACAGAAGCAAAAACAGTTTTTAAACAAATGAACCAAAAGTTTACCATATGCACTACATTTTCATATATATTTATGTATATATTTATATATTTGTCATAGGTCTATTAGATCCATCTGTTCCTCCTACCCTAAGGAATGGCTAATATCAACGCTTAATTTTTAATCGGACATTTGCTGGTTTTGTTAAGTGTCTGGGCAGAAATACTTCCCGTGCTTCAGTTTTTCCCCCTCGAGAAAATATAAACACTAGTGGAATTTAACGGGGACAATCTTTTTTTTTTTTTTTTGTCCCCCCCAGAAGTACACTTTATCATTATTGCAAGTATACAATTGTTTTTTTTTATTTTTTAAATTAAATATTTTTTTCAGACTTACAAATTTCATTATATTTTTTTTTTTTCCAAAAGAAGTTTAGGCACAAATGCATTGTTCCACGACGTGGAGTAGATTGCCATTCACTGTCCAGGGTGCGTAGCAGCCACCTGCGCCATACTGCTTGGGACATTTTTTCTAAGATATGTTAGGAGTCCATCCTTCACGTTGCGCTGATTCTTGTGTTGGGAATGCTCTTGCGTCTGTAATGCATATATCTACTCAGACTTGTCTTATTTTACAAAAAGGGTCAAGGGAGAAATGTTTATCTGGGATTAAGATAATACAGCTGTTAAGGAAGTGGCTTCTTGCCTAAATGAAGAAATGCAAAAAGGGGAAAAAAGTGGAAAATACTGGACCTGGAAAAAAAAAAAGAAGAGAAGAGTAAGGAAACAAAATTAGACAGAATGCTTGAATTTACAAGGAAAAAAACAGCTTGAGTTAAAGCAGAACTAAAATCAAATTTGGAAAAAATTGCTCACAGGTAATTTCCTTTGGCAGTAGGGACTCTTGTATGTCTCTTCTCCTATTAACTCTTTTTCCTACCCTGCTAACAATTTTTTTTTTTTAATTCTTTATTTTTCATAGAAAGTGTGTACAACAATCAACATAGCCAGCATAGGTACATAACAAAAGTCAGACAAAAAATTCAGACAAGATTACAAGGCGAGTTCAACAAATCAAATTCTCTGACCTTGCACCGTGTGTAAGGCACATGAGGGAAGGACCCTGGTATAGCAATACTAACAGTGTACGAGGCCGTGGAGGCACCCCGACAGTTATTTGCTTGACCTGGAGCTGGTGATAGCACATACCAAGTTATGCAACACAACAACATTATCTACATTTTGTAGTTGTTTGGGGAGCTAAACAACACGAAGGACTGGTGGGACCAAACATGGGATATGTGGAAATGCAATGCATCTTAAGATTTTCACTGTATCTGATCAGATAACCCATGAGTGGGAAAGAGATACAAAAAAAAGGTGTGGATCAAGGAAAGAGGGGAAGAGGTACAGAAACAGAAAACCCAAAAGTGGGAAAGGGATAAGGACCGGGAGAGAAGGGGGTAAGGCGAGGGGAGGGTGGGGGGAGGCAAGGTGGATGGCGAAAACTAGAAACAGGAAATGAAGGAGTAAAGTAAAGTAGAATAAGATAGGGTAGTGTAGTGTAATTCCCTCTGTCCATGGGGCGGGACCGGCCCATTGGGTCAGTTAGTCTGTGCCATCTCTTGGAGATAGGTGTCTGTGTATATAAAATGTTGCCAGGGTCTCCAGGTCTCCCGGAAGGTCTCCTCTCTATTGTGCAAGGTGGCAGTGAGATCCTCCATGTCTATTTTTTTTTTAATTTACACTGACCCATTTAGTTACTTACTGGGCTAAATGATTGCATATCAGTCTTCCGGATGTAAAGCTGTCCATAAATATAAGATGGCGGACAAATCTTGAGCTCAGGAAAAGATCTACCTATTACCTTTTCTTCTCATAAAAGCCTCTTCCGTGCTCCATCTGCTTCAGTTTGTTACTAAAGGCTTTATTTTATTTTTAGTTACTCAACTTAGGGGCTAGGCTCTACTCATGCACTGTTCCTCTATTTAATTTGCATGCCCTTATTGGAAACAGAGGTTCTCTTATTGGAAGGGGTGTCAGATGGGCGTGGTTTAGCTTCTACTTCCCGTTCTAGTGACACCCTGAGTCATTGTAACACACACTAAGGCCAGGTTCACATATGCTCTCCAGCCCGGTGTCCAGTGCGTTTCTGTTCACCGGTTCAGGTGCGATTCAGGTCCGAATTTCTGAACCAGACCGAAAAACGCACAGAGCCCTTTTGGAAACTGTGCCGTCCAAAACGAGTGTGTGTAGTAAATTGCCTCCAGCATTGCTCCTGTTTCTTCTTGGTTTCCTCTTGGTGGAGGCTGCCATTTTGCTTAAGCCCAGAGCCCCAGCAGAAAATCATGAAAAGCAGAATTAAATCCGCTTCATCACATTCGTTTTGTTAGAATGATTCATTTTCGGAAATTCATTTTGTATATTCTGAATTATTTTGTATAATCGTTGCTCTGAATTGATTTGTATTTTCTGAAGTTATTTTGGAAGATTTACTATATTTGTTTTTCTTGTTCAATCAGATTTTACTGAAAAAACACAAATCAAGGTTTGCATACAGCAAATATAAGCGAAAGTACACTTCAACGATAAAGGATATAGGTGTTGTATTCAGTTAAGTACAGAGTCAGGATTATAAATTAAGATAACAGACAGGTGCAGTCAATGGAGTGTAAGAAAAAAACGGACCAAAATTGGCATCACACTTAAAGCTGTACTTCTCCTATGGATCACAGGAGTGCAGTTCATTTTGAACTCCTGTGACCCGTTTTCAGCAGAGAGCAGGCTGAAGTCTGCTCCTTGCTGACATCACAGAGTCGGTCCAGGCTCCGCGTCATCACAACCATGGAGTTTGGATCTGCCCAGATCCCTGAACTGACACCAGGCTGAGCCGCCCGCTCCCACCCCCTCCACAACCCAGCACCTGAGTGAGAAGGGGGAAGAGCAGAGAGTTGTGACTGACAGTCTGCAGGTCTCTGCTCGGGGAGCTGTGAGAACAGAGTGATCGGCGGTGTTCGAACGCTCGGTTCTAAGTGTAGAGGTGCTGGGGGACAGATGCAGCATCGGACCAATGCTGCATCCACCTAGGTGTATTAGTATTAATCTAAAAAAAAAAAAAAAAAAACCCATACCTCTTTTAATTACATTGTAGAGAATTGGGCACCATAATGTATATTGAAATATTGTTACTTCTGAGAAAAGAGTATGCTGGAGGGATCACATATTGCCGTAAACGAACAATGTTAATTGACACAAGGGATGGATAAAAGCCCTTGAACAATATTTGACTAAAAGGATAGGAGAAAGCCGGAAAAAGAAAAAGCATTAAATAGCCAGGAAAGTGAATACTCCAACAAGGCTACAAGGGGAGGTTAGCTGAGTTTCCTGCAGCCCAATCAACAAACTCCGAAGAGTAGCGGAACATGGACCAAGAGGTCCAAGTAAGAGAAAACTGCTCTTCTTTTCCAGCTTCCTGAGCCAACAGATGTTCCAGGTCTCGTATATTATCTGCCTCAATTGCCCAATCCCACAAGAGAGGCATAGTCGTTCGCCAGTGACGAAGAATAACTACCCTAGCCAAGGCCAAATCTCGCAGGACATCTTTCTTTACAGATTTGAAGGATCCAGGAAGCATGGACAAATATCTTTATTTTAATGTGTTAATTTGTTATTTCAGGAGATTAACTATGACTCTACATCATCTCTGCTAGTCCAACCCACACAAAAAAGTAATGAGCTGATTGGACGATATTGACTTGAGTCGCGTGCATCCGAAAGTAACGGAACTAAATTAATTTCAAATTCATTCTCTATGGTTTTATTCAGAGATTCTGATGGATCCACCTCCATCCAACCCACACACTATAAGTAGGAACCACCTTATTTCTTATTAAACAATTGGTATCCAAAGTTCAACCCCAATAGAAAAAGAATCTTATTAGAATATTCACGCTACGCTCACTAGAATAAGATCAAATGGATCAGAATCGATTTACAGAATTTGTTATGGTGTTTCGTTAATTCGGGTGCTTCAAACATTAACAAAAGGCCCAAACTATCGCATCCTGTCATCCGAATGAATACAAATTAATTAATTGTTTTCGTTCTAATTTATTTTGGATTTGTTGAAATTCATATACAGTAGATTTGGATACATCTAAATCTCAATAACAAAAATTTTGTCCAAATTTTGATTTTGTAACGAAACAAAATGCACATGTCTATTGGAGGGAAATCCCCCCAGTGGGGACACACAAATCTATGAAAAATTTACCCTCCTTTAATCTCCCCAATTACAAAGAAAAAAAATTCTACCTTTATCTCACAGGAGACAACAACAATTGTCTGCAAAACGCAACCCAACCAACTGCATCTTCCCCAGGGTGTCTGCTACCAGACACTTTTTTAGATTCAGGTTTAGGAAGGAAGGGGAACTTACTTTTTTTTTTACATCTGTCCCAAATGATTTGATGCGTCCCCCATTCCGCCATGGGGGACTGAAAGAGATAGAGGCGAGGGATCTGATGACACTTTCTCTTCTTCCCTCCTCTTCAAACATGCTGCTTTAGGGTTTAAGTTCCTTTCTATAAGACATAACGTAGCAAAACATTGCTTACTCTATATGAAAAATATAGAAACATATACAATGTATATCATATATAAAGTAAAAACCAAAAAGACTTTAGAATGTTTGTTCAAGGAATGAAGACTTATTTTTCAATTTTTAAAGCTAAACTGTAATGTAATCAAAATGTTAGATTTCTAAGACATACCTTTTTTTTGAGGCCCGGCGATGCCTTCACTGGGTCTTTTTTGCTGGCTGTTGCTTCATAACAAGATCACGTTTGATGGGAGGGGCTGGTAGGCTCCTATAAATATCACAGCAACCCGCCTCAAACTTTATATGAAAGAACATATCCCTAGTTTCCTTTAGACATGCATTCCTGATGGCCACTGGATGTTGCAGACTTTAGCCCAGTACACACGGTCCAAATATTAGGCGGACATTCGTCCCATGTGTACTGCAGCCAATCTGACAGAAGCTGAAGCTGTCGAAGGTGCATGACCAGAAAAGGTCAGCCGACTGGCTCCCAGTCAGCGCTCTCAGCCAATGGAAAGCACTGACCGGAGAGTTCTGGCAGGCGGGGGGGGTGCTGGGTTTTGGGGTCCGTCCGAGACAGATGATTATTGAAGTTGACCAGATAAGAAATAAAAGTGGGCTCAGAATAGTTGCTAACAGTCCTTCAAAGGGCTGTATTATGGAGATGTTGCATGAAAATTGCGACTGAGGAGAAGACACACTACAAATGTGGGAAATAAGGCAAGGCTGTAATTTGGCTTTAACTTTGATTTTATTTTTTTAAGGCAGATGGTGACTGTGACTGACCTTTGGCTACAGGGCTATAACATCTTCTATGTAAATACCATACTTAGATATTGGTGAGTTATATATGTATGATCCCCATACAGAGGAGAATGATTCTTGCTCATGGCACATGTTGATCCTAGTTTAGCTTACAAAGAGTCATAAAAGGACCAACACAGGCAATGCCAGGGGTGGCACATCAAACTTGTGCTAATGTTGAAGTGCTTCTTTCTGCTCATTTTCCAATATGTCAACTATCTTGCTTACCTTGGTTGTATGTGACAGGTAGGCTTTAATTTTAGTGGTGCCCCCCTGCTGTAACAAAAACTGACATAAAACGGCACGCTTCACAGAAGTGTAGGCCACTGACAAAAGCAAGTCACCAGTTTACAAAAGTAGTAAGTAGTCAGACTCTACACTTTTCTTAAAGTGGATGTAAACCCTCACATATACCCAGTGAAGTGAACAGCCTCAGTTCACAGGGATGAAACAAATCCTCCTACATAAGTTTTACATGTATATCTGCTGTCTTCAGCTTTATATACTGTTTAGAAAGTGCATGCTCTGTTAGAATTTTCTCTTCCTGATTCACCTGTGTGTGTGGATTCTTGCCATACACTGTGAAACAGCTGATTGGAGGAAATGCACACACCCCCTCTCCACATAGGCAGAAAAAGGAAGAAACAATGCAGAGCTGTGCTGTGAATAGACCAGCTCTCTGCTAATCTATTTCTATGCATCCACCACGACATAAAATTCAGCCTGGTTTTATCACAGGTGACGAAGAACTTGTCAGACGTTATCATGCTGATAACAGGAGAACGGAGCAGAAAAAAAACCATATGACTTAGGGCTTTGAAGAGAGATAAGTAAACACGACAGATATATGTGGCCAGCTCAAATTTCATGAATGGGGTTTACAACTACTTTAAGCCTTAGCAGACCTTAAAGGGAACTAAACCTCATTTTGACAGTTCCCAAAAGAGAACAAATGTACAAATATATATTGCCGCTTACTACTTGTATCTAAATGATAAAGCTACACTGGGGTGCCTTATTTTTATTGTTTTACAGCTGCCTTGAAGTCAGTTGTTGTTGCAGGGAAAAAAGTGTGCGGTAAAAACTATGCAGGTACTCTGTGCTGTCATATGTTTAACTCTGTATAATAAATATGCATGTTTGGTAAAGCAATTATTGTGTTCATCATAGTTCCTCACCTCTGACTTGCTGTTCCAAGCTAAGGATGACAGCCACAGCCTGATGTAGTATCAGAAGCTTGGTCTGGGGTTTGTCACTTTTCAAGTGAAGTTGCACCATCCTCCCCAGTTCCTTGAAAGCTTCATTGATGTCGCGGACGCGGAGACGCTCGCGAGCATTATTGGCCATCCTTCTTTCTTTCTCCCGCTCCGCCTTCTGCTCGGGGGTCAGATCCTCATCGTCGTTATTGCTGAGAAATAATAAAGATGTTGAAATAAAAACTCTGAGCAAAACAAAAGGCATAACATTATAAAATAAACATACAGTTTATGTAAACCTGCACAGAAACCTGCACAGATGTCTCTGAAATCGCGTCCGGAATCGGGACTGACATACGGGAGTGAAATCGTGCAAATTCAGCTGAACTCGCACGGCTTCATTCCCGCAGCTCAGTGTGAACCTAGGCTAAAGAAAAACTCCATTCTAATACAAAACCTTCCAATGGCAGAGATTTTTAAAGCTGAACTCCGGGCAAAAAAGAAGGTTTTCCCATGCAATGGGGGTGTGCCCAAACTGCACAGGTCAACTGCTTGCTTTTGTCCAATTGGAGAACAGAGATATACTTACCAAATCCTCCGATCCTCTTTGCATCCTGTGGCCCCTGCCATCCCCCCTCCCCCCCCCGTGCTCTAGCGCAGTGGTCACGAACCAGTGGTTGGATGGTCAATGAGGAATTTGGAAATGTTGGTGTTCCCCAGGGGTTCTGCCACAAATCAACATTGTGGCGGATGTATACCGCCCAATGTTGTTTCCAGTGTTGTTCTCAATGCAAGCTGATACCTGATGCCTTCTCATGGACCAAGTTTAGTGGTCCATGAGGTCCGAAAGGTAGGGGACCACTGATCTAGGGATCTTGTGTGATGGACCTGCTCTGGGCATGAGGATATCAGGAACAGTCCACCGCTAGTTTATGGGGAAGCACCATTTGCAGGTGGAGTGGAGGATTGGTTGAGTATAAGGTTTCTCCAATCCCCTAGACAAAAACCAGCAGATGACCCATGCAGTGCGGCACAGTCCTTCTGCATGGGAAAACTGTTTTTTTGGGGGGTTGGAGCTGGGCTTTAAATATTTTATTACAGTTTCTGATTGATTACAGGCTGCTAATATGCAAATTATTGATTCCTTAAATCAGGCATCCAGAATAATCTGTGGTCTCCGTCAAACCTGCACCTGCCCTGGGAGGCAGTGTGCGCCAGGCTGGGTCTGTGCCAACCCACTCCAACCACATTTTCATCATCATGACTGACAAAGGAAACACAATACAGAAAGTCCATGTTGGTCCTTAAGAAACAAAAAGAAAGACACACCGCTCCAAGCAATGATCAGGTGCAAAATAGATATCAGGTGCAGCCCCCGGCTCACCACCGTTCAACACGAATAAGACAAAGGAATGGTCGCACTCTGAGACTCCAAAATTTGCTTGATGTTGTCACGAATTTGTCAGACAGACAGGAAAAACAGTTGTTGACGCGCTTCACAAACTATCGCTTGTGAAACGCGTCAACTGCTTTTCCTGTCTGACAAATTCGTGACAATAAAGGCAACATCAAGCAAACTTTGGAGTCTCAGAGTGCGACCATTCCTTTGTCTTATTCATGTTGGTCCTTAAACAAAGGAAAAGGGACTGAAGCTGTAGAAAAGTTTGGTGCCAAAATGAGGCTTTAATGGGTAACCACTTTTGTTAAAAACAATAAAAAAAAATTGATATGTGTATATATAATTGCTACACACGCCTTCTGTAATTTAGTGGAAAACCTTCCCACTCAGCAATTAGGAAGTAGAAAGTGCGTGGAATCCATGAGTTCCCATAGGAACAGCATCAGTTGTCCAAAATCCTTGTAAAGCATTTAGCTGACCAGTGTTGGTTTGCAATTTTATTCTTTGCAAAAGTGGAGTTGCACTTTAAAGAGTCAGTGCACCCAAAACTGATCATGACCAATATATACAGGGGTTCTCACAGGTAAATATACTGGCAAAGGCCATGTGATTGCTTTAAAGAAACAGGGCATGGGGCATTCACCTAGAGGCCTGGCATTGCCCAGAACATTTTCATTATGGGGTGGCTACTGTAACGTGTGGCTTGGCTAGCTTTTACGTATTGGCGATATGTACTCAAAGGTTATAGGGGCAGCCATATTTGCCCTGTACATATGCAGGCTGTGCACAGCGTCTGTGATTTACCTGCCATTCAGCAGGGAAGTTGATTTCAATGCCTGATAAGCACAGGGAGAATATTTCAATCTGCATATTAGCTACAATCATGGAAACATGGTGCAGCAAGCATTAAAACTGTAAAAGTCACATCAAGTCTTTCACCCAAGCAAACTTTAGAACACTTGATTATAATACATTATAAATCATTTACTAAATCATTTACTGGCAAGAACAAAACGTTGAGCCTATTTTAGGAGTTGGTTCAAAACTCTGAAGGCCTCATGAACACAGACATAAGAAAAAAATTGGTGGACGATCTTAGCAGTGGAATTTTTTACACCCGTGTACATGGGGCCTTATACAGCAAAATAAGTCAATAATAATTACAAGACAATAAAACATTCAACTTTGAAGTAATGTTCTATCCTAAAAAATAATCATTTAACTTCCTACACTCACCTCGATTATGGAGAAGTACCCCGCAAGGGTCAATGTGCTTAAATCTGTAAACTTTTATGAAAAAATAATTTCTTGAAATTCCGAATTGTTGAATTTGGGTTAATAGAAAAACTCTTTAAAGGAACAGTAATCTGGTTTATTATGCAAAGCCAAAACTATTTTCTTAGTTTTGGATAGCCCTGTCAGGTGTTTATTGCTGTCTGTTTTTCTGTCTTTGAATCACTCACACTTTTGGTCTAGGTGACCCCTAAGAGACAGAAAGTGAGGGGAAATCCAATATTTTAAGGTTACAATGGAACAGGGGGTGAAGGGAATTGCTTTAATAGAGACATTGGCTTTAGGTACAGTTTATTATTATTAATATCATTATTAGCGTGGGAAAGATGCAATATTGATGGGAACCATTTTCCTGTAGCCCATCCATTTACCATAAGGTGAATGGTTGGGCTACAGGAAAATGGCACCTATCAATATTACATCTTTGCTATTCATCCTTGCACCTAATTTTGGAACTTTGTTTGCACTATTAGCACTTTTTTAAGGAGGAATATTGATATTTATCTCTGCACGTATTTTTGGGACTTTGTTTGCACTTTGATATTCATATTTGCACTTATTTTTTGGATTTTGATTGCACTCAGCAATTTTTAAGGATGGTTGACACCCAGTAGTGATTATCCCTCATTACATGCATTATTTATTTATGTCAAATTTTTGGGGTTTAATTTAAAGATTATGAATTCCAGCATTTCATTTATGCACGCTATTATATGTATGTAGAATTTCCAAGCACTGCACTGTCACTTTTTATATTAAAAAGTAATGCCACCTAAAAAAGACATCTCAGTTTTAAGTGGCAGTCTAGTAGCACTGACTATTACACATAAATGAAATACAAGGTTATCAGGGCTGAAAACTGACATACTGTTTATGTATGTCCATACAACGTTCAGGGAAACAAAATATCACTCGATAGTTAGAGTATTCACAAATAAACTATTGCCACCTATAACTTATGGCCAAGTTTACTGTTCCTTTACATGAGCAAACAGGTACTGAAGAGTCTTTTTTGTTATACTGGGGATGGAGAGGACAACACATGACCTGGACGTCACTCACGACTTTTCCATGGTGTGATTATTTGAGATCACATATCTGAATAGGTTGGGTTTCCTCCTGGCCATCGGTTAACATAAGCCATAAGGAAAAGTGCGGGGTATCTCCATAATCTTGTTTGTTCACTTCATCGAAATCCAGTCAAGGAAATAAATGAAGCGACACTTTCTGTACTGTTACCTAGATCTTGACCTCGTTATTGATTTGACATCCTTCTTGTCATCGTCTAATTTATTGTCGTCGCCTGTTTTGGAATCTTGAAGGTTTTCGTCTCCTTCATCGTCTGATTTGATCTCGGAGCTACCCGGAGACATGTTCTGTCCCGACAGACCAGCTGGGAGGCCTGCGTGTGTGAACAGAGAAATTAATATTAATGCCCAAGATTCAATTTACACTGTAGAGTCTGTTTGTAGCATACAGAATAGAATTCTAAAAATCACAATGGCCTTATTCATACAACAACTGAAGGAAAGAAATGTGTCCTCATTGATTACTGCAAACGATCAAGTCTTATTTTGACATCATTTAAGGCGGGTAAGTGTACCTGCACATCTTTCCTGTTCACACGTGTGCACGTCTAGACAGTGCAGAGCATTAGCTAAAGGCACACAGCCAACTGGAGCAGCTCTGTACCTTGTGACTGCACCATCACAAATGTGAACAGTAAACAGGGGCAGTCTGAACAGTTCACGGCCTGACACGGAAGGAGTGACCACACAGACATGAAACTGTGAATCACTGCACCAAGTCACTCTTCCAGAGGTCCAGCACTGAAGATGGTGCATGCACACTATACGGTTTTCATGCGCTCTTTGCAAATTGCTACCCCCTCGATAGTCAACTTTAAAATGGGGAAGTGGAAGAAGAAGGCTCTAAGTATTCCATCAGTGGGCAACAGCCTTCTGCACACCCTGGGAATCTCAGAAGACTGTTGCCATCACTTTGCCTACTGATGGAACACTTTGAGCCTTCTTCTTCCACTTTTATCTTCTTTAACTTGACTACAGGGAGTGGCAATTGTTTGCAAAGAGCGCATGAAAACCCAATAGCGTGCATGCACCATTTTCAGTGCTGAACATCTGGACGGGTGACTTGGTGCAGTAATAAAGTTTCATGTCTAGTTAGCCACTCCTTCTGTGTTGGCCCATGAACTTATCAGACTACCCTCGTAGAAGTGTAAAACTTTCCTCAATTAATACTTCAACTTGGCTTCAGTGAGTGATTTTAAAAGCCTAAGCGTACATTAATATATTTTTTAAACAACTCACCACCACTTTGTTCCTTCAAAAAAATTTTGTGTCAAAAAATGTGATCACGTTGGGGTGTCTACTCTCTAAAAAGGGGTCATTTTGAGTTTTTTTGTATTGTCCTGGAATTGTATTATGTAAAAGAAATAAATATATAAAATAAAATAAATAAAAATAATGATAAAAAAAAAAAAAATTGCCTATATTACCAAAAGTATTGGTACACCTGCTCTTACACGCACATGAATTTTAATGGCATCCCAGTCTTAGTCTGTAGGGTTCAATATTGAGTTGGCCCACCCTTTACACCTATAACAGCTTCAACTCTTCTGGGAAGGCTGTCTATAAGGTTTATGGGGGTTAAGGTGTCTATGGGAATGTTTGACCATTTTTCCAGAAGCGCATTTGTGAGGTCAGACACTGATGTAGGCTAGAAGGCCTGTCTCGCAGTCTCTGCTCTAATTCATCCCAAAGGTGTTCTATTGGGTTGAGATCAGGACTCTGTGTAGGTCAGTCAAGTTTCTCCACCCCAAACTCGCTCATCCATGTCTCTATGGTCCTTGCTTTGTGCACTGGTCCAAATCATTCTGTGGAGGGGGGATTATGGTGTGAGGTTGTTTTTCAGGGGTTGGGCTTGGCCCCTTAGTTCCAGTGAAGGAAACTCTCAAAGTGTCAGCATACCAAGGTATTTTGGACAATTTTATGCTCCCAACTTTGTGAGAACAGTTTGGGGATGGCTCCTTCCTGTTCCAACATGACTGTGCACCAGTGCACAAAGCAAGAGCCATAAAGATATGGATGAGCGAGTTTGCGGTGGAAGAACTTGACTGGTGGAGGCAGCAAGCCACGCATTCTCCTCCAACATCAGTGCTTGACCTCATACATGCACTTCTGGAAGAATGGTCAAACATTCCCATAGACACACTTCTAAACCTTGTGGACAGCCTTCCCAGAAGAGTTGAAGCTGTTATAGCTGCAAAGGGTGGGCCAACTCAATATTGAACCCTATGGACTAAGACCAGGATGCCATTAAAGTTCATGTGCATGTAAAGGCAGGTGTCCCAATATTTTTGGTAGTGTATCTCTCTCTCTCTCTTTCTCTCTCTCTCTCTCTCTCTCTCTCTCTCTCTCTCTCTCTCTCCATACTGTATATATAATTATATATTTGTTTTTTTATATACCCATATGGAATATATTTCATAAGGGTACACTATTACATGATTGAGTATTTGTCACTCAAACTATCATAGCATTCAGAACTAAAAAATGACCTGGACAAAAAAGGCCCTGAAGTGGTTAAGTATACAGTCTTTTCAATTATGTTTTAGATAGGACAATGTTTGTACTTTTTTGCTTTCTCACAATGCAAATCTTAAGCTGGTCATACACTGCAAAATTCATCAATCCACAGCAAACAGCATGAAAGTAGAAATCTCCCCTGCTGGCTATTGTATTCTGCTTGCCAGCATGCTCAAACGGTGACTGCATCACACTGGATGCAGACACTGTTTGGCTGCCAATTTTCTGCCCAGCTCCTCTGATTTTCAGAACAAAACATGTCAGAAAGGGGTGCTGACAGGGCCACCAACCAAGTGAACCAAGTGAAAGATCACTTTGCATGTGGCCAGTCCAAGAGCCTGGTACCTTATCTCAACAGTTATTAGAGAGACATTAATTCCATTAATAGCTACCGCACCTGCTCTAATCTATAAATCTCTGCATTTAATTTAATAACAAAATATGGAAGAGCGAGCATGTAAAATGTAAAATTTAAATATTTTGTTATATTTTGGCTTTATTTTTCACTTCTCAAGCAGTTTTGTCAGGTTCACCTCTGCCAGACTTCAAAACGCCCCCCCCCCCCCCAACTCCTCATCCCCATCCCTCATTTATGTAAAACCTTTATACCAAAAGAAGGAAAAAAGGTTGCTGTAACTGCTTAAAAAAATTATATCTGCTAGTACATCTAACACTCCCCTCCCCTCAGACTAACAATGCTGCTGTCCAGATATGTGCCATCTGTGCTCCTTCATCCAGAGTGGGGGTACTCTAATAAAGGAGGCATAGGCGTGCGCAGCCTATTGCATTAGGGTGTGCACCCCAAAGTTCAAACACACATGAACGCCACCTGCTGTCACAGAAAGGGGGCTCTGATGGTGGGAGACAGTTGATTGAGAGCATATTATGGTACACCCTAAATACGGGTGTAACGTGTTCCTAAAGTTGAACCTAGACTTTAATAAAATGGGGGATTTACACTGGTCACTGGCACCCCCAACCACCCACCTGGTGCTGCTCCTGGATAATACTAATGCACATGGGGTGATTAGGGTGTGCTCAGGCACACCCGGCACACCCTGTGCGCATACCTATGAAAGGAAGTGTGTTAATGGCCAGATCACCAGGTGAAAAAAGATGGAAAAAAAAAGAAAACGAATGCAGCTACCAATTCTAATGTATTAGTAGGCTCCAATAAATGACATTTTTGGTATTGTGTTTAATACCGCTTTAAACCCTAGCCATTTCTAGAGAATATTTTTACATCTTTGCCCACGCAACCTCTTTAAACAATGTCATAAAAGCATGTAAGCTCAGGTGTGGGGGAGGACACCAATCAATATTAAAATGTTCTAGATATTTTAAGCACAGCAATTAAAAATGGGCGCAACCATTATTTGGAGAGCCTCAAAATCCAAATAATTCTGATCAGAGATTCAATCTGTATTTAAAATATACATGCAAGGTATTTTTGCAGAACTGAACCAGGGACGTGTGAACATTTTTTAGTATTTCTGAAAGGAAGTATTGCGGTTCTTATCTGGGTTCTTACCACGGTATGGGTCTTGACTTGGGTTTAAGTCCGGTGACGTAGCTGACTGGACAGGCAATTGTGGAACGGACACCTGGTTTGGCACAAGCGAGTGGCTTCCTCGTAGACTGTCCTCCCTATGTGAACCCACCTAAAAAAAAATAAAACACAAATTGATAACGGGTTCCATAACATAAATATTCTCACAGAGTTCAACATTCTTGTACCATGTTAAATTCAATCTATCCTGTTGACCTCTCTGCATGTGTTTCCCTCTAAACAAATGCAGGCGCATTCAACAATACTGAAATTGTTTGAACCAACCCAAAGTCAGGAACTGCTTCCATGACTGTACATTACTAAAATCAGCACCCACAATGCATAGCTGCTAAGGAGACCATTAATCAGAGAAGCAGCCAAGAGGCCCATGGTAACTCTGGAGGATCTGCAGAGATCCACAGCTCAGGTGGGAGAATCTGTTCACAGGACAACTATTAGTCGTGCTCTCCACAAATCTGGCTTTTATGAAAGAGTGGCAAGAAGAAAGCCATTGTTAAAAGAGGGCCATATTTTGGGAGAAGCCATGAGGGGGACACAGCAAACATGTGGAAGAAGATGCTCTGGTCAGATGAGCCCAAATTGGCCTAAAAGCAAAATGTGATCTGTGGCGGAAAACGAACAGTACACATCACCCTTAATACACCATCCCCACCGTGAAACATGGTGGTGGAAACATCATGTTGTGGGAATGCTTTTCTTCAGCAGGGACAGGGAAGTTGGTCAGATTTGATGGGAAGATGGATAGAGCCAAATACAGGGCAATCTTAGAAGACAACCAGTTATGGCCTGTACACACGATCGGACTTTCCGAAGGAGAATGTGCGATCGGAGCTTGTTGTCGGAAATTCCAAACGTGTGTATGCAAGACAAGTTTGAGCCAACATCCGTTGGAAAAAATACGATGGATTTTGTTGTCGGAATGTGCGATAGTGTGTACAGGGCATTAGAGTTTGCAAAAGACTTGACACTGGGGCAGAGGTTCGCCTTCCAGCAGGACAACGACCCTAAAGATACAGCCAGAACTACAATGGAATGGTTTAGATCAAAGCATATTCATGTGTTAGAATGGCCCAGTCAAAGTCCAGACCTAAATCCAAGACCTAAGACCTTATTACACTCCAATGCAAAAAATGCCATACTATCTTGGTGCAACATTAAACCTGGAATGTTTTTATGGAAGTATGGTTCTATGGTTGCTCACAAATTTTAAAAGTTGCCTCCAGCAGTGGCAGGGGGCTGTAGTTCCATTTTAAGGTACACTTCCCTAAGAACCTCTTTATGCTTCAATGTAGACATTGTTGAACTATCTTAGTGCAACACTAAACCTGGGATGTTTTTATGGATGGATGGTTCTATGGATGCTCACAAACAGAGTCCACAAATATTAAAAGTTGTCTCCAGGGGTGGTGGGGTTATGTTCACATTTCTCCCTAGGGACCTCTTTATGCTTCAACGTAGACATTGTTGAACTATCTTAGTGCAACACTAAACCTGGGATGTTTTTATGGAGTCCACAAATATTAAAAGTTGTCTACAGGGGTGGTGGGGTTATGTTCACATTTCTCCCTAAGGGCCTCTTTACACCCCAAATGCACACATTTGTCCTACTATCTTGGTACAGCATCTGGGATGTTTTTATGGATGGATGGTTCTATGGATGCGCACAAATATTAAAAGTTGTCTCCAGCAGTAGTGGGGTATGATCCCATTCCAGGGTACACCTCTTTAAAGCGTAAGTAAACCCTCCTATCATTTTCAGTTAAGGAAGCTGCCATCTTATAGGGCGTACACACGGTCGGACATTGTTCGGACATTCCGACAACAAAATCCTAGGATTTTTTCCGACGGATGTTGGCTCAAACTTGTCTTGCATACACACGGTCACACAAAGTTGTCGGAACATCCGATCATTCTGAACGCGGTGACGTAAAACACGTACGTCGGGACTATAAACGGGGCAGTGGCCAATAGCTTTCATCTCTTTATTTATTCTGAGCATGCGTGGCACTTTGTCCGTCGGATTTGTGTACACACGATCGGAATTTCCGACAACGGATTTTGTTGTCGGAAAATTTTATCTCCTGCTCTCCAACTTTGTGTGTCGGAAAATCCGATGGGAAATGTCCGATGGAGCCCACACACGGTCGGAATTTCCGACAACACGCTCCGATCGGACATTGTCCATCGGAAAATCCGACCGTGTGTACGGGGTATTAGACTGTTTGACCTGCAACTGCCATGATGCTGCACATGTGATCAGTTATGACACCAGCCATTTGATGGTTTGGCAATTTGGTAGAGAGCGCAAACAAATCTGACAGCATTCCCGGCATGCCGGAAATGTAACCGATTTTTGAAACCGTTAAATCGATGGGTTTAGTTCCACTTTAGGAACCTCTTTACACTCCAATGCAGGCATTGCCATACTATCTTGGTGTAGTATTGTGAGACAACGATCCAAAACTTGGGATGATTTTATGTATTAAAGATTCTTGCCGTATACATAAGGCTCTGAGCTCCTTACTTTTCATCAGTGATATATACCTTTATAACAAGCACAGACCAGCACATGGATATGATTGTTGTATTACTATATTCCAGAGTTACACACCGCACTACTTCAATAGGTGGTATATGAAAATTTGGAGGGAGAGATAAAAAAAATAATCCTTACATGTTGTAGTGAGTTTTGTATTTGCGTTAAAAACGTATTTTTTTTTTCTTTTTTTATATTAAAATATTTTAAAAATGAAACACAATAAGGCAACATCCTTGCAGGATTTCCTAAAAATTGCACTAGAGGGAGCACTTGCGCCACCTGATTTTCACATCCACAGAAACACAAACCGCGCTTAACACTCTGCAAGACGCGGTGTTGCACATTTAGTGACAAATATGGAAGAGTAAGTCAGGCAGGTAAAACATCAAATTGTCTCCCTGGGTGCTGCAGTGGAGCGCACTGATTCGTACCAATCTGTCTTCTATCATGTCCGCCAACAGATCTGACAATTATCCTAATGCCCATATGCTTAATTGTGGGCTTCTGAATTCCCCCATTGCTTTCAGAAATCCTGCAGGAATTTCCAGTTTGGCATTCAACTTGAGTTTCAAGGGATGAAATCCTCAGGACTGCCATCTTTACCATAATGCTGTCTAAGCTGCTGTTTGCAGCAGCTACTGTCCTATGTGGCATTTAAGGTAGAGAAAAAAAGTTTCACATTTTTCTTAAAAAAATGTAAACAAATATGCGTTAAAGTGACACTAAACTCTGGTTTAAAAATAAATAAATTCTATTTAAGTATGTATTCTTAATTCAAAAAAGTCTCTTCTATTGCTCTCAGCCTCCTCCAAATTCCTTCTTTTTTTTAGCTGCTGTGATCCGACTTCCTACGTTCATTCTCCATGGTCCCACTGTATGTAAAGACGTAACCACCCTCACTTGCTCGATGCCGAGATGGACTAAGCAGGGCCGCCTTTAAGGTAGGGCAAAAGGGTCAGCTGCCCTGGGCCCCGTTCAAACCACACATGTGAGGTAACCATAGCTCTTTGTAATGATTCAATAATCCCACTGACCACCAAGCCTGAGGCATTATCTACTCCCACTTTCTACACTCCGGTCCCCCTAAAGTCTGAAGGACAATAAACTGGCCCTCTGTTTAGAAGGTTTGGAGACCCCTGACCTAGAGGATTCCAATGTACCTACAGATAGGAGTGGATTTACCAAGGCCTCATTTACACTTGTGGTACTCTCTAAAGAGCAATCCATGCTGTGATCGCTCTTCAGAAAGCATTTGACAGGTGGTGACACTGCCTGCTTTAACCCCTTGAAGCCCACAATAGCACGTGGGTCATGGTCAGAGGGTGGTACTGCCTGCTGAATGCAATGGCAGGGATAGTTTTTTCCTCCTCCAACTTAAAGCGGGGGTCCACCTATCTATCGTTTTTTTTTTTTTGAGTTCATTCACAAACTTTTCTTCTCAGCATTACATACTCACATAGTGTGTGTAATATGTCCGCCTGTGTCAGCTTTCGTCGGAAAGAATAACTTATATTATTCACTGCAGGCGGTTTCCATCTTCATTGTGGGCATTTGAAGCCCACAAGCATTTATTTCCTGGATGTGGTGAATGCTGTGCTCCCAGCATTCACCGCTCGTTCCCGCACATGCTCAGTGGCATCCTGGGAAGCCTGAGACTAGCTCCCAGGAGTCTGGGAGAGGCTAGAAACACGCCTACTCCCACGGGAGGAGAACCAGGAAGTGCAAAGAAGAATAGAAAAATAAAAGGTAATTACGGCGATTTACATTTTTTTAAACGGCATGTCAGCATCTAGGCAAGGAAGAGAATACATACAGATATTGTTCAAAATTTGGGTGGAACCCCGCTTTAACTGCATGGTTTTCTCTTTTATTTTCCTTGCATTTGATTGGGTATTCTTTGATTTTTTGCCACATTCCCTAAGCTAAGAGATATTTCCTTCCAAAGTGAACAGCCAATTTGCCTTTAATGAATCAACCACACAGAAATAACTGCTGTGTCCCCCCCAAATGAACGCTGGCAGCATAGCGAATGATAAGTGGCAGAGCTACTAATAAAATTCATAACAACGTATGCGAATACAGCTATACACAAGTCTGGGATATTTCAGATTAATATATTATTATTATAATATTTTATGTTTCATTGCAGCCTATCGTTCTGCCATTAAGGTGGCCTTAAAGTTACAGTTTATTCTACTAGACAGGAAGTTAGCTGCATATTAGAAAATATGCTTCCTCATTCTACCACCATGTGAATCCTATTAGGCACCTAAAAACCATTGACATAAATTTCATTAAAATGGTTTTCCAATTCCTAAACAGAACATCACCGATGTTAGTGGCCCTTTAAAACAAGCCCCGTAGTTTTATCCTGCTGGTGTGTGTAGGTGACAGCTTTGCTTTAACAAAATGTTTACTGTCTTTCATCAACTGCCCCCTTCTGAATCCTGCAGGTCAACATTCCTGACAGAATCCGCCCTTTAAATACGTTCCAGTAAATGTTTTAATGTAAATATTCCCCGGCAAGTCAAAACTGAGGGAAATTACATCACCTCGAGTCTCTGGAAACTGCAGTGGCTTCTGTGTTAACGCTTTTCGCTAATAGAATCGTTTTCCTTATTTGTGTCTATATATTGCTTACATTTCCTCACCGGCCCCACTTTGCCTGTAAAAAGCCTTATTTTTTAGTTGGGAGTGTGTTCAGTTTTTCTTTTTCTTTTTTTTTTTTTTTTTTTCAGACCCTCTGTCACCACCTTTGATTTGATAAGCTGAGCACATCAAGGGGAAGTTACAAAAACCTAATCACCAATCACAACCTAAAGTCGAAGAAAAGCCTAACTGTATCTAGTCTTAAAATTGTTCCCTCGCCCTTCCTCCTATCCTGCATATTTTTAATCTACTCTTGTCACTTGATCCTGCAGCTCTAAGGGAGTTCTCACCAATGGCTCTGAATTCCGGGAGCCGTAACGTCACCCATAAGCTCCCGTGACGTCACCCATAGGCTCCCCCTTCCTCCTATTCTGCCTATTTTTAATCCACTCTGGTCACTTGATCCTACATCTCTAAGGGAGTTCTCACCAACGGCTCTGAATTCTGGGAGCCATGACGTGACCCATAGGCTCCCATGACGTCACCCATAGGCTCCCCCTTCCTCCTATTCTGCCTATTTTTAATCCACTCTGGTCACTTGATCCTACAGCTCTAAGTGAGCGCTCACCGGCTCTGAATTCTGGGAGCTGTGAGGTCACCCATAGGCTCCCCCTTCCTCCTATTCTGCCTATTTTTAATCAACTCTGGTCACTTGATCCTACAGCTCTAAGGGAGAGCTCACCAACAGCTCTGAATTCTAGGAGCCGTGACATCACCCATAGGCTCCCGTGACGTCACCCATAGGCTCCCCCTTCCCCCTATTCTGCCTATTTTAAATCCACTCTGGTCACTTGATCCTGCAGCTCTAAGGGAGCGCTCACCAACGGTTCCAAATTCCAGGAGCCGTGACATCACCCATAGGCTCCCGTGACGTCACCCATAGGCTCCCATGACGTCACTCATAGGCTCCCCCTTCCTCCTATTCTGCCTATTTTTAATCCACTCTGGTCACTTGATCCTGCAGCTCTAAGGGAGCGCTCACCAACGGCTCTGAATTCTAGGAGCCGTGACATGACCCATAGGCTCCTGTGACATTACCCATAGGCTTCCCCTTCCTCCTATTCTGCCTATTTTTAATCCACTATGGTTACTTGATCCTGCAGCTCTAAGGGAGCGCTCACCAACAGATCTGAATTCCAAGAGCCGTGACGTCACCTATAGGCTCCCATGATGTCACCAATTGGCTCCCGTAGCCCAGATAATTTAGGGGGGGCCAGAGCTGCGGTATCACGTGACCGTATTGGAGCAGTTTAAAAACAGGTCAGTACACAGATCTTTTTTATATAGGTTAGGCAGGATAGGTAGAAGGAGAAGGAAGGGAAAATTTTTAAGACTAGATATAGAGTAGAATAGCTGTGCTTTGAAGAATTCATCCATCTTTATTGAGAATATAAAATACAGCAGACGAACACTGTGGGGGCAGAGAAAGAAAATGGATGCGTTTCGTACTAAATTAGTGCTTACTCATCACTCTTTCTTTTCTCTGCACAGTGTTCATCTGCTGCGTTTTTATATTCTCAATTAGGCTCGGTTCACACTGCTGCGATGCTAGACATCGCATGTGATTCGCAGAGCACTGCTGTTCACATCAATGTCTATGCAATGCGATTTCAGCCATACAGATAGTATGGCTGATATCGCACCGTATTCGGTCCAAACACGCACAGGACCCTTTTTTTTGTTCGGACCAGAATCGGATCGCATGGGTGTTCACATCTGTGCGATCCGATTCATGTCCGAACTGTCAGTTCGCAGTGCGATATGCAAGTTGAACTGGGGGTGTCGTTAATGTATTGACACTCCCCATCAGTTCGCATATGGCAGTGTGAACTGCCATGAGAGTCAGTGCGATGCACCAGTGTGAACCGGCCTAAAGATGGATGAGTTTTTTGGAGTGCAGCTGACTGGATTCCCTCTATTTTCTACTGTGCATAGCTAGATGAGCTGAGCCGACACCCGAATAAATGAGAGGTATAGAGGATTGAAGTGGCAGACCCACCTGTGACAATGATACATCTTCCTAAAAATAGATATAGTTACATAGTCAGGTTGAAAAAAGACAAGTCCATCCAGTTCAACCATAAAAAATAAATAAATAAATAAATAAAATAAAAAATATCATACAATCCTATACCCACAGTTGATCCAGAGGAAGGCGAAAAAAACCTCAGCAAAGCACGATCCAATTTGCTACAGCAGGGGAAAAAATTCCTTCCTGATCCCAGAGAGGCAATTGGATTTTCTCTGGATCAACTTTACCTATAAATGTCAGTACCCAGTTATATTCTGTACATTTAGGAAAGAATCCAGGCCTTTCTTAAAGCAATCTACTGAGCTGGCCAGAACCACCTCTGGAGGGAGTCTATTCCACATTTTCACAGCTCTTACTGTGAAGAAACCTTTCCGTATTTGGAGATGAAATGTCTTTTCCTCTAGATGTAAAGAATGCCCCTGTGTCCTCAGTGATGACCGTAAAGTGAATAACCGAACACCAAGTTCACTATATGGACCCCTTATATATTTGTACATGTTGATCATATCCTCCCTTAATCTCCTCTTCTCAAGAGTGAATAAATTCAGTTCCTCTAATCTTTCCTCATAGCTGAGCTCCTCCATGCCTCTTATCAGTTTGGTTCCCCTTCTCTGCACTTTCTCCAGTTCCCCGATATCCTTCTTGAGAACTGGTGCCAAAAACTGAACTGCATATATAGTTTGATCCACTTTAAGGTCCCATTGACACTTGAGCTTAGCATTTTTGGTTGTTTGTCAGGCATTTTATGAGTGCTTGTTACGTATGTTTTGGTGCGTGTTTCAGTCTTGAGTGTTTTTTATTTATTTATTTAGTTTTAACTAATGGAAAGCTTGTTACTAGGCAAGAAAATGTACTGTTATTGAACTTGTGTGACAAGCTTCAAGTTTTAATCAGCACTATACTCATGAACAGCCACCATTAAATATAATAGTGTCCCGTGAGCTTCCAGTGAAGCTTCAAAAATCACAGGTGTTTACTTTGTCAGAAGTTGGTCTGTTTCATCCATCTTAATATTGACACTTCTTGGAGTGTCGGGTCCCTCCGGCTCTATTCTCCCCCTCTCAACATCATTGCTCTGCTCCCGATGCAGGCTTACACTGAGTTGACAATCCATAGGCAATGCATGGGAGCGCCTACTCAGTGGATTAACGGTAAAATCTCTGGCCAGGCCATTCTTTCTATACCCACCTGGGAAAGAACACAAGTACATGTAATGAGCAAATTAACAGTATAGAAGGTGCACACAATGCCACAACTTAGTTCCAACAGCAATTTATATATTCTGCCTCTCTCCTGAGAATGCGCATTTGACCAGGATTGCACCGCGCATGTTGCAAGATCCCAGTGCAGCATCATTTGACAGACACCTCTGTGAATGCTGAGGGGGCGCTGACCTTGGAGAGAAGGTGGTGGCACCCAGCATCAAACAGGCTGTGTTTTATGAGCGACAGATGCAGGCACTTTACAGGGCAAACAACTGGCCAGGGGTATTTGACCCAGACACCAACAAAGGAGTTAAAAAAGAAATGAGACAATGATGGGTCCAGGCTCTCTTTTGTATTTAGATCATGTGATCACATTTTCACTCTCTATCATAACAAATTGGGGGTTATTTACTAAAACTGGAGAGTGCAAAATCTGGCGCAGCTGTGCATAAAAACCAATCAGCTTCCAAGTTTTTTGGTCCAAGCTTAACTAAACAAGCTGAAGTTAGAAGCTGATTGGTTTCTATGCAGGGTTGCACCAGATTTTGCACTCTCCAGATATAGTAAACCAACCCCATTGTGAACCTGAAAGAAAGAGAGAGAGATAAACTTAATGCAAATAATTTTATAAAAAAGCTTTAACAGCTAATAGTTTGCAACATAGGTGCCGTCATACTGGTGAATTATGTACACAGACTCTGCTTCTTTATTTCACCCAGCTGATAATAGACTTTTAGAAGTCTCTAATGCCAGTGCTGCACCAGAGGTGGATGACACCTTGGGGGGGGGGGGGGGGGGCAATTTTTGCAGGTGGCTGTGTCTGCCCCATAACAACCATGCAACAACCAACAACCACTAACTCGGTGTTGCTAAACATCCGGTATGGACGCTTGAGCCTCAGTGCTGCCCCCCCCCCCCCCTCAGCTTATCTCAATGAGTGTTGTCTGAGGCAACCATCTCAATGTCAATGTACATATTTATCAGCACATCACAGATCATTGAGTACCGTCCAAAAGCTTTATTGAAGAATGATCACATCACATTGGACAAGGTGCAACATTTTGGAGCTGTGCAGGACCCCTTCATCAGGCACGTCACATGCCTGATGGACAGCACTCAATGATCCATGGTGTGCTGGTCGATATGTACATTGACTTGTGATGTCTCCAGTTTCCAGCTGGCTGTTGCTGTAGCACCCGCTATTCCTGAGCCTAATCCAGGAAGTTGTGCAATGGGAATATTGACATTATCCAGCCACCTCGATGTGCCTCGTGGTGGCTGGCATGGCAATGTCTAATGCTATGAAACCCTCACAATGCTTCCCTGTAGCAAGTGACCATGTGATGTTTGCCTTATCTAGGAGAAAGGTGTAATTTGAAGATTTATTAGAGAACATGCTTCTGTGTGCTGAGGCATGTTGCAGCGTGGTGTGCTAGGAAGCCTGCACAAAATGTATAGCCTGTTAATACACCTCATTGCACAAAACTTTGGGGCATGCTGCATTTTTCAGGACAATACAATGCATATACATTGAGCTGTGCTGCAGTCCAACGCAGGTGCATTCCAGTGATGTTTTGAAGAGCCATTTAAAAACAATGGCACCACGCCCCGCATGAACAGCAACATGCTGGTGTGAACAAGCTATAAAGCTGGCCCTCCATTCACAAAGTGGTACCTTACTGCATCGGAGTATGCAGTAAAATACCACACAGAAATTTTCAAAAAGTTGTTTGTCATTCACTAAAAAACCCTACTAAAATACCACATGAGTTATTTTAAAAAGTCATGCAGTATTTCAGTAGTGAAAGCCATCGGTAATTTACCACCGACAGTAGCTGCCGTCCTTAACACAGACTGTAAATAGCTAGTTGTTAAGGAGCGAGTGGCGGCCGGCTTCCTTAACAATCAGTAACTGCCATGGTTGTTAAGGAGCGGGCAGCTGCCGCGTCCTTGACAACCGATGAGTCATCATCTGTCAGTGGAGTTCCTCGCTGACAGCTGAATGTGAAAAAAAAAGAATTGCCGGCAATGAAAAATTAGGAAAAAAAACATTCAGCTGTCAGCGGGGTTCCCTGCTGACAGCTGCTGACTCGTTGATTGTTACGGACGTGGTGGCCGCCGGTTCCTTAAAAACCATGTTGCTTATTGGTTGTTAAGGATGCCGGTGGCCGCCCGCTTCTTAAATATCGCATGCAAGGACCACTACTTATTTACCACATGCATTATTTTTTTTCCTTTTCCGAATTGACTTGCACTTCTGTTTTATGGAGTATTTATGGTAAATACAGCATAAAGCAATAGTAAATTGACATTTTCAGGATCGCATGTGGTATTCTGGTTCTGTGAACGGAGCCCACTACAATCTATGAGTTTTTTTTTTACTGAAATTTCAGAAGATTTGTGTAATCTGTAGATTTGGTGTAGGTTGTATGAAAATACCTGGACATAGTTCATTATATCTATACAGAGTGTAAAGCTGGTCACTCATGTTTGCAATCCCTCCTTTCAATTCAAATTGTGTAGCCAGTTTAACATAACGCAACAGAAAACCAAGTCCAAACTCAGCCTTCAGCCACACAGCCCCTAAGCAGTCCTTGTAACAAGCTTTACAAACATTGTTGCGCGCTCAAGTATAAGGCATCTTACATGGAAGAAAAAAAAAGATTAATTAGTATTTTTCCTGTTGTTCGGATTTATATCACACTGATTTTTAAGATTATTTGCTTCATTCCCAGCTGCCAGCCTGCTCTATCCTAATCCCCCATCTGGATGCTTTTCTGGGGCTTTTTAAAATCTACACAAAATATACCAAAGATATATAAAAAATTAAAAAAAAACCTCAAAGAATAAAAAAAAAAAAAGTGAACTGTTCAAAATGTTAAATTTAAGCTGTGTTATTAATTAAAGGACTAATTTGCGGTATGTGTTACAATGTAATCTACTTAGAATGAATACAGTATGCAGATATATGCGCAGAGATATACGACGTCGGGAAAAGTTGTAGAGGGTAGCGCTAATAACTTTCGGTGTTGGGAAAACAATTACGGTATTTCTAATAGGCAGAGATTAGAGGTCCGAACACCTGGTGAGATAAAAATCAAGGAGAAATTTTTAATTAAAAGCAAATAACTTTTCTTTGCAGCCAAAGTCGGCGATATCTAGGCCGGGGAGGTAAAATAATAGTCAAGGTCTTTACGGTAACGGCATGGAGGAGGGCGACGAGTGATGGCTTGCAGAATTTCTACTCCTACATCACGCCTCACTTTTTTGTATCACAAAGTTGATTCTTTGTTCTGTTTCTTTTGTGTCAAGACAATGTTTTTACAGTTTAAGGTGCCACACTGACCAGATACTTTTTGAGGCACTTTTTCATTCAGACCACCCACCTAAAGTTTTTTTATGTCGATGGATGCTGAAGAGTTACATGGTTGGGTTACCTTTATAATAAAATATGCAGTGTAGTCAATGAGCTCATTAGTGTACACATCATAGTACAATGTAGAGAAATTAAGCTTCCTCTCAATTGCATACCTGTAAAGCAACTATGGCGGCTTCCGCAAAGCCTCCCGAAATAAAGTGGCATTGTGAGTGATCGGTGCTGTCCTACATATGATCTTGGCGGTGCACCCCCATCATCAGCAGAACAAGTGTGGAACTGGTACAGTATATCGCTCTTTCACAAATCTGCACACATGCAGTGTGCTCACCCTTCCCCTCACAGCAGCTGTTAGGACAAGGGAAGGGAGAGAGCACTGTGCATGCGTGGATTTGTAGACAAGGGACAGCACACTGCACATTTGTGGATTATAGACATGCAACCCAGGAGCAGCTGCACCATTTGCATATAAACTACAAAGGACCCCTGACTGTACTCCTTTTTTTTTAATTGTTTTTATGTCTAGGGAAACACGGTGGATTATCTGTACCTAGGCCAGGATCACACTTTTGTGGTGTGTTAACACATGCAAGTTAACACGCGTTATGTAGCACACCAAAGTGTGTAGCCATAATGCAATACAATTGTTTTGAACTGGCTGCCAACAACCCACACCTTAGTGTAGCCCAAACTGCATCTCATCTTTTTTTGGGACTGCAACACACAGTAGTGTACTGTGGCAGGATGCAGTGCCAATGTGTTGCCTTAGTGGAGTGGTCTCCAAACTGCAGCCCAAAGGTCAGATGCGGCCCTTTACTAGCCTTCATTTGGCCCTTGGGGGACTATTCCTCCCACTGATTTGAGGCAATATTCCTAACATTAACAGTGGGACATAATTCCTCCAACTGACATGAATGATGGGGCACTATTCATCCCACTAATATCAATGATGAGGCACTATTCCTCCGACTGACACCAATGAAGGGGCACTATTCCTCCAACTGACACCAATGATGGGGCACTATTCCTCCCACTGACACCAATGATGGGGCACTATTCCTCCCACTGATAGCAATGATAGGGGAACTATTCCTCCCACTGACACCAACGATGGGTTACTATTCCTCCCAGTAATACCAATGATGGGGCACTATTCCTCCTCCTACTAACCACAGGAATTATGCAAATGAATATCACACCTGAGGCATAAGGACATTTTCTACCCTCAGTGGCCACAATCCAGGCCCCCAAAAGTCTGAAAGACAGTAAACTGGCCCTTTGTTTGGAGAGTTTGGAGACCCCCTGCCTTAGTGCATTGGGGTGTAAATAAAAAATAAATGGCCCGCAAAGCACTGACACATGCATAGTGTGTTAACATGCAGTACTGCAACACAAATTCGTGTTAACAGGGTAGCTTAGCAAAGATGAAATCCTATGCCTACTTACAGGTTGTTAAAGCCCATTTGAAGTGGCATGCTCCCCCCCTCCCCCAAAGTGGAATTCCAGCTTACACCTAACTAGCCTTAAAACTTACCCCTCCCCCTCCTAACACCTACACTATATTGTTCAAAGTCTTGGGACACCTGCCTTAGTTTACACAAACTTTAATGACATCCCAGTTTTAGTCCGTAGGGTTCAATATTGAGTTGGCCCACCCTTTGCAGCTATAACAGCTTCAACCCTTCTAGAAAGGCTGTCCACAAGGTTTAGGAGTGTGTCTATGGGAATGCTTGACCATTCTTCCAGAAGCGCATTTGTGAGGTCAGGCACTGATGTTTGATGAGAAGGCCTGGCTTGCAGTCCATCCATGTCCATGACTTTGTCCACATTTTGATAACCTGTGAAAACCTGTGTCCAGCACCCCTCAACCCTCCACACCCTCCACCTCTACCTCTTAGAAATATACATTATACATACAGGGATTGTAATTGGCCTTGCAGTTCTCACGACAGCCCCACCTGTCAAGTGGCTCCATGATATAGATCCACCACCCTGGAAACCAGTACTGAGGCTCAACACCCAGACACATCTTGGACAGTCTCTGTTTGATAACAGTAAGCAGGCTTAGCCCATGTGGTTGTATACATCTGACACTTGTCCTGGGTGAAGCTTTTTAACATGTACACCATTGAATAAACTTATGGTTTTATAGAATTTGATGTGTCATCACACTATGCATTTATCACATTCTATCCATTCATAGACTACATAATCTAGATCCAAGCGCTAATTGGAACACTTTCTTGCAGCTTGGATTGTAATCCTTGCCTATTCTATACAAAACTAAAAAAAAATGGTTTTGCTTATATATACATTTTAACAATTTTGACCATTTTTTCAGTCTTTGATTAAAAACAGATGGCGTGGAAAAAAAGACTGTCTGCAGCAAATCTGCCATCTGCAGTTAGAAATGCCTTTGTGGCCTATCTAATTGATTTCCACTGCAATATCGATGATATGATTGCTTAAAATCAGGAAATAACTGAAACAATAAGCAGAGGATTGCGGTTGTTGGAAGGTGATGGGAGGCTACCAAAGTGCCACAAAAATGATCAGGCTCATGGTCAGGATTAGGTCCGTGTCCTGTAAAAAATGTGTGTTTTCTATGACTTCCATTTCCTATGGGAAAACTCCAGGGCTGGAGGGACATTTCACAATACATGAGGCATGCAATACATTTTGCAAAATGGCGGTTACTGTTCTGCAGAAGAAGAGACACTTGGCTCTTATGCAAGTGCTTAACGTGGTATGTGCTTTATCCAAGTCACAAAATTAACCTTTTATCACTCTGAATAAATCGGTGCCCACTCTACTGTTACAATAAGCGCGATTTTATTCATATGTTGCAATGAAAGAATGTTTGCGTAATTCTCTAATAAATAGGAAACCTCTGTGTTCTAAGGGGGATAAACAGGCCGGTTTTTCAGACGGTACGCGGGTATTGTTGGTCTAAATTATTCCCTGTGCAATGAATCCTTTCATCTCCATCCTATACAATAATGGTTTCCATATGTCAAGTGGCTTTGCTATAAATAAGATCAAAAGCAATAAGAAAGGATTTAATAAAAAATGACATTAAAAGTGGCATTAAATCTGGAAAAAAAAAAGTTCAACACTTTAGAGGAAAAGAAAAAAAAAATCTCTCTAAGCAGCTTTCCCAAATATTGAGACATAAGGCTTTAAAATAAAGTCGAAGAAAAAAAAAAATCTATTACAAAACCACAAAAGGCTGCAGAGGAAAAGAGGCAATTTAAAGTCCGTTTTTATTCCAGTGGAGTTTCTGGATACAATACTTAGTTGGGTATACCGCCAGACTGACCCCCTATAGATACTGGCATCAAAGCAACTAAAAAAAAAGAAGGGGGGAATTTTTTTGTTGTACGTGACAGTGACCAGGGATGTACAATTGTAGGTGTTGTTGTTGGTGGAGAATTTGGTTGGTGGAGAATTTGGAATTAACTAGTGGTGGTGGTGGTGGTGGTGGTGGTGGGGGAGAGCATATGGCAGTTCAATTAACAAATTTCTCAAACCCTAAATATTACTATTACTAAATATTACTAAAGGGATTACTAGGAACCCACCCCATCCAATCTAAAGTTGCCCTGATATACTACATATGCTAGAATGGGTATACAGTTGTGCTCAAAAGTTTGCATACCCTGGCAGAAATTGTGAAATTTTGGCATTTATATTGAAAATATGACTAATCATGCCAAAAAAACTGTCTTTTATTGAAGGATAGTGATCACATGAAGCCCTTTATTATCACACATTTTTTTTGGCTCCTTTTAAAATCATAATGAAAACAGAAATCACCCAAATGGCCCTGATGAAAAGTTTACATACCCTGGAATATTTGGCCTTGGTACAGACACAGAAGGTGGCACACACAGGTTAAAATGGCAATTAAAGGTTAATTTCCCACATTTGTGGCTTTTTAAATCACAATTAGTATCTGTGTATAAACAGTCAATGAGTTTGTTAGCTCTCACATGGATGCACTATGTAGGCTAGATACTAAGCCATGGGGAGCAGAAAAGAACAGTCAAAAGATCTGCGTAACAAAGTAATGAAACTTGACAAAAAAGGAAAAGGATATAAAAAGATATCCAAAACCTTGAATATGCCAGTCAGTACTGTTCAATCATTTAATAAGAAGTGGAAAATTTGGGGATCTCTTGATACCAAGTCAAGGTCAGGTAGATCAAGAAAGATTTCATCCACAACTGCCACAGGAATTGTTCGGGATACAAAGAAAAACCCAACAGGTAACCTCGGGAGAAATACAGGCTGCTCTAGAAAAAGATGGTGTGGTTGTTTTTAAGGAGCACAATATGATGATACTTGAATAAAGAAGAGCTGCATGGTCAAGTTGCCAGAAAGAAACCTTTACTGCACAAATTCCACAAAAAAGACTGGTTACAATATGCCCAACAACACCTTGACGTTCCTTTATTGGCTTTTTTGTGGCATTGGCGCAGTAAATGCTTCCTTCTGGCAGCTCAACCATGCAGCTCTTTTTTGTTCAAGTATCGTTGAATTGTGCTCCTTAAAAACAACCACATCATCTTTTTGGAGAGCAGCCTGTATTTCTCTTGCGGTTACCTGTGGGTTTTTGTTTGTCTCCTGAGCAATTTTTCCGCTGGTTGTGGCTGCAATCTTTCTTGGTCTACCTGACCTTGGCTTAGTATCAAAAGAGGCCCGAATTTTCCACTTCCTAAAGCGGAGTTCCACCCAAAAATGGAACTTCCGTTTTAAGGGAAGGTGACCCCCTGACATGCCACATTTGGCATGTCATTTTTTTGGGGGGGAGGGGGGAACCCTCTTTTTAGAGGGTTCCAGCTCCCACTTCCTCCCGGGGCACCGCGGCACCGGAAGGAAGATCACCTCTCCCCCTCCCTCTTGGCAATCATCTGGGACACGTCACAGGTCCCAGATGATTGCCTGGCCAGTCACAGCACGCCGCGCGGCTCGCGCATGCGCAGTGCGTGCCCGGCTGTGAAGCCACAGCCGGGCACCCACAGTAACAATGCCGGCACCGCAGAGAGGAGGGGGAGACGAGCGGGGCTTCGTTCTCTCGCATCGCTGGACCCTGGGACAGGTAAGTGTCCGACTATTAAAAGTCAGCAGCTGCAGTATTTGAAGCTGTTGACTTTTAATTTTTTTTAAATAAGGGATTAAACAGTACTGACTAGCATATTCAAGGCTTTGGATGTATTTTTATATTCTTTTCCATCTTTATAAAGTTCCATTACTTTGTTACGCAGGTCTTTTGACTGTTCTTTTCTACCTCTTCACAGCTTAGTATCTAGCCTGCTTAGGGCATCCAAGTGAGAGCTAACAAACGCAACTTAACCTTTAATTGCCATTTTAACCTGTGTGTGCCACCTTCTTTGTCTGTACCAAGGCCAAACATTCCAGGGTATGTAAACTTTTTATCAGGGCCACTTGGGTGATTTCTGTTATCATTATGATTTAAAAAGTATCCAAAAAACTATGTGATAATAAATGGCTTCATGTGATCACTATCCTTAAATAAAAGACAGTTTTTTGGCATGACCAGTCATATTTTCAATATTAATGCCAAATTCACAATTTCTGCCAGGGTATGCAAACTTTTGAGCTCAACTGTATTTATGACTTTCTCTGACCCTAAGGCGAGTTTGTAAATGTGTACATTTTTTTATCCCATTGACATACATTTTTTTCTTTTACATCAGTCTTCCTTCTCAAATCCTACCTAGCAAAGCCTCTTATTCCCAGCTACATACTTTACAAGCCTCTCCTCTATCCCCTTGCCCAACATTACTTAAAGATGCCATTTAATCTGCTTATATTTAGTTTCTCCTATCCTATATTTTTATTTTCATTAAATACCTTAGGTTTTGTTTTGTTATGTGACCCAGTAACATCAACACTAGGTTTTCGAGATTCTCAATGGCCCAGTGGTCACCAACCCCCCCCCCCCTCCTCCTCCCAAGAACCAGGGATCGGCCCCAGCGACAACAACCTTTTCATGGACCAGGCTGGGCAGTGCAGCCGATTACCTGCAGGGGGAGGTGTGGGGTGGTTGTGTGCAACCTGTTACCTCAAGGGTGTGTGCAGCCTGTTACCTCCAGGGAAGGGGGGTGGGTGCTACCTTTTACCTCTGAGGGAAGGGGTGGTGTATGCAGCCTGTCAGGCTCTCTTCTTCTTCTCCCCCTTCCTCTCCGTAGGTAAGGTGACCACATAGAGGGAGGGAGCAGTGGTGCTAGAAAAAAAGGGAGTGAGCACCCTCTGGTGGTGGAAGGGTGATAGTGCATGTTGTGCAGGCTAGCTCACCTGCCGGGTACCCCAGCCGCATGGCTCGGCCCCCCATAGGCCACGGCCTGGCATTTCTCTATGCAATGCATTTTTTTTGCCTTTATATTCATCTGGTGATCATGTCAGTAACACACTTTCTGCCTGAGGGTGACCCTGGCAAAAAGACTAAAGAACACCTTTCCTTCCCCATAACCTACTGGAAATATATTCTGTAGTCCACAAGAAGAGCTGGAAACAATGTAACTATTTACAGTGTAGCAAAGGAAGTTTTAAGTCCACAAGAATTCTGGTAGGGTCAACAGATATGTTTTTGTATATGTCAAACATATAGGACCAAGCACTTTTAGACTGGGTTCACACTGTGTGGGGACGCGGCTCACAGCAGGGGTCCACTGCGTCCCTCTTCTCCGTTTCAGGGACGAATCAGGCCCAAACTTTTGCCTGAATTCAGACCTGAAATGGAGCCAAAGACGCACACGACCCTTGCGCTCTGCGGACGCCACGGAGATGCGTGAACCAGCTCCATTTAGAGCTGGTCACAGACTCCTGTCATGCGAATTGGATGGGGGAAAACCCATCAGTGTCCACCCAGCCTCAAGTTTCTATTTAATAGACCAATAGGGAGCAGATAAGAGACGTTCATTGTTAGGGATTACATCATTTAAGAAATAACAGAAATATAGAAGAGTAAGGTATGTGTAAGTGTAAAAGTCACACCAAAAACTAACTCCAACTATGTGCCCTTGGAAAATACACTTTAATTTCCCCTTAAAGTATTCACTATACTAGCTAATGAAGAGACACATTTCAAGTATTATGGCCACCCAAAATTAAGCATGGTAAATCATCTTCTAGTCTATAGGGAGGTCTATGGCAACAGGTAGCTAGTTCTGAGAATAACCCCTCCTGAAAAAAAGTATACACGGAGAGTATGCATTATATTTTTTTTATTTTTCAGCGCTGAACGATTGATAAGACATTCCAAAGGTACAGACCCTCTTCAAGCTTATACAGTACACTTATGCCCTGTACACACGATCGGACATTGATCGGACATTCCAACAACAAAATCCATGGATTTTTTTCGGACGGATGTTGGCTCAAACTTGTCTTGCATACACACGGTCACACAAAGTTGTCGGAAAATCCGATCATTCTGAACGCGGTGACGTAAAACACGTACGTCGGGACTATAAACGGGGCAGTAGCCAATATCTTTCATCTCTTTATTTATTCTGAGCATGCGTGGCACTTTGTGCGTCGGATTTGTGTACACACGATCGGAAATTCCGACAACGGATTTTGTTGTCGGAAAATTTTATAGCCTGCTATCAAACGTTGTGTGTCGGAAAATCCAATGGAAAATGTGTGATGGAGCCCACACACGGTCGGAAATTCCGACAACATTGTCCTATCACACTTTTTTTCCGTCTGAAAATCCGACCGTGTGTACGGGGCATAAGAGTTGAGATTTAGTCGCTGGAAGTATGGCCAAGGCCAAGTGTCCTATTTGCTTGTTACTGATTAGACCAGGGTCTCTCAACCAGGGTTCCGTGGAACAATAAAATTCCTCCAGAAGTTGCTAGGGGTTCTTTGAGCAATGAGCAATTTCTGCCTCTCAGATAAGTTCCAACTGACACCAATGATCTTTTTAGCGATCTATAAGGGGGTAATTCTTCCCAATGATCACAAGTGTACAGAGCATTTTTCCCAATGCCCATCACACTAATGTATCATGAGTTGTAGATATAGTAATTTATAGCAGAGGTTCCCTGAGATCAGAAAGGTATTTCAAGGGTTCCTCTGTGTTGAAAAGCTTGAGAAAGGCTGGATTAGAGAAAGTGTCAAACACCAGAATAAAATACATAGCTGAAAATGGATTTATCTCTCATATTTACAACTCTATTTGGCCAGTCATGTGATCTAAGCACCCATGTCAAACTGCATTGTCAGGGTGGAGACATCCCCATTACCTGCCGTGGCTCTGCAGTTTTCACCTGTGTGCTCATTGAACTGTGTGCATCATTACACTAATCCGGTCCTCCATGGACCTTGCTCCTCCTGTAGTCTTAACTCCTCTCGTTGGGAAAAGAATTTGGAAATGTAACGCTGGAACCTCATGATTATTCTACTGTTATAAGGGGTATACGGGTATTTGACTAGGATATCTGGATTCCAGGAGCAGGCAGCTTCTTGCCAAGGGACTTCCACTGTTTTCATAGTTTGTAACTGAAAAATCTGAGATTGAAGTGCCACACCAAAATCTAGCTGTCTATATATAAATGTATTTCAAGGAAAGGTGAAAGACTATTCTATTAAAAATCTAATGCTGAGCGGGGGAAGGGGGGAGGGGGGATTGGTGGTTGGGTGTTTGTTGGAGGGAGAGCACCATTTCAGGATTTGAAGTGAGAAGTAATGAATACTGGACTGGAGTACAAACGATGTGCTGTTTTAATCTACTTTTTGAGGTGCAGAGTCTGTCAGCAGCTGGTTCAAGCAGCCAACTTTTGGTGTGGCACTTCAATATCAAATGAACTCCTCCTCTATCAGTCCCCGGTGCATGAAATCATGTTAAATTGGCAGATTTGTACAAAGTATTAGAGCAGCCTTACCCAACCTCTTTAACCGAGAGGAACCCTTGAAATTAGTTTCAGTTCTCAAGGAACGCTTGTTAAAATGAATTAATTGGGGGTCCATGAAAGGATTAGCTTCCATACAGTGGTGATGAGTGGGAAAAATGCCTGCTTACATTGGTGGTCAGTGGGAAAAATGCCCTTTACACTGGTGGTCAGTGGGAAGAATGGCCCCTACATTGGTGGTCGGTGGAAAGAATGCTTCTTACATTGATGGTCAGTGAGAAAAATGCCCCTTACTTTGTTGGTCAGTGGGAAGAATGCTGCTTACATTGATGGTCAGTGAGAAAAATGCCCCTTACTTTGCTGGTCAGTGGGAAGAATGCTGCTTACATTGATGGTCAGTGAGAAAAATTCCCCTTACATTGGTGGTCAGTGGGAAGAATGCCTCCTTGCATTGATGGTCAGTGAGAAAAATTCCCCTTACATTGGCAGTCAGTGGGAAGAATGTTCCTTACATTGGTGGGCAGTGGGAAGAATGCCTCCTTGCATCGGTGGTCAGTGGGAAAATGGACATTACATTGGTGGTCATTGGGGAGAATGCCTTCTTGCATATTTTTGTTTAATTCTGTTTCATTATTATATTGATAATTAAAATAAAAATGGGCTACTAGAAGTATAACAATGTCTGGACTGTATATGCTAAGCTACAATTGGATAGCATAAAACACCAATTAGTGGGAGTGGGTGGATGCAAATTACCTGAGCTGCAGATAGTCTTGCAGCTTCTCATGGCAGCCAACCCCCATCCCCTTTTTTTATTCTCTCAGTAGAACTGGATATTAACTTTTGCCTACAGCTGAAGATCTTCTGTTGTATATTCTAGATCCATTTTCAGTGGCTCCACCTCACATTTTCCCCTCCACCTCCCTGTCTTTTTTAATGGAAGTGAATTGAGCTAATCCATGATTGCTCCATAGCTCAATGTGAAACACACAGGAGGCTTTACAGAGGAAGTTTTCTTTGGCAATGAATGTTATTGATGTGATGTGAAAGGCCAGCTTCCATAACAGATTTTCATCCAGAGCAGCAAAATAACATTTTTTTGCTTTCATTCCCACTCGGTCTGGAGCTGCCAGTAATTGTCAGCTCTCAAATACATAAATAAATAGGATAGGAACACTAATTTTTTTGGTATGCTTTTCCTCCCTTAGGTACTCATTCTTCCTATTGAATCCCACAGCCCAGATAGGTTTTCTTTAATATGGCCTACTTCATGTTGAGCTCCGGATTTTTGTCTTCCTCAGCATTAGTAGTGACATCATATGTCCCCGCAGAGGATACTACCACCTTGCTAGTTGGTACAAAAGTCATGAGCAATGTCAGTTGCCAATGAAAACCTAGCACCTTGTGAATATGGTTTATTCCCGTTTTCAAAAATTGTGAGCAGGCAGGCTTTTTATTGAAGAAGAGACATGCACTGTCTCTTCTACAATAAAATAAACCTACCTGCCTGCTCTTAATCTTCTCCGGAATGTATACTGAGCTGCACAAGCATTTCAGCCCAGCACCTGTTTGCTGGGATGACTGCACTCCTGAAATGACATCCCATGCCAGCCAATGAAGACGGCTGCAGCCCGACCCTCGAAAGAGGCTGGGTAGAAAATGCCGGTACTGGCGAGGGACCTTGGACCATTGAAGGATAGGCAAGTATAGGAGGGTTTAGCTCGGCTTTAAAGTTAAATTCCAGCGAAAACACACTGTTTTAAGTTCAAGATAGTTGGAAACTCTGTAAATTTTTCTCTTTTGGGAAGATTTTCCTTGCGTGAGTGGAAATCTGCCAAAAGTGATGAAAATTCCTATCTTTTGCAGCAGATTCCTAACAGAAGGATTTCCGGCAACATTTTGGATTCTCCCCCTTCACTTTCTGCCCCGGTGGCAATGGTTACCAGGACAAATAGCAAAGATGTATCTTTTAAGTGGGGACACAATAAACCAGATACTTCCTCTTACTGTCTCACACTAGGATTTGGCTTGACTTCTACCTTAAAGTGGCACTCTAGGGGGAAAAGAAAAGTTTTTTTGGTTAAAATTTCCTTGGTTCAGAGATGTTCTCTATAAATTCTTTTAAACTAGGGCCAAATGGTGGCTGGGGTGCTAATAATGCTAATTCTATTCATGCTGTACTACTTCATACAGCTGAGTATAGAATTTAAACTCCTGACATTGAGGTTTTATTTATTTTTTTAATTACAGCTAGGAAAAGTAACAGATAATCTTGATAGACCCTTTCCTCTGCTACTGATAGTTACCAACTCTTCCCTAAAGAGAAAGTCCAAGAATGGCCACTAACTGACCCTCTCAGCCCAGTTAGCAACCCAGATGGCCATATGTACAGAGCCTAGAGGGATCGGGGTAAGTCCTTCCTCCGACTCATACACCTAGAATAAAAATTAATATCCGGATATTGAGGTATTTAAAAACTGATTCACAGTAATGTCAGCCTAGTAATAAACGGGGACATGTCCTAGAGACCACCTAACGGCTAAAAGTGGTAAATATTAAATATTAGCCTATATTCTAGTTGCCTGACTATAAAAGATGTATGAAAACATATCCTTCACATTTCTTTAACCTTAATCTTTAATATAAATAATATACAAATGCTATACATTTCCTTTAAACCTAATAGCTGCTAACCGTGCCATGCTTAAGGAAGTGACCTTGAGATACAATACGCACTGCTTCGCCTCAAGACCTTGTTTTCCCAAGTGGATCATCTTTCATGCTTCACTACTCAAGAACTGAGAGACACTCTGCTATCATATATGCAATGTTTGGTGTAATGGCTTATATCCCTGCTGTACAATCACCAGTAGCTAGGCTCTGTCACCTTCTGTCCTCACTGATAGTTTCTCATAACTAGAATGCACCATAGCTTCTATTTAAGGATTCACACAAATGTGCCCATTGCAGTTCTTTTCCCAGGAAGATCACACTTTATTGCACAAAAATAAAAAACAAGCCTAAATTAGAAAAATCATGTCAAAAAATCAGTTTGGAGGCATGTGATTGATGTATTTACCAATGTATTTGTCACCAATAGAATGTAGATATGACAGTTCTTATGCTTGGTTCTCAAAATCAAGGTAAGATAGCCTTTGCACTCACAAGGCACACATAGTATGTCGTCAGACATCTAAAATATGCCAAAATGTTCAGCTTCCTTGTGGCTGCACTGGGCTAGTATATCAACAGACATCTTGGCTGCTAAAAGCTAAACAAACGACCAGGGACACCTTACATCAGAGGTGGGACACTGAGCTGGAAGCAATATGAATTCTTGATCTGAGGTCAGTGACTTCGCTATTCTCCACTTTACCTACAGCTTGATCAGAGACCTGCCCCAACCTGTGAACCTCTGAGGTGCGTAGCACAGTCAAAAGCTCAATCCTCTATGCAAGCCTTAACAAGCCTATGCAATGCAGTAGAGCTCCATTCTCAACTAGAGTTCCGCGGAACACTAGGGCTCCTCTAGAAGTTAGGGTTCTAGAGTTCCTTAAGCTGTGACTAACTTACCTCCCATTCTATGGTGCCTGCATAGTTCTGGGTCCAACACTAGTTGGCAGAGCGAGCTGCATGACACCAATAATCTTTGAAGCTGTCTGTAAGGGGAGCATCCTGACCACCACTGAAAGAAGGGCTTTCTTCCCACTAGCCATGAATGTAAGTAAGGTGCAAATTGGTTTTAGCAGGCATTCCCTAAATCTTGTAAAGAATTACAAGGGTTCCTCTCGGGTAAAAAGTTTGCTAAAAACTTGAGTAGAGCATCCCATTTTCAAGCAGCAAAATGTAAGAGTTCTTCTGTATCAAACAGTTGATCAGGTTTTTTAAGGTGCAGCTTCACCCAAAAGGGGAAGTTCTGCTTTAAGTCCTCCTCTCCTCTTCCTGATTTGGTACATAATTTTTTTGGGGGGAAAGGGGGGTGTTGTGGGGAGCAGGTACCTAGTTTTGACAGGTACCCACTTCCACTTCTGCTTGGATTGCATAGTTCTCCACTCCCCTCTCCCTTCCCTCAGTCTTCTGGGACATGTCACAGGTTCCAGGAGACCGCAAGACCATTCACAAAGCGCAGCTTCACAGCTGGGTACCCACAATTAAGATGCCAGCACTGGGAACCCGAAGGCTAGTGAATAACTAGTCCGAGTGAGGACAACACTGGATCCATGGACTGGTAAGTATCCTATTATTAAAAGTTTTTGAGTTTTTTGATTTTTTTTTGTTACAGACTGGAGAACTGCTTTAATTGAGTTTATGAACATCTTAAATAGGGGTATATCTGCTTACTGTTCTGCTCTTAAAAAACAGGATAACAGGTACACCTAAGAATTGAATTTTTCAGGAAAGCTGACTGGTGTGCCAAGCCAGGGACATTTCCAGGGACACAAACCTTGGGTAAGGATCAATGCTCCCATACATCTTCCAATATGTTGCAGTCTACAGTGCTGGGAGTCTGTGAACGTTCCCTATTAAGCTGCGCTCGCTGCATTCCAGTCTGTTCCTCAGCACCTGCTTTACTGATGACCTCAGCTCTGCTTCTTGAGATTTAGACTTTTTTTTTTTTCACAAAACAGCTTTTTAAACAAAAGCCAGCTGTTTCCGATCAGGACTACAGGGGAAACAAGAATCAGGGTAGACTGGGGGAGGGGGGTAACCCGCAGACAACAATTCTTCATTAGCTTCAAGTCACTTTTTTTTTCTCCTCCACTGAAGGATTCATTAAATGCATAAAGGAAGTGAACAAAATAGGAAGAGAAACATATATAAACTGGAAAATCAAGCTGAATGCTCAATTTAGTATCTGAAATGGATCGTCTTTGGGAATTGCTTATTTTTGTAAGGAATGATTGTGCATACAGTTAAAAGAAAATTGTGTCTAGTGCTATTTGCATCCTATAACTGGCCATATAAGAAACTCTTGATGCCATTCAGTAAAATAATTTTTTCTATGTTTTGGGGGGCCCTCTTGCTTGTAACAGGCACATGTGTAAGACTATAAAAAAATGAAGACCTTTGGATTGCCATTCCTCCCCATCAGAATATTGCAGACGAACAGTTCACAAGAAAGCAATAATTGCTCTTCTGATGTAATAGAATTTATCCAATGTTGATATACAGTATGTGGGTTTAGAGGAGGAGAAGATCAGACACATTGGGACTAATGCATGAAAGTGTGGGCAGCACGGTGGTAGGACTTTTACTTTTCAGCACTAGAGTCCCAGGTTCGAATCTCGCATGGAATTACATGTTCTCCATGTGTTTGAATGGGTTTCCTTCCACACCTTGTGATGCGCTGATAGGTTTTTTGGCTCTAATATGTTTATATATGCATGTGAGAGAGGGACCTTAGACTGTAAGCTACTCGAGGGCAAGGACTGATGTAAATGTACATTATATAAAGTTCTGTGTAAATTGCTGGCACTATGTAAATATCTGTAAAAATGTCAATTTTAACTAAGGTTCTAGAAGCTCTTGCATGCCAAAATGCAATACACATGACAAAAGAGACCAAAGAAAAGGTACATGCATAGAACTGTATGATGCCAAAGCGCCCATTAGGTTCAGGGGCTACTGCCAGGAATGTATGAGGGTTTTGTCTTGCTTTGGAAGTGACAGGTTCATGGTAAATAGCCACATCTAAAGTTTTCTCAAACAGAGGTTTGAGAAAGATTTAAATGAGCATTTACAAAAAAAAAAAAAAAACACATATGGCACTGGTAAATGACTTCATTAGCATTGACTCTACGTCCTACAAGACAAGCTATTCCATGACTTCATTTGACTTGGACGAAACGGACGTATTATATGTGGAAACGTTCCCGGCAAAGGGCCACAAAAAGCAAACAAATTTAAAAAGCAAAAGCCTAGCAGAGGTTATATAATGTTGGGAGGTGTTGATGGTGTGGAACAGACCTCCATAGCTGGGAACATGTAGAATAACATTTTCCAGAAACGGGTCATTTGAAAATTATATACATGCAGCATCATTTTTACAAACTCAGGCCTGAATTCATGAAAGATAGTCATTAAAACTGAGCTCTACGCAGATACAGTATAAAAGACACACATTTATGTAGCTCTGTATTCATTCATACATCATTAAATGTATTTTTTAAATGCAAGCAGTTTAAGTACTTGAATTTGAGTTGGTATCAGACTCTTGCAATGCCCTGATGCCTGGTACAGCAGACTTCAGACTAGCAGAAGAAGCAGCAGAAGGAGCCAATCAGTTGTGCTCAAGTACTCATGTGCTAACAAGATTCATGCTGATAGGAGAAGATAGCAAAGTGACAAAGGGATGAACTCATTAGTCATCTGCTTGTCCTTTTAATACCCAGTTTCAGGCTGGGGAGAGAAAAGACCTTTATATGTCACTTAGCTGCAGCAGAGAAAAAACAAAACTATGTTAATCCCAAAACTAGATGTCCAAAAATACAAGTTCTTGAGCAGGTAAAACCGCCCCCTATTTGCATAGCTTTTCCCTAGAGTTCTGCTTTAGTTTAAGTAGATTCCTAGGTAAAACCTTCTTTTACTAGTTTGGGAGAGAACACCTGCCAGTTTTTTTTTTTATTGCCTGTGTCACCAATGCAGAGAATTTCCTCACTTCCGGTTTTTATCAAAGGAGGAGAATGCGAGAAAAAATTAAAAATTTTAAGATTGTCAAAACAGAATAGGAATAGAGGGGAATCATCCAACATGGATGCTTGTTCAAGTGACAAGACAAAATCTTCCAAAAGGGACACTTGTTCAGGTGACGAGCGGAAACCTTCCAATAAGGACCCTTATTCTGGTGAAGAGGGGAAACCTTAATGAGGACACTTGTTCCAGTAAAGAGGGTAAATCTTCCAATGCATACATCTGTTCTGGTGATGAGGGGAAATCTTCCAATAGGGACACTTGTTCCAGTGATGATGGGAAACCTTCCAATGGGACACTGGGAACACTTGTTTCAGTAATAAGGAGAAATCGTCCAATGAGGACACTTTTAAGGATGACCAAAGGAAACCTTCCAACAGGAACACTTGTTCCAGTGACGAGGAGAAATCGTTCAACGGGGTCACTTGTTATGGTGACAAAAGGAAACTTTCCAATGGGAACACTTGTTCCAGTGACAAGGAGAAATCATCCAATGGGGACATTTGTTATGGTGACTAGAGGAAACCAACCAATGGGAACACTTGTTCCAGTAACAAGGAGAAATCGTCCAATGGGGACACTTGTTATGGTGACAAGAGGAAACCTTCCAATGGGAACACTTAATCCAGTAACAAGGAGAAATCGTCAAATGGGAACACTTGTTCCAGTGACAAGGATAAATCGTCCAATGGAAACACTTGTTATGGTGGCAAGAGGAAACCTTCCAATGGGAACACTTGTTCCAGTGACAAGGTGAAATCGTCCAATGGGGACACTTGTTATGGTGACAAGAGGGAACCTTCCAATGGGAACACTTGCTCCAGTGACAAGGAGAAATCATCAATTAGGGACACTTGTTATGGTGACAAAAGAAAACTTTCCAATGGGAACACTCGTTCTAGTGTTGAGGGGAAATTTTCCAGTGGGGACACTTGATCTGGTGACCGCAAGAACCTTCCAATGGACATACTTGTTTTGGGGACAAGGGAAAATGTTCATATAGGGACCCTTGTTCCAGTGACAAATCTTCCAATGGGAACACTTCCAATGATGACTGTCAGAGTTGGGATTTCCCCTCATTTTGAGGAGGCTTCAATTTACTTCCTGATGTGTCTTCGGGAACAGGAAATTCCAAAAAAATGTCCCCAATATGCACAGAAACAAAAATGTAATCCTGACAGAAGTTGTAACCCTTTCCACTCTAGTCAAAGCAAGTAAGCATACTTTCAATTTAAAGAACTTTTTTAAAAGGACATTCACACGATAAACTATATGAGAAATATGCTTATAACTTTATTTATATTGAAATGATAAAGGTTACATATTTCCATTATCTGAATTTTGGTCAGAGCTGCTTTTGCAAACAAGCTGAATGGCATAAGGCCTCCTATACAGTCTGTTTGTTTGAGTTCAGGGCCAAAGGAAAAGGTGCCACTCCTATTGGGTGAATCGGTATCACCCACCTGTATTGAATGTTGAAACTTGTCAATACATTGGTCCTCTGAGTTGATCTGAAGCCCCCCTCCCCTTTTTTCTTATTCCTATACAGTCTGTCTGTTCAAAAGCAAGATAAATCGACCAGGGTTCCCAGCTCCACCCACCTGCTGCGGTAACTGTCACTATTCCCCAATGGGATCTCTATAAGTTAGACAGGGGGGATTCAGCTCCCTGAAGGTAATGGCTTTGTTATGGCATTGTGTAAGGGGGAGGCACAGAAACAAACTACGGCCAGGAATTTGTGTAGTAGGGTCTCCAGAAGGTATAAGTAGGTGCATGATTCAACCGGTGTCCTTTCAGAACTCAAATATTCAGTTTCTGGAGCGCAACAGTGTGTGTTACATTGAATTATCCCTAGAAAAGTACTCTGGCTGAATCTGCTTTGGAATTTGCTTCCACAGTATACCTCCTACTGCTGCTTTATTAACTGCAGATGGGTGAAGACAGAAAACTTATAGACTGTTTCAAGCGCTGATGACGGCAATGTGGAAAAAATTACCATATCCTCTGTGTTCCCGTTTTTTTTATCCCCCCTTGTTTTTTTTTTTCTTGCTTCTTTCCACAATGTGTGGTGTGGAACTTATCAACGTGTTCAAAGGCCAGACTCAAAATTGATGTTACTCTTCTTTTGTTTTTTATGCTTCCAAATTCATTTACTTTTACAAGCCAGGTCTGAAATCACTTGAATCTATCTATCTATCTATCTATCTATCTATCTATCTATCTATCTATCTATCTATCTATCTATCTATCTATCTATCTATCTATCTTGGTGCTCTGGGAAGTCACACAGAAATCAGAGATATCTGTAATTCTCCCGTTCTCCCGTTACATTCTCAATGATGGCAGTAGGTCTGATGGCACAGAGAAATGAACCTGCTCAATACTTTTATTTTCCAGGTTTTTGCTTTTCTAACTCTGTGTTCTTAGGTTTTTCAAGGACACAAAAAAGCATAATACATTTGAGATGTCAGGTGCGCCCTGGTAATTTCTTAAGCAAATAAATAATGAGTTTGAAAGGGACAAGCAGCTACACGAGAGAGGGACCTCATCTATCTTCAACTTTTTAAGTGCTATGAGATGAAGATGTAGAAGTTCCCATGTTTTTATTGGAGAATGAAGTGGGGGGGGGGGGGGGTGAGACTAGGCAGCATACACAAGCATACAATTTATTAAGGTATTATCTATATGTTTTAAGCATAAACAAAATTAGAGCTGTGCTTATACCATACGGAGCATTATTAAATGTGAATCAGTGACATAAATAAAATCCACGTGAATGGGCAAAGTGTGTGAAAAAAATCTTCTTTAAAAGTTCATTCCAAGTAATCCAACACCAACAGCAAACAACCTCTGTGGTGTGAAACCTCCACCTCTAATATAGGGAGCCTTTACTGGATATTATGGACCTCCTGTCTCTAGAAAGGTCACATGGGTAATAATCAGAGTCATCAAAGGTCACATAGGCAATGATCAGAACCACCAAAGGGGTTCTTCAGATGTTAAGACTGATCTGCTCCTATAGGGAATGCACCACCAGTTCTCTTCCCAGCACGTTGCACCGCCCACGTGCGGTGGGCAGTGCTACGTTCTGACGTCATCCCTATGATCCCAGGAGTGCGAGTTTGAGTTGAATGCTGGAGAGATACTGTATATTTCTGGCGTTTTATCTACATACATATGTAAGTGTTATTTTAACTTTTTTGAGCGTTGTTTTGGGAAGAGAACTGATGGTGCATTTCCTATAGGAGCAGATCAATGTTATCATCTGAGGGACCCCTTTGGTTACTCTGATCATTGCCTATGTGACCTTTGATGACTCTGATTATTGCCTATGTGACCTTTCTAGAGATAGGAGGACCATAATATCCGGTAAGCGCTCCCTATATTAGACGTGGAGGTTTCACACTATGGAGGTTGATTTCTTTTGGTGTTGGATTACTTGGAATAAACTTTTAAAGAAGATTTGTTCACCCTCTTTACTAATTTACATGGAATTTATTCCTGTTACTGATTCACAGTTAATAATGTTCTATATGGTATAAGCACAGCTCTGATTTAGTTTATATTGTATGTACTATGTCTATATCACACGGTTGAGTTGCTGCTCAGTGCGAGGTTTTACACAACTGTTATGGTTCAACGTTTTTGGCATTAGCGCGGTCTCTGTACATTTGTAAATATGTTTTAAGCAAGCAGAACGTTAGGCAAAAAACAAATAGTCCTTCAGTCCACCAATCAGAGAAGGGTCACCCAAAAGTGATATTTAATTTACAGGTGAAGCCTGATGGAGGTGGATACGTGGCACAAGTAGTTACTTAGCTGAAGACTCTGAGTTGGTGTGTCATCTGCGCGGAAATGAGCCTGATTTATGAAGCTACTGTTTTATAAGGTTTTCTACAATGGTCACTTGAAGTAGAACTATAAACATACCTTTTTTTTTTTTCATTTTGGGTAGAGTAAAGAAGGATTAAAAACCCCTGTAAGGTTTATTTTTGCCCTCTTTGTCCCACTGGGGAGATTTACCTTCACTTCCTGTCCCACAGCCAAAACAGGAAGTGAGAGGAAATCCCTACGAATTAAGGGAATCTCTTGGGGACCCCAAGGACACCAGAACAAGTATCCCCATTTGAAGATTTATTACTGTTCCGGGGACAACCCAAATTTGGGGATTTTCTTTTACTTTCATTTTCAATGATAATGGTAAAAAGGCACAAATAGAGAGGGTGAATCACAGACAGCAATAAAAACTGACAGGTGTTCTAATCCCTCTCCACTCTATCCAAAAAAAATAAATAAAAAATAGTTTCCCCTTTAGCTATACATTAAAGCTGAACTCTGAGGAAATTTTTTAAAATGTCATTGCAGTGCGGCTCCTCTCAGCACTGCAAGGTTTAAATGCTTATTTTAACAAAGCTACCAGTAACAAGCACTTGTGGGCAGTCCATTGGCTTCCTCAGGTACAATTCAGGGCTATTAGCCACGTATTGTACTTGACATCACAGTGCCTGAAGCCGCCAAAATGTCCGGCAAAAGAGCCTGTTGGACCCAGTCTTACAGCGAGGAAGGAGCTTGCAGGTCCAGGGGATTGGGTAAGTAAAGGTCCGTGTTATGGGTACTATGGGTACCCTAGACATAAATGAGTAATTGAACCCGAGTGCAGGGGGAGCCCCACTGCATACAGAAATTGTAGTTCAGGTTAATATTGCATATTTCTGATTATTGATATGTTATTCTGATTATTTTGCTCTTTGGCTTAAGTATTGGCAAACCCAAAACGATATATATTGCTAGAACGCATCATTGCAGATATAATTCTATACATGTTGGAATATCTGACACTGCATAGCAATTTAAAACAGTAAGTTTATCTTTGGAGTACAAGAATCAAAAGTCTCAGAATGCATACTTTTTTGCCTTCAGATGCTTTCAATTAAAGTGTTACTAAACCCAGGCCCCTGCATTCACTATATCCGGTCTCCCACCGTGTTACATAGAACATCAAAATGCAATTATTTTAGTAAATATAAACTGCTAAATATCTTTTCTCATCAATGGTATATAGCAGTCTTGTGACTTCTATCAGTGTCTGGTAAAGCTTGTAGGAGAATTCATTCTCCTCTGACTGTCCTATGAGGCTGCATGACCCCTGACGCTTTGTCTGGACAGTGCTGAGTTTCAGGGCTGAAACTCTCTAGCAATACACACCAAATGGAGCGTGTGCAGAGTGCCTCCAAGGCTCTGTTCTATCAGCAGATGGGTTGGGGACAGTAAAAGAAGACAGGATCAAACAGCCTATTTACATAATGCAGAGGATTAACCCCTTAGATTCCACAGTGCGTATAACAAGCATTTACTTAGCATTTTTTTTAGCTTTACTGTATATACAGACTGATTTTACTGTTCTGGGTTTAGTAACACTTTAAATAAGAAAAAAAAGAGCATACAACGAATGTGTGACAAGCAAAACAAGGTCACAACAGTAAACGTGAGCTTGAAGGGGTCCACTGTGCTTCAAAAGTTCAACGTCTCAAAATGATTCCAAATATGCAGTTATGATTTACTTTGAAGAAAGGATCTTGTCATCCCTGGCTTACCATTAGAGAATGTCTGTTTGCTGACAAGAGGCCAGTTCCATATCCTGAGCCCAGGCCGCCCATGGCTCCATTGTGAGATGGTCCGATTAATCCGTGCATGTCACTGTGGCTTCCTGGCATTGCTGTTGAAGGCCCCACTGCATGATTCCTTAGTACGTGAATTGCATCATCTAATCTTTCCAATCTGTCCTCAATTCGGCTTTGCTGTAAAGAAATAAACAACGAACAATCACTCACTGCACATCTACATCTTGTGTGACATCTAATATTAATGCAAAACCTATTAACTGAGGGCCATACATTAAGGTGTCTGAAACAGGAGTGGTCTTGGATGCCTCACAGTCACCAGACTTGAACTTGTATAGGAAAATGAGGGTTGGAACGTGTGTGAAGGTCCTCATTTATTGATTATTAGCTAATCACATTCAACTGGACTTGAATTGTAATGTTGAAAACAGTGGTAGGTGTCTTTGACACCTCCTGTCTTCCACATATAATGCAGTTTTGACATCTCTACCCCAGTGTTTTGACAATAGTTCACACTTTCAGCCATGTAAAATGAAGGATTAACACCTATGAATCCTTCCTGACACCAAGGATGAGATTATGGAACTAGAACAGAGTGGTTCAACAACTTTCACACCTTCCATCCTGTTCTTAAACAATAACATCTCCCCTTCTGTGGTGATTGCATTAAGGTGTCGGTGCTACTCATGTGGATATAAAAGCTGTGGTATTTTCTTGACACTAAAGCCAGCCATAGATAGTCCGAATCTTGGCCAGTTCAGCAGGAACCAGCTGAGATTTGAACCATGTATGGGCAGGCCGAATGTATCTAAGTTGATTGATTGATCAACTTGGGTGCAACCAGCCTGTAGGATTTTACATGCGATTATTGCTTGTGGCTGTTATAGCCACTAGTAATAATCACTATGTTCTCCAGAAGGAGAAGGCTTCCCCTGCCCCTCGCCAGGAGAACACAATGGCTCCATGGGAGGGATTCCCCCATCAACACTGACTGTGTTGATGGGGGAATTACCCAATTTTCTTTCCTTCCGTCTATGGCCGGCCTTAATAAAATTATGTTACTTGGAGAAGCTACAAAACATCTTCAACATTACAGAACAAGTCCAGTTGGATGTGACTGACCACTACTAAAGACAATTGGATTCTAAAGGTTCATCTGCAATTGCTTGCTGGGGGCAATATAGACAGTACCTTTTTCAGAAACAAAGGAGGCTCAGAATATCTACCGATCCCTACCATGACTTGGCCCAGATTTCTGATAAGCCACAAAGGATGGGGATTAAAGGGTTGAGGCAACCTAAATACCTGTTTTATGAGGACCCCAAGCAAATCTGTCTAGTGATACAGTAAAAAATACTATTTGCTTTCATGACATTTGTATAGAGCAGACTTTCTTAAGCAAGGTTACGTGGAAATCCAAGGCAAGCCATAGATGATTCCATTTTCTTTCCTTCCACCACAGGTGAAAGAAAAGAAAATCACTCGATTCCCCCATCAATATAGTCAGTGTTATGGGGGAATCCCGCCTGCAGCGCTATTCTGTTCTGCCAGCGGGGAGCCTTCCCAAGTGGTAGAACAAAATGATTATGTTAGCGGCTATAGCCACCAATAGTAGTCGCATGTAAAAAAATCAGAAAGGCTGGATGTACCCAAGTTGATCTATGGACACTTACCTGCCCCCGGATCTAGCGATGTCCTCACCTGAGCCAAATCTTTAATCGGCTTTAGATCCAGGCGCCAGCATCTTGATCAAGGGAAAACGGCAGTGAAGCCTTGAGGCATCGCAACCAGCTTCCAATTGCACATGCACGACCTGCGCTGCGCTTTGTGAATGGCCCCGCATTGTTTTAGGACCTGTGATGTGTCCCAGAAGGCTGTGGGGGAGGGGGCCAAACTTCCGATTGGATCACCGAGTGCAGCAGATAGCTGTCAAAATCAGGTACCCACTCTCCCCCAAACAAAATAAAGTGCCAAATGTAAAGGAGGAAGAAGAGCGGAACTTCCCCTTTTGGGTGAAGTTCAGCATTAAGGCTTCATCAGAGGTTGCCAGGGTTCCTTGAGCAGCGGCAAACTGATCTCCTGATACAATCACCACCAACATAGGAGGCAATTTCTTACTGATATCAAAAGTAAAAGGTCACTTCTACACTAGTCAACCAATAAAAGGGGACATTTCTTTACTGATATCCAACGGAAGGGGTCATTTCTCCACTGACCACCAATGTAAGGGGACATTTATTTACTGATATCTAATGTAATTGGTCACTTCTACACTGACCACCAATGTAAGGAGGCATATTCCTACTGGCCACCAATGTAGGGAGTTTGACACTGACTACCAAATGTCACTACAATTTTTACAATCTTGGTTTCTTTTCTGGCTCTTTTATTTTTTTTTTTATATCTCATGATTAATATGGTCATATAGAGCAAGGAAGTGTTGAAAAATAATCTGGTGTGGGTGTCAAACATGCTAGGTATGCCATATTATTGGTTCTTTTTAAAACGTTCTACCCCTTTCTGATCATGATAATGTACCATGGCCTGAAAAGGGTTCCCCTGGGGTAAAAAGGTTGAGAAAGGCAGGAACAGAGGTTCTCAGATTCATTATAGATTTATTTCATTCAAATGTATTTGCTAAATGCCATCACTTCATATGTAAATCATTATGGGGCCTTTGTATCTATACTTAGGGTCGTGTCAGAGAAGTGATTCTGCCACTAACATCACTAAGGCTAGGTTCACATCTAAGATGGATGCGGCTCACAGCAGTAGTCTGGTACGTCCCTGTTCTCCGTTTAAGGGACCAATCAGGGCCGAATTTTTGCCTGAATTCAGCCCTGAAACTGAGCCAAAGATGCACAGGAACCCTGTGCAAGCCGCTCTGCAGTCGCAACGGAGATATGTGAACTGGCTCCATAGAGAGCCGGTCACAATCTTCTGTCATGCGAATTGGATGTGAGGAAACTTGCATCCAATTTGCACTAGTGTGAACCCAGCCTAAAGCCTCGTACACGCAATCGGATTGTTGGCCAACAAAACCGTGGACTTTTGTCTGAAGGGCGTTGGCCCAAACTTGTCTTGCATACAAATGGCAAGGAATTGTCGGCCAACAAATACGAACGTAGTGACGTACTACGTTGTTTTTCAGCACTTTAGCGCCACCCTTTGGGCTCCTTCTGCTAAGTAGAAGTTTGGTGAGTGTTGATTCACGCTTTTCATTTCGCACTTTTCATTATGCACTTTTTTTTTGCACCGTTGGTCAACCAGCCATGTTGCGGAATCGGAGGAGATAACGTCTTATTTATTATTGGCTTTGGAGTAATTGCTTTGACTTTATTTTTTTGGTTGAATAATAATGATTTGATTTGGTATATTTTCTATATTTTTGGATGCATAGAATGCACTCTTTGATTAAGTTCTATTGACAGATAGCATGTCTAATTTTATTTGTTTTCTTTTTTTAATGCACAATAAAAAAAATTGTGTAGAATAATACTTGGCTTGTGTTTTACTTCAAATGACAGTTTGGGAGTAGGCAGTTACATTTAAAAAAATACAATGTAAAATTGACAAGGGACACCAACATAGTTGTATCTTCGATGATCTTAAAAACTACGGGATAATGGTGTTGTGGTAACTTGCCCAAATAAAAAAAAAAAAAAAAATGAATAATAATATTTTTCTTGATATCACTAGAAAAAAAAAGCCTTTGAAATTTTGTTTGCAATAACTCCATCAGTATCACCAGCAAAGCAGCTTCATTATTATCCCATTAAAGAAGAAGAGAATTGTGCACTGAATTTCGAGATTTCATAATTTGCCGCATCACGAATGTTAATTCTCCGTTACGACTGCTAGTTTACAAGACCGACCGCTTCTGGCTCGTCCTTGCTTCAGAGCATGCGTGTTTGTACTTTGGACTTTTGTCCGACGAACTTGTGTACACACGATCGGAAAATCCGACAACACACATTTGTCCGCGGAAATTTTAAAAACCTGCTAGCCAACATTTGTCCATGGAAAATCTGACAATTGTCCAATGGAGCATACACACGGTCAGATTTCCCACCAACAGCCTGTCATCACACATTTCCCATCGGAAAGTCCGATCATGTGTACGAGGCCTTAGGGTTCCTAACATTTTCCTACAGGGCTGCTTTCTTGCTAGCTGGACCTGTGAGATGTCGCTTTCACCATCGCGTGAACTTCTGCAGCACTCCAGCCCAGCACGGAAGTGACTCCATTAGGCAAATCCATTCCATCACCTGGGCAAAGGCTGTATCTGAGCTCAGACCCGGTAACACAAGTACAGAAACCTCAGCACTGGTGTCCACTAGAGATAAATGATTTAACAGAGTCTACAGAAACTGATGTACTAGATCTTTTTGGGCTGATTTAAAGCATAATTACACAACATATAAAATTACCATGCAAGCCATTTTGTAATTTAATGTTAATGCTAAAAATTGCATTCCTTTTCAACCTGCAGCCAGAGAGGATTATCTAAAACTCACTTTATAAACCTTCATCCTTGCAACCGGGGCAACTGTAATTTTCGAAATTCTCCCTGCCCATGTGACTGGCTTGTTGCTTTTTTTCCTCTGCACCAAGCTTCACACTTTTTCAGGAAGTGCTTGCGAGGCCTATATCATTATCTACAGAACAGGAGCAGGTGATTATTTTCTATAAAGTGTGTTATAACCGCACAGATTTCCGTCTAATCATTGATCTTTGCTTTTTCTCTGGAGGAATGGAAAAGGTGGCTGCTCTGCTCTAGGGTCTTGAGTTAGAAACATCTTTACAGACCCAGAATACAAGTTGACTGATTTCTCATTGCCTTCCCTTTCTGATGATAAATCTGCACACATCTGTGGACACTTTTGTCCTAATATGTCACAACGTTAAATTTAAAAGCACCTACTAGTGAGTGCAAAGGGCCTTCATAGCTAGGAGACGAAGAAGTCTGTCCTCCATTCCTTGACCAAACAGCTGTGCCTGCTAATTAAAAGAAGGGAAAAAGTTAATTATCTACACAGTTGCATAAGCATCCTCTTAGTTAAAACTTTTGCAGTTGTTTAGTATATATATGCAAATTTGTCAAGCCGTCCAGACATATGGAGACTTTCCAAAAACATACTTAAGGGAAAAAAAAAAAAGTATTTTTGTAGCAAAACAGAGATACAGTCCATAATGTTCCTCCAGGCTGCTTTCTATCAAAGGATTTCATTGACTCGGCAGGTAATGCCTGGGAGAGAACTCGGTGCAAGAAAACAACTCAATTTCCAAAAAAGAAGCTTGGTACAAGGGATTTCAGCTTTCCAAGTCTCTGTTTCACGACATATACTGCATCCAAGAGAAAAAAAAAAAGATGCTTTCTGGCTTACCACACTATATCTTTGGCGAGCCGGTATTTGGCAAGTAGGTATAGCAATGTCACTTTATGTGGTGTGCAGGGAATTTCTTTGTATCTGCTCTGTTTTCTTTCTCCTTGAAGAGAACCAGTCATGGGGGAGGCTATGCAAGAATTTTTATTATGATAAATGTTCAGGATTAATTTTAAAAGATTTATGTGTGCCAGGTCTTTTTTACTTTACTTAATATAGGCTCAATTCACAAAGCTAACACACCAGAATGAGGATTTTTTTTAAACTTTTGAGCCAACAGCATAAAAAAAAAAAAAAGTAGTGTGGCTGAAAATAAAGGCTCGTAGCCACACTTACATATGTGCTCTCGACATGGACTGCAGCCTGCTGTGAGTAGAGATTAGCAAAAACTCTATTAGGACAGGCGCGGATGTGATTTAAACTACAGCCTTCTGGGGGTCCAAGGAACCAGAAAAAACTCTATTAGGGCATGCAATTTAAAGTACAGCCTGCTGGGGGGGGGCAAGAAACCAGCAAAGACTCTATTAGGACAGGCACACATGCATTTTAAACTACAGCCTGCTGGGGGGGGGGGGGGCAGGAAACCAGTAAAGACTCTATTAGGACAGGCACGCAAGCATTTTGAACTACAGCCTGCTACAAGAGCAGAGACGAGTGATAACTCTATTAGGAAAGGAACACATGCAATTTAAACTGCAGACTGCTGGGTGCCGAGAAACCTGAAAAAAAAACCCAAAAAAACTAATAGGATAGACTAGGGTTTCCACCCATCTGGGATTCACCCAGACAGTTCAGGTTTGAATCATGTGTCCGGGTTTCAGTCCGCCTGAAACCCAGACAGATGATTCAGAGAAGAATGTGGCTCAGAACAGGCGTTGACAGACGGGTGATGGGCCACCATGCATGCCGCATTACTTTTCTCTTTGGAGCGCCCACAGGTCTCCTAGGTCTGTTACAATCCCATAGTGTCTACTAAAAAAAAAAAAATATCGATGTGCGCCGCTAAAGTGTTCAGGTTTGGCTTGAAGAAAAAGTGGCAACCCTAGGATAGACAGGCAAACAATTTGAACTACAGTCTGCTGGGGGCAGAGAAACCAGAAAAAAACACCATTAGGATAAGCATGCATGCAATTTAAATTATAGTCTGCTGTGGGCCAAGAAACCAGCAAAAACACTATAAGAATAGGCATGCATGCAATTTGAACAGCCTGCTGTGGGTGCAGCAACCAGCGATAACTCTTATTAGGACAGATACACATGCAATCTGAACTACAGCCTGCTGTGGGCAGAGAGACCAGAAGTAACTCTATTAGGACAAACATACATGTGATTCGAACTATAGCCTGCTAGGGGCTGATAAACCAGCAGTAACTTTATTAGGACGGACACGCATGCGATTTGAACTACAGCCTACTGTGGGAGGAGAGACCAGCAATACGTCTTTTACAATATGCACATGTGTGCTTTGAACTACAGCTTGCTGTGGGCAGAGAGACCAGCAATAACTCTATTTAGATAGGCATGCATGCAATTTGAACTACAGCCTTCTGTGGGTGAAGAGACAAGCAATAACTTTATTTGGACAGTCACACATACACTTTGAATTAGAGCCTGCTGTGGGCAGAGAGACTAGCAATAACATGCGATTTCTTATGACAGTCCTTGGCATAACTGGACACGTAGTTCTATTTTGCAAAGAAAGCTTAATGTGTGAGTTTGCCCGGTAGAATTTAACACTATATTAAAAAAAGAGGAGAGTTTAAGGCTTTGTATGTTGAGCCTTTTGTCTGATAATAAGTGTTGAGTTGACTGCCAACTGCCTGAACGCACGCTGATAACCCCTGATGTCTTCCAGCTCCTGAGTGTGAACAGGAACAGAATTAAATAACAGAGTCCTTTAGGTAAAGCCTAACTCCAGGCTCAAGTTTTCTTTGTCAAAATGTACCCCTGGTAACCGCAATATCTTCATTCTAGAGCTGTCCCCTCACAATAGCTGTTCACTGCCAGAAGATGTTCATAGCCTTCCAGGTTGAATGATACCCTGCGTCACTCAACCCAGATGACCACGGACAGAACGAGGGTGCAGGGTGTTATGGCCCTGTCCTGTGGTGGGAAGTCACCATGGCACCCTGTGCTCTTGGTGTACTGATGCAGAGAACGCTTCTGCGGTCACGTTAGTCCTGCTCTTTGCATAAAACAGGACCACCCACTTCCAGAAGACAGCCAAAGACTAAAAGGGCCCAGTGCATTATGTGACTGGCCATAAGGCATCAGAAAAGTATAAAATTAATAAAAAAAACTGAATACTGCTGGAGGGGCCTTATTGAGCCTAAAGAACAAGGCAAACAGTTATAGAACTGTGATCCCAATATAAAATATACTGTGAAACTGTAATACCATTGCAAAAATAATGTAGATTTCTACAAAAATAGCATATACCTGAAAAAAGCAGTTCAGAGAAATTTCAATTTGTCTTTTGGTTTCTTTCATTGCATGTAATTATTTACATACAGAAAGAAACACAGATCTACAAACAAACTGATTCCTTGATCAAATCTAGGTTATGGGAATATTCTATTCTGAGGAATATACAGGGATAATTGCTGAGATCAAAGAGAACCCCCGTACTGTAAGATCCTACGTAACCAGTGTATATGCTGCTAAACCTAGGAGCTGTGTGTTATGCCACGTACACACGACCGGACTTTCCGGCAGAAAAAGTCAGACGGAATCATTTCATTGGACATTCCGCTCGTGTGTGGGCTTCATCTGACTTTTTCTTTCTACAATTCTGATGGACCTAGAAATAGAACATGTTTCAAATATTTCCGACGGAATCAGTTCCTATCGGGAAAACCGCTCGTCTGTATGCTGGTCCGACGGACCAAAAACGGCGCAAGGGTAGCTATTGGCTACTGGCTATTGAACTTTCTTTTTCTAGTCCCGTCGTACGTCATCGAGTTCTAAACGATCGGACTTTGGTGTGATCGTGAGTAGGCAAGTCCGTTTCATCGGAACTCCGTTGAAAAGTCCTTCAGAGTTAATTCCGACGGAAAGACCGGTCGTGTGTATGCGACATTAGGGGTCTCTGCCACTAAATGGATGGGTCCAACTACATCTTTGCAATCTCCAGTAAACATATCTACCATAGGGATGAATAGTAATGCATGTAAAACACATCTAAAACATGATGCTCTGCAATCTCAAAGTCATACATGTGAATGTCCAGAAAAGGCAGGATCAGCACATCTATTATCTAGCTTAAAAGTTTACATCTCAGCAAAAATGTAAAATAAACAACCAGTCCACATTAAAAGCAGTGTTTCAACCTAAGAAGGTCTTGGTGTGAACAAGAAGCCTTAAAAGGTGGGTTTACTTTCCAGCCTTGTTCTAGGAATTCTCCATGAAGTCACAAACAGGAACCATTGTTTGAGAGATTCCTGTTTGTACCACCTTGCTTTCCCAATAGACCTCTCATCATGTTAATTAGGTATGGGACATAATGGAGGACACTTCCTTCTGAACATCAAGCCTGGCAGGCGTCTAAAGGGATAATATTGTCTATTTATTTTAGCATTTTAGCATGTGTGCTTTAAATTATGGACTTGAAATCAAAGTATGAATTATATGATTAACAAAAGTAAATGGAACAAAAGTACCTAATGAACCTTTTTTAAACAACTGCTAAAAAAGCAGGTGAATTTGATCCTCAATGAAAATAATGATCAGCTATAATGAATATTTCTGCCTATTAGGGGCCAATTCAAACCAGGGAAGCCCACTGTGGGGAACAGAGATGAGTTTGAGCGTCCTCCAAACTCTTCTCTACCCAAACTTGCACACTTTTCTTACTCCATTAAGCTACAGGCTGGGTCATTTCTGCCCTGCATGCCACCTCTTTGACACTCTTTTGCTCACCTATGTGAGCTGCAAGGCATGAGTGACCCAGCCCGATGCACAATGGATTAAAAGAAAATGTTTGGAGTTTGGAGTTGGGTAGAGGTGAGTTTGGAGAACGCCTGAGCTCATCTCTATGGGTGAATTTAATGCAAGCGTTATGTCACGCATTGGGGTGCACTGATCTAATGCAGCCCATTCATTTGAATGATTTCCCAATGTACCTCAATGGACTAAAAATAAGACTTAAAACAAGTGTGGTCAGCGTACTGAAACACAGATCTGTTAGGGTAATACTCACAATGAATGGTATCACAGTGCTCTGATGCACAAAATGTGCATTGCAGTAACGTGCGCATTACTACAGCCTTTACATTGTGAGGTTGAAAATAAAAAGACACATGTCCCTCAAGGTCAACCAATAGAAAATGAAAAAAAAAAAAACCTAATTGAAAATCTGCATTCACAGAATCCTAAACCTATAGTTGATCTAGAGGAAGGCAAAAAAAACAAAAAAACCCTTATATGGTCTAATTTGATTCAACAGGGAAAAATTCCTTCCTGATATCCTAAGGCAGCGAATTCCAGCCTTGGTATTGTAAGGGGTACCCAAAAAAAATAATAATGGTGGAAAAGAGCAGGCCCCAGCCTAACTATATGTAAACACGGCCAGGGAACAGTTGCCTGATTATTGGAATGGAACGTTCTAGGAGACAACAAGGAAGTGGTGGTTCTACATGTTATCTGTCCAATGGGAACTTGACAGCAGGACATGTGTGCAGGACTATGCAGGTGCCTTACCCAAGGCTTGTCTGGGAGTCCTGGCCCCAACACTGCAGCACCAGGATCAGCTTAACCCACCTCAGGGATACACCAACTGTCAGTTCACCAAGGTGCCTCCATCAGATGAAACCTGCTCCACTATGCAGCAACAATCCCCTTAACTGCTCCATGGAGCACTGAAAGTGCTGCTGAGACCCTCTCTGGAATGCAACATTCTAATGAGCCACCAGACTGTGGAAAGCGTAGCCCTTCAACACACACTGGCCCCAAAATCCTATAGAAGCCCCAGATCCAGGGAATCCTGTGTCATAAGCCACACCCCAAACAGGCCCTTAGGTAACACTAGATACACCACTGTAATATGTTACATCCCATAGAGTCTCTGACCCCCAGCCTCTCAGCTCTCTCCTTCATCCCATTGACACAGCGGCATTTTCCCTCCCACTGTTACACAATTTACGGAAATGGGTTGTCAAGGGGTACACACTTGAAAAAAAGATTGAGAACCATTGTTCTAAGACAATCGGGTGCTTTCTGGATCAATAATTCACAGGGTTATTACTTATAAATATTAAAAGCCAGCTATATTATGTGCACTTAGAAACTTTTTTCCTATTGGTTCTCCCCAGAGATTAATTGAGGCTTGTGATACCTGGTCCACTGCCCTCTAGTGTGTGTATTTAAGTCACATACTGTCAAAAGAAGCCTTCCACAGGCTCTACATCCAACCACCCTCTATAGAATATGGCCAGGTAGATTACAGAGGTGCAAAACTTTGCCAAAGGGTTGTGTCATGTTGGATGCAAAAGAGGTGCCAATTAACTGCAGCAAAGAAAAACACAATTGCAAATGTGTCTGTCTTAAGTGTGAAATCTCCTATATTCCTGTATTGTATTGGTGGGGCAGCAGGCTATGGGAGTCTGATCCACCATCTGTGCCATTTACAAAAAGTCTTCTCTGTTCGTAGAACAAATAGGCAGACCTAACGCTTATGTGAAGTGTTTCAATAATACATATGCTAACAGTTACTGCCTGTGCCCAGTGCTCAGCACACCATATGCAACTAGAAGGATGTAAAATGCCTCCATGTCGAAATATGTCACACATTTAGTATATCTATACTGTGTATTGTGCAAAATATGTTGCTGTTATTCTTCTGGCATGTCCTTACTGTGGGAAAAAAAGACTTCTTTAATAATAGTAGTCTAGTATTTAGTTTGTTTCCCTTTTAGAAAGATACCTCTCACTTTAAATGGTTGAACAGCACAGAACACCCTGCAGATACAGATAAATGAAGGCCTGATGAGGAGCTTTTGGATCATTCGAAACACGTAGGTGTTATTGTTTCAAAAGAAATGTTACACTAATAGGTTTCTTTGTCCTGGTCTATAACTGCCTCTGATGGTCTTGACTGCTATTAATACACTAAAGTATATTCAAAGCCACTATACAAAGTAGGCCAAACAGCCACGTCCATCTATCACCATCATTCTTGTTCCAAAGGCAGTTTGGCTGTTTTTATTCATACATTTTGCTAGCAATTAAAACCTGACAGAGATCGTAAAAAAGAATAAATGTTTTTGGTCAGGGTTTAGCTGTATTCAAAGTGCTGTGCTGCTTGTTAAGCAATAAAAACTTTAATGCGACTGTAAAGACAAAAGGTTGACCTCTTCTTACTAAAGAGGATTCTTGTGGTTAATCTATCCATGAAGTTAACTGATTGGGAGACGGGGACTCTCTAAAGTTTTACTTGTGTTATACATACAGTATAATAGCTAATCAAATACCTGAGAGGGAAGGCGGAGAGCCGACTGGAGTTGAAGGGTTGGATGAGAAGCTGTTGTTGGTGTGATCGGGTGAGTAGATCTTGAAATGGAAACAAAGAGACTTGAGTCAAACTCCTTTTACAACTATACGTAATGCTTAAAGTAGCTTAAAGCTGACCTTGCACCTCAGTGTCCTCAGTAATAAGGTCTGCTTATTCAAAGTAAAAAAAACCTGTGGGACAAAAAAATATACTTACCTTTTCCTGGCTTCCACCCACAGCACCTCGGGTAAAGACATTCTCCTTTCAATCACAGGGAATGTTGAGTAGCCCAAATCTCTGGAGAATATGATCATCTGCTGTGCCGCAGCATCGTCTCATGAGAATTGGGCTACTCAGCATTCTCCAAGATCTTGCCAGCTCCCTAGATTCCTTAGCTCCAAAATTCCTAGAACTCTACAATGCAATTTTTGAGGGCCCTCTTCTGTTGTGTTCTGTGTAGGAAGTTCTTATCATATGGATTCCAAAATATGACAAGGATTCATATCACCCCAAATCTGTAGACCAGGTGTCTCCAAACTTTTTAGTAGAAGGGCCAATTCATCTATTTTACAAATATTAGCTGGCTGAAAAAAACAGTTTCATAAATAAGCCCCCCCCCTTTACACCAGGGTCCTCATCGGATGCTCCTCTTACATCAGGGTCCCCATAAGAGTCCCCCTTACATCAGGATCCTCTTTAGAGTCCCTCCTTAAATCAGGATCACCTTTATGCCATGTACACACAATCGTGATTTCCAACAACAATTGTTCGATGGGAGCTTGTTCTCAGAAATTCCGACCGTGTGTAGGCTCCATTGGACATTTTTTGTCGGAATTTCCGACAAAAATTTAAGAGCTGGTTCTCAAATTTTCCGACAACAAAATCTGTTGTCAGAAATTCCGATCGTGTGTACACAATTCCGACGCACAAAATTCCACACATGCTCAGAATCAAGCAGAGGAGCTGCAATGGCTATTGAACTTCATTCTTCTCGGCTCGTTGTACGTGTTGTACGTCACCGCGTTCTTGAAGTTCGGATATTCCGACAACATTTGTGTGACCGTGTGTATGCAAGACAAGTTTGAGCCAACATCCGTCGGAACTAAATCCAGGATTTTGTTGTCGGAATGTCCGATCGTGTGTACGCGGCATTAAAGTTCCCTTTTACATCAGGATCCTCATCAGAGTCCCCCCTTACATTAGGTAGCTCTTAAAGGATGGCGATCGCACTGGACTTACTCACTCAGTTGAGGTCTGTGAGTTGGTAATTGGTGGGTACAGGTTGGGAGAGTTCACTCCCAATGATTTCGGCCCAATTTAAACAGAAGGGTGACAGTGAGCCCTTTTGTGAGCTGCTACCTCTGGGTACGGCCTCAAGGTCATTTCTGCATATGCTTGTAAGGGTAGGTAAAAGGAGAGTCTGATATCCAATGAGAAGCAAAATCAAGGTGAATATGTAGTCATTTTATTGAAAAGAGCAAAAAAACATGCTAAAGCCAATGCGTTTTGGGGGAACAAAGACTCCCCCTTCTTCAGGGCTACTGCTGTATGCTAATGGTGAGTTGGGATATATCCCAAACTGGTGTGTCTGTGACACCAAAATCAGGATAGTTGCTGTTTTACTCTTGTGTTGACTAAATCATAATTTTTTGCTACTTTCAATAAAACGGCTACATATTCACCTTAATTTTGCTTCTAATTGGATATTGGGCACTCCTTTTACCTACCCTTACCCCTTACATTAGGACTCTCCTCAAAGTCCCCCATTTACATCATATCCTCAGCAGAGTCTCTCCATTCTTACCTCGGGGTCCCCATCAGAGTCCTCCTTGCATAAGGATCCCCATCAAAGCCCCCATTTAGAACACCCCCTCCCACCTCATCACAGGGTCTCCATCAGAGTGCCTTTTTACACTAGGGTTCCTATAAAGGTCGTCCTTACCACTGTAAGGCTTACAGTGGGATTTTAGCAGCAAGGTGGGAACTGCGAGGTGGAGCAAGTCTGGGAGGAGGAAGTTCATAGCGGTCCTAGCAATCAACCATGAAGATGATGCCAATGCAGCAGGGGAAAACTTGTATTGGACAATGCAGGGGGGCAAGTGGAGAGCAGAGACCCAGGCAGTCTCTGTTGATGTGAATCCTCAATCTGTGCACATTGAGGATTTGTCACTGACCCTAGTTTGTTGCAGGCCTAGATGTGGCCCCTGGGCTGCAGTTTGGAGACCCTTGCTGTAGACCCATCTCCCTTCTGCAGTTTGATGTGAAAATACTATATCAAAATTAGTTTAAATATTTTTAATGAATACACAACTGCATGAATTGGTGTTTTTTTCTTTTTATCTGCCTGGAAATTCATTGTAAAACAACTGAGACAAACTCAGATTCCCCTTAACATATAAGTGCTGAATTTGCAGCTATATGATTCTACCTATGTTTATAATATTGTATACAGATAATGCAAACAATACAAACTGCATTTAATACAAATTTGCACCTGCAAATTCAAGACAATGACAAAAAACAAATGCCTGGAATGTATCAGCTTCAACCAGCCAATTAGCAGCAAATCAAAGAGGTAATCAATAATACTAAACTTACAGAGGCCAAAGCTTTACCCAGTGCATCCCCAGTCTGCGAGCTTCCCGATGGTCCGCTTCCTCTGTTCGCTGAAAGAAAAAAACAAAAAACAAAAGCAAGATGTGTTAGAACAAGCAGGAAGGCATGTTACAGGTTTCTATTCCTGGTCCACTTACCCGTAATGTAATTGCATTTTAATGCTAATTATATTGCATTAATCTTTAATTAGCATTAATTTGTTTGCTAAGGTAGATGTCAAATATATTCATGTTACATTTTTATGAGCAAAAATATGAACGCGGCAAGTTATCCACTTATTTACGGTGCAATTATGCTATCTGATGCCCGGGCACCTCCGGATCCCTGTACAGGAGGAACGGTCCTAGGTTGGGGAATGCTAATCGTAACACGTGAACTTCAAAATAAGTGCAGTGTTAATTTAGGCCCCACTCTGCAAACGATGGAATTAATTCATGTGCTGATTTTGATTTCAAATGCAGAAAGCTGTGCTTTGTGTTTAGATTGCTGCAAAACATTTAATGCAATGAATACGAGGAAATTAAGGTCTTATGATATCATTGATGTTATGATATACAGAGAATGTTGACCATAAAGATCAACCAAGCTAAAATGTTACAAGATGCTTACGGTTTGACCTGAAGTCTGTAAGGAGGTTCCAAAGCATCAGCTTGACAGGATAGATAACCTATGATAACCTATGACATAGACAACCAATATATTCAAAATTCTCAAAAGGAGAGGTCAGCATGGAGGCCTACAGAATTCTTTCATGACAGGTTCACTTTAAACACAAATACAGCTGTTTATCGTAGGATTTACACTTTTAATTGATCGGTTGTCATTTTTGCTTTGCCTGAATTTTTAGCTTCATTATCATTAGCTTTAAGATTAAAAACAGAATAAACAATAGTTGGTAATGCCTATATGCCTATGAAAAAGGGGGCAGACATTAGGAACGAATACTTATGTGTACAAAAGGTTAGGCAAGTCAAAATAGAAAACGGATTAAATAATTCATTACATGAATGCAGCATGAACCTGCCACCCAGCTAGTGTGAAAGGACAGAGATAAAGGGCAGAAGCTGGAGAAATGGGACAGTGCAGGCAGGAGGGAGTATGCTGACTAAGGATTACAAATACTAATAATGAGCAGGAGAATGGGTTGGCAGCTATAATGAAACACTCTAAAACAGCCTTTCTCAACCTTTTTTTTTTCCCCCAGAGGTACCTCTAAAATAGTTTTCAGGTCTTGAGCAACTCTTGGTTAAACTAATACATTGGGGGGTCATTTGAAAAAAATGTTGGTGGATACAGTTGAAGAAGTATGCAAACCTTAGAATGCCATTCTTACAGGCAGCTAAAAAGGTAATTGGAGTCATGCTCCTAGCTCTGCCACATGACGCTGGCCCTAGAGCAATGGAGGCACCATCAAATGGGAGTTCCATTTTCCACAGCTCAAGGAACCCATAACAACCTCTGGAGGAACGCTGGTTTAAAAAAAAGGATTCTCTAGACTAACCACAAGTAAAAACCAGGGCTGTCCAATCTACAACACAGTCCATGGACATTTTTTAAGTAGCACCATTTAGTCTATTGGCACACTAGAGAAGCAAGCCAAATATTTTTTTCTTGGAAGACTTACCCCATACACACTATTAGATTTTCTGCAGATTTTTGTCTTCAGATTTACCAAAACCCTAAATATGAGGTCAAACCTTAAGAGTTTCAATTTGTATGCAATCAGGCAGGCCCTTGCACTACATGGTTTTGGTAAATCTGAAGATAAAAATCTGCAGAAAATCTAATAGTGTGTATGGGGTCTTAGACCACCTTTTTTAAAACCTTTGTCTGTGTCCTATCTGGTCAACGGGACAGAAATTGAGACAGTTTCTATACTGGGGCCATAGGCAATTTCTATTTTTAAACTGGAAAAGGGTTAGAATCCTTGTAAGGTTTCCACTGCTGTGTGCATCACTGTTAGGAAGATTCCTCTTACTGACACATACAGCAATAAAAACTTAACAGAGACTCTAAGCCCTCTCTTTTCTATCCAAGACTAAGGCCAGCCATAGACATTTCGAATCTCGGCCGGTTCAGCAGGGACCTTCCTGGATTCGAACTATGTATGGGCAGGCTGATTGTACCCAAGTTGATTGATTGATCAACTTGGATACAAGCAGCCTGTTAGATTTTATACGTGATTATTGCTGGCAGATATTAAAGCTGATAGAAGTAGTCACTGTGTTCTCCCAGCAGGGATGGCTTCGACCGACCCCCCCCCCCCCCAACTCGTGGTTGTAGGAAAGAAAATCACTCTGTCTATGGCTGGCTTAACAAAACCTTTGGCTCTAGTTTATGAAATGTGATAGGTGCCCCCAAGAGACATAATTACTTTTACATAAAAAATAATATGTAACCCCTCCCGGGCAGTGTAGCCAACAATGGAACATAACACAGATCAAGAAAAGTCTATTAGTAGTGTGAGGCATGGGATGAAGTACAGGCTGGCATGGATAGTATTTACCAGAAATTGGGCACCTTCGTCAAGCAGACTGGGGCAGAGAGGTCCGTGTCACATTGGATCTTAAGAATGAATGGCCAGCCTGCCACTTTTATTGTCTCATCTATCTTCAGCGTGCCCAACATATTCTTTATTTTATTCATTGAGTGTCATTATCCCCCTCTATAAATACCTAATCTAAAACCCTAATTGTCCCTAATACACCAAGATGCCTACTGGCTGCTGGGAAATATCTGTGGACTGGCAAAGCATGACTGAGATGATGATGGTGGGATGGCCAGACCCAAGATTTAGGAGTGCTAGAGTACCCAAGGTCTTGGTTGAAGGACAGGTGATCACAACCATCTAAGGCCTCATAAAACCTCAATGGATGGACTTGCCTTTTAAAATAAAAAAAGAATATGTGAAATCTTCACCCCTCTTGTAACTTTCTACGAATCCAACAGACATTCCCTGTGTTTACATTTCTAATGAACCAGCGCCCAGGCCAAAGACACAGAAGGGATTTTTGTGGATTTCTTAGATTAATATAAACCATGCCGTGGAATAACACAGAACAGACAAAACTATTTTGAAGCCTGGCTGGCATTTTGCTTGAAGTTCGGCAACTGTAAGAGATGGGAAATAAAACCAACTGCAGTGGACTAAGGCTGCTTTCATACCAGTGGCAGAGGGCCAGAAAAACATGGAGTGCAGGCTGACCAGGGTAAGAATAATACATGATCTGGGATAGTTTATTGCCCTCAAGAAGCCCATAAATGTAGACAGTCAAACAAATATTTTTAGAGGCTGCAGCCACGACTTCTGCTGCAGAGAACGTGATTAATACAGAAAGACGGAGTGTTCTAAACCCAGGACATCGTGGGGTAGCAAGCAAGTCGGAAGCTTTTTTAGTATTTTCCCTAAAAAGGAATGCTTCAGAGTTAAAGAGGTGTACCAACTGGCACTCAGATGCTTCTGATAATACAGTATGGCGGGTTTTAACATGTGGTCATGGCGTGGCCAATCACAATCAATACACAAAGATTTTTTTTTCTCCTGCGGCATATGCAGATGTATGTGTATACTTGTTTAATGTACTTGTGCTGAATGAACCTATGCCAAATAAAACGTTAAATCCAGTACTCAAAGCTAGTCCTTATGCTTTGCTAAAATTATACTGGTTTTAAAAACTATAAAAAAGTAAGTCCAGCAAATAAACACAAATGCCTGCTATTACTTTCGTTTGACACAAATTCCTCCTCTGTGTTTCTGTTAAACTAGTTTCATTTGTTTTTTTACTGGGGCTTGACTTTCCTTGACTTCCGGGTTAGCTTCACAAAATGAGACCATACTTGAAGTCAGAAAAGTCAGTAACAAAGCAAATCTTATGTAGAAAGGGGCAAAGGCACACCTTCTCATTCCTTGGGAGGACCTCACCCTCATTCAGGTATACTTCTACGTCCTGCAAATAATTTTTTACATGTCAGTAGAAGTCCTGCTCCAATGTAGTCTGCTCCAAATGTACAGTAAGCTGAGCAGGCAGGTAATACAGTCACCCTGCACTCAAAATATGTCCTTAATCTTCTGGGTTGGCTGATGCTGGACATCATTCAAACTGAAAGACTGAGAACATCTTGGGACAAAAAGTAAATACTATGGAGGAAAACAGTGATTGAAGATGAATATTGCAATGAGAGCATTTTTTTTTAAACTCCAGTGGGACTTTACACAAAAAATTAGCATGGAGTTACATAGTTGGTGAGGTTGAAAAAAGATACAAGTCCATCAAGTCCAACCTGTGTATGTGCTTTATGTTTATATTACATTGTATATCCCTGTATGTTTTTGTTGTTAAGGTGCCAACCTAATAGTTTTTGAAATTATCAATGCTCCCCGCTGAAACCACTTCTTGTGGAAGAGAATTACACATCCTTACTGCTCTAACAGTAAAGAACCCTCTATGCAGTTTAAGGTTAAACCGTTTCTCTTCTAATTTTAGTGAATGGCTGTGTGTCTTCTTAAATTCCCTTGCGCAAAAGAGTTTTATCTCTATTGCGGGGTCACCAGTACGGTATTTGTACATTGAAATCATATCCCCTCTCAAGCGAGAATAAGTTCAATGTTTGCAGTCTTTCCCCATAGCTGAGATCCACCAGTCCCTTTATTAGCTTTGTTGCCCTTCCCTGGACCCTCTCCAGCTCCAGCACATCCCTTGTGAGGACCGGCGCCCAGAGCTGGATGGCATACTCCAGGTGCGGCCAGACCAGAGTTTTGTAGAGTGGGAGAATTATTGTTTTATCTCTGGAGTGAATCTCCTTTTTAATGCATGCCAATATTTTGATGGCTTTGCTTGCATCAGCCTGGCACTGCATGCCATTGCTGAGCCTGTCATCCACTAAGACCCCCAGGTCCTTTTCCATCCTAGGTTCCCCCCAGTAGTTGTCACCCTAGTGAGTATATTGCATTCATATTCTTGGCACCCAAATGCATTATTTAAAATGTTTCAACATTAAACCTCATTTGCCATGTAGTTGCCCACTCCATTAATTTGTGTAGATCTTCTTGCAAGGTTTCCACATCCTGCGTAGAAGTTATTGCCCTGCTTAGCTTAGTATCGTTCGCAAATATTGAGATTGGGCTGTTTATCCCATCCTCCAGATCGTTTATGATTAAGTTAAATAGGATTGGTTCCAGGACAGAACTCTGGGGGACCCCACTTTCTACACCAGTTTATGTTTATGGGGAACTGTATCGAATGCCTTTGCAAAATCCAGATACACCACGTCTTACGGGTTTTCCTTTATCTAGATGGCAGCTCACCTCCTCATAGAAGGTTAGATGGCAGCTCACCTCCTCATAGCAGGTTAATAGGTTGGTTTGGCAAGAATGATTCTCCATGAATCCATGCTGATTACTGCTAATAATACAGTTTTTATTACTAAAATCTTTTATATAGTCCCTTATCATCCCCTCCAAGAGCTTGCAAACTATTGATGTTAGGCTAAATGGTCTGTGATTACCAGGGATGTATCTTGGCCCTTTATTAAATATTGGTGCTACATTGGCTTTTCTCCAATCAGCTAGTACCATTTCAGTCAATAGACTGTTCATAAAAATTAGGAACAATGGTCTGGCAATTGCTTGACTGAGTTCTTTAAAGACCCTCGGGTGTAAGCCATCTGGTCCCGGTGACTTATTAATGTTAAGTTTCTCAAGTCTATTTCTGATTCTATCCTCTGTTAACCATGAGGCTTCCTGTGTCGTGTCATGAGGATAAACATTGCAGTCTTGGTTACTGAATCCCCCCTGTTTCCCTTGAGAAGAATGAGGATAAGAATAAATTCAAAACCTTCGCCATCTCTCCATCTTTTGTAACCAGATTGCCTTCATCTTTCTTTATGGGGCCAATATGTTCTAACCTCCCTTTCTTACTATTTATATACTTAAAGAATTTCTTGGGGTTTTTTTTACTTTCCTTCGCTATGTGCCTTTTCTTGTTCTAGCTTAGCCACCCTGATTATACCCTTACACTTTTTATTACATTCTTTGTAAAGTTGGAATGCTAAAGATGACCCCTCAGCCTTGCATTTTTTAAAGGCCTTCTCCTTTGCTTTTATATGCATTTTTACGTTGGAGTTAAGCTACCCCGGACTTTTATAAGCTCTTATAAATGTATTTCATATTGGGATGCACTGGCCAATACCTTTATTCATTATGCTCTTAAAGCACTCCCATTTTTTCTCCGTGTTCTTTGTTCCTAGGATTTTATCCCAATTAATATCTTCCAGCAAGGAGCGCAGTTTAGGGAAGTTGGCTCTTTTAACTTTTAGTGTCTTTGTATTACCCTTGTGTTTGCTATTTGTGTGATCTATGCTGAAACAAATTGACCTGTGATCACTGTTTCCTAAGTTGCCCCCTATTTCCACATCCGCAATCAGGTCTGTATTGTTAGTAATCAGAAGGTCTAGTAATGCTTTGTTTCTTGTTTGTGCATTTACCATCTGACCCATGAAATTGTTCTGCAAGACATTTAGGAAATGGCGAGCCTTAGCCGAATGCGCGGTTCCTTCCACCCAGTCTATGTCTGGATAATTAAAATCCCCCATTAAAATTACATTTCCCATCCTTGCCGCCATTCCAAACTGTGATAGGAGGTCCTCCTCCCCCCTCCTCCCTCTGGTTAGGGGGCCTATAGCAGACTCCCAGTATTACTTTCCCCTTGGTTTCCTCCCTTTGAAGTTCTACCCATAATGATTCAACCTCCTCCCTTGCTCCATTAGTGATGTCGTCCCTCACATTCACTTGTACATCGTTCTTGATATACAGGCATACCCCTCCCCCTTTTTTACCCTTTAAATCTCCAGCAATATTGTTCTGAGTGGACAGACTTTGTAAACCCTGATGCTAACAAACGTAAAAAAGTTTGGTTCTTTAATAAAGTGAAGTTAAGGTCAGTGTACCTTGACCTGCAACTTTGCTATGGGGTGGGTGGGGTTCATATGGCATTTTCACAAAAATTCCGACATGCCTGAGGTTGTTAAAAAATGCTCTTAAATGATGCTGGAAATGTTGAACATGGTGCAGCTAGTTTGTATTAATTGTAAATGATACCACCCCAGCACACTGCAGAGAACACTGAGCCATTTGACACAGAGGAGCAGCTCACTCTCTCTGACATTCCATCCACAGGCCAACTTGGTAACAAGCCAATGAAAGAGAACTGGTCACAAAGCAAAATAAATTATTTTCATAAGAAAACTTTGTGGGAGGCAGTCATCTTCTGGCTTCTATGCTGCACAACAGTTCTAAGGCAGTGAAGCTGAACAGGTGTTTTCATTTTTACTGACTTCCTTAAGGTCTGGTTCACCCCTATGCATTTTTCAGTGCGTTTTCAGTTTTGCAGAAACACACTAAACTCCATTTAACATGATTTCCAATGGGTCACATTCACACCTGTGCGCTTTCCACCTGTGCATTTTTTGGAAAGGGTCAGGGACTTTTTTCCTACAGCAGGTTGTGTTTTTGGTTCCATAAACTGTAATGGTTTCTCCTGCATGACAACAGATACCTCCCAAAAATCAAAATGGATCAAAATCACATAAAAAAGGTGTCAAAACGTGTGTAAAAAATGCAAAACACACCTGGAAAATTAATCAAGCACAACCTGCATAGGTGTGAACCAGGCCTGAAGTAAAGTTATCATGAAAGAAACCAAAGCTGTCATTACAGAACTCCTCCGCCTGAAAACACTGTGGGGTTGATTTTCTAAAACTGGAGAGCATAAAGCCTAAAGTGTTACTAAACCCACAACAGTAAAATCAGTTTGTATATAGTTAAAAACAAAATTTCGTGGATCATGATAAATGAAAAATTAACTAGTATTCTTCGCGACCAACAAGATAGATTTGAAAGGGTTTGGAACCCTTGGATTAGGTATCTCCAGTCGCCGTAAGGGGCGGGGGTCAGCGGCCTGGAGCGTGGAGATCGTTTGCACACTCTACTTCTCCTTTTCTTTTCTTCCTCTTCTTTCTTTCCCCCTTTCCCTTTTCTTTTCTTTCTACATACAAACTATTACTTTGTCCCCACAGTGGGGTTACCATACGCATGACATCGGGCTCTACAGTATATTAATCCTAGAGTATACTTAATACCTAAGTTTTCTGTTATAACCCCAAGTTGGAAAATTGAACTACATTACATGACAGTCCCTCTTCAGGGAATTTCACTGTAATATCTTCTATGTGTGTTAGGCGTCTTAGGTGCCTTAGCACAGTTATATAATGAGCCATTCACACTAATTTGAGATTCACTATTGTAATATTACTGTTGACACAAAACCTGTATCAATGTGAACCTTGTTATCTGTTAAAATTTGATTTCAATAAAAACATTGGAAAAGAAAATCAGTCTGTATATGCAGAAAAGCATGCTTGTTATACTCGTGGAACCTAAGGGGTTAATCCTCTGCATTGTGTAAAAGGCTGTTTGATCCTGTCTTCTCTGACCCTCCCCTTCTTCCTCTGTCCCTTAACCATCTCCAGATTACTGTATAAAGGGCCTTTGGAGTCACTCTGCACATGCTCAGTTTGGTGTGTATTGCTAGAGAGTATTTTTTTTTTTCTTGGGAGGGTGCATGTGATCAGCACAGGGCTAATCAGCACTGTCCAGACAAGAGGGTCAGGGGTCCTGCAGCCTCATAGGACAGTCAGAGTAGAATGAAAACTCTTCCTACAAGCTTTAACCAGACACTGATAGAAGTCACAAGACTGCTATATACTGATGATAAAAGGTATTTAACAGTTTATATTTACTAAAATAATTGTATTTCCATGTTTTGTGAACTGTGGGAGACCAGATATAGTGAATGCTGGGTCCTGGGGTTAGTAGCACTTTAATTTAACAAGCTGAAGTTAGAAGCTGATTGGCTACCATGCACAGCTGCACCTGATCTTGCACTCTCCAGTTTTAGCAAATCAACCCCCTCCTGTCTATTATTGTAATCCTGTGGCTTCAGTACATTCTGAGTTATGGACCCCAAAAACTTTAGCAGATCAGAAGTTATGAATTCACTTGCTGTGTATTTGTTCTGGGCCAGCGACTAACACAGTAGATAACCATAACAGCCAGTCAACTAGCCATGAAATCTCATGACATTCAAAAATGTAAATACGCAGTTACTGTAGAAGCGAGAACACGGAAGGCAGTTGACAGTCGTACATTCACTGTGTCAGTCGATTTGGGCAAGTTGCATGAGAAATGGGCAATTGTCTCCCTTGAAGAAATGTCTATTCATCTATAACTATCCTTATGCTTTAATGTAAACATTCTACCTTAATTCTGTATAATTAAAAGTTGATTTTTTTTTTTTTGTGTGTGTACAACGGACAACTCTATGTTAAAAAAATAAGTAAATAAAAATGGCAATACAAAGAAAAAAACTTACACATAATACTATCTGTTCCATTGGCAGGCGGTGTACAGGAAGAGGCGTTATAATGATTTGTGCTGCTACGGTGAAATGTGGACATTGGAGGAAGACTAGAATTGATGTCCGTTGAAGAGTGTGATGGATAGCTCTGTAAAAATGATAAACAAGGACAATATTCAGCCACGCATAATACAATTACCCATCTCACAATGGCAGAGTGCATTTTAAACACTAACATCCTTTATGTTTTGACTTTTCCCCAATTAGTTTTTTTAAAACTTCTTTGTAATTTGTCAGCTTCCCTTATTGTGTCATCCAATATTATTCCCGTTTGAAGATGTAAGCAATCCACTACGGTTTGTCTGTAACTCTGTCAAACCACTAAAACTACCCAATAAATTAAAGCGTGCATGTCTGTGAATAATGACCACCTTGTGAAAATTGTATTTCTTTTTTTCCCCCGTGTGAACTGACCATAAAACCCGAAATACAAAAACACTAAAGAATGTGCATACCTTTGGTACAGCTGATCTTGTTCACATAGAGTCTCCCCGTATTGAAACATGCAGTATAATAATTCTACCCTGGGTGAATGAAAGCCAGGTCAGGTGCATGCTTTGGCCAATCAGCAGCCGTCGATGCACTGCGATCTTGCATGGCATTGACGGTCTCGCCATTCATTATGGCGCATTCCGCGGGCGCTCGCATTTCGCGCAAACGTCCCATAATGTTTGGTATTCGGTGAACACCCGATGTTAGAGTCGAACTTACGGTCGACTCAAACATCGGGCTCATCCCTATTAATACATAGTTGCCGTGTGTCCCAGGACCCTCAGGACAGTGCCATAATTTAGAAACATACTCTGGGGTGCTCCTTGTCCATAGTTGCCATGTGTCCCAGGCCCCACAGGACAGTGCCATCATTTACAAACCTACCATGGGGTGCTCCCTGTCCATAGTTGCCATGTGTCCCAGGTCCCACAGGACAGTGCCTTCATTTAGAAACCTACCCTGGGGTGCTCCCTGTTCCTAGTTGCTATGTGTCCCAGGTCCAGCAGGACTGTGCCATAGATTAGAAACCTACCCTGGGGTACTCCTTGTCCATAGTTGCTATATGTTCCAAGTCTGGTTGAACAGTGCTATAATTTAAAAACTTACCCTGGGGTGCTCCCTGTCCATAGTTGCTATGTGTTCCAGGTCCTGCAAAACAGTTCCATAATTTAGAAACTTACCCTGGGGTACTCCCTGTCCATAGTTGCTATGTGTTCCAGGTCTGGCAGAACAGTGCCATAATTTAGAAACTTACCCTGGGGTGCTCCCTGTCCATAGTTGCCATGTGTCCCCGGTCCTGCAAGACATTGCCATAATTTAGAAACCTAACCTGGTGTTCTCCCTGTCCATAGTTGCTATGTGTCCCAGGTCCTACAGGACAGTGCCATCATTTACAAACCTACCCTGGGGTGCTCCCTGTCCATAGTTGCCATGTGTCCCCGGTCCTGCAAGCCAGTACCATCATTTAGAAACCTGCCCTGGGGTTCTTCTTGTCCATAGCTGCTATGTGTTCCAGGTCCCGCAGGACAGTGCCATCATTTAGAAACCTACCCTGGGGTTCTCCCTGTCCATAGCTGCTATGTGTTCCAGGTCCCTGTCCAGTGGACTGTCTGAAAGTTTCAGGATATCACCATGACTCCCCTATTAGTGCTGGATTAATGGAGAACCCAGTAAGAGTCACTCACGCATCTTTGTCTAATTTTATGTTCTCATCCAATGGAATACCCAGGGCTGCATTGAGACATGATACTGCCCTAGACTCAGCTAAATGATGGCTACCTTTCAAACAACCCACACCACCCGTTTCATATGAGTATTTTAGGAAACACTGCTGCTATAATGTACTATTGGAGGAACCATAAGTTCTTAATAAACAGATCTACTTCTCAATTGTATAATTCGCCAGTAAAAGTTTTATATTTCCTGAACAGTAAGGAGCCTTCTCACGCCTCTCAACATCCTTTGGATCCCTTCTTTCTACAGTTCTCTTGATGAATTAAGCCACAAATGCTCACAGTTGAACAGAAAATGGAAACAAATTAAAAAAATAAAGGATCATGATTACATTTTTAAATGTCAGTGTGGCCCCAACTAACTCAGCTGCCCTAGGCACTGCCTCCTTATAGAGGGTGCCCTGGTAATCATTTCTTGATTGTTGCTGGCTCCTTTCTTTTTCACTAGAGAAACAAGTATCACTGGGGAAGACTTACTAAAACTGGTGCACACATAATCTGGTGCAGCTGTGCATAGTAACCAATCAGCTGCTAGGCTTTATTGTCAACGTTTCTTTGGACAAGCTGAAGTTAGCAGCTGATTGGTTACTATGCACAGCTGCACCAGATTCTGTGTGCTCCCATTTTAGTAAATCTCCCCCACTGCCTACTGTTTCCATCATAATCTTGACTCTTTAAACACTATTGATTGGTTTTATTATTACAAATTATACAGATAACTTGCCTATATAATTTATTTTTCACCTAAACTTGACAAGCAGTCAGGGTTTAATTTTTTTTTTGATTTGTCTGAAGACTGAGTAGGTGTTTGATGAATTTTTGAGGAACTTGAATATGTTACTGATTTGGAATTGTGGACTGGGGAATTTATTTAACAGTAGATTTTTTATGTATTTATGATCAAATCTAATATTTATAATGACAGCTGAACTCACTGTTATACATTGTGATTAACTATGGATTTACTGGGTATTGGGGATCTTTGCATAATTGTTGGATTTTGGCTTTAATTTCAGGACTACAGACCGAGGTCCTTTTGAGATGGATCATGGTTTTTATCCCTGCACAGCACAATGTTGGTTAGAGGCATTGGGGAATATTTACTAAAACTGGAGCACACAGACTGTAGAGCACATGTGCATAGTAACCAATGCTCCCCTATGTACCAATATAGCATTAATGTACTTATTTTGCAAAAATAATACAGCTTTCCATTTATTCTACACACACTTACCTCAGTCTCTTCAGCTTTCTATTTATTCTACACACGCTTACCTCACTCTCTTCATGGCTGCTAAAAAACACTTCTCCATTACTTCTGCCTTACTTCCTGGACAGACTTTAGGTCATGACACAGGAAGGAGTTGACCAGCTGATCTCATTAGCACACACCCTGCATCATCCACCCTCAGCTGGTCAACTCCTTCCTGTGTCATGACCTAAAGTCTGTCCAGGAAGTAAGGCAGAAGTAATGGATAAGTGTTTTTTAGCAGCCATGAAGAGACTGAGGTAAGCGTGTGTAGAATAAATAGAAAGCTGTTTTATTTTTGCAAAAATACATTAATGCTATATTGGTACATAAGGGAGCTGGAATTTAGGAAAAAAAAGGTGAACTTAGCCTTTAATTAAACAAACTGAAGTTAGAAGCTGATTGGCTACCATGCCTGACTACACTAGATTCTGCTTGCTCCAGTTTTAGTAAATATCCCTTGTTGTGTTTTATATTAAACTTTAATTGGTTTTTAATCATTTTATGGTAAAAGTTCAGTAGGCTTGATTTGCCTTAATTGGGGTTAATAATTGATATATCAGTCCATTAAATAGAATTATGTAAGCTTAGACAGGTTAGACTCCATGTGAGTCTGCCATTTCTGACAGGTAGAGAATCCAACGAAATATTAGCATACATGGTTATACATGAGGAATAAGAAAGCGGTACTACAAAAACTTAAAAGTAGAGATTCAGGTTTTTGTCCATTCCCTACTGGTTCCCTTTAGAGTCAAATTTGATATGATGTCAGTTTTGTTTTTGATGACATAGTAAGCTGCACTTACCAAACGGTCATGTGGATGTATGTTGCAGTAGCTGCTTGACTGTGGAATATGAGAAGAGTTGCCCAGCATTCCCCCATAACTAGCTTGGTTCATACCACTCGAACTCCAAGGATCACTGCTGTGGTGACCATCTGGAAGGAAACAGAAAATAAAAACTGTAAAATATTTTACAAGATATACTGTATTCCTTAGCATTTATAGTAGGAAGCATAGGAGGAGATTTGTTAAAACTGGTGCACACAGAATCTGGTGCAGCTCTGCATAGTAACCAATCAGCTTCTAGGTTTTATTATCAAAGCTTAACTGAACAAGCTGAAGTTAGAAGCTGATTGGTTGCTATGCACAGCTGGACCATATTCCGTGTGCTCCAGTTGTAGTAAATCTCCTCCATAGAATTGCAGCATTCCAACAATTCCTTGGATTCCTGAGAAGAGCATACTTAGTTTTTCCCCTTAACTGAGTAAACAACATGGAGAAATCATACTGACAGGTTCTCTTTGAAGTGCATGTAAACTGTAACAAACAGAATTATTCTGAGACAGGAGTGAAGAGGCATTACAGTAGATTCTGGCTCTGAAATCCTGACTCTGGTACCTTTGTGTGCAGAGGATCCCAGTGCAGGAGCAGTAATGCTGCGTACACACGACCGGACTTTACGGCATACTTGGTCCGGCGAACCTGAGTCCGTCGGACAATTCGATCATGTGTGGGCTCCAGCTGACTTTTTTTTTCTCAAAAGTTTGACAGACCTAGAAATGAAACATGTTTCAAATCTGTCCGACAGACTCGAGTCCGGTCGAAAAGTCAGCTCGTCTGTATGCTAGTCCAATAGACAAAAACCGACGCTATTGCAGCTATTGGCTACTGGCTATGAACTTCCTTGTTTTAGTCCAGTCGTATGTCAACACGTACGAATCCGTCGGGCTTTGGTTGATCGTGTGTAGGCAAGTCCGTTCATTCGGAAAGTCCGTCGTAAAGTCCGTCGAAAAGTCCGCAGGACAAAGTCTGCCGTAAAGTCCGCTTGTGTGTACGCGGCATAAGTGTCCAAACAACAGGTTCATTCTATATTAGAGAGAGCTACTGTGTGGGTAAATGTTAGGGTAACAGTGAGGTTAAGTGTTAGAGCTCATTTACACTTGCTTCGGCTTCAAAACACATTCACGGCTAGTTTACACTTGCTTTAAAGCAAGGCTTTGTTAAAGCTCTCTGAACACTAGTCAAAGCTCCTGCCACTAAATAAAATGGTTAGATTACAGTCCTGTTTACACCTTGCTTTGCTTTGTTCCGGCTTCACTTCAAAAATTATACCCCATGTAGCTTTAGTGGTGCTTCAAAGCGCCTTCAAAGCTTCCATAGAAGTCTATGGCAAAGCTCGCTTGAAGCCCCACTGAAGCCATAAAGCCTCACCGAAGCCCCACCAAAGGCTCATCGCAGCCTCACTGAAGCCTCATCGAAGCTTCACCGAAGCACCAAGCAAAAGCAAGGTATAGACAGGACTGTAAGCTAACCATTTTATTTAGTGACAGGGGCTTTATCTAGCGTTCAGAGAGCTTTAACAAAGTGTGTCCAAAGCCTTGTAAACTAGCCCTTAGGGTGACAGAAATGGAAAGTATTAGGGTGACAGGGAAGGATAGTGTGATCAGTGTTAGGGTTACAGGGAGGATTAGTGTTAGGACTACTGGAGGGGGGTGTCAGTGTTAGAGTTAAAAAGAGGGCCTGTGTAATGCCCCGTACACATGGTCGGATTTTCCAATGGAAAATGTCCGATCGGAGCGTGTTGTCGGAAATTCCGACCGTGTGTGGGCTCCATCGGACATTTTCCATCGGATTTTCCGACACACAAAGTTCGATTGCAGGATATAAAATTTTCCGACAACAAAATCCGTTGTCGAAAATTCTGATCGTGTGTACACAAATCCGACGGACAAAGTGCCACGCATGCTCAGAATAAATAAAGAGATGAAAGCTATTGGCCACTGCCCCGTTTATAGTCCCGACGTACGTGTTATACGTCACCGCGTTTAGAACGATCGGATTTTCCGACAACTTTGTGTGACCGTGTGTATGCAAGACAAGTTTGAGCCAACATCCGTCGGAAAAAATCCTAGGATTTTGTTGTCGGAATGTCCGAACAAAGTCCAACCGTGTGTATGGGGCATTAGTGTTACAGGATGGATAGTGATAGGGTTACAGGGAGAGTCACAATTGGTTCTCCCTGTGATAAAGGTTTTAGTTTAGGTTTAATTTTAGCTTTTAAAATTTTAGGTTTAGGATTTAGTTAGGTGTCATATTTATATCTTGCTCCGGTCCTGTGAGCATCCAGTTGCCGTTACTACAGCAGTTCTTTAGGCTACATTCACACCTAAGCGTCACATTTTCAAGCACTTTTGAGCATTTTTTGGAGCATTGCACTTTTTTGCAGCTTTTCTCAGGCCGTTTTTCAACTAAAAGATGTGGGGTGCTGCTGAAAAAGCGGCGAAGAGTCGGAGAGGCGCGCAAAAAAACGCTCAAAAACAGCTCATGTTTTCAAACATTTCCATTGAAGTCTATGGTGCCAAAAATGCTAAATTCTGCCTGCAAAGTAGCTTAAGTACTTTTATTTTTGCTATTTTTTTCTCTATGAAAGTGGAGTTACCCTTTAATTTACTGTTTGCATTTTATTTTTATTTTTACAAAGCTGCCAACATTTTCCTGTTTGATAATCATATCATTTAAACAAATGTTAACGTACATAAGTCACTTCACTTTAAATAATTCTTAGTAATAATAATAAAAAAAATCAAATACAAACCAATATTAAAAAGCTATCGGAAAATGTACACAATCGTCAAGGCTTTACTGCAGGGGTCTCAAACAGGTGGCCCTCCAGCTGTTGTGAAACTACAAGTCCCATGAAGCTTTGCTAGGCTGACAGTTACAAGTATGACTCCCACAGGCAGAGGCATGATGGGACTTGTAGTTTCACAACAGCTGGAGGGCCACCAGTTTGATACCCCTTCTTTATTTTACAAAAGTTAGGGCTTAAAAAATAAAACTCTTTTTGCCTGCCTGTTTTAGTGAAATTTTTGTTTTGGTTTTGATTTTGGTTTCTCACCAAAACCCCAGGTGCACTTTTAATCAGATAAGCAGGCATAGGATGGTTTTCTAATATGAAATTGTATATCTTCTACCGATTGGGAAAAAAGCCCAAAAACGACTTGTCTTATTGTCTAAAGTCCCTCACAAGTAACATTCATCTGTATTGAGGTAAAGAGGATTTCAGCTTTAGATGTTTCCGCCAATTTAATTTCTTTGTCAAGCCCACTCACCCCCAGTTTGAACTTCCCCGCTGTAGAAAGGCTTGTCCAGCTCTAGCCCTCCAGCTCTAAGTCCTCCTGCTAAACAGCTTATCAACTGAATTTACTGTCCTCCTTTGTAAATATGGCTCTAGCTTTCCTGTTTAATTTTTCTTTACCAATTAAAAAAGTTGGCAAGCGCGGCCCATTCTAAAATCCATAGTTATGGTGCCAAATTTAGAAAAGACTGTTTCAGTCCTGGATTTGCTACAATTAAAGAGATTTCAAAGTTCCCTCTTCAGAGAGAACTATAAACCTTGTGCCAAGTTGTACTTGTGAAGCAAATTATGTAATTTACAAACTTTATTCACTCAATTACAACTTCACAAGGGGCAGTCGGCTGAGTTGCTTACTGTCCAAGTAGGACAACTTTTTGTTTTAGACGTGCCTGGATGCTTTTTACTGCAACAATCAAGAAACCATCACAGATATTGGTGGCCACAGACTTTAAGCAAGGGTTGGGTGTATATTCACAACCCAACCAAAAAACAGATTTATTTTTATAGATGCCCACATAAACATGCATAGTTGGCTTGTCTGTTTGAAGACAGTCTTATGACAAGAAAGAATAGTCACTGACTACAAGGCTACAACCTGATCTGTTAAACTTTCCATCCCAAGAGCAATTGGTTGGAGATGTTGACATAGGACCCTTTCTTTGTCTAATCCTGACGAAATTTGAATTGGTGGTCGATCATCAAAAGAGGAAACTAATAACTAATAAAAATCTTAACATTTGTACAGATGTCAATTTACTCCTTCTATTCTTGCTGGTATATTTATGATTTAAATATATTTTAATTTTTTACGGAAATAACACTGTCTCAAATCTGAGCAAATCAGACAGATACTGTAAAATATTGATGCACACGTAAAGAGGTTACCTTGAGAGAAGACTGGATGTCAAAACAATCAACAGATCCTGAGAAAGAGACACCTGAATTTTTATGCAAATCTAGACTATCCCTCTCAGATTGGGTTCACATATATGCAAATTGGATACAGGTTTCCCAACATCCAATTTGCATGACAGGCGAGTGTAACCAGCTCTCAATGAAGCCGGTTCACACAGGTCCGGGGCGGCTGCGGTCCGGATTGCAGAAGGTCCAGTTCAGCTGCGAATTCAGGCAAAAATTCGGACCTGAATCATACCTGAACAAGTGAACAGACATGCACCCCAGGCACAAACCCATGCCGCACATATGTGAACCCAGCCTAAATATCAAGCTTTGTCTCATCCCTGTCTCCCTTTTGGTAAATAAGGCTGCGTATCATTTTAATGGGCCATTTTAAATTACTGGCAAAAGGCACAGCTGACTTCACTTCTAGAGGTAAGTCAAGATTTGTATAAAACTTCATCACATGCATGGCAAAGGGGTCCTGTGTGACCCCAAAGTGCTGCACTCTTCCACTGTTATGTGATCACTTCAAATAAAAATGTGAATGTTACTTAAGGATCCTTGGTTTGCTGGCAATTTTTATGTTATTTTTTCAAAACAAGGTCACCTATCACATTAGTGGGCCATTGGAGAACATTGGAAAAAGAATTTGAACTTGAATTCTAGAGGGAAGTCAAGATTACCATAAAGCTTCATCAAATGCCTGATAAAGGGGTCCTGCCTGGACTCAAAAAGTTGCCCTCTTCCGCTGGGATGTCATCACTTTGAATAAAATGTTTTGGATGTTACTTGAAAAACATTTCTACAGGGAAGTCAAGATTTGCATAAAACTTCATCAAATGCCTGATGAAGGGGTCTAGCGTATCCCCTAAATGTTGCACTCCTCCACTGTAATGTGATCATGTTGAACAAAAAAGTTTCAACGCTACTTGAAGATCCTTGGTGTGCTGGCAAGGTTTATGTTAATTTTTGGTATATAAGGTTGCCTATCATATTAATGGGCCTTTGGGGAGTAATGAAAAAAGGTAGAGCCAACTTGACCTCTAGAGCGAAGTCAAGTTTTGGATAAAACTTTAGCAGCCTATACCTGGATCAGCAACTACTGCATATATTACATAATAACATTCAACGAACGGCAAGTAATGAAGCGGGGGTTGGCAGAAATAAAATCATTACTAGTGTAGCAACCCTTAAAACATGAACGTTAAAAATTTGAGTTATTAAAGTAATGTTCATCTGAAAGTAAATTTTGATGTGACTTTGAGTTTCATATTTCATAAGAGTGTATTTTATATAAACATCTGTAGACTGTCCCTATAGTTGGCTGTCTGTGTATTAGGCAACATCTGCAACATCTGGCATATCAACAGCTCAGATTACAGGATAAATCATGTAGAAAGTATGTCATTTTCAATCAGCCTCAGCAGACTGTGAGTGAGAGAAACAGTAAAGCCCAATCACTGTTCAGCACTATTTAGAAAGCAGAGCCGACGCATCTAATGGGCAAATATGGCCGCCACCATCGACTATTGAAAATGTGAAAAAGAAATTACAAACGCCTTAATACACTTTAACAAGCCTAGTCGAATCTGATCACAATGAGAGGTACCGTATATCTAAAAACTTAAAGGAATCAAAGACGATAAAATGCCTTTAAATATTGATCATTGAGCATATTGATTATATTGCATAAATTGCCTTTTACAAGTCTGTTGATCTAAAGGCTAGCACATACTATAAGAAAATCGGGTGAACATTTTCGCCCGAGGAACCTTCGTACGATTTTCGTATAGTGTGTACACAACTTTCTACAGCCGATTCCGACTTTCTGAACAAAAATTTCCAAAGGGACAAGCTCCAAAATGTTTCTCGTATGGGAACAGAACGAACCATTTTCATTCAATGTGTACCATTTTCATACCATTTTCGTATGAGAAAAATCAGAAACTAAAGACTGCTCATCATCAGAATTAATAAACAACAAAAAAAGCCTTTGTCATACGAGAATTTTCATATGAATTTTCCTTCATCGGTTCTGATTTGCTGTGAAACATCGAGGAAAATTGGATGATCAATCAATTTTCTTATAGTGTGTACCCCCACATAACACAGCTTTTCTCAACCTCTTCAACACAGAGGAACCCTCAAAATAAATTTCTGATCGCAGGGAACCACTGCTAAAATGATTATATCTACAACCCATGATACATTAGTGTGATGGTTAGAGAAGGATGCTCCTTACACTTGTGTTCACTGGGAAGAATCACCCACCTTACAGATAGCTAAAAAGATCAATGGTGTCATTGGGAACTTATCTGAGAGGCAGAAATTGCTGATTGCTGGAACTCTGGTAGAGAAACCCTGATCTAACAGGGGCCAGAGAGGAAAGTGCTCACACAGCTTACCAGAACTCAATAGGGAAGAACTCAGTAGAGTGATGATGTTCTTTAATAGTCCATTGAGCTGGCAGGTGACAAGCAAACTAGCAAAAGAAGCCATGGTCGCATACTGCTGTCTGGCAGGGTTGCCTTGACCATAAAGCTGACTGAACAGAATTACAAATCTTTTGGCTGAAATGGTCTGCAGGTATGTATATCAACTTTGTATTTAGCTGTATTTAGTGGTTAGGCTTTAGTGGTTAGGATGAAGGTTTTTTACCTTCATGCAGTCTATGCATGAAGGTAAAAAACTTTTATTATGCAGATTCCCCTGCAGCCCCCCAATACTTACCCGAGCCTGGTCCAGTGATATGCACGAGAGCAGCTGCTCTCCCGGGTCTCTGTCTCCTCACTGGCTGAGACACAGCAATGGGAGCCATTCAAGCATGCATGAGTTCCCCCAGAGCAAGTGGCTTACTATAGGGGCACTGGGCTGGGGGAGAAGCCCAGAGCACCCACGGGGAACCATAGAAGAGGAGGATCGGGGCTGCTCTGTGCAAATCTATTACACAGAGCAGGTAAGTATGTTTGTTATTTTGAAGAAAAGAAAAGCCTTTAGTAACCCTTTAATGCAATTTCTGTAAGCATAAATGAAGGCTCAGGGAACTAATTTGTAAAAAAAAAAAAAAAAAAAAAGATTCTCATGGTTTGTAATGGATAGCACATACATTTTTCTTTTCACTAAAAGGTAAACACAAATAAAAAGCCATACCTTGCATGAAGAAGGAGCTAGGGAAAGTGCTGGAGGCTGGTTTCGAGGATGGGTAACCTGGTGAATCCCTATTGTAGTCGGCAGTGCTTGCTGAAGGGGCATAAACCTGTAAAAATACAAAAAAAGATTGAATCGAAAATGTACACAAAAAACAAACAAAGAGGGTGAATACATCAATAATACAAATGTCATATACATCAGCCTGCAAGAATTTAAATGAATGCTGACTTGTTTCTGTACCATTATAAAAAGTAGGCAGTAGCACCATCTTGCAATGGATACACATTTGAAATCACTGATTATTTCACATACTAAATACCCTGTGCACTTTGACCACACCCCTTGGTTCTCTGGATTTCCAGATTTCATCTGTGGCAAAGCACTGCCTGGTTAGAACTTATCTACCGAAACCTGTCTGAATTTAAAATGACTAGGTTCTTAGAGTACCCATGGAAAGGTGGAAGTGATGCGCTGGACACTCAACCAGTAGAAACAATGCTTTATTTGAGTCTAATGGCTTGGATTCAGCAGCTTTCCACAAAGCAGAGGGCTCCCCCTAGATATAGGGGTCACCAAAATTGAGAAATCCATGTATAGCTGTGCCAAAATGAGCTCCAAGCAACTGTCCCAAAGCAACAAGTCCAAAGTATTTTATTCACTGTACACAAATGACAAAATTCAGCAAAAGGCAGCCAATGTGTTTCGGGAGTCAAAAAAATTCCCTCGTCGGGGCTATACCAATGTATCAATACAAAGCTCCTGAATATATAAAGCTAAAACTGGAGATTCATAAGTGGGTGATCATGCCTGTGCCAATGGCAGGACAGTAAGGTTCTAAAAACAGACAGGACTTTGCATTTTTGGAAGACCTCATTCTAACGCGGGTCAGTTGTTGTTGTATGAACAGGATCTATTGCAAATTGTGAACAATGGATTTTGAATGCATTTGATTCCCCAAAAAAATATGAAATAAAGTACCCAACATTGCAACAAAACACAGCGAAAGTGACGATTAGCAGCAGAGCTTCTCTTGGGCAAAGCTGTCCTTGGGACAGTTCAACAAACCAGGCCCCATAAACACAGCTATTGAACTGCCATCTTAAGGTGCATTTCTAACTCACCACAAGTACCCCATGACTTCCTAACAGAAAGACTCTATTGGCCTGAACAGCTCAACACATAAATAAAACACACTGTACCGCACAGGTAGTGCTGAATTGAACATGAGTTTTAGTATTTGTCTACGAAGACGCAGCAGCTATTGTTTTCCAGAACTTTGGAGCGATGACAAGCCTGATAATTTGCAAGGTTAATGGTACAACTTGCCCTGTGGAGACACAAATGAGATTTCCAAAAAACAAACAAAAAAAACCCCATAATAATAAAAGAAAGCCTACATGTTTCATTGTAGCCCCGATGAAGAGAAACCCTAAAACCCCTGAAACGTGTTAGCCTTTTAAAATGAACTTTGTGACCAATTAACTTTTTATGAACTGCGAGATTAGTTTGGCACTCACTCTAAGACATTCTAAGACATTAACCCCATTCAAGAATAACAACAAGAATGTAGAACAAAAGCAAGAAGAAGAATCAAGAACAAGAATGTAGCGAGGCAATCAAGAAGTGTTTTGTGTTTTTCACACATTTATTTATTATGGTACTTATATAGCCCCGTCAAATTTATGCAGCGCTTTACATTTATATTGCACATTTACAACAGTCTCTAACCCTCAAGGGACTTACAATCAAAGGTCCCTAACTCACACTCATACATACACATACTCAGGCCAATTTGGACAGGAGCCAATTTATCTACCGGCATGTCTTTGGAGTGTGGGAGGAAACCGGAGTACCCGGAGGAAACCCACGCAGGCACAGGAAGAACATGCCAACTCCACACATCAGTGCCATGGTTGGAATTCAAACCAACGACCCCAGTGCTACTAGGTGAAAGTGCTAAAAACTTAGCCATTGTGCTACCCATTTGCCCATATACATTTAAATAGGAGAGCCTAAAACATGTGTACACATGTGGTTTTCAGCCCTTTCCCCTGCTGATAAATGCATGATTCTGCCCCAAAGAAGCTTATGTACTTTTTCGAGCTTCACAAGATGGGCAACTAGCAACACAAGCTTATTAAGAAAGATAGGACTCTTCATCTTGGGCGTTGTCGTGCTTCAGGAATCTCACAACAACAAAATGCTCAGGTGTGAATGGGGCCTTACTCCAAGGGCCTAGCTATGGTCATACTGCACTAGACTGCTTTCTGTACGAAGACTCTACACCCAATCAGGATCCAATCAGGGCGCTTCACCACCTTATTTCTCTATGAAAAATACAGAAAGCGATAACCTTTATTGGATAACTTAAATTATGAAAGCTGCAAGCTTTCAGAATGCCTTAGAATATATAATGTCTTTAGAAATTGAAAAAGCCTGAAGAAGGGTTATATGGTGTCCTGTAATCTTTAATAAAGTGTATCACTTAAACTCCGAACCCCAGCCTTTCCGATTACTGCATGATTCTGCCCCAAATGAGCTCATGTACTTTTTTGAGCTTCACAAGACAGCTAACTAGCAACACTATGCCAGTTGTTAATAGGCCCGTTGAGAAAAATAGGACTCTTCATCTTGAGCATTGTCCTGCTTCAGGAATCTCACAACAAAATGCTCAGATGTGAATGGGGCCTTACTCTAAGGGTCTAGATATGACTGTACTAGACTGCTTTCTGTATGAAGACTCTACACCTAATTAGCATACCTACCCACACCAGGGTCCAGCGCTTTACCACCTTTTAAAAATACAGAAATTGATAACCTTTAATGGTTAACTTAAACTATGAAACTGCAAACATTCAGGATGACTTAAATAATGTATTCAGGAATTGAAAACCCCTGCAGAAGGGATTTACGGTGTCCTGTAAGCCTGTAACTTTAATAAAGGGTAGCACTTAAACTCCAAACTCCAGCCTTTCCAATTCTGATTACTGCATGATTCTGCCCCAAAGAAGCTTGTGTACTTTTTCGAGCTTCACAAGACGGCTGACTAGCAACACAATGCCAAGGTGTGAACAGGCCCGTTGAGAAAATAGGATTATTCATCTTGAGTGTAGTCGCACTTTAGAAATCTCACAACAAAAAGCTTGGGTGTGAATGGGGCCTTACTCCAAGGGCCTAGCCATGGTCATAGCTCTAATAAAGTGTATCACTTAAACTCCAAACTTTCTATAATAATGGATGGCTAACACCATACAGTACTCTACCACTAGATATTCACTTTTATGGATTTGTTCCACTGGGGACCAACACATACACGAGTGGATGCTCAAAAAACAATGATTTGCCAACAAAATGGCCACGGAAAGAGTGCAAACCTTACAGTGGTGGTCAGAATGCCCCCCTTAACAGACAGCTATAATGATAATTGGAATCATGCTGTTGACTTTGCCACGTGGTGGTGGCCTCAGAACAATGCAAATGGGAGGTCTAAAGGATCCCCTGCTCATTGTGCAATGATATGACCACTAAAAAACTCTTCCTTCTGTTCCTCATGATTTCAGACAAGCCAATTGGTTCAGTAGAAGTTTTAATATTAGATCTTTTTTTTTTATTAGTCCTTAGGCCCTTTGCCTTATAGGGCGTACACACGGTCGGACTTTGTTCGGACATTCCGACAACAAAATCCTAGGATTTTTTCCGACGGATGTTGGCTCAAACTTGTCTTGCATACACACGGTCACACAAAGTTGTCGGAAAATCCGATCGTTCTGAACGCGGTGACGTAAAACACGTACGTCGGGACTATAAACGGGGCAGTGGCCAATAGCTTTCATCTCTTTATTTATTCTGAGCATGCGTGGCACTTTGTCCGTCGGATTTGTGTACACACGATCGGAATTTCCGACAACGGATTTTGTTGTCGGAAAATTTTATCTCCTGCTCTCCAACTTTGTGTGTCGGAAAATCTGATGGAAAATGTCCGATGGAGCCCACACACGGTCGGAATTTCCGACAACACGCTCCGATCAGACATTTTACATCGGAAAATCCGACCATGTGTACGGGCCATAACTCTTAGGGCCTAGCTTTGGTCATAGCTTTAATAAAGGGTATCACTTAAACTACAAACTTTCTATAATAATGGATGGCTAACACCATACAGTACTCTACTGCTAGATATTCACTTTTAAGGATTTGTTCCACTTGGGACCAACACATACAGGAGTGGATGCTCAAAAAACAATGATCTGCCAACAAAATGGCCACGGAAAGAATGCAATCCTTACAATGGTGGTCAGAATGCCCCTCCTTACAGACAGCTAGAAATGATAATTGGAATCATGCTGTTGACTTTGTCGCGTGGTGGTGACCTCAGAACAATACAAATGGGAGGTCTCAAGGAGCCCTTGCTCATTGTGCAATGATATGACCACTAAAAACTCTTCCTTCTGTTCTTCGTGATTTCAGTCAAGCCAATTGGTTCAGTAGAAGCTTTAATACTAGATCTTATTTATTTATTTATTTTTTTATTAGTCTTCATATTTTTATTTTCCAAGGCTACTCCCTTGTAACCCTGTCGAACACGTATTTATTGTGCCTTCCTATTTAAAATATAATTTCCGGAACGTGGCCATCAATAGGACCTATAATACAAACATATTAAGCATCATATAATTCCACTGGATTTCTCTCTCTTCAAAGACACATGAAAGACAACGTTAAAACCTGGATCTGTCTTAGACCACCAACACACCCTGCGTGTATCAGGGGAAAAATACATTGCGTTTTTTTTTTTTTTTCTAAAGGCTTCTTACATGCGTGCCATCAACTTAAAAGCTTGCCAAAGACACATTTTCTTTCTAGTTTAGCCGAACACAAAGAGTTCCTCGGCAGCTACTAAATAAAAATAGCCCATTTATTTCTTGTTTATTCCATACATAAACACAGCGCTGTACAACAAAGGGTCGGCATCCGTACAGCTTAGTTTAAGAGTTTGTTCTTCTGTTTGGGGAAAAAATATACAAAAACATGCACATTTTTTTTTAAGTCCCCCCCCCCCAAATCTCTTTTTAAAACGTTCCTTTCCAGATGGCCAGAAAGACTGAGGCGCTGTCATCTCGGTGATGAAAATGGATACCCTCCTGCCTCCATTTTGAAGCAGGCAGCAGATCACAGAATTGGCAAGCTGCCTGCTCTGACATTCGCTTGTCACAGCAAAATGAAGGGGAAAATTCCACCAATAAAAAGACATCTGCAACATTAACCAGTTCAGCGCCTTGGGGTTAGGCACTTGGCAGCAGTCTGCGGGAGCCGGCCTGGTGACGGCATGAACTGGTTAACAAAAAAAAACGTAAAAAATGAAAAAAAAAAGAGAGAAAAAGGGAGGGAAAAAAGGGCATAAATAAATAAAAACAAATCACGGCTGCATAGATTAACTCTCAATGTGAACCTTAAAACAAAAAAGGCAGCAGGATTTATGCTTGTAGACGGTGTGCTCTCTACCATGCATAGTCAAGTCGCTTCTGACCGAGGATTACATTAGAACATGTATTAATTCACACTCTTATGGGCTTAGTAAACCAAGTACTATGTGCAAAGTCCATTGACCACAGCAACCAATCAGAATTCTCTTTTAATTCTTACTACAACTCTAGGTTTGAGATAGGTAAGATCTGATTGGATGCTACTGAATACTGCACTTTGCAAGCAGTCACAGCTCACTGAGATGTTGTAAGAAACCTGCACTGAATAATGTTCCTGCTGACCTCCTCTTCCACATATGCTGTCTGGTTATCATGTTGGCCCCATAGCTTCAAATATTTCTAATCAGGAATTCTGATTTCACTGGACACATGCTGCTTGCCAGCATTTAAAATAAAATGTAAGCGAAACGGCCATGAAACATACATTTTTCAGAGGGTGGCAAAAACAGCAGCAGATATTGTATGCTCGGGAGAGGTCTTCTTTAAAGCTGAACTCCAGGTACAAAAACTTTCATTTAAATATATCCCTCAATAGCTTCAAAGGATATAAATTCACTTTGTGTGCACTAGATACCTTTATTAAATCAGATATTTCACTGTAAAATGATCAGTGACATAATCTCTGTGCTGTACATGGCCTGTTCAGAAAGCAGAAATGTGGGAGGGACTCAGTAGGCTCCACCCATTACAGGCTGCCTGCAGAAATCTACAGGAGGGGGCGGAGACAAGACCAGTCACCCTGCACAAGGGGAGAAAGCAGCAGTGAGCGGTCTTTATTACAGGAAGCTCCTGTGCAGAGGGAAAGTCTCACACTGGATTATTGCACAGATCTGGAAGAAATACATGCCAAAAAATAGATAAATAGATAAATAGATATAGATTTTTTGATTGAGTTCAGACTAAGCTAACATTCCTTGCTTGCTAGGTAACCTACTTTGCTATGCATTGTACCAGAATCATAATTTTAGAGTCATTTTACATTGAGCAAATCATAGAAAAGAATATATACTTTGTGTTCTCATTAACTCTAAATTTTTTAAACAATGATCAAACTAGATAAAAATGTGTGGGTTTTTTCAGTTTTGTTATTTTTTTTTAATCTATGGGTTGTATAAAAATGTAAATAATTTTTGCAAGACAGGGCTTTACTCACAGAACCAGATCACATGTGGTATTTAGATGTTTTCCCAAATACCGCATGCGATCCTGAAAATGTAAATTCATCGCTGCTTTATGCTACTCATACCCCACCCAAAGCACCGTGTCCCCATGCTGATCGGGACAAGGGCCTCTTCTCCACAATCCTGCCCGGTGGTTGTGGGGGTCTGCGGGCAGGGATTTATCAGAATCTGGAGACCCCCTTTAACCAGGGCACCCCCAGATCCCGCCCCCCCATGTGAATGAGTATGGGGTACCCTGGTCATTCACAACCCCGCTGACAGCTGTTACTCATCAGTTGTTAAGGACGTGGCGGCTGCCTGCTCCTTAACAACCATGTTGTTTAGTGGTTGTTAAGGACACAGATGGCCACCCGCTCCTTACCAACGCCCATTTTTTAATGTTAATAAATACGCCGGCTACCGCCAGGCGTTGATTTACTGCATGTGTTCACTACTAAACTTCATAAAATAACGCCTGTGAAATTTTAGTAGCATTTTTTAGTGAATGCCAAAAAACATTTTGAAAAACCTTGTGGTAAGATACTGCTTTGTGAATGGAGCCCCGGGATCACCAAAATAAGGCCTTGTTTGTCCTAAAAAATTTTATATGCATTACTCTGTGATCCTAATTTATTGCCAAATAATAGGCCCATAAATTTCTCAATTCCATAGGCAATGTCTGTACATGGCCTAGGGAACAGAGACATTTTTCCGTTTCTACTAAGGGCTAGTGACTCAACAATAACTTAGAGCTGAGGTGGTTAAGTCCCTCCTTGTCGAATCATTATGGTCACCTGGGTATTTTTACTTTTTCTTCTTCAGTAGAGAAACATTGTTCATGTTTATGCAACAATTATTCATGCAAAACCCTAATCGAAGATTTGGCCACAAGTAAACGGAAACAATATCTTCATGTATACTTCGATTATTAAAATTTCCTATGATAGAAAAAAGTTGCAATAATGGGGGAAATTTACTAAGACTGGAGCACTCAGAATCTGGTGCAGCTGTACATGGTAACCAATCAGCTTCTAACTTCAGCTTGTTCAGTTAGGAGTCACTGTAGACAATAAAACCTGGAAGCTGAATATGTTTTTGTGCAGAGCTACAACAGATTTTGAACACCCCCGTTTTAATAAATCTCCCCTAATGTTACTAAGGCAAAAAAAAAAAAAACGTAAAAATTCCCCATTCCACAATTTTCCTCACAATGTCATCCTGTTAAAAGGATTGTGTTACTAAAAACTGACACAATTTTTCGAAGAGGCACAGCAGACTTGAAATTTCACGTAACTTAAAGTGGACCTGTCAACTAGCCCAGGGATTGTAGACTGATTATATGCTGAAAAAGTACAAAAAACATAGGTCAGACCAATCAGATCCAGAAATAGCTTGAGGAATTGGGAGGATCAAGAAAAGACCTTGACCTGCCTCATAAAAAAAATTGCCATGTGAATTGTATAGGGTCACCTATCGTTTTATCGCTGCTAGTGTTTTTTACCGTGGACATTAAGCACCCTATTTATATGAATTCTATAGGGAAGGCTTCCAAGATGATCAGATATGGTCCAAAGAATGCTTCAGAGTTGGATAAACTGATATGCACCTACATCTCTGGATCCACTGATCATTTTATTGAAGGTAACTTTTGCTTATACATTCTTTCAGCATATGCTTACTTTGAATTCCCCAGGCTACTGGTGGGTTAATTTTAGGAGCACTATCTTATGTCTATTAGTACCTTAGTCTGAGTTTTTTTTTTTTTTTCTTGATCATAAAGCGACCCTGTTGTAAAATATTACAGACCCAAAGAAGTATACATGCTAATGGAGACTGCAAATGCTTACCCTTCTTATTGTCCACACTTAATTCAGTAGAAATCTTAACATGAAGCCTGCAGAGAAACCAAGTCTTCCAGAAGTGTCGATCTTCTGCGTCCCCTGCCGCTCCCACTTGCTAAATATTGGAGCTGTATCCTGCAATGGGTGGAGGTCAGCAGGGGAACCAGTGAGAGCAGGTGGCAGATTAAAAAGCTGGGAAGTGTTGGTTTCGCTGTAGGCTTCTTGTGATGATTTCTAAGTCTTCCTTTACACTTTGGGGCATTTCTATTTTATTTTATGAGAGGGTCTCTTTGTGGTAGTTGCTTATCAAACACTTAAAAAGGTGAGAAATATTTTCTAAAATTATTTTTAGGTATGCTGTGTAAATAAGAACACATACAGTAACAAACATATAGGTTGAGGGGGTTCCCAAATTTTACTGCAAAAGTGGAAAAGCACTTTAGGTAAGGTCAAAGTGACAGTGTCCCTCAGACAAGGTACTACCCCAACCATGCTCCTTTGCCACCTTCCCACTACAAAAGTCTACCTTGGGTAAACTCCTTTGTTGGAGATTACCTCTGTGGATGACATCACTGCCCCCCCCCCCCCCCCCCACCTGATAGTGTTCAGACCTGGCAGTTGGCCGCTCAGGCCCAAGCACCATCACACAGGAGATGTAATATGCTCTCCCATATCTTGAAGTCCTGTTCATTTAGAGCACTAGAGAACGGGCTCTAAGTGTGGGGGTGGGGGGTGGGGGGCAAAAGAGTGTTTGTATATTAGTGTGAATACTTTTCTGGGGAGGGGATGTTTAAATGGCAGAGCTAAGGTTTGCTTTAAACAACTGACTACCCAGAAATGTTTCCTAGGGTTCTCCTTTAATTAGACACTGTCACCTGCCCATTCAGGGAAGAGTGATAGGGTCTCCTCGTAGCTCACCCCACCCAGCAGAGTATACGTACCTTTCCATGCTCACTCAACTCCCCACTGCACCTTGGGTAAACTTCAGTGTCTGAGCTGAGTAGATGATCTCTTTGCGCCCCCACCTAAAAGAGATCAGGCGTGGCAACTGGCCGTGCAGGTCTGGGAACTGTCCCACAGACACATGCTTCCCATTATCCAGAAGTCTGAGTCTGGGTTCACACCATTGCAAATTGGATGTGGGTTCCTCTCATCCAATTCGTAATAGCAGGAGATTTTGACCGGCTCTCTATGGAGCAGGTTCACATATCTCCACAGTAGGTCCGGTGCATTTTGCAGAAAATTCGGGCTGAAATCGGACCTGAAACGGTGAATCAGGACACATGGACCCCTGCTGTGAGACGGATGCGGGGATGGTATGAACCCAGCCCTAATCTGTTAAAGCAACAGAACGAGAGCATCAGGAAGGCAATGCGGATGGCAAGTATACCTTGCCGGGAGGTTGGGCTATCAGGAGACACTGTCACTCCTGCCATGAATGGATGAATTTAGAATTGAAGTGCCATACCATTCAAATCCAAAAACAGGTTTATTACAACCACAAATTTTATGTAAGCGTCCAATGCATTTCAAGGGCTGTACACTGTATCCTTAATCGGGTTTAAAGAAACAAAGTATGCAGATTCATAGAATTGTAAGGATTTTATGATGTGGTTTGGCACATCAAGGGTCAGCAGCTGAATCAAGCAGCCAACTCCGCCATGAATGGAACAGGGTCTCTTTAAGTTAAATAAAATAGGGGGGAGATAGGGTGCACACCGGTAAAATGAAACCCAAGTGCAATACATCCTTTTAGCACTACGTCATTGGATAATGAAACAAAAGACGATGGATTTTTATTTGAAGTAAACCAATTCTCAGTGACTAATTTTCTGGACATTATCCTGTTGGCTAAGAAAGAAGACAGAATATCACTTCCGAACATTTCTGTGGCCTCATGTGAAAATATAAAATAAAAATAAAAGCTGAGTGAAGGTGACAAGAAAATAATAAGAGAGAAGCAGGAAAGGTGGATGTAGCAAACATAACGGTGACAATGTACAGAAAGCATCAGTGTTTCAAAGGCACCAACTTCATTGTCCAGCTTAATTAAGATTTCCAAAACTGAATGTGTGGACTGCCATGTTCAATGAATATCATAGAATCCACATAATATGTATAATACACATACACATGCCAGTTATATATTACTCAGAGGAAAGCTGTCAGAAAAGAAATACAGAGGCTTCTATGGAGGACTTTCTTCTGCAAAATGCTAGTTGCCAGGATTGAATACTTTTAAAAACCAGAAACAACATACTGTAGATGCCAACTGTCCTGGATTTGCTGGGACAGTCCTGTATCTTTTGTGCAATGATGCTGTGTCCCGGGCTGCATCCCAAAATTACAGCATGATTAGAGACAGGACCCACCCAGAAATTGGGTGCTATCTCTCAAAAAGAGGGTGTGACATGTGTGGGCCATGGGTCTGGGAGGTAGTATCCTGGGGGCTGGGATGAAGATGTTGGTAAATATACAGTAGATCAAGGAGGCAGTAAGTAAACCAGGAGTGTCAACTCAATTTCATCGCAGGCCGCATCAGCATTATGGTTGCCCTCAAAGGGCCAGTTGTATCTGTAAGACTATGTATACAGATACATAGAAATACTTAGGAGTTTGTGGCATACAGAGTGCAGAGTTCAGAAGTGCGCTACGCATAGAGTGCAGAGTTCAGGGGTGTGCCTTGTACAGAGTGCAGGGTTAAGGAGTGTGCTGCATACAGAGTGCAGGGTTTAGGGGTGTGCCATGCACGAAGTTCAGGGTTTAGCTCTCTTTCCTAGGCTGTCTACATCTTACCTCCACCCCTCGTCCTCAGTTCTGACCTCTGCATCACTCTCCCCCATCCTCCACCTCTGAACACATCTCCCTCTACAGCCTTTTTCTCTCTCCCCCCCAAAAAGCTTCCTCCCATCTCACTTACCCTGCCCGGCTCTAGTAACTCCAGGCAGTGTAAGCGGCTCCGCCTCTCTCTCTTACTTGCAGAGAGATCATTGGTCGGCATCTCTCCCCACTATGAGTGCATGCAGGGTAGGCAGGGATCTTTGAGAGCTGCAAGCCGCTGAGAGGAAAGGTGTCCTTCTGTGTTTACAAGTGACAGTGGTGAGAGGGAAGCGGAGGGCGAGAGCTGGAGGTGTTAGAATGGAGTTCTGCCACGTTCCAGCTGAAAAAAGCCCTGGGGGTGAGGGCCACATGAAATGACCTGGCAGGCCAAATTCGGCCCACGGGCCTTATGTTTGACACATGTGAAGTAAACTGTAGTCTTGATCCAGGTCATTGACTCAAAGTGGTAAGGTTGCATTTATACCATATCATGAGTGCTTGACCGTTTTCGTTTTAGCCAATGAAAGTCTAGTTACTAGAAGGAGGTGATGGTTGTTTGGCTTGAAAAATACATTTTTTTCAGGCTTTTTTAAGTGCTCCCATACAATTTTATAGAGTCAAAAATTCCCAATTCTGATTCAAAGTTAGCTCCTGTACCGTTTTGAGCTTCAGGTGTCAAATAAAAGGTGCCTGAGTGCTCATATGTGAACAGGCACAATATAAAAGCATTGTTGTTGAACAATTTGGAGCTTTGAGTTTTAACTATGTGCCACTCACCCACAGTGGATTTACTGCGGGCAGGTGGTACAGTCAGGCAGGACAATGTACCTGTATGGCACAGGCATTACCTCCTGAAGACGTCATGATGGCGAAATGTACATCAGGACCGAGATACAGGAAGTGACATCATTCCGCCCACTATACGCGGAAGTGATGAGGTACAACCGGAACAGTCGGGAGGGCAGACCAAGCTTACACTGCGAATGGTGAAGCTTGCCTGGAATGCTTTTGAGCTGTTTATCGCAGGTGCATGGCGAAAAGCACTTTGATAAGTAAGTTCATATATTGGTGCGATTTTAAAAAAGGTTTCTAAGCTATATGTAGCTTTTCTTTCCTGTTTTTTATGGTGTTCTATGGTGCATTTGCCGAGAGGAAAAAATATTTAACCCCAGGGTAGTTGGCCCCTAGACGGGACAAAACGTATATTGACCCACTAAGCTTGGAGGGTCACAGATCTCTGGTGAGTTTTCCTGAGCGTTGGTGGAGGCACGCTGGTGGACTGGACCACTAAAGAACAACATAGAGGTTGGCCCCCTAGACGGGACAAAACGTATATTGACCCACTAAGCTTGGAGGGTCACAGATCTCTGGTGAGTTTTCCTGAGCGTTGGTGGAGGCACGCTGGTGGACTGGACCACTAAAGAGCAACATAGAGGACTTTTATTGTTTACTTTATTGTTGGAATCACAGTGAATGTTTTTCTACAAAAAGCACTTTATTTGTTCATTTGGTTGCGTCTAATGTCAGTGGCACTTTTTTTAATGCACTTTATTTTTTGATGCACTTTACTATTATTACACAGGGGTTGATTTACTAAAAATAGATCTTTTATTAGGAGTAAAATAAATAAGTACTACTCACAAACATAGGTAGTATAAGCGCTCATCAGGCCACTCCTCGTGGCTACACTCTCCCAGACTAGCCAATTACTCAGACATAGAGGGACCGCACCAGGGTCCCTGTTGGCTGGTGCGTTTCGACGGTATGTCCTTCTTCAGCAAAGCCTCTAAAAGCCTTACTAAAAGCGGAGAGTGCAAAATCTGGTGCAGCTGTGCATAGAAACCAATCAGCTTCCATTTTTGTTATTTTTTAAAGCTTAATTAAACAAACTAAAGTTAGAAAGTTAGAAGCTGACAAGCTACTATCTTTCTGCTTCTTCTCCCGGCTAATCAGGAAGTGTGTCTTAAGCCCCGATTGGCCGAGAGGAGAAGCGGCTGTATTGGCCGGGAGCAGGGGGAAGGCGCAGAGGAGGAGACGTAGGGGGAAGCCGCCGAGGCTACCCACGACCTGGATAGGGTAAGTGCGGGGTTGATGGGTGGAGGGGGGGGTGTTCGCCGATCAACCGAGCGGCAGGGGGGGGTCAGGTGGTTTAGCCGCCCCCCCAAAAAATACAGCACCAGCCACCACTGCTCTATTGCATACAGAAGCACAGAGACCAAGTGATGACACTGCATTAAAAACAAATAAAAAGTATACAATAAAAGCAGATTTTTTTTTTTTAGCATGTTGATGAGGGGGGAGGAACTATGTTCGGCAAAATATAAACTTAACTTCCAAAACTAAAACAAAAAAGAATATTTCTGAGTTGGGCTTTAAGCTGAATCGGGTCCCCTTCAGTGGTGCAGATGAAATGTATAGCCCCGTAGCATACACAGTATATGTGCTTCAGATATCAACGCTAATCATCAATGTCTTCGGCTGTCGGCAAATCAACAACATCTTTCCCTTTTATGAATTTCGACGACGGGCCTTTTTATTATCTTTTTTTTTGATTTTGCATTCCCAGAAATAGACTTTTACTGCAACATCAACCAATTCCAGATGAAAATCATATAACGGTATAGAGCCACATAAAACTTAACAAGGGCAAAGGACATAACAAAGAGCAGCATGTATCAAAGCTTAGGATCCAGCTTTATTGCATTTGGTGAGGAACGCAAAGTTGCCGCGGAGGTTCACAAAGTGATCTGTGTCATAGCGTAATCATAAATCAAACCATTACGTAAAGTACATGAAGATCACAGGGAGGTAGAGATGTCCTGCGTTGGGTTGTTAGGGATTATCCTTGATGGGATGTACGCGCTGTGTAAATCTGATTAATGTTACCACATGCGGTGACTCTTTAGTAAGGACGGTGTTATGTTATTAGGCTGTCCTGCAGGCACGGCGTGTATGGTGACATAAGTGGCTTCATTCACAGTCAAATGACAACATCATTCAGCGCTTGTGCCTTCCCAGGTAATAATCATCTCGGACAAAATACATCATTTTCACTTTGGCTTTTGGTGTAAAATGTTATTCTAATGCTGTCAGTAAATAGAGAGTGCATGGCAGCAACAAAAATGTATTTGTATTGACCTAACGCACTGCGTTCTACTGATCTGCAGAGCAAAGATGGCCATACACAATACAACTTGATTATACAATCTACTTTCAGTTATATACAACCACTGAATGTGAAGGCCAACCTAAACAATCCATTCAATTTCTATCCAATTATGAAGGCAATTTATAGTTGTTGGTAGGTCCAAAGGCCACTCTTGTACTACAAAAGCAAAAAAAAGAGAGGCCTGCACCAGCCTAGCGAATTACCTATGAATCACAAGCTCATTAAGATCATCAAAGACAATGTCGCTCAATCCACTGCACATGTTCTTTGGCTCAGGATCACGCCACCTGCATCTATTCAGCTGACATGTTTCAAGGGGTGTACCCTCTTCATCAGAGCTTTCTTTGGCTTTGATGAGGAGGGGATACCCCTCAAAATGGGGAAGCCGAATTTGGACTAACATGCTGGCTCAGAGGTCACAATTATTATATCTTTTAGGGTCCATTCACACCAGCCGGCGGGATCACTGCACTGTTCCTTTTTTTTTTCAAACTTTATTGAAATGTCAAAAAGGCATTTCATAAAGTTCATTTCACTGCCGCAGAGGGCAAGGGGGTACCTTGTGCTATGCTGCAGTGCGCTGAAGAAAAAGTAGTGCATGCACCAATTTCTTCAGGCAGCAGGCAGCCGCTGCTCTGTTCGCACATGTCAGAGGCACAGTGGCGAGGGAGGACTATGTCTGTGTCCCGACTCCCGAATGAATGGAAGCAAGCAAACATTCATTGATGGGCACTGGTGAGGCTGCATTTGATGGGCGCTGGTGAGGCTGCATTGATGGGCGCTGGTAGGCTGCATTTGATGGGCGCTGATAGGCTGCATTTGATGGGTGCTGGTAAGGCTGCATTTGACGGGTGCTGATAGGCTGCATTGATGGGCACTGGTAGGCTGCATTTGATGGGCGCTGATAGGCTGCATTTGATGGGCGCTGGTGAGGCTGCATTTGATGGGCGCTGGTGAGGCTGCATTTGATGGGTGCCGGTGAGGCTGCATTTGATGGGTGCCCGTGAGGCTGCATTTGATGAGCGCCGGTGAGGCTGCATTTGATGGGTGCTGATAGGCTGCATTGATGGGCACTGGTAGGCTGCATTTGATGGGCACTGATAGGCTGCATTTGATGGGTGCTGATAGGCTGCATTGATGGGCGCTGGTGAGGCTGAATTGATGGGCACTGCTGAGGCTGCATTAAAGGGCACTAGTATGCTACATTTGATGGGCGTTGATAGGCTGCATTTGATGGGTGCCGGTGAGGCTGCATTTCATGGACGCTGATAGGCTGCATTTGATGGGCGCTGGTGGGCTGCATTTGATGGGTGCTTCATTAAAAAGCTGGGGTATACATGAGCAGGGCAAAGGGGGTTGATTCAGGGGCGGAGCCGGGGTGTGGGGGGGGGGGGGGCAGCAAAATTAGGTTTTGCCTAGGGTGTCAAAAACCCTTGCACCAGCCCTGACACATCACTACAAGCTGTAGTGCAAAGAGTTGAAATAAATGTAATTTGTGACATAATAATAAAGCAAAAAAAGAAAAAAAAACGTTAACACTGTGATGCATGGTAATTGTGCACAGCCCCTACACATCACACACCAGCAGGCGCAAGCATAATGTGTAGCCGTCGGTGCAAACAAGCCCTTAGGACTTGCTCACAGCAGGTGCAGTGTGGGAACCCATGCAAAATTGTGTGTTTTCCTCCTGCTTTGGGCAAATGTGCACGGGTGCCATTTATTCTTAATAGCACCCACTTGTATCTAGCAAAATGCAGGTGTGTTTGAGCCGCAGTACCATGCGTTTTGGTGCGGTGCGATTTAAAAAAAAAAAACAAAAAACATGCCTGTGCCTTTTTTGTGCGCTTCAAGGAGGAGGGGGAGTCCAAATCCGGTGGTTGAGGACAACCCCGGCAGGGCCATAAAACTTGACAGAGGACCTTTCCCCACTCTATCCCAAAACTAAACAATAAAAAGTTTTGGCTTTACATACACAATTCCCAAGCTCAGGATGTGCTTCCTATTCACTAACCAATACGGCTCCTATTTATTGGGAAAGGATTCATGGAAACTTGGGAACTTCCTAACAGGTCCACTTGGCTTTGAGATGTGCAAAGAATCGACTGCCTTCCAGTTTTGAGAAAAGTTCTAAAGAAGGGTCAGAACATATAAACTATTCCATAATTGCTCGATGACATGGCGATTTCAGAGGCAGCGGCGGGCTGGATGTCCCTCCATGCTTTTTTTTTTCAAATTAGGAAAGCGTAACCATGGGAACACCTGGGATCTTTCCGTCAGATGATAATTGTGTACATGAAGTTGGCAGGTTAGTTATCTTTGTCAGCGAGTTACATTTGATTTGCTGTGTTAAGAAAACGAGCGACTGCCAAAATCCCGAGAAAGCTGGCCTTGGTTAAATATGCTTGGAATTGATTAAATTACACCTGACTGATCTTCTCTCACAACATGCACTTGTTACATGGCTGGTCCAGGTGAGACCAGGATTTTTATCATCGCCGCTCTACAGGAGATCGCGTGACGTAATGTGACCGACTGGACGAGGGCAGCGCATTACAAAAACTATAGGAAGCTAATGGTATCGGAATGTTAACTCCTTAACCTTAATACCGGCTGAATGCATATACACTATATTGTCAAAAGTATTGGGACATCTGCCTTTACATGCACATGAACTTTAATGGCATCCCAGTCTTAGTCTGTAGGGTTCAATATTGAGTTGGTCCACCCTTTGCAGCTATAACAGCTTCAACTCTTCTGGGAAGGCTGTCCACAAGGTTTAGGAGTGTGTCTATGGGAATATTTGACCATTCTTCCAGAAGCACTGATGTGGACGAGAAGGCCCGGCTCGCAGTCTCGGTACCGATCACTCATTTTTGTTCATTCAGGAGAGGGAGGGGCTGTTGAATATAACATATTTACCAGAACCTTCCCCACTCTCCATCCTGGAGCATCCTATTGTGTGCTTGCAGCTGGCAATTAGCATTCTAATGCATGGGTTTGTTGCTGGTGGGTCATGATAATGGCAAGAAATGTACAGATATATTTTAAAAAAATGAATTACTTACTTGTGATCGAAGCGGGGGCTATATGATATGATATGCATACTAGCTCATTATGCCTTTGTCTTGCAGGTTTTTTTATTTTTTTATTTAGGATTTACAACCACTTTAAATCTGTATTAAACCCAAAAGCAAACATTTATTATATTGCCGCTTACCAATTCTTAGCTGTGGTGGCTGCATTCGTTTTCTTTTTATACATTCTTTCCATTATTTTCACCTGGTGTTCTGGCCAGTGAGTCTGTTGTTTTTTTAACAGAACAAGCTGTTTTGCAGATGTAGCAGTTACAGGGTTGAGACAAACCATTTAAAGGGGTTGTAAAGGTAAAAGTTTTTTCACCATTCTATGCATTAAGGTGAAAAAACATCCGACAATACCGGCCCCCCCAGCCCCTCCGTTTTACTTACCTGACCCCTTGAAAGTCCCGCGATCACCCCCGACATCCTCTTCGCCGCTCAGCCTGACCGTTGATTGGATACAGTTGATGGATTGAAAGCAGCGCAGCCATTGGCTCGCGTTGCTGTCAATCACATCCAATGATGGGGTGCGCCGGGGGGCGGGCCGGGTGATACATTGAGCAGCTATGGCCGCCGGCTGTATCACGGGAGTGCGCTCACAAGCACTCAACACCATGCGATGGAGCTCGCATGAAGGTGTTGAGTCCTTGCGGGGGGAGCCGAGACAGCCGCCGAGGGACCCCAGAAGACCAGGTTTGGGGCCACTCTGTGCAAAACGTGCTGCACAGTGGAGGTAAGTATAACATGTTTGTTATTTCCAAAAAAAAAAAAAAATTATGTTTAGCTATCCTTTAATACTGACAGATATGCTTACAATAATCAGCTTTTATTTATTCATGTAAAAGCTTTATCCCTAAAGGAAAAAAAAAAAGTTTGCTATATATATATATAAATGTATTAGCTGGACTTTGTATTCCAACATGGACACTCCTGAATCCTCCATTTTGTTCCCAGGCCGGAGGCTGCTAGGAGGAGGAGACTATTTAGGTTTTTTAGAGGTGAGAACTCTTGTGTCCCTCATTATCAGGCACGCCTGTTGAAGTCTATGGGGCCAAATAATGCGATTCTGCCTGTAAAAAAGCTCATATACCTTTTTCGAGTGACAAGCGGTAGCATGAAGCTCAGGTGTGAATGAGCACCATTGAATATAATTGGGATCTTCATGATGAGCGTTGTGCTTTAAGGAACTCATGACAAATCGCTAAGGTGTGAATGGGGGGCTTACCACCAAAGGGAGGCCCAATTTTTTCTACAAAGAAGGTATAAGTCACCTGGATACACTAAGTAACTACAAAGGTATGTAAAGCTATACTAATGCATGTCAAAGTTGCAATACTGGTTTCAGGAGTTAAGGTTCATCAAGGAGTTAATACACTGAAGTACTAAAGATTTGTGCAAGAATCAAGAATTTGTGTAAAAACAATTGCTTTCGCTATAAGCAGGGCTTTAAAATGCCTTTATAAATTGTGGGGTGGAGGCATTAAGAGACGGATGACAAGCTACACTGTGATCCAGGTGGCACGGATGGAGGTTGGACCTCCCAATTCTGTAGAGGGACCTGATGTCAGCAAAGACACAAGAAGAGAAGCTGGTGAGCAGCCAATTAATTCATAACCAGACAAGGGAGGTGCATGTGGGAGGGGCGATTTACTGCAAATGCTAAAATTCCCATAAATTCGGCCCTGCTAGTTGACAAAGGGGACATAATTAAGAACGGCTTCCAACATTTTACATATGTATGCAATTAAGGCCTCTGTTTTTATTAAAATCTAAGAAACACAGATTTAATTGGGTCCCCTTTGCAGGGAATTTTGTATTGTGCACTTGTTTGGAAGTGCCTGTCCCAAGTGCTCTTTTCTTTTGTAGACCGATTGAAGGACTGACATTTATTTGAGCAGTTGTGTTTGGTGCCCACACGAGAGGCCTTCTGCTGCCCTGTGTGAAGTTTCTATACTTACTTTTGATGCATGAGCTGGCAGTGCAGCTTTCTACATCAGCCAGGTCAAAAAGGTAGGCATAACAGGATGGGGACAGAGTGGACAAGAGTAAGAAATGGACTCACGTTGGAGAAATCACGGTACACTCCAATGGGTGCTACGGCCCAGACAAAGTGAGGACTGTATTGACAAATCAGATGGCACCACTGCATGAATGTTTAGTAGAATATACCTAGCACAGTGAATGCTCAAAAATAGCTTTTTTATGCACTTAGTACAAAACATGCAACAATTTGGAGTCACACATTGGCCCCTTCATGAGACAGTGTCTGCCCAATGAAGGGGCTGATGTATGGCCCCAAAACATTGCACTTATTGTATTACATTAGGAGGCTCTTTTTGGGCATTAGATGTGCCATTGATGTTCTCCACTAAAGAACTAGATTCTAGCACAATTTTTAAGGTCAGGTGGCACTAGAGCTGTGGCACTACTATGACGGTCATTGGCAGCATAGATACAGAGTGGTGCAAAGACTCTTCATGTGTGTATGTGTGGCAGCCTTGTGTAGAATCAGGTTTGAAAGAGAAGGCACCTTCATAAAGAGTCTGTCTACTTAGAAACATGTCCTTATTAAGGAGACCCTGCCACTTTGTCCAGCCACATTTACTAGCCACCTCCCTGCTTGAACATCCCAGCTGGGTATCAGCTTCTAAGCTCTGTGGTTGCTGGTGTCAGAACTTAGATAGATATGAAACCATAAGCCACCATATGTGACAATGATCAGATCTGGTGGTTAGGCTCTTAGGCAAGAATACCTGTATCATTCAGGAACTTTGTTCGTGACATATATGCTCTTTCTTGGGCATTGTGGTATTCCAGAGATTACAGTCATGTGCTAGGGCTTTTTCAGAGTTGCGTCTGTCCAAACTGTATTTTAGGCCATGACATCCCACTTTTATTCAATAAAATGGAAAGTTCACATAGACATTAGTTGCCCATGCAGGGATTCTTCCACGACAACATGAACAGTCAGACAAAAAGGCTGAGCTACCTGGCTCCCTTGTTGGAAGCACCACTGCTCTTCTTACTAATCTCTCTAACTGCGTTGTCCAGCACTACTGGTTCACTTGGCTCTATTAGCTTTTAGTTGCAATGCCCTGCTGCATGGCCCAAACATGGCCTCTGCATAGAGCTCTCCTGACACCCTGATAGGAACCGACTTAACTTCTGGAACAAGACCTATTGTCTCCGGGCTGGGGCACCTCTGACCCCCTGGGTGAGACCTCCTGTCTCTTGACTCCTGACTGGGCTCCTCTGACCCCCTGGGTGAGACCTTCTGACTCCAACATGGGAGCTGAGCTGTCTCCAAACTGGGAGCTCTGAGCTATCCTTAGGTTTGAGTATATAATGACCCTGCACACCTGCATAATCAGACAGGATGCAGGCATGTGGTAAAATCCAGACACAGGATTGAAGGTTCCAATCCAGAACTACAGAATCACGAGAAAACCAAAAACACAGCTTTCTCTGCTCAGAAAAGATAGTCCGGAACCTCGAATTAACCCTTAATGCGAGTCCTGTGTCACATAACTGGCTGTTACACAGGGGTATCACACTCTCTGGAGAACAAAATTGAGATGTAGAAATGCCTTAATATCCAAAGTGCCCAGAAACAAAGTCAGAAACTAAAAAAGGAAGATATGGTAGTTGCTGCAACGTCCTAGCATCGTGTCAACAATACCAGGGCATACCAATTTTCAGGCATGGTAATTAGTTGCTCAGGCACAGGTACTATCACATATGGGAGGTCACGAGCTTCCCTATGCCCAAAAGCCAAGCTCCCTAGGAGGGGGTTCCACTTGCAACAGGGAGTCACTGTGCAACTGTATATATAACAGTATGTAGCTGGCGGAAGGGCTTAATGCAAACGCTGTGACTTTGTCCTAAATGGCAAAATGAAAGTGTCTTTTTAAGTCTCATTGCTGGCTAACAAGGCTGAGTTGTGCTTAATTCTGCCCTGTCAGATAGATATGGGCAGTGCCATTGCTATTCTCCTGCACAACTTGACCCACCTTCTCTCAGACTTTTCAGAGACCTGGAAATCTTTAGAGCCATAGCAGTCAAATGACTCATAGTATAAGAAGGAGGTCAACAGTGTAATGCCGCGTACACACGATCGGACTTTACGGCATACTTGGTCCGGCGTACTGGATTTCATCGGACAATTCCATTGAGTGTGGGCTCCAGCGGACTTTGTTTTCTCAAAAGTTTGACGGACTTAGATTTGAAACATGTTTCAAATCTGTCCGACGGACTTGAGTCTGGTCGAAAAGTCCACTCGTCTGTATGCTAGTCCGACGGACAAAAACCGACGCTAGGGCAGCTATTGGCTACTGGCTATTAACTTCCTTGTTTTAGTCCGGTCGTACGTCATCACATACGAATCCATCGGACTTTGGTTGATTGTGTGTTGGCAAGTCCGTTCATTCGGAAAGTCCGTCGTAAAGTCAGTCGAAAAGTACGCCGGACAAAGTCTGCCGTGAAGTCCGATCGTGTGTACGCGGCATTAGACCCTATATTTCTGTCCTGATAGGTTTCCTTTAAAGCGATTCACCTGTAGGCTTTCAATTTCAACTTAGACCTTTTCTAAAGAAAATATACTATTGCCAGAAGGCAGTGCTCCGTGTTTCCACTTCTTGTAACTAAGACCCCCTTCTTAGAATTTACATTTATTTTGTGAAAGTCGGCAGGCAGCCAGTTAAAGCAGAACATGGTGGCTTTTTTGTTAATTCCCAAGTTTATAGTGGAAAAACCTGACTGATCATCATCTGATTCATGCCGAAAGTAAGTACTGTTGGTCACCAAATGACCTTTAATGCATTAGAACGTCGTGTTCTGTGAGATAGAGGAGGTCAGGTTAATGACTGCAGACAGCTACAACTAATGGGTCCCTGGCGTCCAATTCATTTAAACTTTTTGTAACAGTGTAGTTAGTAACATATACAACACAAAGTAATTTGGGCTTTTTTGTATGTTTTGTTTTAATTAATTGATATTACAGTGTTTGGTAGATGCTAGAGAATTTTCTTTCATTGTTCAGGGACCCTGGTGGTGACATCTATGCTCTTTCTTGGGAATTCACACCTGCTGTGGCTTTTACAAGGAGGTCCCATGCTCTACGGAGAACAAAACAGTAGGCGTAGGAACACCTTAATCTCCAAAGTGCCCAGGAACAGAGCCAGGAACTACAAAAAGGAGATCTTGTGGTTGTCATTCATGTTAAAAGGCAGCGAGTTACTCAGCTAATCTGAACTTCAAGTAAACCGCTAAATGCATGGATGACATACATGGTTACGAGCTATCTTACCAGTCAAAAGATATCTATCTCTCAGAAACTCAGTCTTGCAGTCCAGGTTCCCTGATGATCAGTACAGTTAATCAACACAACTTGTTGTAGTAAGTCCTTTGGTTTTTTTTTTCCTCTCTCATTACAGCCCAGCAGCTCCTCCCCTGTCAGGAGCCTGATTTGTGGGTGTTTCTACTGCTGGCTCAGGGAAGTGCTGCTGCTGAGAACAGTGCTGTCAATCTGCTCTCATTAATTATTCATCTCCTTCAGAGCAGCATGGACGGACAGCACTTTTTCTGCTAGTAAAATATACATAGTGAGATTTCTTTTTTGAGGCTGGGTTCACACTTTTGCAAATTGGATCTGGGTTTCCCCAGATCCAATTTGCATGTCAGGAGATTGTGACCGTCTCTCAGTGGAGCTGGTTCACACATCCCTGGAGCAGCTCCGGAGCGATTTGCACAAGAGTCCTGTGCATCTTCTGGTCCGTTTCAGGCCCCCTACTGTGAGCCACTCCATCCAGAGGTGTAAACCCAGCCTAAACTGGAACTTTAGTCAGAAAATTAAGTCCTGCTAGATCACGTCATGCTGGTCCCTTTAGCAGGTATAGCTATGCAAAACATTAAAAATAAGTGCCTACGCTGTTTAAAATCCAGTAATACACTATCTCACCCTGCTCTGCACATGCTTGGTTGCTCTCTATTTTTAGGCACTGTGGTGAAAATGTAAAGGCCGATCTGCTGACAGCCTAAAGATTTACTGCTGCTCAGGAGCTCTGGCCTTCAGCAAAATAGCAGCCTCCGGCAAGATGAAACAGGAGCAGTGCTGGAGGCAATTTACTGCAGACAATAATTTTGGTAGCATAATTATTAACAAGGAATGTATGTTCCTTGCTAAAGAACATTATTTTTATCAAGTTGTTATGGATAAAGTTCCGCTTTAAAGTAGATCTAAACCCTAAAAATATGACATCGATTTTGCAAAGTCCCATGTAAGATAGACAAAATTTTTTTCCATCTTAGTGCTTTTGATCTCCTCCAGTCTTTTTTAACAACTTCCTATCTACATGCACTGTCTCCAGTATCAGATCCCTGCTCTGGACCATGTCTGCACAATGTGCGATGATGCACCCACTTGTAGTCTCTAATAGGGAAGCATGTGACATGATAACTACACAGGAGCACAACTAGCAGACAATTTTCACCCTATAACGGTAAATACCTCAACAAGCACCTTAATTTAAGGAAGGCCAGATATTTTATTACAAGCTGCAGATTTATGAAATACTATGAGATTTTAGTGATTGGGTTAACATTCATTTAAGACTATACTCAGACAAGTGTAAATTTTCAACCTCATTATGTAACGGCAACTTGCTGATTATGTGCATCTGTATGTTTACATAGACAGATCAGGAATGTCATGATGTCGAGGAAAACAACAGATAAAAGTGCAGCTTATTTCTGAAAACTGTGGGTACCGACGGACCATCTTGGCACTGCCCTTCTGCAGAGGGTGAAGGAAACAGGTGGGCATGGGTTCTCACTGTTCTCCTGCCAAGTAAGACAATCTTGCATCCAAATGCGATTATCGGTATTCATTTACAAGCAAAACATAACAGGCTGTACAGTACGGGTACAGGCATTTATATACAGCACCGCTATGCACCCTTGACTGGACTACACAGAGATTTGCTTGTGCTTTAAAAGCTTGGCACAGTAGGCATAATGAATAGCTAGTAATAGACATAAGAATTTCCAGAGCAGAAGAAAATATCTCAGGTTCTGTTTTGTTCTGTCAGGCTTCCCTGCATATAGTTGAATAGAAGCCTTGTAGCCATTTCCTCTGACTGTAGAAGACCCCAGAGATACAGCAGTGGAACGGCTCCCAAATGTTGACCATTTGTATCCAAAGCAGCTGTTCCACAAAACCTTTACAATGTATTTGAAATCATCCAAAACAATTTATATTAAGCGTCAACCCTACAAATGATGGCAGTACTTATTTTACAGTAAGCCTGTGAAATGGGTTAAAATCAGCCGTCAAGAGAGGCCGGCTTGTACCTTCATTTATCTTCATGAGCGCCCCAGGGTGTTCCAATATGCTAATGCTCCAGCTCCGAATTCGGATCTCTGCCAAGCCGCCAAATGCCTCAATGCAATGCTCTGAGCCTCGCTACTCTATATATATATATATAAAACATTTTTTAAAAAAGCTTGGATTGAGGGAAGCGTGTGGCCGACTTGAGCTTGGAGTCAACTTTGGAATACTTTGCATCCCAGGCATACTTTAAAACTGGCATAAAGAAAAGTAGTCAGCAATTGCTCAAAGGATTGACATATCTCATAACTAGTGGTGACTTTCACCTGTGGGCCACAAATAGAGTTGCCACCTCATCCCTTTAAATCCAAAAACATATAAATTACACAGGTTCTGAGGCTAATTTAATGCAGATAAGGCGCTAAGTGCATTTAATTACCACCTTAATCAGCCACAGAAACTCTGTAATTAATGTGTTTGGGTTTAAAGGGATGAGGTGGCAACACTAGCCACAAACCTGGCTGACTGCTCTTGGGGAAACAGCTAACTGGCTGGAATGACCATTTTCATCTAATCACTGTAGTTCCTTTGACACAAGGCTTTTTCTGGTGTTGTTGAAACTTGTATAATTGGGTAATAAACATTTACAAATAGAATATACATTATATTACCAAAAGTATTGGGGCGCCTGCCTTTACACGCACATGAACTTTAATGGCATCCCAGTCTTAGTCCGTAGGGTTCAATATTGAGTTTGCCCACACTTTTCAGCTATAACAGCTTCAACTCTTCTGGGAAGGCTGTCCACAAGGTTTAGGAGTGTGTCTATGGGAATGTTTGACCATTCTTCCAGAAGCACATTTGTGAGGTCAGGCACTGACCTGGATGAGAAGGCCTGGCTCACAGTCTCCTCTCTAATTCATCCCAAAGGTATTCTATCTGGTTGAGGTCAGGCCAGTCAAGTTCCTCCATCCCAAACTCGCTCATCCATGTCTTTATGGACCTTGCTTTGTGAACTGGTGCGCAGTCATGTTGGAACTTGAAGGGGCTGTCCCCAAAAACGAAATTGTTCAAAATGTCTTGGTATGCTGACACCTTAAGAGTTCCTTTCACTGGAACTAAGGGGCCAAGTCCAACCCCTGAAAAACAACCCCACACCATAATCCCCCTCCACCAAATGATTTGGACCAGTGCACAAAGCAAGGTCCATAAAGACATGTATGAGCGAGTTTGGAGTAGAGGAACTTAACTGGCCTGCACAGTCCTGTTCTGAGTCCTGATCTCAACCTGACAGAACACCTTTGGGATTAATTAGAGCAAAGAATGTGAGAAAGGCCTTCTCGTCCAACATCAGTGCCTGTCCTCACCAATGTACTTCTAGAAGAATGGTCAAACATTCCCAAAGACACACTCCTAAACCTTGTGGACAGCCTTCCCAGAAGGGTTGAAGTTGTTATAGCTGCACAGGGTGGGCCAACCTAATATTGAACCCAACAGACTAAGATTGGGATGCCATTAAAGTTCATGTGCATGTAAAGGCAGGCGTCCCAATACTTTTGGCAATATAGTGTATATATTATATGGGCGCAGCTATACATACACCCGTGCAAAGGGCTGTCTTTGCCTGCATGGGATGCACAGGTGTTCCATGCATCTGTGTGCAGGCTGTCCCATTCATTCATGTCTACTGGGATGCAGCAGCTATATGGACATAGCTGCTGTCCCACTTTGACAGCCGTACATTGCCCTGAATGCAGACAGTGTGCTTTTTGAGACACGCACCCGCATATCTGTCGAAGTGGAAGCAGTGGCTGTGTTTGTTTAGCTGCTGCATCCCAGTAGAATGAATGAATGTGACTGCCTGCATACAGATGCCCGGAACACCTGTGCATCTCATGTGGGCAAAGACCACCCTTCGCACAGGTGTATGCATAGGTACACCTGTGTAAATGAGGTCTTCTTACTTACTTATTACAAGTATTTATATATAGCCAACAATTTATGCAGCACTTTACATATTGTATATCCACATCAGTCCCTGCCCACGAGGAGTTTACAATGTAAGGTCCCTACCTCACATGCTTACAAGCACAAACTAAGAACAATTTAGATCTGAGTCAGTTAACCTACCAGCATGTATTTGGAGTGCGGGAGGAAACGGGAGAACCTGGAGGAAAATGGAAACAGGAAGAGCGTGCAAAGTCCATGCAGGTAGTGGCCTGGCTATGGTTGGAACTGAGGACCCCAATGCTACAAGGTAGGCACTCACGTGATTTAAAACAAGAATACATGCAAATATGTAGGTTTTGTAGTCATCCAATACTTCAGGAAGAAGGTGTGCTGTGTCCCACCGAAACTTTGGATCACCACTAAACCTGCACATTTGCACCTATATATCGTGAGTGGCCCAGTTTAATTGTTCTAGATTATGGTTACTTTTCTGAGAGCACCCTGCCATTTACCCCCTTTTTTTTTTTTTTTTTTGTCAAAATATGTCTGTAAGAAACAAGTGCAACTTTATACACAGCAGATCTGCTTTTGGCCACAAATACAGGGGTGACAGCCCTTTGTAAGCCCAGGGCTAAGCAACCTGGGAAATGTAGTTCAGCTAAACCTCACTGACCCCCATATGGTGGGTCCAGATTAACAGCACTTCATTCTCCGCTGCTGGTGAATACATGGATCTGTAAATTGCACAATGCTATAGCTGATCCCCAGGCACCCGTACATTCTCTTTTCCCGCTGAGTACCAGTAATGAGATAAAGCTATCTGGGCACCCCCTGCGGCACCTTGTTTTGTAAGCAAACTAGGACCTATCCCCGTCTGGCAACAATGCAGCATTAACCTTATTAACATTGTGTCCTCTTTCTAGAATGTAAACAATTAGTGGTTTATTTTTCATTGTTTGGTGCCTGCTCTTGCTGCTAATACCACAGTGAAGGGTAGGGTAAAAAGCCATTGCAAACAATCCTCCTCTCCTCACTGTGCGAACAATTAACTCCATAGATTTAGCATGGCGGTGGGAAAATAGATTTCAAAAGATTGAAAATGTTAAAGGGAATCTATTATGGGAGAACTATGCAGCCTGCCAAATGCTGTCTGTCATGTTGATCCTCTGGTATCAATAGCTTGCTGCATACTTATTCCATCTCTCAATGCACTGAATCCAGTAGATCAGCATAGTAGCCTGGTATATAGTATTTTTAAAAGGACAATAGCAATGACATCTTCACATTTTTCCTAATGACATGTTTTCTTTAATCCCAAGAAAATAGCAGTAAATTCAATAGAGAAAGTTCAATCAGGTTCTTGGGGGTGGGACTTCCTAGATACATGGCTTTCTGTTGGTTAGAACATAGCACCAGCTGTCCACAATGAACACTACAAAGCAGAATGCAAATTTCTCAAATATAGCCTCTCTTAACCAGGGTTCTGTAGAACACCGGGGTTCCTCCAGATGTTGCTAGGGGTTCCTTGAGCAATCAGCAACCTCATATAAATGGCCATAGACACCAGTATTCCTTTAAGCTATTTGTAAGGGGGAACTCTTTCCAATAACCATCAATGTAAAGAGCACTCTTCCCATTGACCATCAAAGTAAGAGGCCACTCTTCCCACTAGCAAACCAATGTAGATAGCCTTCTTCCACTTGACCACTAATGTATGGAGCATCCTTCCTAATGACCACCAATGTAAAGAGCATTCTTCCTAATGACCACCAATGTAAGGAGCATTCTTCTCACTGATCATCAATGTAAGGAGCATTCTTCCCACTGATCATCAATGTAAGGAGCACTCTTCCCACTGTCCAGAAATGTAGGCAGCATTCTTCCAATTGACCACTAATGTAAGGAGCATTCTTGTCACTGATCATCAATAAAAGGAGCATTCTTCCCACTGACCAGCAATGTAAGGAGCATTCTTCCCACTGATCACCAATGTAAGGAGCATTCTTCCAACTGCCCACTAATGTAGGAAACATTCTTCTCACTGATCACCAATGTAATGTGCATTCTTCCCAATGACCAGCAATGTAAGGAGCATTTTTCCAACTGGCCACTAATGTAGGAAACATTCTTCTCACTGATCACCAATGTAAGGAGCATTCTTTTCACTGATCACCAATGTAAGGGACATTCTTCCCACTGACCACCAATGTAAGGAGCATTCTTCCCACTGATCACCAATGTAAGGAGCATTCTTCCCATTGACCACCAATGTAAGGAGCATTCTTCCCACTGACCACCAATGTAAGGAGCATTCTTCCCATTGACCACCAATGTAAGGAGCATTCTTCCCACTGACCACCAATGTAAGGTGCATTCTTCCCACTGACCACCATTGTATGGGGCCATGCCTACCGCTGAACATCAATGTAAGGAGCATACTTCCCACTGACCACCAACACCAATCCAAGGAGCACTCTTCTCACTGTCCACCAATGTACAGAGCATTCTTCTCATTGACCACCAAAGTAAGGAGAATAAATGTGATTCTAAACCTTTAATTTATTTTATTTTTTTGATAACAAACATGTTTGACTTACCTACTCTGTGCTAAGGTTTTGCACAGAGCAGCCCTAATGCTCCTTTTCTGGGGTCCCCCGCCAGGGCTCATGGCTCCTCTTGCCTTACGAGTACCCCGCCCCCAGCAAGCCACTTGCTAGGGGGGGTACTTGTGCGGGCTTGTTCTCAAGCCCCGCTGCCTGTGTCTATAGACACAAACTACGGCACTTTGCCCTGCCCCCCTTTTGCTAATTATAGGATATGATTGACAGCAGCAGTAGCCAATGGCTCCCACTACTGTCAATCTGCCCTGTAAAGAGGGAGAGTTAGGAGAGAACCTCTGCTGTTGTGCACAGTGCTGAATCAAGATCAGGCTCAGATAAGTATAAGGGGGGCTTTAGAACCACTTTAACTCACTAACTGCCAATCTAAGGGGACTCTTCTCCACCAACCACAAATGTAAAGGAACATTACATTGACCACCAATGTATAGGCCATTTCTCCACTGACCATGTGATAATGGTCAGTGGAGGGAACATTATAATTTTCACTGTCTCATATTTTTTTTTTCTAGTCCTTATTATTAGTTTAATTTTGTCATTATTATTAAAATTACTTTTGTTGTATAGAGCAGAACTAGGTGTCAAGGATGCTCAGTACACCGCATTCCTATTGCTTTTATTTATTCCTATATCTCGGCTTACTGTGAGCTGTAGATATACTTAATATTAGCAGGGGTTCCCTGAGACCTGAAAATTATTTTAAGGCTTCCTCCATGTTAAAAAGTTTGAGAATTACTGTTTTGTTATATTACAATTAATGTATTCCAATTATAAAGTAACAAGATTGTGATTTATTAAGCAAACTAATTCTGTCTGTCTCCAAAAACCGCAGCCTTAAAATTATGTTTACAATTATAATTGGTGCACAATCAAGTTGTTTCCAACCTATATGCAGGACAATCTCACCATGTATTGAGAAAAAAGATATTTAAAGATCAGAGCTAGACTAAGTTGCCTCAGTTCATGGCTAAGGTCACATGGTCTTATCATTTAGGCATGGCCACTAACTATTAATTAATATTAATTCCATGGTCACTACCTGGCTAAGCCCTAGGCCCTTTAAGCAGAGACTTTGGGAGCAACACTTGGCACTGGTCACCTGACTGACCACTGGAGGGAGCCCAAAGTCCAGGAGACCCAAGTCCATATTCCTTCAGGAAAGGGACTACTGATGTGTCCAGTACTGCAGGATAGACTTATTTCTTTTCTACTGACCTATTTAATAGCAAATCTATTATTCCATCAAACTGCTACAAATGCTCTTACAAATGAGGACTAACAGGCACTGTCATACACTAATTAGTACCCACTAAAAGCTCATGGGACTGCAGCATGCAACTCCAGGGTTTACAATACTGGTGCTCTAAGAGCCTATGAAAATATGCCCTGTCTTGTACTGTGGATTGCACTGGAGACATTGCTGGGCATGGACTTCTTCAAATGACCATTTGCATACTATAAATCAGCCTTTCTCAACCTTTTTGCCCCTGAGAAACCCTTGGAATAATTTTCATGTTCTCAGGGAACCCCTACTAAAAAGGATGATAGCTACAGTTCAGAAAATCTTAAATAAAAGAATAATTACAGAGATATACCTAGCATACTTGACACAGAGGGCAGATCACTTAGTTACCAACCTCTACAAAATTATTTTCAGTAATAGTCTTGAAGTAAATAACTGCAGAACAGAAATGCAGACAGTAAAAACTGTGGTGTCTTCTAACATTAGTGCTCATAGTAGACATGATCCCTTAAATTGGTGGTTAGTGGAAAATTCCACCTCTTGCACCACTGGTGATCAATGTAGGTGGGAGATCAAGCCACCATTTTTCATTGCTCAAGGAGCCCCTAGCATCCTCAGGAGAAACCCAGGTTGAGAAGAGCCACTACAGATAAAGGTTTCAGGAGCCCCTGGGACACCATGCAGTGACTTCAAAGGAAAGCGCTACCAAAAGGGACCTAGTCTAGTCTTCACATGCATAACTAAGTTAGCATTCAAATGAAGTGACAGGTACACTTCAAGGCTGTACAGCTGCATAGATGATCTCATGAACATCATTCACGGTCTCTGAGCAGACCCTAGGCCAGCCTTTCTCGACCTTTTCAACACAGAGGAACCCTTGAAATAACTTTCCAGTCTCAGGGAACCCTGCTAAAAATTGCTTTATTTACAACTCATGATACATTATGGTCAGTGGGAAGAATTCTCCTTACAATTGTGGACGTTGGGAAGAATCCCCCCCTTACAGATAGCTAGAACGATCAATGGTGTCAGTGGGAACTTATCTGAGAGGCAGAAATTACTTATTGCTCTAGGAACCCCTAGCAACCTCTGGAGGAAACCTAGTTGAGAAACCCTACCCTAGACTCAGGAGGTGAGAGAGTCTATGGAGCTGGATAGCACAAATATTAATTAAAAAATTTGCTGAGATGGAATCTTTACAATTTAAAAACACTTTATTGTAAAGACTGGTTTTTATCAGTATTTGTGGGAGTTTTCCCCCTCCTAGGAACATAATTCTGATTCTTGATCCTCAGCCTAACCCTTCTGTTTTTCTTTTTTTATCCCCCCCCCCTTACTTCTCTGTAGTCTTGTCTCCCCATTCTTATTTTTCCTCTATCTTCCGTATCTTTCTAATTCTATCTCTCTAATTTTATTTATTTTTATTTATTGAGATGAACGGTGCATGCAGCGTCTAACTGCCAACGCCATGGAAGCATCTAAACCATACTGCTTTCTCGCTAAGACTGCCGAGAAGGGGGACACCATGGGAAATTTGACAAGTCTGGTCTCTACACTCTTTGCACCTGGTGCTCTTGTAAGTAAGCTCTTAATAAGACAAAGAGCAACCTACATAAAGCAGAAACCCACACTACAATCCCCCCCCCCCCCCCCCTTACAGCCTTGTTAAATGCCCATGATCCCTTTTGTTTTAACGGCACATGTGCTGAAAAAGATAATCACCCAATCTGGAGGAAAAGTCACAGGGGGCTCGGAGTCTCAGCACTGTAGAGGCAGCCTAAAGCCAGGGGATTCAGTAAAAAGTCAGAGTTTTGGTAAGACTAGAACCTTAACTCATCTGAAATGGGGTGAGGAATTCTGCCTGAACTCTGACAGCCTTAGCCAATATGCTTGTATATTCACTAATCCCTAACAAGCAGGAAAATCTTTTTGTTGGGTTTCTGAAACTTACAAAATGTTGCTGTGAGTTCATGAAATGTGCTAAATGGGTATGACTAAAACCATCTTGCCCTGAGTTAATCATTACTGCAGAGCACTCATGATCAGTTAATATTTTAGAATTCGTTGTGGACATTTATGGAATCTAGCAGTGGGTGTCTTACAAATTCCCATGCAGTCTCTGGATAACCTACCTCTGTATCACAAAGCAGAAACTGGTTTTCGGCAGTGAACATGCAACACTGCCAATCTTTTGTGTACTAAAAACCTCCTGGACACGCGCTACCCATCATAATTAAGCTGGGCATAGATGGTTAGAAATTCGGCTGGTTCAGAAGGGATCGGCCAAGATTCAATGCATGTATGGGCGGGCTGATTGTACTTAAGTCGATCCATTGACTTGGTACAACCAGCCTATTGGATTTTTTACATTATTATTATTTAAGGTTCTTATATAGCGCTGTCAATTCACGCAGCACTTTACATATACATTGTACATTCACATCGGTCCCTACCCTCAAGGAGCCCACAATCCAAGGTCCCTAACTCACATTCATATTCTAGGGCCAATTTTGGACAGAAGTCAATTAACCTACCAGCATGTCTTTGGAGTGTGGGAGGAAACCGGAGTACCCGGAGGAAACCCACACAGGCACAGGGAGAACATGCAAACTCCAGGCAGGAAGTGTCGTGGTTGGAATTTGAACCAGCAACCCTGTTTACTGCTAGGCGAGAATGCTACCCACTACACCACTGTGCCGCCCAACATACGATCACTCTCGGTGGCTATAGCCACTAGCAGTAATCATTGTGTTCTGCTTGCCGGGAAGGCTCCACTTCAGTAGTTTCTTACCACCAGATAACGTTCCATGGGGTTAATAACAGTCAGCAGTGGCATAGTGGTGGGCACTTCTGCCTTATGGCAGTGGGGTCCTAGGTGTGAAACCTAGTCAGGACGCTATCTGCATGGAGTTTGCATGTTCTCTCTGTGCTTGTGTGGCTCTCCTCCCACACAGCAAAGATGTTCTGGTAGGTGAATTAGATCCTGTCTAAAGCCCTAGTACACACCGTCAGAAAATTGTACAAAAAATACCGCTTTCGAATCGATCGTATGATAATCTGACCGTTAGTACCCAGCTTTCGAGAGCTGATTACGATAGTTTATCCGAAGGTACAAGCCTGAAAATTTTTCTTGTATGATACCAGAATGTACGATTTTCATTTAATCAGTACAGTTTTCATCCAAAAATATAATACAAATACATTTTTATTCTGTCAAATTTTTATTCTGTCATAAGAGAATTAGACTAGCATGCAAAAAAAAAAAAAAAAAAAAGGACGATCATTCGTTCGATAATCTCATCGTGTGTACCAGTGTATGCATGAGATAAGGACCTTAGCTAGCAGCTAATATGAATGTACACTATGTAAAGTGCTGCATATATTATTATACAATTACCTGTATTAATAAATTTACCAGACTAGAGGATGTTCACTTTTCAAAAAAAATATTCATCCATAGAGTGAAGCTATTTTCACTCTGAATCACGTGCTTTCAAACATTGTTTTTTATTTCCCTTGTATGATTGGGTATTCAAGAAAGTGAACACAGCTTCCACCTTATTTACTATGAACACTCACAGTACTGTTTGAGGTGTATCACTGTGCTGTGCTAAAAAAAGTGAATCGTGCCGTTCCTTTTTTTTCAGTGCACACCACCGCAACGTGCTGATGTGAACCAGCCCTGTAGGAGAAGAGGCATTTTGCCAGTGGTGGCCCCTATCACCGCTGCCGCCCTCCCTATCCATGCACCCTGCCCTTTTTAGAACGCCGGGCGCATGAATTCCTACGGCGGGGATGGGGGGGGGGGTGTCTTTTGAAGCACATGATTAGAGCCAGAGGCTCTAATAGGCTTCAAAAAAGGGTGGGCTTGGGGCACAGAGCACTACGTCCTAATCCCACCCAGTTGTGTGACCATAGCGAATGAATTTTCGCTATTTTTACACTAAATCTTCTCCCGCCAATCAGGAAGCAGGTGTGAGACCTGTTTCCCGATTGACCAAAAAATCGTCCAATAGGATGGCCTGATGTGGAGCCAGGGAAGAAGCCACTGGAGCCAGAGAGGAAGCCCGCCACCCTGGAGCTGCTGTCCGGACCCCGCACCCACTAGCCTGAAGCCGCTGCCCAGACGCCGCACCTGCTAGCCTGGAGCCACTGCCCGGACCCCACTAGCCTGGAGCCGCTGCCCGGACCCCGCACCCATTAGCCTAGAGCTGCTGCCCAGACCCCGCACCCGCTAGCCCGGAGCCGCTGCCCGGACCCCATACCCGCTAGCCTGGACCCGCTGCCAGGACCCCGCACCCACTAGCCTAGAGCCGCTGCCCAGACCCCGCACCCGCTAGCCTGGAGCCGCTGCCCGGACCCCACACCCGCTAGCCTGGAACCACTGCCTGGACCCCACACCCGCTATCCTGGAGCCGCTGCCCGGACCCCGCACCCACTAGCCTAGAGCCGCTGCCCAGACCCCGCACCCGCTAGCCTAGAGCCGCTGCCCGGACCCCACACCCGCTAGCCTGGAGCCGCTGCCCGGACCCCGCACCCGCTAGCCTAGAGCCGCTGCCCAGACCCCGCACCCGCTAGCCTGGAGCCGCTGCCCGGACCCCACACCCGCTAGCCTGGAACCGCTGCCCGGACCCCGCACCCGCTAGCCTGGAGCCGCTGCCCGGACCCCGCACCCGCTAGCCTGGAGCCGCTGCCCAGACCCCGCACCCGCTAGCCTGGAGCCGCTGCCCGGAGACCGCACCCGCTAGCCTGGAGCCGCTGCCTGGACCTCGCACCCGTTAGCCTGGAGCCACTGCCTGCACCCCGCCGTGCTGGATGACACCCCCCATCTATCTGGATCTATCCAGGTAAGTGCCGGACCAACCGGCAGATGCGCGCGCGCGGGGGGGTTGTCAGTGCCGCACCGCCGAGGGGATGGTTGTTTGTCGCCCCCCCCGAACAAAAAACACACCAGCCGCCACTGCATTTTGCTTTGTCTTGCGGTGGGACTGAGCTGGAATAGCCACTCAATGCAGCCCTACCATACCTGGGGGTTGATTTGCTAAAACTGAAGAGTGCAAAATCTGGTGCAGCTGTGCATAGTAGCCAATCGGCTTCTAGTTTTTTGCCTGATGTGGAGCCAGGGAAGAAGCCACTGGAGCCAGAGAGGAAGCCCGCCACCCTGGAGCTGCTGTCCGGACCCCGCACCCACTAGCCTGAAGCCGCTGCCCGGACGCCGCACCTGCTAGCCTGGAGCCACTGCCCGGACCCCACTAGCCTGGAGCCGCTGCCCGGACCCCGCACCCATTAGCCTAGAGCTGCTGCCCAGACCCCGCACCCGCTAGCCCGGAGCCGCTGCCCGGACCCCATACCCGCTAGCCTGGACCCGCTGCCAGGACCCCGCACCCACTAGCCTAGAGCCGCTGCCCAGACCCCGCACCCGCTAGCCTGGAGCCGCTGCCCGGACCCCACACCCGCTAGCCTGGAACCACTGCCTGGACCCCACACCCGCTATCCTGGAGCCGCTGCCCGGACCCCGCACCCACTAGCCTAGAGCCGCTGCCCAGACCCCGCACCCGCTAGCCTAGAGCCGCTGCCCGGACCCCACACCCGCTAGCCTGGAGCCGCTGCCCGGACCCCGCACCCGCTAGCCTAGAGCCGCTGCCCAGACCCCGCACCCGCTAGCCTGGAGCCGCTGCCCGGACCCCACACCCGCTAGCCTGGAACCGCTGCCCGGACCCCGCACCCGCTAGCCTGGAGCCGCTGCCCGGACCCCGCACCCGCTAGCCTGGAGCCGCTGCCCAGACCCCGCACCCGCTAGCCTGGAGCCGCTGCCCGGAGACCGCACCCGCTAGCCTGGAGCCGCTGCCTGGACCCCGCACCCGTTAGCCTGGAGCCACTGCCTGCCCCTCGCCGTGCTGGATGACACCCCCCATCTATCTGGATCTATCCAGGTAAGTGCCGGACCAACCGGCAGATGCGCGCGCGCGGGGGGGTTGTCAGTGCCGCACCGCCGAGGGGATGGTTGTTTGTCGCCCCCCCCGAACAAAAAACACACCAGCCGCCACTGCATTTTGCTTTGTCTTGCGGTGGGACTGAGCTGGAATAGCCACTCAGCCCTACCATACCTGGGGGTTGATTTGCTAAAACTGAAGAGTGCAAAATCTGGTGCAGCTGTGCATAGTAGCCAATCGGCTTCTAGTTTTTTGCCAAAGCTTCATTGAACAAGCTGAAGTTAGAAGCTGATTGGCTACCATGCACAGCTGCGCCGGATCATGAGTGGGCCAGTTTTAGTAAATCAACACCACGATGTGGTTTCATTTAGCTCAGTCGAGTAGCTAACTAGACTGGAAAAAAAATATAAAACCTATGTGTACGATGTTTCTTGTGCCCGGGTATACTATATACGCCTATGTAGGCTCACTACGTTTTTTTCGGTGGTCATTCCTGCTATTAAATGCTCCAAAAAAGCCATCAGCGCTCGCTCTGATTTTCTTTTTTCTTTGTTAGGGGGAAGTCAATTTGTATACATTCCCTTTGATATGTGTTAGGGTCAAGGCCTGTTTCCTGGCCTGACCCATTCCAGGTTTGCAGAGAGCCAGCTCAGTCCTTTCCAGGCAGGTCCATAATATAAGCCACATGTTGCTGGTGCTGGTCTGCGGGTGGGGGGGGGGGGGGGGGGGGGGGGGGGAGGAAGGGGATGATAAAAAGAGCAGCCCCCTCACGTGAAGTGCATTACCAGACCATGGATAGGGCCGGAAGGAAAACCCACCCACCTCAGCCTGCGTTTATTCTATCAACCTGCAATTGCAACAATCAAATCCAGATGTCGGCCTTTCCAGATCTTTCTCAGAGGACAAACATGCGAGGGCCCAGGGCCTGGCCTTGCCATCACAGGATAATTGAGACCATATGACACTCAGAGCAGAACAGCAAATGCAAAGCACTCCCCCCCCCCCACCACCTCCAGCCCCCTCCTCCCGGGTGGAGGGATGAAATTGCAGGGCCTGCTGAGCCTCTAAGTGCATGGTGCACCGTGAAAAACAAGTGTATGGGCCGAAGAGAGCCACCTGTAAGAGGCAGGGAGGAGGGCGGACAGCCCCCCCCCCCCAACTCCCCTTTGCTGCCACATGTCAACCCCCTGGAGACTGACGCGGGTGAAAGGTCAATGAGGGCTAATAAAAATGCCTGTCCAAAACAGCAGGGGAAGCATATAGGTGGAAAGCACGCTGTCCTAATCTGCCATCGGAGGATCTGGCTTGAGCATAATGTGATTAAAACTGCATACAAGTTCTAATGTGACATTTATATCAAAAGCTCAGCGACGTCAAGTAGAAGATATAAGAATAGCCCCCCCCCATCCCCCCCCCCCCCCCCCCCCCCCCCCCCTGCCTGGCTTTTTTTTTTTTTTTTTTAACTCATTTCTAAAAATTTGCTGTACAAATGTATGAGCATTCGTTGCACATAAAACTCTTACAAATGTTTTTAATATATGCAAAATAGTTTTTTTAATTATTATATTATTATTATTATAATACAGGATTTATATAGTGCCAACAGTTTACGTAGCGCTTTACAACTTGAGGGTAGACAGTACAAATACAATACACTTTAATACAGTAGGAATCAGAGAGCCGTGCTCCTTAGAGCTTACAATCTAAGATTTTTAAGTTGTCTTTCCAAAGGCAAATGTAACCTTCTCAAATCCCCCCAAAACCTTAAATTCTAAGAGAAAATAGGCTAACAACATTGAGGCTCGGTTCACGCTACTGCGATTTTGCCGTGATTTTCAGTGCGATTATGGAGTGCGTCTTGGCTGTGTTTTTTGCATATTCTATAGGGCGAAGCCGCACTGTAAATTGCACCAAAGTAGCACATGAAACCTTTTTCTAAAATCGCACTGAGACGCATTGATGAGAACATGCACCATTGAATAAAATGTGATTTTTCTTGCCATGCAATTCTGTGCGCTTCTCGCACTCGTGTGAACCAGCACTCAACCAAAAATAACCTAAAACAATAGACAAGTTAAGAAAATAACCTAAACAATAGCATAACAACATTCAACCTAAAATAGACCTAAAACATTAGCCTACGAACATTTAACCGGAAAAGAAAAAAAAAAAAAACAATTGCCTAACAGCATTTTACCAGAAGAGAAAATAGCCTATAACAATACAATACAAATTCAACCAAAATAGCCCAAAACAATAACCTAACAACATTTAACCAAAAACATTCAACCTAAAATAGACCTAAAACATTAGCCTACGAACATTTAACCGGAAAAGAAAAAAAAAAAAACAATTGCCTAACAGCATTTCACCAGAAGAGAAAATAGCCTAAAACAATACAATACAAATTCAACCAAAATAGCCCAAAACAATAACCTAACAACATTTAACCCAAAACAGACCAAAAAAAATAGCCTAACAACATTAAACCAGAAGAGAAAATAGTCTAAAATAATAGCCTAGCAGCATTTGATCAAAAGAGAAAATCGCCTAAAAAAATAGCCTAACAGCATTTAAGCGAAAATAACCTAAAAGAATAGCCTATCAACATGTGCCCAGAAGAGAAAATAGCCTAAAACAGCTTTCGACCAGGGGAGTAAATAGCTTAAAACCATACCATAACAAAATTCAACCTAAAATAGCCTAAAACATTAGCCTAAAAACATTCAACCAAAAATAGCCTAAAACAATAGCCTAACAACATTTAACCAGAATAAAAAATTGGCTAAAACAACAGTCTAAGAAAAAAATAATTGCCTAAAACAATAGCCTAACAACATTTAACCAGAATAGAAAATTGCCTAAAACAACAGTCTAGAGAAAAAAAAATGCCTAAAACAATAGCCTAACAACATGTAATAAAAAATAACACAAAACAATAGCCTAACAACATTTAACCAGAAGACAAAATAACCTAAAACAACAGTCTACGGAAAAAAAAAGCTTAAAACAACAGCCTAACAACATTTAACCAAAAATAGTGTAAAGCAATAGCCTAAGAACATTAAACTGAGAGAAGAAAAAACAACCCCCTAACAGGACTTTAAAGGCCCACCAGATAATATCAATCCGTAGTTTAGTATAGATTACCAAGAGAATATTTAAACAAATCTCAAATACACATTTTATTAAACAATATCATTAAAAACAATTTATGGCTGGTGCATTTCATTACAAAAATAAAAACACAACATATATGTGTATATTGTACTACATAGTCTGATAACTTCACGATGAATACACCGTGACTCAACATTAACAGAAGCATCCGACGCGTTTCAAAAGTTTATTCTTTCTTCAGGGGCGTATATCAGTAGGGCACAACACTTCTAAAAGAATATTTAACCAGAAGAAAAAATTATCTAAAACAATTAGCAGCATTTGACCATTAAAAAAAAAATAGCCTAAAATAATCGCCTAAGAAAATTCAACCAAAAATAGCTTAAAACTATATTTTAACATTTAATCAAAAATAGACTAAAAACAATAGTCTAGCAACATTTAACCAGAAGAGAAAATAGCTGGGGTCTTCCAGATTTCAATAAATCCTTCCTGCTGACCCCCACATCCTACTGGGGGGGAAGGAAGTGGGACTGGGGTCCCTGTCCTTTCAATAAGGGGAGAAGGTGCCTTGGAGGGCGGAAAGGCTTTATGGCCCTCTCTTGCTAAGTACCCTCCCAACGTTGAAGACATGGGGCCTAGTACAGTTCAGGAGGGGAGGGGGCTGCATGCTTGCTGCCCTCCCTTTTCCTGGCCAGCCAGGCTGCATACCTGAGGGGGGTCCCTGAGGGGGGACCCTACACCATTTTTTTCCCTTTAAAGGGGCTAACACAGACTAAAAAAAAAAAAAAAAAAAGGTTTGGCTTTTAATATACTTGAACCCCAAACCTGCACCTAATCTTTTACAATAAAACCCAGAATAAATAAATAAACCTAACCACCAACACCAAACATTCTGAAACCAAATGGACCATGTATTAGGAAATGTTTCCTGGAAGCCCAATGACAGATCTCACACATTACAATCTAGACGTGGACTAAGTGGCGTTTTCTTTTTTTTTTTTTTTTTTTTTTTTAAGACTTAGATTTTACACAGCAACGGCCTCCCCCACCGAGCTCCAGAGTATGAAATGGAAATATTCCGCAGATGAAAGAGCAGAACCCTCAGTGCTAACCGAGCCAACTCCTTTCAAGAACAGACACATCACTTCAACCCTGTGATGTCATCTGAAGGCTGAAAAAAAAAATGATAAAAAATAAATAAATTGACCAAGTTTATTTTTATATATTCTGGTTTCTGTCTCACATAATCAAACACGGCCTGATCAATACCATGTTTGTTTGGCGTACATTAAACAACTATAAAGCCGTCCACAGAACAGGCCCTCTCTTGTAAGCACTTTGCATCATGGGACAAAACGGCTTTTGTAAGGAGGTAAAAAAAGGGCTCGACGGGAAAGGAGAGGGGATCGCGTGAAAGACGCGGCTTTAATTCTGGAACAGTTGCAGCGTTGGAGGGGAAAAAAAAAAAAAGCATTGGCGAGTTTACTTTCGGGTGAAGAAGAAAAATCCCTGACTATTTTGAAATGTACATAAATAGTTAAAGAGTAACTCCACTTTTGTTGAGAAAAAAAGCATTCCTCGCTGGGTGATCTATGGACATTACAAGGATTTTAACAAACTTTGTTGCAGATTCCTACCTTTTGTTATTCTGAAGAAAAAGCTGTTTTTTTATCTAATGGGAGTGGTTTTACAATTATCAATCAGCTGCTGCACCTGCAGGGCTCTAATGAGGAAAGTGGTAGGGCCTACATCCCTTTAGACATGATTTTCCTTTGAGAGTATCTCACCAAAAATGAAATTTCTGTTGCAGGGGATGCCAAAATCTGACTTTTATCTGTAGACCTCTGGGAAAATCAGTGAGCCAATCACACAAGCAGGAAATTACATATCTGGGGGGGGGGGGGGGGGGGGCGTTCTGTACACCTCCTGTGTACAGAACACCTTCAAGTAGCCATATAACATTTTACAGAAAACTACAGAGCTGCAGATTGAAAAGGAATAGTAATTATTAACTACTTTCCGACCAGCCGCCGCAGTTGTATTGTGGGAATCACCGTCATTGTACGTCGGCCTCTTTAAAAAGCTATAGGAGCCAATGCGTGGCCGCCAGCTGCAATGTCCGCCAGCCACCCGCGATCGCTCCTCAGAGAGCCAGAACGGGGCTCTGTCAATGTAAACAGTCATCCCCGTTCTGAGAGGGGAATAGAGAGAGATCTGCTGTTCCTAGTGATCAGGAACAGAGATCTCTCTCTCCTCCTCTAGTCAGTCCCCTCCCCCTACAGTTAGAAACACCTCCCATGGAACACACTTAACCCCTTGATCACCCCCTAGTGTTAACCCCTTCCCTGCCAGTGACATTTATACAATAATCAGTGGCTATTTTTAGCACTGATCGCTGTATAAATGTCAATGGTCCCAAAAACGTGTCAAAAGTGTCCGATCTGCCCGCCACAATGTCGCAGTCCCGATAAAAAACGCAGATCGCCGCCATTACTAGTAAAAAAATTAATAAATAATAAAAATGCCATAAATCTATCCCCTATTTTGTAGACGCTATAACTTTTGCGCAAACCAATCAATATACGCTTATTGCGATTTTTTTTTACCAAAAATATGTCGAAGAGGCCTAAATTGAGGAAGAAATCATTTTTTCTAATTTTTTGGGGGGATATTTATTTTAGCAAGAAGTAAAAAATATAGTTTTTTTTTTTTTTTTCAAAATTGTCGCTCTTTTTTTGTTTATAGCATAAAAAATAAAAAACGGTGAGGCTCTGAAATCACACTACTTCAGCGCCATTTCAAAGCCGCACATCAGTGCGATTTGCACTACCGATTTAATTGTGGCTTGCCACTTTGTTTAACAGAAGTCAATGCGAGTTGCAATGAAATCAGTAAAACGTAGTGCAGAAACCTTTTTTCGAAGTTGCAGCGACTTGAGTTGCAACGATTTGAATGCTTCCATTGCCAGCAAATGGGGTGCAACTTATCATGCAATTCTGAACTGTCAAATCGCAAGACAAGTGGCACTGGTGTGAACCAGGGCATAGACACGCTCCAGTTGGTTCCCGGCAGAGATTGCCTTACTACTGATTGCTGATCATTAGAATGCAGCCAATGGTGGTCGGTGGGATGAAAGCAGCGCCGATGTGCGGTGCATAGTACAGTTTCCTTTCTTTTATTTTATTTTTTTTTATGAATTTTAGGGGGTCTATTTATTATAAAAAAATGCAATGTGAATGTTCACACAGCCATTGTGAATAACCCCCATAATGTTTATTTCCTATTATCGTTAGCTCCATCTAGTGGCCATAACACAGCATTTTCTTCACTGAGACATTTTGGGAAAACACCGTAATATGGTCACTAGATGGAGCTGATGAGCATAGAAAATACACATATTAGAGACATTATAGGGATTTTTTGTTTTAATTCACACAGCAATTTTTTAAAAAAAGGGTCTTAAAGAATATGTAAAACCAAAACTTCCTATTCCTGATATGTGCCTGCTGTACCATGTACTTGTATGGATAAAAGTCTCCTGTTCTCTTTATATTTCTTCCTTTGTGTGGAATTCCAGGTGTTCATGCTAGTCCCTCTGCTTTCCTATAAAAAAAAACTGACCACAATAGGCATGAGCGCACAGTGTGGTCAGTTTTCTGTCTGTGTTGGGAACTCAGCCTAGTTCTCTTTCAATGATCAGACTTGTGCTGACACCCCCCCCTCCCCCCTCCCTCTTGCACAGTCACTCACTAGAAAGACCAGTGTGCTGCTGTTTCTCCTCCCTCAGCTCTCTAAGCTCCTTATGAAGCTGAGAACAGAAGGCATGTGATCACTTATAAAAAAGGGGGAAATTGTATTTATAATGTGTATTCATATGTATACACAAATGGTTTGCCTTTTATTTCAATGTTTTTTTTTTAACTGGATGGGTTGTTTTAAAAGGTGACGGTTTATATGCTTTAAGTGTAACATGCTAGTTCATTGTACAACACTTCCAGTTGTATTTTTTTTTTTTTTCCTGCACGAGATCCTAGGGCAATGCCTTTATCTGCTTTTTCTATCCTGGATGATACCTTCGTTCATCCATCAGGTCAGCATCTACTTCCTTCACTGAGGTGTCAGCTCAGAGATGACACAATCATGCAAATCCTGATTCCTATGTAGTTCCTGGCTGTGTTCACAAATGTATGACACAATTCAGCCCCTGCTGCATCCTTTCGCCTTGTGATTTGCTTTAAAGTTACAATGTACAGTCTGATCACTGGGGGGACAGGAGACTAAAAAAATGCTTCTTCCTTTGTGCAGAAGACTGATGATGTCATATGAACCTAGGCAAAGCAAAGTGACTGGAGCTTAGTGAATGTGTATAATTTATATAAAATACGGTCTCTGGAAATAATATACTGTGTCATGTCAGGAATTTTCTCATGGAGTTTTAGTCAGAAAGCTTTTTTTTTTTTCTACATTTGATACAAAGAATGGCTGTCACGTTTATATTGCAGTTTGGCTCCCGATTTAGAAATTCCCCATTGGTTTGTAGGCCTGGGGTCACAGGGACAGGAGCTGATGGTGGTCTCTTCAATAAGGACGTGACTCAAAACCCTTATTTTAGTAGAGTGGGGTCAGGTTGGAGCCCCTATAAAGAATTCATTGTTCCCTCGGTCCCCATTCCCCTGATTTGTTGGTCCTGGTGTCCTAGTGGTCCAGTGAGGCAGAGTCTCCCCATTGGAGCCACACACATCAATAAAATGATTTTACAATCATCTACTAGTGCCTGATCCTAATAATGAGAATTTAATGCTTATAATTTTTTAACCCATTCAAGTCCAAGACATCCAAATCCTTACTAGCAATATGAAACCCTGATGAAGGGAGCCTACTGGAACACCTGAAACATGTTGGCATGTCCTGATCTTTTATTAAAAGTTAATTTATGCAGTGCTTTACATACTAACTCACCCAAATAAGACAGGAACCATTTGTGGGAGGAAAACAGAGTACCCAGGAAAAAAAACATGCAACCACATACAAACTCCATGGCCTGGATATCAAACCAAGGACTCTGATGCTGCAAAGCAGAGGTGCTAACCACTAGGCTGCCTCGTAATGGTCTCCTAATGTTGGGTCTGCAGGTCCTGTCTTTTTGTAGCTCTTTATTTTCATCCATTGCATCCCCTAGAACAGGGGATATATTTCAGAACAATAGAGAAAGAACTTCAGTGACCCTGATATAAATGGGAACTCTGATGGGGACTCTCACATAGGGAGGGGCTCTGATCTAGACCCTGATAAAAGGAGGGACTCTGTTGGGGACTCTCATGTAAGTGGGGACTTTGACTTGGACCCTGATGTAAGGGGGAGGGGGGGGCTGTGATGGGAACTCTCATGTACGGAGGGACTCGGATCTGGACCTTGATGTGTGGGGGGGGGGGGGTCTGCTGGGACTTCCATATAAGGAAAGACTAGGATCTGGACCCTGATGTAGGAAGGGACTCTAATGTCAGACTCTCAGTGTAAGGGGGACTCTAATCTGGACCTTGATGGGGGGGGGGATCTGATGGGACTTCCATATAAGAAAGGACTCGGATCTGGACCCTGATGTAAGTGGGAACTTAGATGGGGGACTCTCACATAAGGGGGGACTCTGATCTAGACCCTGGTGTAAGGAGGGTCTCTGATGGGGGGCTCTCATGTAAGGGGGGACTCTGATCTGGACCCTGACATAGGGGAGGGAACTCTGATGGGGACTCTCATGTAAGTTCCTAACGTGGGTGGAGGAACTCTTATGGGGTCCATCATGTAAAGGGGGTCACTGAAGGGGACCTGAGGACGAAACAGAGGACCTGTGCTTGTCCTGAAGACCTGTGTGAGAGGGCCCCTGACCCTAGCTGCGGGCCAGGCAAATTGGTTCAGGGGGCCAGATTTGGCCGTGGGCCGTAGATTGGAGACCTCTGCCCTAGAAGCTTCTCCATCTCTCAGCAATAAAAACCTGCCAGAGGTTCTAATCATTCCTCATGCTAGCCAAAACTGCAAAAAAAAAAAAAAAATGTTGTCTCTCAATACACTTCAATAACGATCACGTGCTCCATCCCCAACCACAAACCTCAGAAGAAATGTATATAATTACGGTGATCCCGCTATCACATCGGACAATGTCACACATCTAAAGCTCTGTAGATAATTTGCTATGTGGAGCAATCCAACCAAAAACATTGAAGCCTTCTCCAACCAAAAACATTGAAGCCTTCTCCAACCAAAAACACTGAAGCCTTCTCCAACCAAAATCACTGAAGCCTTCTCCAACCAAAATCACTGAAGCCTTCTCTAACCAAAAACATTGAAGCCTTCTCCAACCAAAAACATTGAAGTCTTCTCCAACCAAAAACATTGAAGCCTTCTCCAACCAAAAACATTGAAGCCTTCTCCAACCAAAAACATTGAAGCCTTCTCCAACCAAAAACACTGAAGCCTTCTCCAACCAAAAACATTGAAGCCTTCTCCAACCAAAAACATTGAAGCCTTCTCCAACCAAAAACATTGAAGCCTTCTCCAACCAAAAACATTGAAGCCTTCTCCAACCAAAAACACTGAAGCCTTCTCCAACCAAAAACATTGAAGCCTTCTCCAACCAAAATCATTAAAGCCTTCTCCAACCAAAATCATTAAAGCCTTCTCCAACCAAAATCATTGAAGCCTTCTTCAACCAAAAACATTGAAGCCTTCTGCAACCAAAAACATTGAAGCCGTCTTCAACCAAAAACATTGAAGCCTTCTTCAACCAAAAACATTGAAGCCTTCTTCAACCAAAAACATTGAAGCCTTCTTCAACCAAAAACATTGAAGCCTTCTCTTATTCATTACCCTAATATCACCCTTCACAGGATGTGTTGTAGGTCATGGATTTCCGGCTTTTGTCTAAACAGAAAAATAATTTCTTGGTTTTTAGAGGCACTAATAATATATTTTGCTCGCCTTAAAACGTTTCCTCCATCCCTAGAGAGCTGCTCCACAGGCTTTGGATCCCAGCGATGATATATGATATAAACATAACAGAAATTAGGACACAAACACCAAAAATAGGAGCCAATGAAGCAGAAAGAACACCTTCACCTGGATGGATGTGAATTTGTTCTCCGGAAAAAAAAAAGAAAAAAAAGGAGATTTAGGTTCCTTTGTTAGCCTGAAGGATCTATTACCCGTCTTTGGTTACATTCTGTTAAAAAAAAAATCCTGCAATATACTCTCCATCCTCTTGTAGAAAATTAAAAGGTTGTTTTTTTTTTCCTAAAGAGGATCAAAGAGAGAAAATGTCAAGGAATGTTTACAATGGAGAAAGAAAATGTGCTGACCTACTTCTGTAAATGCAGAAAATATCAAAGCCATTGGATCAGCATGATGGTCAGGATGGCAGCATTTTCAGAAGCAATGGCAGTGTAAGGGGTGTATTCATAAAAAATGTGCATAGTAATTTGATCAGTGAAAGTGCATTTGTTCTGCGAATGAGGCGGAAAAAAAAAATGTCAACAGGCTATTTCCTGTGCTGGTCGAATGTGTTTTATTGATTTAAACCAAAAAATACTACATCTGATCACTAGATAAATGAGAAGATGAGGACTTTACTCCTTCCAGTGTTGGATCTTGGTAACAGATGGGTGCTAGTTATGACTGTAGCGTATGGTGCCACCCAAACCACAGTGAAAAGATGAGAGACTGCTAGAACTCTGATACAAAGAACTCTGATACGCTATTTTATAAAGGAAATGTTACATCAGTCAACTCAAAAAATGTATGATTGCTATATATATATAATATATATATATATAAATTATATTGTCAAAAGTATTGGGACACCTGCCTTTACACGCACATGAACTTTAATGGCATCCCAGTCTTAGTCCGTAGGGTTCAATATGGAGTTGGCCCACCCTTTGCAGCTATAACAGCTTCAACTCTTCTGGGAAGGCTGTCTGCAAGGAGTGTGTCTATGGGAATGTTTGACCATTCTTCCAGAAGCGCATTTGTGAGGTCAGGCACTGATGTTGGACGAGAAGGCCTGGCTCGCAGTCACCGCTCTAAATGATCCCAAAGGTGTTCTATCGGTTTGAGGTCAGGACTCTATACAGGCCAGTCAAGTTCCTCCATCCCAAACTAGCTCATGCATGTCTTTGTGGACCTTGCACATTTCAAATGCCATTCATGCGAATGGCACCAAAAAACGCGGTGCGGTTCTTCCACAATTGTGGCGTGATAAATCGCACTGCAACTGCGGCAAACCGCACGCATGAAGCTTGTCACCCCAAAAAAGTTCAGGAGCTTTTTTTGAGCGGCATGCTTCCCGCGATGCGGTTTGCCGCAATTGCAGTGCGATTTATCACGGCGGGACCGCATTGCGTTTTTAAGTGCCATTCGAATTAATGGCATCTGAAATGTGCGTTGTGCAATCGGTCATTCCCACCTGGGCATTTTGAAATTGCGGGTGATTCTGCTAGCGACTTAAAACGCCCATGTGTGAATGCAGCCTTACTGACACCCCATACGCAGATCGCATGGGATCGTATGGAACAAAGACGACAGTGTGGCTCCAAAAAAGGCGCATGCACGTCTTTGGTGCAATGCAGTGTGATTGGAGCCCATTCAGAATGAATGCGTTCAGATCGCACCGCACTGAATAGCATGTGAATTGCATAGAATGCGGTGCAGTTCCTGTGCGATTCACATGCAGTTCATAGTATGGACCGAGACTAAGCGATTTTCTGCTTGCTCCTCATGAAATTCACTTCAATGGTAAGCCCTCCTGGAACCCTCTCACCCAACATCCTTTCATTGAAAAATTGACGGGAAATCATCAGCAAACATTGCCTCCATCCAATCAGATACAGCCACTGACAGCTGTCAACTATCAGAATACAATGGCTGGAACTGATGATTCATCTGTCTGCGCTGTATAGGAGGAATCTGATTTTTCATTCTATTAGGGTGTTAGGAATACGTGACAAATGCCCCCCGTTTAATGACTGTCTGTAGGAACCATTTGAATTCAAAGCGTGAATTTACACCGTTTGGCTTGAAAAACATTTGGTGGATGTCCCAAAGGTCATAACAGGTCACTAGTGTTCACAAAGAAATAGGGACATAAACTCCACCTCACCTCTTTACTATTTGGGTGGCTGGTTTGACAGTGATTGCTGTGATGGGACAAGGACCAACCTGTGCAGGGCATCCCTAGGGGGTGACTTACAACTTCTAGGAAGGCTCATTATCACTCAGAGATCTTCCGCTTTGTGAAAGCTGGCATCGCATGTTTCCTTTTGCAAAGAGCAGCACAATCATAACATTAAAAACCCCCCTTCAGTGTAGTTCTGTTGTCATTCAAAATAAAATGTATTTTAAATGCTACTGTATATAAACTTCCCACATCTTCCTGCATAGCAAAAATCTGACTAAAGAAAAGAGTGCTAGCTCTGTGATCCAATAAGGCTGTAATGAATTTCACAATACAGCCATTATCACATGTTTCAGCCATTGGGAAGTGGATAGGGTAGTGCTTAGAGGAGCCATTCTCAACCAGGGTTTCGTACAACCTTATGCCCTTTACACATGACCGGTTTTCCCGTTGGAATAAACTCTGAAGGTTTTTCCGCCGGAATTCCGCTGAAACTGAACGCGGTGACGTACAACACGTACGACGGGACTAGAAAAAGGAAGTTCAATATCCAGTAGCCTAGTATCGTTTTCCCGATAGGAATTGGTTCCGTTTTTTGTCGGACATTCCACTCGTGTGTGTTAGAGATCCTTGACTAAAGGATTCGTCAACCTGGGTCCTTACAATTATAGAATAAAGACACGGACTGAGTGACATGGGTTTTATACGGCCACAGCAGCCAATTTAATTAAACCAAAGAATAAAATAACATCACATTAAAACATACCAAAAAGTGCAAATTCAACAATGTAATGCCCAACAACAAGAGGTCTTTGGGTGTCCTTAAAGTGGTCGGAAACCCTTTTAAACAATTAAAAAAAAAAAAAAAAAAAAAAAAAAAAAAAAAAACAACCTGCAAGACAAAGGCATAATGAGCTAGTATGCATAGCATACTAGCTCATTATGAATTACTTACCTGAGATCGAAGCCCCCACAGTGGTCCTCGTTCACCGGTCCGGCGGCAGACATCTCTCCGGGGGGTTACTTACGGGTATCGCGGCTCTGGCGCTGTGATTGGCTGGAGCCACAATGATGTTACTCCCGCGCATGTGCACGGGAGCCACCGGTAACGGCACAGTACAACTGAAGCAACGCCACGTACGTGGCGTTGCTTCAGTTTGCTTAAGTGCGCATGTGACGATGACGTCGGCACATGCAAATACAGGGATATCTCCTAAACCGTGCAGGTTTAGGAGATATCCAGTGTAGCTACAGGTAAGCCTAATTATAGGCTTGCCTGTAGTCAAAAGTGGTTGTAAAGGGTTTACAACCACTTTAAGGCACAATTTTAACTGGAATCGTCCATGTTCTCATACGTGTGATGTCGGAACGTCTTCAAGCCAGTTGAGGTGCGGCTGAGGACATGGACGATTCCAGTTAAAATTGTGCCTTAAAGTGGTTGTAAACCCTTTACAACCACTTTTGACTACAGGCAAGCCTATAATTAGCACGGTTTAGGAGATATCCCTGTACTTCCATATTCCCCTCCGCCAGGGGACCTCGCTCCTGGGAGAACCAAGTGGAAACACCATACCTTCGATGGGCCCCAGAATTTTGCTAACTTGTAATTACTCACTGACCCCCCATAGACCCCTTTGACCCGCCAACTGCTGTGACAAAATGAGCAACATACCATTCATTAAACTATTATACATTAATTTATTTATTTTTCTTTATTTTCAATAAACTCAATCAAAACATGAGACACAAAAGCGAACCACAACCTATCCACTGCGGTAACCCCTAACACCAGGGCGGGCAGGTGTGAAGCTGCCACTTATCCTGACTCTCTTGGAATGCGACAGACTACCTATCTGCAAAAGACATACTAATCTGAACCCTGCCCCTTCAACCTCTGCCTCCAATTAGGTAAGACCCAAAACACTGACCTAGCTGACGGTTCCTTGACCCTGTTCCTCCTATAGTCATGCAGCCCTTACGTCCATTCTCTCCGCCAGGTCTCACTTTTCACCAGGGGTGTCCAACATTTTGACCTTCTTGGACCACATTGGAAGAAGAGGAAATGTCTTTCGCAACACATAAAATACACTAACAATAAGGATAGCTGATGAGCAGGAAGAGTCGGGCAGATCACGAGTTAATGATTACTGATATAGATAATGTACCTATCTGAGGAATAAAACTTCATTTTTTATTTTTTTTTTGTAATATTTTTTATCATAAAAGTAAAAGAGGGCAACATAAAACTAGTGTGATATTTGATTTTGTTAAACGAATGCATCAATATCTGGTTGGATGGCGGTAGGAGCAATTCTCAAAAATTCTCAAGGTGCTCATCAGATATTTTGGTTCTAATTTTGCTCCTTCATGTGCTTCATCCTTGAAAATAGTTGCTCACAAATATAGTTGCTACCAAAAACTGATGACATGAATAAGGGGTTATTGTGAAGCGTGGGAGATTTTTCTTTAGGAAGATAAAGCTTATAAAAGTCCAGTAAAGAGACAATGTTTTCTTCAGCCACATGTGTTCACTCAAGCTTAGTACACATGATGAGATTATTGGATAAATGATCGTCTGTTTTATTTTTTATTTTTTTGCATGCTAGTCTCCAGATTGAAAATGAAGAGGTTACTAAAGTACGAAAATTCTCGGAAAAATTCAGATGAAAGCTGTGTACTAGCGATCAGATTATCTGATTATCTGATCACTTTGAAAGTGGTATTTTTTGTATGATATTCTGATCGTGTGTACTATGCTTAAGTGTAAATGCATTTTTACATAAAATTCCTCCATAAACATCAAAATTTTTAGAAATGTTTATGATTTTGGTTGGGCTGCATTCATAGTCATCTTGGGTCGCATGTGGCCCATGGGCCACAGGTTAGACACCCCTGCTTTAGAGGTTTCTAGGGGTTCTGTGAACTAAAGCTGACTAAGCGCCCATGTGATGGTGCTTGCATAATTCCAGCTCCAATGCCACTCTTGGCAGATCTTTTTTGTTGTCGGTAAGTATGACCACCACTCTAAGTGGGACATTCTTCCCACTGACCCACAATCAATTAACTTTACATTGCGTTCTCTGAGACCTGAAATTATTTCAAGGGGTTCTTTTGAGGTAAAAAAGGTTGAGAAAGTTTGGTTTGGTGGAAAGCACAGGTGGGACTTTACCAGTATAATGATGGCTATTCACGGGCCAATAAGTGCAGGGCAGCACAGTGGCCAATCCAGTCCCTCCTACATCACTGACTGTGGAAACTTCACACTGGACCCATTCAACCTGGATTCTGTGTTTCTCCACTCTTCCTCCAGACTCTGGGACCTTGGTTTCCAAATTAAATGCCACATCTTACACAGTGAGTGATGATTAGGGGAGCCATGCCATTTGCTGGTGTTGGTCCACTGTGTTTTATCAAGTCCAAAGGCAGTGAAGCCTATCAGGAAATTCTAGAGCACTTCATGCTTCCCTCTGCTGACCAGCTTTACGGAGATGCTGATTTAATTTTCCAGCAGGACTTGACACCTGGCCACACTGCCAAAAGTACCAATACCTGGTTTAATGATCATGGTATCACTGTGCTCGATTGGCCAGCAAAGTCGCCTGACCTAAACCCCATAGAGAATCTGTGGGGTATTGTCAAGAGGAAGATGAGAGACACCAGATCCAAAAATGCAGATGAGCTCAAAGCCGCTATGAAAGCAACCCGGGCTTCCATAACACCTCAGCAGTGCCACAGGCTGATCGCCACCATGCCACGCCGCATTGATGCAGTAATTCATGCAAAAGGAGCCCCGACCAAGTATTGAGTGCATACTATACTGTACATGGACATACTTTTCAGTAAGCCAACATTTCTGTATTAATTTTTTTTAGTCTTATGTAATATTCTAGTTTTCTGAGATACTGAATTTTGGGGTTTTCACTAGCTGTAAGCCATAATCATCAAAATGAAAAGAAAGAAATGCTTGAAATATATCACTCTGTGAGTAACGCATCTATATAAAATATATGAGTTTCACTTTTTTTAATTGAATTACTGAAACAAATTAACTTTTTGATGATATGCTAATTTTATGAGATGCACCTGTAATAAACAATAAGTAAGTTGAAGGAAGCTGCACAACTGCAAACTGGTGTCACCGTCCTTCCACGGATTATAGTAAAAGTCATATGAAGCACAAGAGTGTATGATCAGAATTACAAATTATTTGGCAAGCATAATGGTTCACATATTTGTATTTCAAACTGCCCATTTTGCTGTCTCAGCCCTAAAAACATTCCGATGTCAAACAGCCTAAATGGTAAATTACCGGGTACAGTAAAATACTAATAAGTTGAGTAATCCATGTTCATAAAAAAAAAAAAAATCAAATAAATAAAACCATGTAAATGAGAAGAGGGTGAAAACTGGCAGGCAGTGGGAAAGCTGACTCGGCAGCATCGGTAGGTCAAATTGTTTAATATTAAAAATAAAACTGATGAAAGGCAATGTTTGCCTATTTGCCAGCTTGGATGTCAGTGGCCATTAATAAATCTAACAGCTAAATTTACTCTTACTCACTGGGGACTCCACCAGTTAGAGTCAAATAAATTTTCTTTAATTAAATAGAATTGTCGTCTTCCTCCAGCACCATCATCCCCAATTATTACATCCTAATCAGCCCTTTTGGGAAAAGTAGCAAATATATTGTGGCTGAGAGGCAAATTCCCCTCAAACAGATTTTTTTTTTTTTATGTTGGAACGTCCGTCATTCTTTCCCTTCTAGTGCCACAGCAGAAAGGAACAGGTTTTTTGCCGGGCATTTAAATATAAATGAGTGCGCTTCTATCATTAAAAGCGGCACCCCACTGACTCCGACATCTCTAGCTGCAAGCGCGGATCCCACAATTTATGGAAGAAAAGAATATCTCATTGACCCCAACCCCACCCCCCTTTCCAGATATTACACCGTATAAAGACTTGTAATAAAATAAAGATTTTCTTTTTAAAACTTGGCAAACTGAGGCTTGGAAGGAACTCAAGGAATTTCTCCGAGTCACAAATCCAAGGTTTTTGTTAGGAATATTTCCTGGCTGTTACATAACTAAAACCGAGAGACTATAACATAATCGTTTCAAATGCCATAAAATTAAAATGGCATTGGCTTTTCCAAGGGAGAGAATAAAAACTTCGGAAATTACAGAAAAGTTATGCGGTAGGCTTGCAAGATTTTAAGTATTTGTCCCACCAAAACTTTTTTGTAGTTTTGGATACTGAAAAGTCATGCGGTTGGACTGTGTTTGCCCAACAAAACATTTTTTTGTGTACTTTTGGAGTGGAGAAAGATTAGAGCCCTTGTTGGGTTTTTACTGCTGCCTGGAACTTTATTAAAGAGATTCATCCTCAATTCAGATGGCCATACATGGCTTAAATTTTGGCCTATTTCTGCTGAATCGGCAGCAATCCGAACCATGGTTGGCCCTATAGGTACTACCCGACTCGAAAAAAGTTGGTTTCAAAATAGACTGAACTGGGTTGAAAGTTATTGCCCTAACAGTGACTGCGTTCTATCAGGTGCAGCCATTGGGGTTGATTTACTAAAGGTAAATAGAGGGTGCACTTTGCAAGTGCAGTTGTACTCTACAAAGAGCAGTTGCTCCAAAGCTTAGTAAATGACGGGAAGTCATCAACCAATCATGTGCAAGCAAAAATCTTCAAAAATGTATTTTCTTGCATGTCATTAGGTATTTACAACTTAACCCCCAGCTACATCACTAACTTAGTCTCAAAATACCAACCTAATCGTTCTCTTCATTCCTCCCAAGACCTCCTGCTCTCTAGCTCGCTCTTCACCTCCTCCCATGCTCGCCTCCAGGACTTCTCCTCATATCCTATGGAACTCCTTACCCCAATCTGTCCGACTATCTCCTACTCTGCTTGCTTTTAGACGATCCCTGAAAACCCCCCTCTTCAGAGAAGCCTATTCTGCCCCTACCGAACAACTGTACTTCTATTTCTTTTATCCATCAGCTCACCACCCACAGTTATTACCTTTTGTATCACTTAACCCCCCTCCTAGACTGTGAACTCTAATGAGAAGGGCCCTCTGATTCCTCCTGTATTGAATTGTATTGTAACTGCTCTCCTGTTGTAAAGTGCTGCGCAAACTGTTGGTGCTATATAAATTCTGTATAATAATAATAATATTCTTTGCATTGTTTGGGTATTAAGGCAGCTGTAGGTGCCGTGACCGTTTGCATACAATAGCCGGCAGTGGAGATTCCTCCATCCATGCCGTTTATAGCCATGAGTTGTGTATGGCCAGTTTTACTGTCCAGCATGATTAAGCTGTGGTGGGTGGAGCGAAACACATTGGGGGCAGGGCCTGGTTGGAGCCCTGGCTGAGACTGCCACATACTCCTTTACAGTGGACAGTGGACTTGCAGCAATGTGCAGCTTATGGGATACTGAGACAAGCTCCGTTCCCGGCTGGTACTCCCAGCAGTTGGCATCAGATGAGAACCCTCCAAGTGCCTGAGCGGCACCTATATTTTTCGTTTTGGTTCACAGCCCTATTGTAGAGGTGACAACCGTTTCACTATACAAAAAGTAGGGGAACGTGTAACATCTGCTAAATGTTGTAAGCAGCACTGCACTCTCTTCATTCTTGATCTTTACAATCTCTGGCACACGTATGTACTGGGTCGCTGTGCAACTGACTGCACTGTAACACTTCAAAGGGTACTTCCTTCAGCACAACGCACTACGTGTGCGGACCTTTTTCTGTGCGGCCCCAGTATTTGATTCTATCTCACAGAACTCAAAGGAAAGCATTCAACTAAAATGTGTGTGTGGGCTCCGCGTGAAATTAAAGTGCATGCCAGGAAGCAAAGTATTTTCTATCATTTCAAATGCGTGTAACTAAACTGCATATAAAAAGACAATGAAAATGTGTGCAGGAGGGACTTGGGAGCAATTGATATATCTCAATTCTGTTTAGAAACCTACATGTGCATACTACTTGGTGCGCTTGGTCCATAAAAAGCCGGATCCACTATACTCCTCTTTGCCAGAGGCTCACTGGACCTAAGCATCAAACTCATAAAATACCTCCAGTCCTTGTCTACTGTACGTTTGTATTAGATTGTACTGTATATATGAAACCCCCAATAGTTACATAGTTAGTGAGGTTGAAAAAAGACACTTGTCCATCTAGTTCAACCAACAAGACAAAAATATTGAAAAAACTCATATACAGAATCTTATACCCATAGACGATCCAGAGGAAGGCAAAAAAAAAATCCAATTTTCTCAAGTAGGGGAAAAAATATCCTTCTTGCTCCTCTGGGAGGCAATCGTACATTTCCTGGATCACCTACCCCTGATGTTATTACCTCTAAATAATAACACCCAGTTAAATTATGTGCATCTAGCAATGCATCCAGGCCTTTTTTTTTAAACAATCTAGTAGTGAGCTGCCCAGAACCAGCTCTTGAGGGAGTCTATTCCACATTTTCACAGCTCTTACTGTGAAAAAGCTTTTTTGTATGTGGAGGTTAAAGTGGTTTCAAACTCCATTCATGAAATTCGAGCTAAGCACATATATCTGTAGTGTTTACTTGTCTCTCTCCAAAGCTCTAGGTGTCATTTCTCTCTGGTGCTTTGTTATCAGCATGAGTCACTTCTGACAAGTTCTCTGACACATGAAATAACATGAGATAAAAATTTGTGTCGGGGAAGGTGCTTAGAGGAAGATTAGCAGATAGCTTGTCTATTCAGAATACAGCTCTGCATGTTCTTTTTTTCCTCTGCCTATGTAAAGAGGGAAATGGGGGTGGGGGTGGTGTGTCTTTTTCCTCCAAGCAGCTCTCACACAATGTAAGTGCAATCTCTCCACCCTTCCCTATGTACTGCTGGAAGATGAAGAAAGATTTTTAACATGATCTGCAATTTTGAAAGGGTGTAGAAAGGGGAAGACAGCAGATATACAAGGAAAACCTATGTAGGATTTGTTTTATCTCTGTGTATCATGTAAGGTTATTCACTTCACTTGGTATATTAGAGGGTTTACAACCACTTTAAATCTTTTTTACTACAGACATAAAGAGTGCCCCATTGTCCTCTGTAATTAAGTTCACTATACGGATCACTTATGTAGTTGTACATAAGTGGTCATATCCCCCCTTAATCTCCTCTTCTCAAGAGAGAATAAATTTAGTTCCTCTAATCTTTCCTCATAGCTGAGCTCCTCCATGCCTCTTATCAGTTTGGTTGCTCTTCTCTGCACTTTCTCCAGTTCCCCCGATATCCTTTTTGTAAACTGGTACCCAAAACTGAACTGCATATTCCAGATGGGGTCTTAAATATTATCACTAAAAAATGGATATTGAATAACATATCTTTGCGCACTGCTATTCCCCCTAAACTTTGAAGTGATATTTTAGACAAATAGCATAGCTGCCAAACTGCCAGTCCAGGCCCGGAATTACAGCTTAAAAGTTGCAGACACATTTTGTACATAAAATGAAATGAAATAATAATAATAAAAAAAACTTTTTGAAATATGCAAACTTTTGTCTGCAAAAATAGATAACAAAAAATAAAAGAGACAGAGAAACCGCACAGGTTCCTGTTCACTGAACAGAGAGTTAAAATACCTAAATGGGTTATAAATAATATACCCCTGATTTGCAATTTAAATTTGGTTCAACAATCCTGTTCCCTATTTTCAGATTTAAAAAAAAGTCAAGTTAAAAATAAAAAATCGTAACTAAGGCAATGCACTATATATGTAGACATCTCTGATTGTGTAGGCAGTGACATAATCAGGAAACCAATTATCAGAATAATTTTAAAACACAAAAGTGAAATGAAAAAAGGCTCAGGGCCGACATACAGCCTGTGTGTAAGGCAGCCGGTTCGCTTGGCCTGCTTCTGTCATACGAGCATGCTGGAAACCCAGCAGCAGACCAGCTCCTGGCCGACATACAGCCTGTGTGTAAGGTAGCCGGTCCGCTTGGCCAGGTTCTGTCAGACAAGCATGCTGGAAAACCGGCAGCCGACCGGAGAGTTCTGGTGGGGGGCCTCCCCCTGTCAGAACACAGAAGAACAGCAGGGGAGATCGCTGTACTAACATTGGATCAGTGGATTGAATGAAAAAAAAAAACCTAGTGCTGTGTACCAGGATTTAGAGTCATGGCACATGAGCGATCCTGTGGCTGGTGACAAATTACCAGTGCTAGTATTACTAAGAAACTACTTACCTCTTTTCATGGACTCGTTAGTCACACTAATCAGAAGTCACTCCCTTATTGCCTCCTGGTTAACGATTCCAGCTGCATTTTGGGCCAGTGAGGGAGCAATACTATAGAGGTAAGTGGAAGGCTTTTCAGGATAATTCTTCAGCTGGCAAAGTATGCCTGACAGCAGAATTGTCCCTATTGTGCAGGTGACAACAGTTTCACAGGTACAGAAAGTGAGGTAAAATATAAACAGCATACAAACCATCTACAACTCTGTCCCAAGCTATATCTTCAACCTAGTTTTCAAGATCCTTCTAGTGTTCGACTCCAAGACTTCTTCGGAGTGTGTCCCTTCTTCGTGAACTCCCTACCTTAACCTGTATGAGTATCTCCATCTCTGTCTGCCTTTAGGTGATGAACGAAAACTTATCTCTTCAAGGAAGCTACCTAAATGCTGCAGCTTTACTTCTCCATCAGCTCATCCTTAGCAGTTGTTACCTTTTTTTATTATTTGCCCCTTGTTTTAGATTGTAACCACTTGGAGCAGGGCCCTCCTAATTTTCTTGTACTGAAATGTATTGTGACTGTACAGGGACGAAGACAGCAATAGAAGATGAAAGGGGTTCCACCCTTTCTCCACCCTACTAAAAAAAAAAGAAAAAATCAGTTGGCCATTGGCTGCCCTCCTGCAATGGTACTTCTCTGATTAATCTGCCCCGTTTCATTCATATTTTAAATGTAACCATTTGACACTGATTAAGAGATCTAATCTGTTGCTCTCCAAAACAGTGTCCAACCCTCAACCTTAGAGATAAGAATATCATGTAAAGGTCATCTGACATGGGTACCTTCTGGATCTAACTGCAAAAAACAAGTCTCTGGCTGCCTACAAAAAGTAGGTTTCGTACTTATCTTTCCAATGGGTAGTTAATTAAAGCTTTGGGTTTTTGAAGGACATCTCTCCTATTCTATCCACTTCCAATTGTGTAGGATAGTGACCTTACTAGGAGCTGTGCTTCCTTCCTGTGGTTCTGCTGTGACATAGTGACTGGTGTAAGGAACCACAGCAATCACTGGGGTACACATTTTTAGACACACCCGGAGTTTTGAACAACAGCGGCGTCAGAAGCTCTTTAGGTAAGCATAGCACAGCCCTAATTGGAAGGTAAGTTTGAAGGTCCTTCTTTTACTGGAAGTTGATAACCTGCTTTTCTGTGCAGAGACAAGATTGATTTACAGTAAATTATAAAGTACCTGAAAGCATACGAATAGGCTTCCATATTCCTAAAAATAACACAAATTAATTTCTGCAGCAACTTGGGAAGCTTAGACCAAACACACCTCCAGAAGTCCCCTGTGCACCCATGGTGTTTCAGAGTGAATCCACTGAGAACTATATTTCCACTACAGGTTCAGAGACATTTCTAGGGTTCTAATAGACCAGGGTTATGTCTGGGCACACAGTTTAAAATGTGAGGGGCTGGTAGGTAACCAAGATGACCATGTTGGTACATATCTAAGACTAATAGACTTTTTTTTTAACTGAACAAAAATAACTTGTTCTAAAAGCTGTTGTCACATTATGATGGCAAAGTCAATATATGGATTAAAAAGGAAAAATGATAAAACTTTTCAAAACTGTATCATGCATAGATTGTACCATCCACATATCTTAAAGAAGAACTGGGGCATGTGCCCTGAGTGCCAGGGTCTAGCAAGGCCCCTGTCTGGGTTCATGTTTGTTAGGTTGTTATTACTGGAGTCTCCAGCAGCATCATCTTCCTGCCAGGGACCTCATCCTTGCCCTCCCACACCACAAAGTCCCAATGTTCCTGCTGCAATTCCCATAATGTCATTAAAATTAAAAGTCCATTACAGACAGCGATGGATGTATCAAGTTGGGAACCAATTTCAGAGTTTAAAGTCCCTGTCCCTGACAGATATAAGGATTCAAGAGGAATGATCAAGCCAATAACTGGCTTCCAACCATAGTAGAACTTTTGCCCCGTACACACTGTCAGACTTTCCGACGTAAAATGTGGGATCGGAGCTTGTGTGTAGGCTCCATCGGACAGTTTTCATCGGAATTTCCATCGCACAAAATTTTAGATCTGCTTCTCAAATTTTCCGACAACAAAATCCGTTTGCGCAAATTCCAATCGTGTGTACACAATTCCGACGAACAAAGTTCCACGCATGCTCAGAATCAAGCAGAAGAGTCGCACTGGCTATTGAACTTAATTTTTCTCGGCTCGTCGTAAGTGTTGCACGTCACCGCGTTCTTGGCGTTCGGAATTTCCGACAGGATTTGTGTGACGGTGTGTACGCAAGACAAGTTTGAGCCAACATCCGTCGGAAAAAATCCACGGATTTTGTTGTCGGAATGTCCGATCAATGTCTGATTGTGTGTACGGGGCATAAGGGGCACTTCCTTAACTGACAGGTCCGCTTTAATTCCTACAAGCTACAGTGTTTTCTGCTGGAATAAACAATATAACTTGCCCGCAGGCTGCAACTATTTTGTCAAAGTGACTTTTTTTCTTCAATCTGCCTTGATTTTTTTTTGCTCTCTTTTCTTGATGATCTAAATTGTGTTTTAGAAAAGCAGCTTCCTGCAGAGGTGGTATAAAGGATGGAAATCCAAAAATGCTTTTTATCCGCGGCCAAGTTTCTGAAGGAAAAAAAAAAAAAATAAAACAAGTGAGGATTTTAAATGGCTCTAATAAAAAGCATGTGCAGATTAGCTGGGAAGTGAAGCAAACTGCAGGGTAGGGGAGCCATCTTGTGCTCCCTCCATCAGAAGCCTCGTTTTTTTTGTTTTTTTTCCAGGCCAAAGCAGCAATCGTATCATGACATTGCATCATGCTAGAAGCAATTTCTAACCCACTTGAGATCTTATTGATTGAGAGATTGCGCTCCTATCTCCGGACGGTATCAAATCTCGGGGGGATAACTCAGAATAAACCGCTTCCCCCAAAAGACCTCTTATTATTTCCTCACCTCGGCGTTTATGACACGGATCAGTGACAGCCCTCCAGATAAAACTGCAGCATCATCAGGACACAAACCACAAACAACAGGCAGGACTGACACATGTGTACAAAATAAGAGAGACATTACAGAGATACACAGAGAGGGGAAGAATTTGAAACCGCAGACAGTTACAGGCTGTTCTGAATCACAGATGGGTTGGGTACAAGTTACTATAGTCTACGATGTACTATTGTCTTTAATCATGAACTATATCTAGAGCAGTGATGGCGAACCTTGGCCCCCCAGATGTTTTGGAACTACATTTCCCATGATGCTCATGCACTCTGCGGTTGAGCATGATGGGAAATGTAGTTCCAAAACATCTGGGGTGCCAAGGTTCTCCATCACCGATCTAGAGGAATCGTTATGGAAGTCACAAATGAACTCCAAGCAAAAAACAAAACAAAAACCACTATTTAATGCAGTAGTTACAAATAATTGAATTGAATTATACCTAAATCTCTATTGACACCAGTCTCCTGTCACCTCCTACAGAGCAACACTCACAATGGGGCAGCACTATGAACCAATCAGGCTTTGTAGTATGCACATGTGTCTACAATAATCATACTGCCAGGGAAGAGAGATCAGTAAGAAGATTTTATGACTTGGTGTGTTGGTGCTCCAGGGTGACCTTAAGTAAATATGCTGGTGACAACTTTGACTACCTGCAGGCATCTGTTCTTCTCTATTAATGTACACTATATTATCAAAAGTATTGGGACACCTGCCTTTACACGCACATAAACTTTAATGGCATCCCAGTCTTAGTCCATAGGGTTCAATATTGAGTTGGCCCACCCTTTGCAGCTATAACAACTTCAACTCTTCTGGGAAGGCTGTCCACAAGGTTTAGGAGTGTGTCTATGGGAATGTTTGACCATTCTTCCAGAAGCGCACTTGTGAGGTCAGGCGCTGATGTTGGACAAGAAGGCTTGGCTTGCTTGCTCTAATTCATCTCAAAGGTGCTCTATCAGGTTGAGGTCAGGACTCAGTCAAGTTCCTCCACCCCACACTTGCTCCTCCATGTCTTTATGGACCTTGCTTTGTGCACTGGTGCGCAGTCATGTTGGAACAGGAAGGGACCATCCCCAAACTGTTCCCACAAAGTTGGAAGCATGAAATTGTCCAAAATGTCTTGGTATGCTGACGCCTTAAGAGTTCCCTTCACTGGAACTAAGGGGCCAAGCCTAACCCCTGAGAAACAACCCCACACCATAATCCCCCCTCCACCAAATGATTTGGAGGGGCAGCCCAATACATTTGGCAATATAGTGCGGATGAGCGAGTGTGCATGTGGTAGGCACAATAGAAACCTGTTTGATACTTCTGGGGTTCCATTTATGTAGAAAGTCTGGACAAAATTTAGGGGCTGAAATACTCTGAAGAATGATTTTTTGAAAATATCTGTACAAATGTTCCAAATAATTTCACTGGTGTATGGCTAGCTTAAATCCATACTGCTCTATCCGAAACTGAAAAAAACTAAATTGATTTGGACTTTTATTATTGAAAGAAGGCCAATATTGGGCCAGGCAACTAGCAGTTACAACAAAAAAGGTAATCAACAGCACCTATGTCTCTCTTGTAACAGATGTCCTTTAATTTTCAGTATTTACTGGAGTGTGCCTTTAAGTTAAATGCAAAAAGATGAGGAATGCACTAACAGTATGTTACAGGTGGAAAAATATAAAAGATGTGAACGTGTGCTTTAAGGCAGCAACACATTGTTTAAATCATAGGGGGTTGTAACATATGGATATAAGATGTACCAGTTTATCTACAGTTAACAAGTACTCCGACATCAAGAATCAATTAGTAAAATTGACCTTTTGGGAATTATTTTTGATCTGTAACGAGTACTCAAACAAATTACTAATTGGCACTCTACTTCAAACGGCTTTCCGATGTATGGTGCCGTGCTTTTCCGACTCTCCACCTTGCTGGGACTTGGCCTGTGTGGGATGACAATGCAATTCTCAGCTTTGATATTCAGGTGGTAATACAAAGCTATTATCAAGTTAGGGCAACAATGGAGTGATGTTGTTTACAGCATTCTAAATGCCGCTGTGAAAAGTGTTGTCTGAAATACGCTTGGTTATTACTGGTGTAGACATTATTTATTTTATTTATAAAGGGTTGATTGTAGGTACAGCAACTCCTTAAAGACACACTTTGGATGTCAAAGACCAGTGGTGATTGGGCTCATTCTAAAAATTCAGACTTGAATGATCATAACCGGATAGGCTTGCATATAAAATCTTTACATATTTCACTTTATACTTGCACCGCTTTGTGAACAAGAGAGATTGCTCATTCCTGTTATGCTGGAGGTGCACTCAATGGTCAAACCATCCCAGTTTCTAGGCCCGGACGGGGGTGGATCGGTCATGATGGCAGTTATTTGGCCAGGCTTAGAGGAAGTAGAGATTGACCTACAGATCTGTCCTGTCAACTAAGCTCCATTTATCAGAGCCAGATAATATTCTCTTTACTCCTTGACTGCATGGTGCGCTTAGAAATATAGAATTAGGCATCCGATTCATTTCCAATAGACCGAACACAGGTTAAAGCATGTAGGAGGAGTTTTCATTCTCCCCTGATTGTCCTTTGAGGCTGCAGGACCCCTGATCCTCCGTCTGGACAGTGCTGATTGGCCCTGTGCTGATCACATGCACCCGGCAAAAAACAAAACAAAAAAAAACTCTCACACCAAACTGAGCATGTGCAGAGTGTCTCCAAGGCTCTGTGCTATCAGAAGATGGATTGGCGACAGTAAAAGAAGGGGAGGATCAGAGAAGACAGGATCAGATAGCCTTTATACACAATGTGCAGGATTACCCCTTAGGTTCCACAGTGAGTAGAACAATCATGCTTTACTGCATATACAGACTGATTTTACTGTTATGGGTTTAGTAACACTTTAACCTTTCCTTGCTTTAACCAAAATGAAAAAAAAAAATGTTTTGGATTGAGATATACTTAAAGAGACTCTGTCACTACCTCTTTCTAAACAAGTTACAGCACTGTCAAAGTGCAATCAACAAATTTACTATTGATGAGTTTCTGCTTGCAAAACACTGGGTCTGTACAGAGCTACAACCTCAATGACTTGCTCAACACGTTCGTTAGTTACATGCCATGAAAATGAGTAATGCCCCGTACACACGATCGGACTTTCCGACAACAAAACCATGGATTTTTGTTCGAAGGGTGTTGGCTCCAACTTGTCTTGCATACACACGGTCACACAAATGTTGGCCAACAATTACGAACGTAGTGACGTACATGTTGTCTCCATTAAGAACGCTAGTTTTACAAGACCAATCGCTTCCGTCTCGTCCTTCCTTCCGAGCATGCGTGTTCGTACGTTGGACTTTTGTCCGACGGACTTGTGTACACACGATCGGAAAATCCGACAACAAACATTTGTTGGCAGAAAATATGAAAGCACGCTAGCCAACATTTGTTGGCGGAAAGTCCGACAACAAATGTCCGATGGAGCATACAAATGGTCGGATTTTCCGCAAACAAGCTTACATCCAACATTTCCCGTCGGAAAATCCGATCGTGTGTACGGGGCATTAGACTCCATGCTAACAGCTGCTATCTGCAGTGGCAAGGTGCTCCTGAGTTGCTTTCTAACATGCATGCGTGGGATCATCAAGGTTAAGAGAGTCAAGGTTCACAGCCTGCTAGGCACCCTGATTTCAGAAGCAAAATGGCGTCACCAGAATGCACGAAGAGGTCGTTGGGACCATTAAAGATCATGGGGTTGATTTACTAAAACTGGAGAATGCAAAATTTGATGCAGTTCTTCATAGAAACCAATCGGCTTCTATGTTTTTTTGGTCAAAACTTGAACAAGCTGAAGTTAGAAGCTGATTGGCTACCAACAAAATGGGAAAGGATCTCTTTAGGAATTGAACAACATGACAGCCAGGCAACTAGCACTTTCAGAAGGAGGTTTTGCAATGTCAGGAACTGTATTTCCAGCAGTGCATAGAAGCCATATTTTCCATACACTGCAGTGATGATGGCTAAAAAGTTTCAAACAGCTGTATGGAGTTTAAAATAAATTGCTCTATAATATTAGGCTATGTTTGCACTACACACAAGTGTAAAAAAAAAGCAAAGATTTTGAGGACTGTCCTGAAATGAGGAATAATAGGAATAACTCTTATTTTTGGAATTTGTGATAGAACAGGACATACAAATATCTATTGTTTTAAGAAGGTTTTATATTGCTACACACTGATTCCGTTGAAGGGCTTTTTCATTGCTTTATGGTTATGCTGTCTACTTATATATCTATAAATCATAAAAAAATAAACTTTCGTTCCTCTGCGTGAAACTAGAGATATATTTTAAACATTGTGAGGATTATTATTCATTTTCTTGATTGAATTTATTCTAAATTATTACATTCGCCACATCTACATGCGAACCCTACAAGGCGACAAACACTTGAGAACAGTAAGTTCTACGCCTTCACTGTTTATATACGCTTTTTTCCGATACGTTGAAACATTCAACCCATTCGCCAAGTTTCATGTGGCGTCGCCTTATGTTCCCGTCACCATTTGAATTCCCAGAATTTATACTTTGTTAGGTCCTCTCTTTCAAGTCCTCCTTCTCCCTGTTGGTCTCATCAGACTTTTTAGATTTTAAGCAACCCTTTAATGCAAGTGAGGATTAGCTGAATAACAGAAGTAAACACAGTATAAGCTCTTGATGTACGTAAGGAGTTCTGATGATGTTTATCCGTGGAACTGGAAGGCCACATTTACCATCCAAGGCCCGAGGATAAAAAGCATCTGTCTGTTTGTGACACTATTCGTTCCTCATCAAAACACTTAATCTGACAATAAACATGCAAATGAGCATTCATATTAAGATTAAAGACCACATTCCAGAAGATTTAAGGAATGCATAACCTTAAAATTAACCTCTGACAACCCTGGGAAATTGAAATCAAATATATACTGAAAAACAATGTTTAAAGCGGAGCTCCACCCAAAAAAGGGGAAGCTCCGCTTGTTTGCCTCCCCCCCCCCTCTGGTGCCACATTTGGCACCTTTCCGGGGGGGGGGGGGGGGGCGGGTACCTGTTTTTGACAGGTACCCGTCCCCACTTCCAGGAAACTTTGCAGCAGCGAGGTTCCTTGGAAGTTCAGTGCGCTTTGTGCATTTGCAGTAGGGAGGTGGCTGTGAAGCTGAAAGGCTTCACTTCCTGGTTCCCTTACCAGGAATGGCGGCAGCAGCACCGGAGAGAAGATCGGAAAATCAGCTGGGGTGTCGACATCGCAGGCTCCCTGGACAGGTAAGTGTCCTCATATTATAAGTCAACAGTATTTGTAGCTACTGACTTTTAATTCTTTTTTATTTTTTGGTGAGGTGGCGGAACTCCTCTTTAAGTAGGGGTTACTTTTAAAGGGTAACTCCACTTTCATGGGGAAAAGAAAAAATAGCAAATAAAGAAAAAATAATATAGCGCATATAATTGCGACACAAGTCATATTGTAATTGAGTGTCATTAAAAATTACCTTTCCTTTTTAATCTGCAGCTCTGTAATTTTCTGAAAATGCATTGCAATATGGCTACCTGGAGTTGTTCTGTAAGCAGAATGTGTACTGGGCACATCCCAGAAACATAATTTCCTGCTTGTGTGATTGGCTCACCAATTTTCTAAGATACAAGTCAGATTTCAGGCATCCCCTGCAACAAAACCTTACTTTTTGGAAAGATATTTTCAATAGGAACACATCTAAAGGGATGCAGGCCCAGCAGAATTTCTCATTAGTGCTCTGCATCTGCACAGCTGACAGATAATTATGAAACCACTCTCATAAGACCCACCCAGAACAGAGGCACAGAGGAACATACAGGTATTTCTTCAGAATAACAAAAGGTAGGCATCTGCAACAAAGGTTGTTATAATCCTTGAAATGTACATAGAACACCTACAGGGGAATGTGGAGTTACAATTTAACTAATCTAAAGGTTTTATTTAACAAATCTACTAAAAGCCCCTAAATCTGCAGTCACATGTAGTGTGGGAGGGTCCTTCTTTTAGTTCCCACATCACTACCTGGTGGCGTGGACGCTTCTTGTTGGTTGACAAAGATGCCCATAGGCAGGGACTTTCACGAATTTCTGAAGACATCTGATGTAGTGCAATGATGTCATGAGGCCAGAAAAGGCAATACGGAGGATTATGATATATTCTGATAATAAAATAATAATAATAAAGAAGGATAATATAATAAAGGATAATGACAGACTCTGGTAGTTAAATGAGAGGTTTGGGGTTTAAAAAAAATGCATGAATCGGTATGGATGGGTGATGTGGGTAGGACTAGTTTTTGCCTGTAAAATCTGAGCTTGACCACCACCCCATGAGCCTTCCTATTGGTCCAGTAATGTAACACATGGTCACAATGACTAATAGGGAGCTACAGGAGAGTAACAAGCTGCGTTTTACAGGATTTGCAACTTCGAAAAGACCTGAAATTGTGCCTAAAAAGGCAAGCGAACTGGAAATGACTAGCCAGTATCACATGTAGGTTCCATGCAGATATTCTTTCTTCTATTACTGACTTAACATACCTGGTTCTTCACTGTGTCTCTATCTCCTTGGCGGGAGGGCTTTGCTTCCTCATGCCAGAGCTGTCCGCTGATGACTAGTAATCTGATAACTGGTGGGGGAATATCTAAAAAGCAACAGCTAAGGTAGAAGTACAGATCCACAGAAAGAATCAGAGAGGTCTTTGTATTACAGCTTTATGTCCATTAAGTGGCACAGTAGTAACATTATCGAATCTCATTCCAAATCTGGTCAAACGGTCAGAGGTACAGTGCCCTGGATCAGTGGTCTCCAAACTGCGGCCCTTTGCTTGATTTTTTCGGCCCTTGGGTGCTATTTTATTCGGCACCAATGAAGGACACAATTCCACCCAATGACACCAATGATGGGGCCCAATGATACCAATGATGGGGCAGAATTCCTCCCAATGATGGTGCAGAATTCCTCCCAATGACACCAATGATGGGGCACAATTCATCGCAATGACACCAATGATGGGGCACAATTCCTCCCACTGACACCAGGGATGGGGGATTTTGTACTCATGATGGCCACAGTCCGGCCCCCTTAAAGTCTGAAGGACAGTAATCCGGCCCTTTGTTTAGAAAGTTTGTAGACCCCTGCCCTAGATGATCCCACACTGCACATATATGGCTATGAGTTCAGGAGAACCTAGGCATACTCACATACCAGTGCACTACTATTTTGCAGGAATTGTAGACGTAAATTTGATTTTTAAGCACAATTAACATATCTAGAATGTTCCCTATAACATAGCAAATCTTCACTTTGTGAGCTCAAGTCCACTTTCAGTTGCCTATATCTCTATATTCACTTAAAATGATTAGCTCATAGTTTTAAACTAGTTTTCATTGTAATTTTTTTTTTATCACATGCTCGGTTTGACCTGCCCAGGTTTGTAACAGGTTTACTTTAATACTAGTTACAATTTTGCTGAAATCCTTGATTCCTATAATGTTGCCCTTAATCTTAACTATGAAAGCTCATTTGCATGTTTATTATCCCATTAAAGTGTTTTGATGAGGAACGGTTAGTGGCACAAACTGACAAATGATTTTATCCTTGGGCACTGGATGGTAAATGCGGCCTTCCATTTCCACCAGTAAACCTTGTCTGAACTCCGTACACAAATCCAAGTTTGTACTGTGTTTACTTTGGTCATTCACATAATCCCCAGCCTTTTTTTTATATTTTAGAACAGCTGCAATACTGCCTTGATAGCACTGGCAACTAGGTTATATTGCTCACAGCTGTCTGGAGGTTCTCTTTAATTTGACTTTGACATGTCAATGCAAATTAATAGATTAAAACAAAGAAAACAGCAGACATCATGGCTAAAAAAAAATGCAAAGAAAAGAAAGGGACTTGCATTCAAAGTACTCTTGTAGGCCAATTTATTAGTTTACAAAACAGGTGCCTTGTACTTTACAGAAGAGTGAGAATCTTAGTAGTTCTCATTAAATGCCCCCCCCCCCCATTCAGCCACCAGGATCGAAGAGAGGAAACCCTGTTTAGGATTTTAGATGCAACTCTCTTTCGGCCCCCATGTTGCAGCACTGGGTGCATGAGTGGCCAGTTGCAAAGTACCAATGCTTTTTACATGGGGGAGGGGGGTGTACAAGTGTACCAGGCTTTATCTTCACTTCTCTAAGTGAAGCAGGTGCTGGCAATAAAGCAAACCTGTTGCTTTGCACTACATGGGCAAAGCACAAGTTCACCTTACAGTGGAACTAGATCGACCTTGTGGTTGGTGGGTTGTGGCAATAATGTGCAAGTATGCACAACATCTTTGCACATTCCGGGAGAGTTACTTGCAAAAGGGACCTCTTCAGGAGAAATCTTTGTCTCGCCGGTGCTGATATATTTACCCAGTCTTCTTATAATATGCAGTAACAGTGAGCTCAGGTGTGTTCGGATCATATTCTGAACCCACCTGAGCTAGGAAACTGTCATTTGTCCTTGGCCAATCATAAGTGGCCAAGGCATTCCCCACTCTGCAGTCACACGTATATAAGGGGTGTGCATACATGCAGCTGTGAGCCGGAGACTGCCTCGGACGCTTATGATTGGCTAAGGACATTGACACCTTTCTGGTGCATTCAGACTAGAATATGAACACCCCTGAGCTCATCCCTAGTTCGGAGTGTTTGGATATCTTGATTGGCCAACTAGAGATGACGTAGCCGTAAGTTTGTAGTCTGTTGATTCATGTCGAATCCTTAAATAATGCTGACATTGTCTGTACTGTCTTAAATGTTTAATAATAAAATAAAAAACTTTACTGTTAAAAAAAAAGAGATGACGTAGCTCACACACATGCACTCTGGAGTAATTCCTCTTGGCACCCATAAATGCTAAGAATGTGCACTGATCTAATCAATGTACATGAAGAATAAACATTGCTGTCAGACAGAAGGGAAACCTTTTTGAAGTAAAGAGAGTATCTTGTACAATAAAAGTCTACCTGCAAGCAGTGTTTTCTGAAAAGGGTTTTGTTCACTACAAGGGTCACTACAAAAACATATGTCCAAAAGATTCCAGCAAAGCAAGACAATAAATACCCACGTATCTCACCACCAGTTCCTCAGATCTTAGCTTTCATGCACAGCGGTATCGTCACTCCTAATACTTTTTGGAGCTTTGTCCTGTGCCATGCTCTGTGGTTCCATCTGCCATCCCCTTCATCACTATTGTGACCTGTAGTGATGTAGGGGCTGGCAGCACGCAATGGGGCACCAAGCATCCAATACAACCAGAATTGTTGGAAGATGAGACTCTGCCAGAGGCAGGCAGCAGGATAAGCAAGTAAACATCTTCATTTACTGAATGTTTTCTGGACACACTTTTTTTGCAGCAACAGAGTTGCTTTAAGGATTCACATTGCGGTAGGTCAATGTGCGGTCACTAACGTGCCACAAGTCTCAGCAGTGGCTGGTAAAGAACCTCAAAATTCATGGCTCCTGAGAGTCTAAGGCACAGAAACTTCTCAGCAATGAAAGAGTGGGTACGTTTTTGCAATTACTACAATAAAATATTTCATGACACCCACATGTGACAGCATGAATATATACACCTATTTTAAACTCCATTTACAAACAGAGTGCCACGCGTTCGAGCTGAATCCGAGCGGCAAAGATAGTTACTCACTTGCAATTTGCTAATTTAAAACCATAAGGAAAGATATAAGCATGTTACATTTCTCATAAGAGTTAATGACTAACATTAGAAACCTCTTAAAATGTGCCCGGAAAACATATCCTTTAGGAAAAAAAAAAAGGCATAATGAGCCGGCATCAAAATGGAGGTGCTAATATGATAGCAATTTAGTAATACCCAAAAACAGCTTCTGCACAGAGGTAATTTATGGCACGGAGAGAGGGGAGCTCCGATAATATTAATAAAGATAACTACGCTGCAAACAACTGCAGAGTCAAATTTGCTGAATGCGTGACCGATGGGGAAGAGAAGGCGGCTAATAGACTATTGTCCCATTTTGCTGCTGCGCCTGAGCATGGTCTGTACAAAATAGAAGTGCATTGTTTTATATACCTAAAACAGATATCACATGGCAGGGCCATTTGTCGGCCTAGAGTCCATGGAACATGCCAACAGGTATAACTGATTCCTGGGAAATAATAGCTCTGGTGAACAGTAGGATACCATGAGAAAAATTCTGTCCTTGGCCAGCTGTCTATAAGCCTTAGTATTGCGGTACTGTCCTGCAACCAAATTTACCCAATCTACTGTGTAGAAAGTCCTAAGATAATGGTGATCTAACGACTAAGGCTAGCCACATATGGCTAGATTTCTCTCATTCAGCCCACTAAACAGCATGAATGGAGGAATCTCCACTGCCAGTTACTTAGGTATTCAAGCAGCTGGAGCACCCATGGCTGCCTGCATGCCCATACAGTGACTGCATCTAACTGGATGCAGTCACTGTTTGGCCAATAATTTTTCATCCGGTTCCTTCAATTTTTCAGTTGGGTTTTGTCAAGTCTGTTGAAGTCAACGGACACCGACAGCTGGAATTTTAGGCTAATTCAGCAGAAAACAACCAAAATTCAAGTCAGGTTTGGTCAGCCTAAAGTCGGCCATAGATGGATCAAATCTTTTCTGCTTCAACAGGGACCAGCCCAGATTCGATCCATCTATGGACAGGCTTGAAGTGGATCTATCGATCCACTTGGGCAAAACCAGCCTATCCCATTTTTTCCGTGTTCTGCCAGCTGGGAAAGCTTCCATCCGTGGTGGTAGGAAAGAAGATCAAATGATCTATGGCTTGCCTAAGGTGCTTAAGTTTGAACAAGATTCTTCATGGTGGGATCACCAGGAAAAAAGATTAAAAACAACTTTGAAATATTATACAGGATTTATATAGTGCCAACAGTTTACGCAGCGCTTTACAATATAAAAAGGAGACAATACAGTTATAATACAATAAAATACAAGAGGATTAAGAGGGCCCTGCTCAGAAGAGCTTACCATCTAATAGGGTGGGGCAGGTGGTACAAAAGGTTGTAACTGTGGGGAATGAGCTGATGGAAGTGGTAGAAGATTAGTTGGAGACGTGATAGGCTTTCCTGAAGAGATGAGTTTTCATGGATCGCCCTAAGGTAGCAAAAGTAGGAGATAGCAAGTTCCAGAGGATGGGGGAAGCTCTGGAGAAATCCTGGAGCATGGGAGGAGGAGACAAGAGAGCTTGAGAGTAGGAGGTCTTGAGAAGAGCCGAGAGAATGATATGGCTGATACATTAGCATTTCCAATCTTATATGATATTTTTGTGATTGTGTTTAGAATTTAGGTTCCATTCCCACAGATACCACCTGGCAAAAATTTCCTCTTGCTGGAGGAGAAACAAGGTCCATGCACACTCAATGCACAGGCAGCAGCAGGGAGCAGTTGTGTAGTCAGATTTGTACCCTAGTACAGATCAATGGCTGGCACAATGCTGTTCAGGTGTAGCTGCTCATGGTTATGTGCAAATAGGGCTTCTGATTGGCCCTGGACAGACAGTTTGTGTTCAGGGATGGTGGTTCTGTCTGCACATAAACTGGACACAGCTAATCATATGCATCAGATGCAGAATTTAGCTGTGTCGAAATGCTGCAGTCCAACCACCTGTCTGAAATAGCTCTTAAAGTTTCTAACCTCTATTCTGCTAAAACTCTCTGTATTAGTACTGCTTGGACCTTGAAGAAGGGGGTACACCCCGAAAGCTTGTCCTGAAAAATTGTATGTTAGTACAAATAAAAAAAAAAAGTATCACGTACAGTACTCAATTGTTTCTAAACTCTTGACAACAAAAAACAGAAAAGCTAATTGGGTACTAAGAAGAAAACACAGAAAATTCATAAGCTGTACAGATGAAGTTTGAAAACTAAGCAAAACTGTTGCTTATGTATATAGATTTCTCCAGGGTGAACATAATCGTACATTTAGCAGATGAAGGCCTTGTTAGGAGGAGCACTGTGATCTCTTTTAGAGGTAAAAAAGAAAAATCACTTACACATTACTTAGCATGCTGCTAGGTCTGCTTAAACACTTGGTGATACTCTTCAGACTAGCTTTTACAAGGTGAGGAAACACAATCCCTCTGTGTACAGGGCCCACATTGTTTCCTATCCTACCTAAGAAAATTGAAAAGTATAAAGAATTACAGCATGACAACCAGTGTTCTGACACATTTGGGTTCTTGGATTATGAACCAAATATGATAAATAAATAAAAGGCCTTGTCAAGACACGTCTTCAGACCCAAATTCTCACCCGTGTGCAGGAACCAGAAAGAGCCAAAGCTGCACTTTATTTACTGATATACTATGTTGAAAAGACAAGACTTGCTGGGAAAATGATAATAAATTTGAATTCCTCCTAAATCAAGAAGACAAGTGGAATGTCTTAAGACCATGGAACTTGGGTCCTTTTTAGGAGGATCGGGCTTAAGAGATACAATGTTTGCAAGATGAGAACAACATTGAAACTGTTTGTGAACAAAATACCTGTTGGATACAAGGATCACTGCTTATTTTGACCCTGACTCTCAATCTGTGATGTTTGGGACCTTTGCTTTCTGACTTTATTGATGTTCCTACAGTATACTTACTATACTATGCATGTATATTATTAAATATCTAGGTACTCTCCAAACAAAACAAAACAAAACTGAGTAAAAATATTCCAAATCTCACATTATTAACCTACTAGGTCTACCCACAAATTAAACGTTCAGGCATTGATGCCATCATAAGGCGTTGTCCATTCGATTCTAAGAGTTCTACATTATACTGGTTGTGAGATCTCTGAACCCGAATTCCTGTCTCTGTCCACCCACGCCCGAGAGCCATTACAAAGGTATCCCACGCACATGGCCTGATGTGGCTTAAGGTTTGTACACACGATGAGAATAGTTCTCCAACCTTTCAAAACAAAGGGAAAGTTTAAGGTCCCTCAGACTTTAGGGAGGTCGAACTATGTCCCTTCCGGGAGTAGAAAATGCCCTGGCATTAGTGGGAGTAAACAATGTCTCAGGTTTGGTGGTCAGTCAGAATAAAAACCTTCTTCAGGCTCAACAGATCCAAATCCCATCACGCTACTTTGATCAGACTAATGCCCTTTTCTTTGACTTATGGGCACACAAAAGACCCAGACTTAACAAACGACAGCTCATACTGCCCAAACTGTATGGGGGCTTGGCAGTGCCAGATCTCCGCAAATACCAACAAGCAACTCATTTGACCAGACTTATCGACTGGAACCGCCATCAGCCCACTAAACTATGCACCCAACTGGAACAGACTCAGTGTGTTATACCCTTGAATAGAGCTCCCTGGTGCCATAACTCATTACCAAGAAACATGAAAAACCATCCTCTGATAGGGGTAACTACGTGAATATGCTCGTCTCTCTTTACACAATCTCGTCTTACGTCTATTTATTCCCCGCTTCGACCGATCTTGGGAACTCCAGAATTCATCCCAGGGTACACAGATCCAGTCTTTAGCTCCCTACGGGCTATTTTCAGGCATCCATTTCATCACAAACGGTCAGTGGCCCTCCCCAGCTGCCCTCATGAACTCAGAAGGACCATTTCGTTTAGATTTTTGGAGAGCTCTCCAACTCAGTCATTTTCTCAAAACACTACCCCTCCTGGAAACTTTGACCAAACCCTGACTACATACAAAGCTCACTGTTCAGAAGAGGGAGCTTTACCCCATACTCTGTCTGTTACCTACCAATTGTTGATCACGCCACCAGACAATTATCAAATGCACAGCCTCATAGCATGGGAAAGGGATATACAATGTACCTTTACGCCACGGCAAAAACATAATATTCTTTACTTTACATATAGATCTTCACTATGCACAAAGATGCAGGAAACCAATTATAAATTAGTCACTAGGTGGTACAACACTCCTGTGAAACTACAAAAGTTCTTCCCATCTTCCTCGGATCTCTGTTGGAGATGCCGGAGAGATCAGGGAACGATTCTTCATGTTTTCTGGACCAGTCTGGAGCAGTTCTGGAGGACCATTCAACATACAGTACAGAAGTTCACGGAGCATCCTATCCTAGCTGATCCTGCCTTCTTCCTTCTCCATGCTTCCAATATGTCAGGTAAGGCATACAAAAAATCATTGATCAGACACCTATTAGATGCGGCAAAGGCATGCATTGCCCTTTTATGGAAGTCCACTAAACCTCCGACTGTGGGCATGTGGTTCAATGAGGTGGAGGACATCAGGAAAATGGAAGATCTTGTCCTCACGGCCCGACATCAAAATGAAAAGTACACCAGAACCTGGTCCAGGTGGCTTATGTTTATATACTCCGATGAGGGGCAGACCCTTATGGAGAGAGACTAAAGGCTGGAGTGGGCTGCCGAGGTCCACTGGCCGTATTTACGTACACAGGCGACCCAAGACATGTGCATGTGCTGCCTCCGTGAGCCCCTATCACCTACCCCCCCTCTTGTTTCCATCCCCCCTCTTCGTCCTGCACCCCCCCCCCTTTTTACTCCTACTATTCTTCTTTCACCTCTAGCTATCTATTCTTGTTATTCTGAAAAGGAAAATGGCCAAGGAAAGGGCTGAGCATATATACATGGGAAACACTGCAGGGTTGAATTTTCTATGCATTCTTTTGTAGAATAGACATTTATCAGGAATGGAAAATGTTATTACCTTGTTCTCAGTTGTGATGATGTAAGAGGCTGCGTCCTCGAATTCTATACATGTTAATGTTGTTTCATTGGGGACTTGCCCTTTCTTGAGCTTGAATAAACTTATATTTGAAAAAAAAAAATTACATAGCTCAGTAGGAGGAAGAATAGTGCCCTATCATTGGTATTAGTTGGAGGAATAGTTTCCATTGTTGGTGGCAGTGTGAGGAAGAGTGCCCAATCATTTATATCAGTGGGAGCAAATATGAACCCATCATTGGTGTCAGTGGAAGGAAAGAGTCCCCTTTGTCGGTGTTAGTGGGAGAAATAGTGCCCCAGTGTTGGTATTAGTTGAAGGAATGGTTCCATGTACCAGTGGGAGAAATAGTGCATAGTATTAGTGGGAGGATTAATGCCCCAAGGGCCGGATAAAGGCAAGCAGAGGGTTGCATCTGGCCCACGGCAGCAGTATGGAGACCACTGCTCTACGACATAGAAGCCAATGATAATTGGTAATACTGGCTTTGTAAAATGATGGCAATATCCGTGCTATGCAATAGTCATACTGTTGCCATATACAGTATCCTAAAAATACTATATACCTAATCAATGCTGATCCAGTTCTGAACTCCTATGCTCAATTCTTGTTCCAGACCAGTGATCTAAAGTAGTGAAACTACCATTATTTTGTTTTAGCATGAGGTCAGCAATGGTAGCTTACACATTTCCTGAGTACTGGTGAACTATAACCATGCTCACATTTATGCACTTTGTTAGGATAAGCTACACACCTACTGTCTTCTTAAAAGCAGGACAGCTCCAGGAAACTCAGAACTGGTGGCAGCAACACAATCACACTAATAGGCAGACTCAGCACATAAAGGGTACTGGTAACGCAACAGGCTAATTAATACAACTACCTTATGTTTGGTATACAGTGAGAAACTACTAATTACCTTTAAGGCTGCAAGAAAAAAAGATGGCACCTTTAGTTTAGAAACACATAGTCTGCGAATGTTTAAATGATATATATTGGTATTTATAGATAACAATCGTGTTCACTATTGCTCCTGAAAAAGGGTGACCTTTACAAAGCTTCATCCAAAATTATTATTATTATTATACAGGATTTATATAGCGCCAACAGTTTACACAGCGCTTTACAACATGAGGGCAGACAGTACAAATACAATACAAATGAATACAGGAGGAATCAGAGGGCCAAAATCCACAATTTCTGGTCTTTAATAAAATATATTACTCATCTTCAGAAGTGTATGTATAATTATGCTATATAAAAAGGAGTATATCATCAACTCTTGCCACTCCATGGTCCTTGTTAAATGCCCACCAGTGACTCTACCTGGTTTGAACTTTTAAGTTCACCGCTAATCCGTATGGAGTCTCTCCGAGTGCTCACCACCAAAAACATACTAGCAGTTCTGATAAAGTATTTGTAATTTAAAAAGCCATTTTTAATCCTTTACAATTTCTAGATTTTATGAAAATACACTGTTTTGTTAAAAGTATTGGGACGCGTGCCTTTACACGCACATTAACTTTAATGGCATCCCAGTTTTCGCTCTTAGGTTTCAATATTGAGTTGGCCCACCCTTTGCAGCTATAACAACTTCAACTCTTCTGGGAAGGCTGTCCACAAGGTTTAGGAGTGTGTCTATGGGAATGTTTGACCATTCTTCCAGAAGCGTATTTGTGGGGTCAGGCACCAATGTTGGACAACAAGGCCTGGCTCACAGCCTCCGCTTGAATTCATCCAAAAGGTGTTCTATCCGGTTGAGGTCAGGACTTTGTGCAAGCCAGTCATGTTCCTCCACCCCAAACTCGCTCATCCATGTCTTTATGGACCTTTCTTTGTGCCCTGGTAAAAATCATTTGGTGGAAGGGGGGGGGGGGATTATGGTGTGAGGTTGTTTTTCAGGGGTTGGGCTTGACCCCTTAGTTCCAGTGAAGGGAACTCTTAAGGTGTCAGCATACCAAGACATTTTGAACAATTTCATGCTCCCAACTTTGTGGGAACAGCCCCTAGGATGCCATTAAAGTTCATGTGGATGTAAAGGCAGGCGTCCCAATACTTTTGACAATATAGTGTATATCCTGATCCTGCCATCTTTTTTTTTAGGCAATTCCCGTTATAGGGTGAAAAACACTCTGTCCTTGTCTGCCAACTGTGATTCTGCATTTCAACTCGTCCGATGACGAGTTGATTCAACCCGGCTGTTTCAGAACACATTACGATCACGCAAACATGGTCCACAGTGGCTGCCATTAGGAAACCCACCATGAGAAATACTGTGCTGCTATTGCTGAAGTACATGAAGTGGCTGCAAAAAAAAAAAGCCAGCGGGTGATCACAAGCGCTCAGATGCAACAAAAGGTAACAAAAAGCGGTGAAAATTAGTATTTTATTTAAAAAAAAAAGGCAATTGTTAATGATACTTGGCGCTTTAGAAAATGAAATGATCCCAATTTCTATAAATGTTTGCAATTTACAAGCCCTTGTAGTTCTAGGCAGAGATTACAGGCATCTGCAGCGGTCAGAGGTTCTGGTTATTATATATGGAGATTTTTTTTATGATGAATTTAGCAATAGAGAAAAAAAAAAAAGAAGAATCCCAGGTTGAATGAATCTAAATCTAGGATCTAAATGAAACAGAAGTAGAATCTCATTCATACATTTGTAGCTACCTTTGGGAATCACACACTATATATATATTATACATACATATATATATATATATATATATATATATATATATATATATATATATATATATAAAATTTATTTTATTATATTATAATATATATATATATATATATATATATATATATATATATATATATATATATATATATGTGTATATATATATATATATATATATATATATATATATATGTATATATATATATATATATATATATATATAAATAAAGAGAGAGAGAATAGATTGTAAGACATATGTATATATATATATATATATATATATATATATATACATACATATAATATATATTACAATCTATTATTGTTTATTGCAATCTATTCTCTCTCTCTTTATATATATATATATATATATATATATATATATATATATATAAAGAAATACACCTTGGATTGATTCCATAGTAGAACGCCGTTCATTTTCCAAAAATAGTATTTACTTAGTTTACTTACGTTACTTAGATTAGTGAATAAGGTGAAACCAAAAAAAAATAAAGAAAAAAATAAAAACAACAGATTTTGTGCTAGCACATGAGTGAACAGTCTCTGCTCCTTTAGTAAATCACCCCCATTGTCTTCTAAAACCCCATTCAACAGACATTGGTGCTAGAATTCCTAGCATATTATTGTCCTGGCAGAGATATGAAATAGATAGCATTGCCAGAATACCTCTTTGTCATGCCATTCAATAGCTATGTAGTGAAATGCATTCCTCCCCCTGAAGTACATCTGTACTAGTTTGTGTACTGAAGTGGAATTATTACCCCTGCGTAACTTGATAGGAGTAACTGAATCACTGGTACATGCCTAACAACACACACACAAATAAAAAGGTACATAAAGTTGAAGAAGCTAAGCCTGTTTTCATTTCACAAGGAAACTCCAAATATGTGGTATTATCTACAGAGCTTGTAGGTCTAAGAAATGTGTTCATACTTTAATGAGAACCTGTCACACAGGAACTAACGTGTGGAGTATATGGTTTCTCTTGCCTTGTCTCTCTGCGCCCCTTTTTGTGGACTATATGGTGTCAGACCTGCCCCGATTTCTCTTGCCAAACTATTTGGACCAACCTATTCCCCCATCTAAATAGTATACAGTAAAACCTTGGATTGCAAGCATAATCCATTCCAGAAACATGCTTGTAATCCAAAGCACTTATCAAAGCAAATTTCCCCATAAGAAATAATGGAAACTCAGATGATTCGTTCCACAACCATTTATTCATGGGTCCTTCAGTCTATAGTCCATAGAAAAAGATTATAGCAATGTGATAGGTTGTGTAACCATAAAATGTCCATCCACAAATGGAAGCCTCCACAAGGGGATTAGAAGTAAAATCCAGCAGGAGCTCCAGAGTATAAAGAGAGAAGAGAGGCGCCTCTAAGTGTAGCAATATGATTACATTTAATGAAGGTACAACATTTAGCAACTCACGTGGTTGATGATTAAAAGAGGCATATCTAAGTATGCAGGGATCCGGGGTAAAGCTGTCCACATAGACCATCCTCCGCACCGCCAACTCTCACCGTTGTCAGTCTGCAATCGTGACCGGGAAGACTACCCTGCAGTAGAGGCTTGAAGTGCTTGTGAAGCGCAGAGTGGACAGGACGACTTCGATAGCGGTGTGGAGGACGGTCTATGTGGACAGCTTTACCCCAGATGCCTGCATACTTAGATGTGCCTCTTTTTATCATCAACCATGTGATTTGCTGAATGTTGTACCTTCATTAAATGTAACCATATTGCTACACTTAGAGGCGCCTCTCTTCTCTTTTATACCCAGTTGTGACATGACGCTACTCTTATATCAAGACATTGCTTGTATATCAAGGCAAAATTTATTAAAACATTTTGCTTGTCTTGCAAAACACTCTCAAACCAAGGTTTTACTGTATAAGCTATTCATTCTGTAGTCCCAAGATAAGAACTAGGAGGACTAATTGCTCTCCTTGATACAACAGAGGAGGTGAGCACAGAACAAATTTCTGATGTAAACAATAGTTTTTTTTTTGCAGTTATCAAACAGATATAACAAAAAGCTTTCAATAGTGCGCAGAACAGTAACTAAGTGGTTGGCACTTCTGCCTAGCACCACTGGGGTCGCCGGTTCAAATCCCAACCATGACACTACCGGCCTGGGGTTTGCATGTTCTCCCTGTGCCTGTGTGGGTTTCCTCCGGGTACTCTGGTTTCCTCCCACACTCCAAAGACATTCTAGTAGGTTAATTGGCTCCTGTCTAAATGGACCCTACTGTGTGAATGTGAGTTAAGGACCTTAGATTGTAAGCTCCTTGAGGGTAGGGACAGAAGTGAATGTACAATATATATGTGAAGCGCTGCCCAAATTGACAGCGCTATATAAGTACCTGTAATAAAATTGTATGCCTAACTAAAAAGGGAGAAAACAGTAGAGCTTCATTGTCAGAGTCTACATACACTTTAGGGGCTCTTGCACATGGGCCGGTTGAGCTCGTTCTGCATAATTCCCGGCATACTTCTTATGGTGCAGCATACAGTCTGTCATTGACTTGAAAGTCAATGACAAGCTGGACACTGCACCCGAGCTGCCGGGGTTGAGAAAATAGGCTGGGAATTTCACCGAATGGGCTCAGATGGCCTGTGTGCACAACATATTACAAGCCATGTACCCCACAAATTAGCCTATATGGGCGAAGTTTTCTTAAAAATATACAAGAGCTTGGATGGTTGGGCACTGGGGGTCTTATGTCGCGTACACACGAGCGGACTTTTCGACAGACTGAACTCTGAAGGACTTTTTGACGGAGTTCCAACTAAACGGATTTGCCTACACACGATCACACCAAAGCCCGACTGATTTGAACGTGATGACGTACAACGGGACTAGAATGAGGAAGTTCATAGCCAGTAGCCAATAGCTGCCTTTGCGTCGTTTTTGGTCCGTCGGACTAGCATACAGACGAAGGTATTTTTCGATAGGACTCGAGTCCGTCGGAAAGATTTGAAACATGTTCTATTTCTAAAGTCCGTCAGATTTTTCGACAGAAAAGGTCCGATGAAGCCCACACACGATTGAATTGTTCGACGGATTTGTTCCATCGGACCTTTGCTGTTGTAAAGTCCAGTCGTGTGTACACGGCATTACACATTCTAAGGGACTGATGTATTTTTGTGTTTTTTTCTTTGCGCTACTGTTTTTTATGTGTGTCTTATGTGAAACCCCTTTCACACTGGGGCCGCCCGTGCGTTAGGGGTAACGCGTTGCTTATTTTAGCGGCACTTTACCGCTGTTTTAGCTGCGCTTTTCGGTTGCTAGTGGTGCGCTTTTAACCCCAAATAAGTGTTTAAAAACGCCTTATATTGTAATATATTGCATTTTTATTCTTGGATTTAGTTATACTTTTTTTTAAAAATGACCTAGTTTTATATCTCATATAAACTTCGATGTGTTAAACTTGGATATAACACACAATGATAATTCTGCAGGACACAGAAGCAGTGCCAGTGGCTTCAATCTCACTGACCTGCCATCGCTGCTCTTCTTGGTGAAGGATACCAAGCAGAACATTCCCAATAAATAAACATTCATTGCAATAAACCCAGCATTATGTAAAGGTAACACTTCCCTGACAGTGGGGTTGATTTACTAAAACTGGAGAGTGCAAAATCTGCTGCAGGTCTGCATAGAAACCAATCCGCTTCCAGTTTTTTTTGGTCAAAACTTAATTGAAAAAGGTGAAGTTAGAAGCTGATTGGCCACCATGCAGAGCTGCATTAAATTTTGCACTCCAGTTTTAGTAAATCAGTCCCAGTGTGTCTATACTGAGCCATTTATTCTCACACACACAGAAAACACCTAGCAGGTGTTGGGGACAACTGACAAGAACCTCATTTTGGTGATTGTGTGTGTGAAGGACGTTAGAAGGAATATCTCACATTCTATAATGGAATCAGACATTTTGGAGACCTTCCCCATTTTATCAGAAGAGTAGGCGCCAGTGACATCATTGAGACAAGTAACACACCCTCTGAGATGCGATAGCTTCCTTTTAAGTTGGAAAGCTGCAATCATTATTCATTTGGCTGGAAAATGCTATATGCACAAGATAAACGTGTCCATTAACTGTTCATAATAACCAAAGATTGGAAAAATTGAATCTGTGTTCTTCTGAAACTTTTGTAAATCTGTAATCATCCTATCAAACACCACAATGTGCCTTCTATTAACTGTATTAGATGTAAAAGCTTTTTCTGTGCCCCTCTAAAATTCAGCTTTTTCCCTTGGTTTTCCTTGATTTAATGACTCAGGGTCCATCAACTGTCATTCCTTGTCATCCTCTGTCACCCCCCATCATCCTCTGTCATCCCCTGTCATCCTCTGTCATCCCCCGTCATCCCCTGTCATCCCCCGTCATCCCCTGCCATCCCCTGTCATCCCCTGTCATCCCCTGTCATCCCCTGCCATCCCCTGTCATCCCCTGTCATCCTCTGCCATCCCCTGTCATCCTCTGTCATCCCCTGTCATCTTTACTGGACATTTAAAGATATGATAAGAACTAAGGGCACACCACAAAAACATCCTCCAGATCTGTTCCAGGTAAGTTTCTGCATGCACGGTTTTTATGCGTTTTTGACGCGTTCTCGTGCATTTTTGATGCGTTTCCAGATGCGTTCCAGATGCTTTTTTTCTTCTTTTATTCCTGTTTTTATTTCACTGTACCGGGGTCTGGTGCATTTGATGCATGTAGGTGCATTTTGGTGCATTGTTTATGCGTTTTACCATGTTCCAGTACAATTCTGTGCCGAAAAAATGCTGCATGTTCTACTTTTTCGCTCAGGAACTGCAAGGCCTGATGTGAACTATGCCCATAGAAAGCTATGTAACCAACTTTCTATGCCTTTTGGATGCAGAAAAAAAACCCCACTAGAACGCATGTGGTGTGAACTAGCCCTAAATTCATCTAAACAGTTCACACGTGTGTGGCCAGTATACAACTGCTGACGAAATTCTAACCAGGAAAAAAAAGCCCTGTTTCAATTGTGATGATTAAATCACGGGGCCACAGATAAAACTGGTCTCCTGCTGACATAGTTACATAGTTACAAGGTAGGTGAGGTTGAAAAAAGACACAAGTCCATCAAGTCCAACCTATGTGTGTGATTATATGTCAGTATTACATTGTATATCCCTGTATGTTGTGGCATTCAGGTGCTTATCTAATAGCTTTTTGAAACAATGCCCCCCGCTGAGACCACCGCCTGTGGAAGGGAATTCCTCATCCTTGCCGCTCTTACAGTAAAGAACCCTCTACACAGTTTAAGGTTAAACCTCTTTTCTTCTAATTTAATGAGTGGCCACGAGTCTTGTTAAACTCCCTTCCGTGAAAAAGTTTTATCCCTATTGTGGGGTCACCAATATGGTATTTGTATATTGAAATCATATCCCCTCCCAAGCGTCTCTTCTCCAGAGAGAATAAGTTCAGTGCTCACAAACTTTCCTCTTAACTAATATCCTCCAGACCCTTTATTAGCTTTGTTGCCCTTCTATTTACTCGCTCCATTTCCAGTACATACTTCCTGAGGACTGGTGCCCAGAATTGGACAACATATTCCAGGTGCGGCCGGACCAGAGTCTTGTAGAATGGGAGAATTATCGTTTCATCTCTGGAGTTGATCCCCTTTTTAATGTATGCCAATATTCTGTTTGCTTTGTTAGCAGCAGCTTGGCATTGCATGAGCCTATCATCTACTAGGACCCCCAGGTCCTTTTCCATGCTAGACATCAAATGATCTTAGAGCAGAACTGTGGACAGGGAATAGGCATTCAAATATCGAAATGTTCTTAATAAGCAACAAGTAAGTTTTAAACAAGACATCACTAACCTATTTGGCTATAGGAACGCTAAAGTAATCCATCTCCAAAGTTTATAGAAGAAAGCATTATCATTTCAGCAACTCAGCTCCCACTGCCATCCTTCTAGTTTCGAATGTAAACACAGAGCAAGTGTACATGAAGAGGAGCTAGCCCCAACTTGATGGACTTTACTGCATCTCTTTTTAATTTGATGCTCCACATTCTCTGTAACTAAAAACATCAGCGAGAACTTGTTTTTAAACTCATTTTATTGAATGTCCATAGTCTGGCCACAGTTCTACTTTAGGCTGGGTTCACACTATTGCGAATTGGATACGGGTTCCCCACATCCAATTTGCGACAGTAGGAGATTTTGACCGTATGGAGATGTATGGAGACAGTTCACAATTCTCCGCTGTGGCTCCATTGCAAATTTGCACAGGAGCCCTGTGCGTCTTTTGGTCTGTGTCAGGTCCGATTTCAGCCAAAAATTTGGGCTGAAATGGGACCTGAAACAGTGAATGGGAGGCACCAGACCCCTGCTGTGAGCCGCATGCAAAGATAGTGTGAACCCAGCCTTAAAGTAATGTGGGTACAGGTAGAAAACTAGACTGAGTGTGTGTCTTAGGAGGTCTTTTAATTTAACATTTGACCAGTTCTATCTTTAGTATATTTTGTTGGCTAAACTAATGTTTCAGAAAATGCAGCAAATTAATTCAGTAGGAATTATTAACATCCCTGTTGCATGAGACAAGGCTCCTAATGTCATAAATGACCCAACTAAAACCTTATAAAATACAGGTTTCATATTGGCTATTCTTGCCAATTCAAGAATATGTAATGGTAAAAACTGCCATTGTTCAATAACTGTCCGAACAAATAGCATTTCCTTTTTTGTTTGCTTTCAAATATTTTTTCTATTGAATAGAAAATAAATGACTAAACAAATGCTGCGTACACACGGTCGGAATTTCCGACAGAAAAAGTCCGATGGGAGCTCTTGGTTGGATAATCCGACCATGTGTGTGCCCCATCTGACTTTTTCTGTCGACATTTCTGACGGACTTAGAGAGAGAACATGCTCTAAATTTTTCCGTCGGAAATGCCGACAGAGCTTGTCCCGTTGGCAAGTCCGACCGTGTGTACACGGCAAAACAGTCTGCATTATATTGGGTATTTCTAGGCCTAGTGTTAAGTCAAAGCAAACGCATTAACCCAGACCCCTACTATCTTAAAGGGGTTGTAAAGTTATTTTTTTTTTTTTTTTTAAATAACAAACATGTTATACTTACCTTCACTGTGCAGCTCGTTCTGCACAGAGTGGCCCCGAACCTGGTCTTCTGGGGTCCCTCGGCGGCTGTTTCAGCTCCTCCCCGCAAGCATTTACCACCTTCATGCGAGCTCCCTCGCACGGTGGTGAGTGCTTGCGGGTGCGCTCCCGTGATACAGCCGGCGGCTATAGCCGCTCGCTGTATCACTCGGCCCCGCCCCCCGGCGCGCCGCGTCTTCGGATGTGATTGACAGCAGCGCGAGCCAATGGCTGCGCTGCTTTCAATCCATCCACTGCAGCCAATCAGCGACCAGGCTGAGCTGCAATGAAGCTGACGAGGACGAGGAGCGAAGATTCGAGGCGTCAGGTAAGTAAAACGGGGGGCCTGGGGGCGGCGGTACTGTCAAAAGTTTTTTCACCTTAATGCTTAGAATGCATTAAGGTGAAAACATTTTTACCTTTACAACCCCTTTAAATATAGTCCCAAAAGTAGCCACTGCGCTCTGTTTACGATGTATGTAGATATTTGCCAGCACACCAAGGATCGTCAATTTCGTCCAAGCGTTTTTTATTCAAGAAAGATCACATCACAAAATGTTGTAGTGAAATGTTTCGGAGTCACGCAGGACTCCCTTGGCCAGGCATGTGATGATCATCAATATGGTGATCTTTCTTGAATAAAAACCGTTTGGATGAAATTGATGTTTACCTCTTTATGAGGTAGGTGCCTGGCTGCCCACCCACAAAGACATATCCATACAAATCAAAAAAAAGTATAGCGGCACCTATGGGTCTTGCAATAGAGATAGGTCAAAGCAACAGCATTTTATGGTTAACGTTTTGATGGATCTCAGTCTATCTTTCACAAGAGCTATATTTACTACACTAAATATAGGTAGGTATGTAGGTGCCTATTATTTGCAGTGCTACAGAGAACATGCTTTAATAAGCCACCTAATGTATTTACGCTGTAAAATACTCTGGAGCGTTACAAAGCCCAATTTATAAACAGTGGTGGGGCCATAGCCACGTTTGCACCATTTATATAAATTAGCTCTGTGGCATTTTTTACTGAAAAGTTGCCAACATTGTTAATCTGAAGAGACTCATACTCTTTGCAGCACTTGGAAGCTCAAGGTTCCACTGCCTGAAACTTCGGTGTTGTGTGCTGAAACTAGAAATCAAAGGACCCTCTTCCAGAATATAATATGCTTATCATCATTGCAATGGACTTTAACACAACTTGCCTATCAAGCACCCTTTCCTAACACTTTTTGCTCAATCACAAGTTTATAATACAGGTAATCTCAAGATGTCCTGGAAGAGAATTTAAAACTGAAGGGTATATTATATGCTGGAATGTGGCCTTATTTGTTGCCTAGTGGCAATTGTGTACAGAACATTTATTACAGGTAGGTCATCTCAATTGTCACCAAACTGGTCCTACTATGTATCAATATTATGTTGGTAGGGACATTCAGGTTAGTTCTGTAAGCGATGGAGGTAAGAGGCACTGGAACCAGATGGAGACCAGTACCATATTGACGTGTAGAAGGGCTCTGGTTTACCAGCTCACAAACACGAACAGGACTCCAGGGGGCACTTCAACTGAAATACATGAGGTACAGGAAAAAAGCAATGCTTGACCAAATGTTGAGAGATTGTTTTGTTTATCATAAAGTGTTGAAAGGACAATTCAGAACAATTTAGGGGTTCTAACGTTCTCCCTGTATCAGAGTTTACAGTTACTGGTAAGAGTCTAGTTATAAACAGCTAATTGCAAAGCCAAGGCCAAGGCTTTACATTCTGCTGCTGGGGCCTTCTTTTAATACTTTTTTTTTTACCCAATGAGGCATGAAACTATTGAGATTCTTACTGGAAACAGCCGTGATAAAAGGGGCCAGTTAGGAACCCTGAAAAAAGGTTGATTTGTATTTTTGACATTTTATGATAAATAAAACCCTTTGTTTTATTTAAACGCCTCATTATTTGTCTGGAACTTTTATATTATTCTGTATTCTGTACTATTATGCTAACTCCTGTCCTTTGAGGGCGGACTTGCTCAATGAGTAGTACTCTGACTTTCTCCTACAATCCAAAAAATGTTTAGATTGTGGAGCGTATGACTTTACTGACTGTAAGCTACTCTGGGTTAAAAACTGTTCTAAGTAGTTCTATATTCTCTGAATCTTTGTAAAATGCATAGGTTGTCCACAGGGTGTGCGGGATGTGCCTGGGCACACCCTTTTCCCCCCGTGCGGTGCCAATTCCACCTGCTTCCTGTTTCCCCCCAGCAGTTCTGCCAGATTCCCTTCTCTCCTCTCAGGAGCGAGAAAGGGGCTGGTAGATATTTATTTAGCCGGCCCCTTCTCTTTCTGAATGAACACAGTGAGTGATCTGTACCGATTGCTCCTGTCTTAATTCTTAACTGAAGCATAGTAAACTATGTTTACTGCAGGCTGCAAAGAAAGGGACTGGGGAATCTCAGTCCTCATTTTCTTTCTGAAGTGAGACATCAGGGGTCTGTTTAAACCCTTTTTTTTTCACCAAAGCCCCATAACGAGGCTCCTAATTTTTTTAAAAAAAGTGATAAACAATATTGTAAAAAATAATTAAAAAAAATAATATCACAAAAATAATAATAATAATAAAAAACCTACACCTTCCACTGCCCTACTGACACCAAACTTTGCTCTCCTGATACCGTCCACTGCTCTGCTGATATACACGCATGTGTGTTTGGGATCTGGGTGCACAACCTAATGCCACAGGCTGCTCATACCAATTGTAATATGTGCCTATTATGTAAAATAAAAAATAATAGTCAAATGTGACACATGAGACATGATCCCAGAACAATCATGTAACTACCTTTGTATGGAGTGAAAAACAACAACTTGACAATTTAACATGTCAAAACCTTTTAACAGATGGATTGGAAGGGCCTGGTCACTTTTAGAACTCTGAGCTGTAACGGTCGCTTTGCAAATGTAAAATTTCTTCCAGAAGTCTATACTCTCCCATTTATTGCATCTTCCCCATACATATGTGCTCAACATGTTAAAAATTACCACCCAAAAAAAAAAGCTTCAATGTACAGGGAATATGTTTGATGTTTTCTGTAGCAACACCTTGATGGTTTCCCAAAATACCCACCAAAATGTCCAGTCACGGAACAGTCATATGATTTCTAGACTTCAAAGAGACCAGGCATAAATCTGATACAGATCATACACAGTAGTATGGAGGGTTACTCCACACTCCATTCCGACACAGCAATGGTGTATGGATACCTCAAAGCTCAGACCAGTCAAGCACAAAATAGAACAGTATTATTTACCCTTTAAAAGACATTTAAAACAAATATTTAAAACACGCACACACATATATATATATATATATATATATATATATATATATATATATATATATATATATATATATATAGTCAGAAGTATTGGGGCGCCTGCCTTTACACGCACGTGAACTTTATTGGCATCCCAGTCTTAGTCCGTAGGGTTCAATATTGCGTTGGCCCACCCTTTTACAACTATAACAGCTTCAACTTGGGAGTGTTTCTATGGGAATGTTTAACCATTGGAAGAGAAGGCCTGGCTCGCAGTCTCCGCTCTAATTTAACCCACAGTGTTTGAGGTCAAGACTCTGTGCAGACCAGTCAAGTTCCTTCTCCCCAAACTCGCTCATCCATTTCTTTATGGACCTTGCTTTGTGCACTGGTCCAAATCATTTGGTGGAGGGGGGATTATGGTGTGGGATTGGGCTTGGCCCCTTAGTTCACTGGTGCGCCATTATGTTGGAACAGGACGGGGTTATCCCCAAAATATTCACACAAAGTTGAGAGTGTGAAATTGTCCAAAATGTCTTGGTATGCTGACATCTTAAGAGTCCCCTTCACTGGAACTAAAGGGGCCAACCCCAACCACTGAAAAACAAACCCACACCATAGACCCCCCTCCACCAAATGATTTGGACCAGTGCACAAAGCAAGGTCCATAAAGACATGGATGAACGAGTTTGGGGTGGAGGAACTTAACTCGCCCGTACAGAGGCCTGACCCAGATAGAACACCTTTGGGATGAATAAGAGCGGAGACTGCGAGCCAGGCCTTGTCCAACATTAGTGCCTGACCTCACAAATGCTCTTTGGGAAGAATGGTCAAACATTCCCATAGACACACTCCTAAACCTTGCAGACAGCCTTCCCAGAAGAGTTGAAGCTGTTATAGCTGCAAAGGGTGGGCCAACTCAATATTGAACCCTACGGACAAAGACTGGGATGCCGTTAAAGTTCATGTGCATGTAAAGGCAGGCGTCCCAATACTTTTGGTAATATAGTGTATATATATATATATATATATATATATATATATATATGTGTGTTATATGTATATAGCAATCACACATTTTTTGAGCAGCTATAATCTTCTGTTTGGAAGGGTAACAAACAGCAGAAAAACTGTTGGTCCTACGTCGATTGAGACACTAAAGTCTGATAGAGTCTGCTATGACTTTCAGTTCCTCAACAGCTGGAAATGAGCAGGTTGTGCATGCTAAGTGTATACTGAACTCAAACATTTCTGGGTATGATAAACTCTTTTCGTCCAATGTTAACATGCTTAGTCTGTGTTGATCTTCAAACCTTTCCCAACAGCTGCAACTCCACTTCCCTCCAGCAATTACTTAAACAATGAGGGGTCTTAGGATGAGTGTAATTTGGCCTTAACAGTCCTGATCTCTAGAGAGAAACAGCCAACTTACAAAACTTCCAGTCCCCCCCCCCTTAACTAATATCCTTTACAGCTCGCTCATTCACACTACTCCAGTTTCTCTTACACCTACTATTCCATTTATAATCCAAATTTCACTATGAGCCTGAAGAACCAAAATCGAATGCACGAGGTTGGGGGGGGGGGTGGGGAAAAGATCACCATAGCAATCTGGCGTGAAAACGCTGGCATTTTACGTTTCCACTCTCTGGACAAAAACACATTACAAAAATGTCATGGGAAAGAGAACAATTAACTTAAAAAAAAAAAAAGTCAGGATCCTCTATGGATTATTAGTGCAAACAAAAAGCCACTCCATATTCCCAAAGCCTGCATGCTCAAAGAACCACATAACATATGTATGTACAGTGCATTAGGAAAAGCATCATCCTCTGAGTTCTCGAGAAACCATTGTAGAACCACTTAATTATGATGAGAAAACCCGACTCAGACAAGGCAGATTACAGATGAAATATTCCTTTTTTTTACTAGGATACTGTAATATAGATTTTATTACAGCAAAGCAATTTAACAAGAATATATGTGCACATTTATTTATATGTAGATGATAAATTCAGTGCAAAATATGATAGTTTTAATGACAACAGAAAAGAACAGCCCAAATCAGTTAAGAATGCTCTTATAAAAGCATGCACTTCTATCAATTATCACCAGCATTTTTTTTTTAACCTCAATATACTATACATTAAATAATTTTCCAAACCTTGATAGCATAGAAAAGCAATGTAAAATTGAATTGGGGTATATCAACGAAGCAGAAAGCTTTAATTTAAAAAAAAAAAGCAAATAGGGTCTTCATGGTTCTGGCTGTATTCTAATGTTTTAAAACACAAAAATACAGTTAATTGTGGAAAAAAATTGGTGTCAAGTTTAGTCTTGTTTTGGATGCAAGACCTTGGAAGCCTTACAAAACTATGATGGGTAAATCAAAACCTAAAGACTAACAATAAGAAAATGTTATGTAATATACAGTTCAACTAAAAAGAAAAAAAAAAAAGTTAAAGCTTTCCTATATTTAAGGCCCTACTTTAAAAAGGCCAAGCAATTTAAGTTTAAGTATGTCAAGGGAAAAAAAAAACCAAACCATGGCTTTGTGAAGGCAACATCTCATAGGTACCCTTGGTCTAAGACAGAACGGGTTTCTCAGCCTGGTAAACTTTCTTTAATCACCCTTTCAAATGCCACTTATATTCCCCCCCCCCCCCAAAAACACAATATATATGAAATAGCACAACAAGCACACGCTCTACCATTTTTTTTTTTTTCCAGTAAGCGTAGTAAATGAGAAACACATTTCAACTGAAACAGGAAGCAAACTATTCTTCTGCTCAATTTCCTGAATGATCAGTGGGAAAGGTATTTAAAGCCATTAGATCTCGGCTTTGCCCCCAAGAACGCAACAGAAAAATAAGAAACTTTGAAGAGGTTTCAATATATTATTTTCAAGACTTTTACTCATCAAAGAAAAAGCAGAACAAAGAAAAACCTGTAACAAAACTATTTTTTTTTCTTTTTAAGGAATTGGTGGCATTGAGGAGGGGGGGAGGGTATACTGTTACAATCAATGACATATGTTGGATGGCTTAACTTATCTGGGGCTATAAAAAAAAAAAAAAAAGAAGAAATGCACACAAACTGCCAAAATAAAAAAATAAAATAAATTCTAAGTGAGCCTAAGGGAATTATATATATATAAAAAAAATAAATAAAGTAGCAAAAAAGCTAACTAAATTAATAAGTAGTAAACTCACAACCAGTAAACAAATAATGATGTACGCCTTAAACTTTTCTACATCATGCATTATGTTTTATTCTTTTATTTTATGCATCTCTCCACTTATCTGAAGAATTAGAAAGACAAAAAAAAAAAAAAAGAAAAAAAGTTGCACAGACAGAATTAAGGTATAAGCAAGAGAGCTTCTCTACAAATATTCAAAAAGAAAAACGAAAAAGACTTGGAAATAGAAGGGCAATTAGTCTAATTGTAGGTTTCCTTAAATGATATAACTCTTGCGGATATTTGTGATAGCTGACGTTAACCGTTTCGGTGCAGAAAAGGCCTACATGTCATGGAAGGTGCCAAATCACTTGTGAATAACAATGGCCAGGTGTCATCTGAGTGCTTTACTATAGCCGGATCAACGTAAACCTAACTTTCATTCATAGTGAAGATGGTGGAAATATATTTTTTTTTTTTTTTTTTCTGTTGTAACTAACACATGTAAAGGGAGAAAAAGCTCTGACTCCAGTTGCAGCTGATAATGATGATGCTACAGGCATTCTGTGAAGCTGCAGCAACACAAAAGACCCATGCAGAGCAAAAATTCTAAATCGATGTCATGTAGAAGCTTCTCAGTAATGTCCGTTTATCTGGGCTGAGTAAAACTATTCAATCAGGACCCCTGGTACAATAGCTACTTATCTTTTTTTTTTTTTCTTCTAAGGAATGTGGTGAAATGTTTGTCTGCTGCACAGCCTTTCATCTCAGCATTCATCAAGGATGTCGTGAAATTCCTCAACTGACAGAAAAATGGTGTGAAGATTAAAAAAAAAAAAGTGGACAAAAAAAATCCCCAAATTTAGTAGTAACATGCAAACGAGCGCATCATTCCTTCTGCACCTGCTTTCTAGAACACCTGTCCACTGCAATTTTTTTTTTTTTTAATTGTGAAAAGCAAGAATTTTGCCAAGAAATTTTATTTCCTGTCTTGAATTTTACTGTAGCGTGAAAGCGAAATGCTGTTGGTTGACCAATAAATACATATATATGTAAGGCACGATGAAATTCAGTATCTTATAATGGAACAGGGTATCTCAAACATTTATCCTTGTCGCAAGATTCCCCCCCCCCAAAAAAAAAACAAAAAAACAAAACAAGGAGAACAGCACAGGCTTCAAAATATATTTTGCACGGGAAAATGCATGGCATACACATTCTCTGCAAGATGTCTGGCACCATATCAAAAAAACGTACAATGCGGAATCCCTGCCAGAACAATACCCGCTCCATTATAAACAAAAAAAATCTGTACGACGAGCGCACGCTTTTTTTTTTTTTTTTTTATATAACAGCACAGAATTAGCATCAGTCACGAAAAAAATTCACAGCTATATCTTTGCAACCTGCTTTTCACTTAAATCCTCCTTTAAATTTAATAATTATTGGTAGTAACAATGTAAATTTTTAAGATGTACCGAAAAAAAAAAAAAAAAAAAAGAAAAAAATGTTGGGCTATTAAGATAAACATAGATTATTGGCCTCCATTCATCTGGATTAATTGCCAACTCTTCGGTCTACAGTTTTGATTTCAAATGTATTATCGCCTCATTTTTAATAGTTCATTTACAGTATTTATCAGGCCCTTCTGCTGTCATCTATTCATTAAAAAGCAGAATTGTATCTTTTGTCAAAACACATAGATTAGGTGTCTAGGCAGGTGTAGAAATTCATTATGGCCATAATAAAAGACTATTGCAATTTAAGTGTGCTTGTATGTGTACGATTTTTTAAATGTGTGTGGGTGTATATATACACTATAGCTAGATTTATCTATCTATCTATCTATCTATCTATCTATCTATCTATCTATCTATCTATCTATCTATCTATCTATCTATCTATCTATCTATCTATATAAATAGATATATATAGATAAGATATACTCTATATATGTGTATACACACTTAAAAACACATACACACAGCAGACAATGGTGCATAAAAAATTCTAAAAATGTATAGCATAATGAATGATGTATTCACCACAATGTTATTGATCCATGTTACTCCAAGAACAGCAGGCCTAGTTGGAGTACATGACAAGGCTACCTTCTTCCTGGCCTATTGCCCCTGACCTGGGCAGCGAAGGGCCTGAGGAAGTGAGAAGAACATGGAAGGAGCATGTAAAAAAAAAAAAAAAAAACCTAAACCTTGTGAGTTGCCTATTTTGATACTTTTGCCTAGTTTTATATGTATCTGTTTTGCTACCTCGTTTTTTTTTTTTTTTTTTTTTTTGGCTTTTCCTTGAGGACAGACCAAAATGCCTTTTCTTTCCCATGGCACATACCAAGGGGAAAATCAACTTCCAGATGGTAAAATAAAACCTGCAGTTGGATTACAGCAAGCAAATGCCACACATACTTCAATCTAACTTTATATAGAGAAAAGTAAATACATAAATAAAGATAAAATAAAAATAAATTCAAAAAATATAACTCTTGTGGATATTTATACATATATATCTATCTATATATATAGATATATATATAAAAAATACATTTACACACTTTAAATATTTCCTTTTTCATATAATATATATAGATAGATATATATATATAAAATACATTTACATATTATTATATATTTTATATATATATATATATATATATATATATATATATATACATACATTTAAACACTTTACATATTTGTTTCTCTTCACACACATCCCAGCATACACAAACATTCCAATAAATCACTTTTACCTGAAATATTATGACACACTAATATTTTCCCTAATGTGTTTTTTTCTTTTTAAGACTTTTTGAGGAGTTGCCTAGTTTTGTCCTTTGTCAAACACTGTGCTAAATACATTAAAGAAAAAAGAAAAAAAAACAAAAAAAAAAAACAACACAAAACTTAGTTGTTAAAGCTGGATACACAGAAATACAATTTTCTTTAGATCTTTTTTTTTCCCTTTAGATTTACCAAAACCATATAATATGAGGTCAAACCTAAACACTTTCAATTTGTGTGCAATCAGGCAGGGCCCTTGCACTACATAGTTGAAGGTAAATCTAAAGGAAAGTGAGCAACAAAAGTTGGATAGTGTGCATCCAGCTTAAGACTAAAGGTAAGTAGAGGAAGCATAACAAGTAAAAAGAAAAAGCAACAAACAAACAAACAAACAAACAGGATCACTATATAGGAAAACAAACATATTTTACGTTTATAGTTAATATCTAAAAATAAAAAAAAAATAAAAAAAGGTAAAAAGATTAAAACTTATTTTACATACAAAGCAAATAAATATAAAAAGAAAAAAAAGAAGATATCTACAAAAAATAGTCTTTTTTTTTTTTTACATACAAAACAAAACAAATAAAAATATATACATATATATATATATATATATATATATATATATATATATACAGATACATATTCTACACGAGTGTGGGATGCACAGGAGAAATACATGCATAAATGACACCGATCCCACACATGCAGACGACACAGCAATCGAATCCCAGGCTCAGGGATACACAAGCAGCACACAGAGGCACAGAAACCAGCAGTGATATATTATGTGCTGCTTTCTGCAACTCTCTGTGCTTTTTTTTTTTTTTTTTTCCTCCTCTTCCTCTCTCCAGCGACTCTGAGTCCTGACTCGTTCATGTGATGCACATTTCTACAACAATAAAACTTGTCAGAATTACACCTTTAATTGCAGACTTCGCTTACCGCTTTCCCATTATAGTAGTACATCAAAGAGTTTCCGCCCAGTCCTGGGATTGGGTACGCGCAATACATAGTATCGGATTCTTTTTTCTCTTCAGTACCACTCTTAACAACTTTTTATTTCAAACTCGCTGTCCCTTTTTTCACAACAATTCCTTCAGTCGCATTTTCCCATATGGCCAGGCCAAGCATGGTGAATATGCAAAGCAGGGAGAGACCATTCCTGACGTTTGGGGAGGGGGGAGGTGGCTAGTACTCTTCTGTCAGACAGGCTAACTTTCCACAGCGAATCTGGAAAGCATCCCAGCACTGACTTAGCTGTAATTCCTAGTGCATACAAGAGAAGAGATTCAACTTTTCCATGTTTTTCTTTTGCACAGGTTCCTTTAAGTCGTGAAAAAAAAAAATTTTTTTTTTTTTTTGCGTTTTGCTCAAAATGAAACGGGTGATTAACCCTTTGCAAACTGCGTGAAAAAAAAAATTCCCGGAAATTACCAGTCCACAGTCGTAGATTTTCCGACTCTTCAATTTTTTCTTCTTTTTTTTTTTTTTTTTTTTTTTTTGGGAAAATGCTAGATTTCAGCTCACCCCCCTCCCCTATCTCTCCCCTTAAAATTTCCACTTAACTGCCTTGGGGTAAAAGTAGGAGAGGGTCCATTATTGTGCAGAATACAAATGCAGTTAATTGACTCCCCCTCTCTCTCTCTCCCTCTCTTTCTTTTTTTGTTTTAATTTGATTAAAAAGCGAGTGGCAGGAAGGGATTCGTATGATGCACATCTAATAACTATACCATCTGTCTCTGCTGCTGGCTGGCTCCCAGCATTGTACGCAGCTGCTTGAGAACCCAGTTCAGAAAAGGAGGAGGGGGGCGGGGGGGGGGGAGTTTGGAAAAAAAAAATAATAATAAATAAATTTTAAAAAACGTATTCTGACCTAGCTTAAAGGGAATAAAGCCAGTGCGTGTTTCTGACTCCTTGGCCATCAACACGCTAGGAAAAATAGTGGGTTTTTTTTTTTTGTTTTTTTTTTGGGGGGGGGAAGAGGGGTTGGAAGTGTTCATATCATGTCCCTTTTTTTACTATAGGCTATTTTTGGTACACAAAAATAAAGTCTACTCTTTTTTACTAAAATCCCAGAATATTTAATCCATTCTGGCAAAAAGATGCAGATCCAGAAAAAAAAAAAAAAAAAAAAAGAAATAACTGCCCTGACGAGAACCTGATGAAGCACGCGAAAACAAAATTCTTTCACTGACAATACAAGGGGTTAAGTGATAACAAGCAACACAGAAGCAGCCATCCAATGTTACGTCATAATAAGAGTATACCAATATCAGCAATGAAGAAATAAACCTTTCTAGATTTCACTTTATGAATACTGCAAAGGATAACAAAAAAAAAAACAAAAACAAAAAAAAAAACGATAATAATTATAATAATAGGTGCCAAAAAGGCGTTGACTAGATCAAACCATTCCAAAATTATACACAACTACATGGCTTTAAATTTAGTTTAAATATCACTGCTGGGGAGAAAAAAGTAGTACAAAATTCAAAAAACAAAAATCCACAATAATATAAAATAAATAAATCTATATCTATCTATCTATCTATCTATCTATCTATCTATCTATCTATATATACATATATATATCTATATCTATAAATATATAGATATATATCTATATATAGACATATAAATCTATATATCTATATATAGATATAGATATCTATATCTATATATATATTATAAAAAAACTAAAACCCACAATCGTAAAATATATGTATATGTATATATATATATATATATATATATATATATATATATATATATATATATATATATATATATATATATATATATATATATATATATATATATATATATATATATATATATATATACATATATATATATTTTTTTTTTTTCTTCATTTGTTTATATATTTATTTTATATGAATGTGGATTTTTCTTTTTCGAATGTTGTACTACTTATATATGTATATATATATATATATATACATACATATATATATATATATATATATATATATATATATATATATATATATATATATATATATATATATATATATATACATACAGTATATATCTATTCCCTTGTTTACTAATATAACTCTCCCCATCTGATGAAGGGGGAAGGCTGAAAGGCTTTTATATTCTTGACAGAGCACCAACTAACCCAAAAAATAAATAAATAAAAAATAAAGGCTGGGGCATGTGGCTGGAGCCTGCCAAAATTCAGAGCATCACAGCAAAGAAGGGCTCCTGGGAACTCATCCCAAATGAAACTAAATAATTTGCATATGCCGAAATAAATGCCATTCGAGCGTATAGCTATTCTCCTCGAATCAACTTTAATAATTCAAGGTAGCGCTTTCCTTACACCAAGTGGCAGCAAAATAGAGCCAGGAAGACACAAAACGCATGACAACTGTTTTCAGCAAAATAAAAGAAATAAAAAAAAGTCTTAACTTAAAGGAATCAAAACTTTTCCTTTTTTTTTTTTTTTTTTAAAAAAAAAGCATAAGAAATTTTATCTAGCTCACTCGCTCTGTATTTATTTGAAAAGTCCCCGGGGCTTTGGGTAAACAGTACTTGAATTATAATCACACATTTAATTCCAATTTCATGCTTTGGGGATTTTTTTGTCATTAGAACAGTTAGATGTCAGATTGACTGGATCTGGGTCGTAACCTTTAAACCACTCTGCGTGTCCTATACAACCAGGCTGGTCTTCAAGCAGGTCAGCCCTGTGCAAAAACTTTGTAATGTTAACAGAAGCTGGGGGGGGGGTAAACCTATAGCAAACAGGCAGACCCCCCTTGCATTATAAACAGTAACTGCTAGCTGTGATAAGAAATTGCAATAACTTCTAGGACCTGGAATGTAATATAAACACTTAAAGTTACTAAATGCCAAACTTATCACACTGGTGGACCAGGTTGCTCCAAGGGCCAAGTCAAGTAGACAATAAAAACAGACATATTATATAAATGAGCAAATAATAAATTCCAAACTGTTTTACACGTATTGAACGATCACTGGTAAATTTCTGCAGTGTCTAATAGTCTAGGTATCGCTCCTCGCTTTCAGTGTGTGCCCTCCCTGAACTACTAGACAATACAGGTATATCAACAAAACTTATGCCCCCCCCTTACCATTTTGTATTGGAACTGAACTGTCTGTCTCCCTTTAGTTTTCAAAGTGCTGTGCTGTACCAAATAATAATAATAATAATAATGATATTAAAAATATATATATATCTATATATATAGATATATCTATATCTATAAATATAGATATAGATATATATATATATATATATAATGGATCTGTGTAATAGATATAAAAACAAAAGTGTATTATAAACGTATATATGTGTATATATATATATATATATATATATATATATATATATAATGTATATATATATATATATATATATATATATATATATATATATATATATATATATATATATATATATATATATATATATATATATACACCGGTATATATAATTTATATATATATATATATATATATATATATATATATATATATATATATATATATAAGCAGAGAGCCAGGGCTACTTGTGTTTTTAATAGAGGAATGCAATCCCCTGTCTTGCAGAGACCATAAATACAACCTGAATATATATATATATATATATATATATATATATATATATATATTTATTATATATAAGAGAGTAATGCTCACATATATAAGTAGTGAGTACTGTAAGTCAGCAAATCTGCCAACTTTTTATTTTTTACAATAATTTCCAGGTAGCACTTTGCTTTTTTACTGGTGTACCTAATCTTCTAACTTAATGTACACTGTCCAAATTTTAGCTACTTCTTCAGAAAGATTTACATGTAAAAGCACGATAATATGAATATTCAAAAAGAATTGGGTAAAATGTTAAATAAATCTATCCCAATACAGCTGAACCATTTAGATATATACAATTTAATGCCTATTGATTTTAATATCTTCAAACAAACTTTTTAAATTGCACGCCTTTCCAATTTTTTTGTTATGATCAATTGCCATGTAGCCTCTTTTACTGATAGGCCATTTTAGGCCAATGAAAGCTACCTGCAGTGTGCTCCAATGGGATTACTGACAGGAAATTAACCATGTGCAATGAAGCTACTGTCCCTAAAACCGGCCACACATGGCACAATCAGTGCAATCTACTCAGTTGGGGCTGAATTGTACCAACATATTGCTGTGTCATATAAGCCAATACAATCATAAAACCCAGATGAAGATGCAGGAAACAACTGGATTAACAGTGAAGGAGATTTACTAAAACTGGAGCACACAGAATCTGGTGCAGCTGTACATAGTAACCAATCAGCTTTTAACCTCAGCTTGTTCAAATAAGCTTTGACAAAAAAAAAAATTCTGGAAGCTGATTGGTTTCTTTGCAGAGCTGCCCCAGAATTTTCACTCTCCAGTTTTAGTTAATTAACCCCCAAAGTTTCATTTAGATTTAGACCAACCATTATCAACCAGGGTTCCATAAAACCTTGGGGTTTCTTCAGAGGTTGCCATTTGATGGTACCTGCAGTTTCAGGGTCAAGGTCAACTGTTGTAGCCAGTTCTTCCCACTGACCACCAATATAAGGCGCATGTTCCCACTCAACCCAAATTAATCAGTTTTAGCAGGGATTCCCCATGCCCTGTAATGTATTTGAAGGGTTCCTCTAGGACAGTGATGGCGAACCTTGGCACCCCAGATGTTTTGGAACTACATTTCCCATGATGCTCAACTACACTGCAGAGTGCATGAGCATCATGGGAAATGTAGTTCCAAAATCATCTGGGGTGCCAAGGTTCGCCATCACTGCTCTAGGATAAAAATCTTGAGAAAGGCTGATTTAGACTATTGTCACATCTCTATAGAATGCCTCTCCTCAGAGCCTCCTCTCTCCCTCTTCCTTTCTCTCTTCTGGGTTTTTTTTTTTCACATACCTGGATTATTAATTTGTATTTTATTTTTTATTTAATGTTTTTGAATTTTATGGTGTGTTTCTTCATGCATATGTCTATACGTGTATAAATGTATGCACGTGTGTACATGCGTGTGTGTACATACATGTGCATATTGTCACTACAAGGTGTGTGAAAATTAGTGGCATACACATGGATCACCCTATATGTATTGCAGCTGACTCTCTTTTTTTGATAATTGCCTGCGGTCATTTAAGACAATCAATGGGTGGAGCCTGTGATCTTTAGAGCTACTATTTATTTTTAAACTTTTATGTCTGTAATGTGGTTATGACTAAGGCCTTATAGGCTGAAACACGTCAACTGACTTAATCTGCGTTTGTTCACTGTGGTTATTCAATAAAATGAAGATATGTTAAGAGCAACAATCGGAGTGCGGATCATTTTTTCTACATAGTCACATCTCTGACTTTTTTATTTGGTACATTTTCAGAGTGGTGTGTCTTGGACACATTCACAAGTCATCGCCATTTTTCTGAAAATCGGATCAAAGGTGCAGCCATGGCAAGAAACTTCTGCGAAAGAGGGTGCAGGAGTTTTTAACACATGACACCAAAAATGAAGTGGTGTTTTTTTTCAGCTTTAGCAGACTGTCAAGTGTTTGGTGTGACTAATATATTATCTCTGGAAGCCAGTAGGATTGCCCAACCATATGTGTGGGTGGTGACCTTACAATCATCTTCCAACAATCGCCATTACATTATACAATTTTTTCATACTGCATAGTGACGCGAATGAATATAAAATTCCAAAGACATGCTGGGAGGTTAATTGGCTCCTGTCTAAACTGACCCTAGTATGTGTATGTATGAATGTGAGTTAGGGATCCTTAGATTGTAAGCTCCTTGAGGGCAGGGACTGATGTGAATGTACAATATATATACAGGCATACCCCACTTTTAAGTACACAATGGGGTTTATTTACTAAAGCTGGAAAGTGCAAAATGTATGTAAAGTGCTGCGTAAATTGACTGCACTACATAAGTACCTATAGTAAATAAAATAAAAAAATAAAACAAATTATGATTTAGGTTAAGAATTGCATTGGTTGGATCCTACATCATTACCCCATGTTTCCATGAATCTCATCAATTGTTCTGTTATATAAACCTGTCCATAATTAGTTCTCAGTAGCCCTTTTACTAGTTCCAAAAAGAAAAAAAAATCGCTTAATTTGTTTATGACCTATAAAAAGGCAGCCAAAACAGGTTAAAAAAAAAAAAAAAAGGGTCTGGCACAAGTGAATAAAGGGCATATATGAACAGCGCTATACACATGATGGTATTTTACAGCCACGCACCCGCACATGACCAAAATATGACACGACTAATTTGCGGGCTCCAGTCTGGATCCAGGACTGTAAATACAAAGAACCTTGCTTATTTATTTACCATGAGCTCTGGAGGGAGGGAGAAAAAAGAGTGACATTATTTCAGGACTGTGGCTATGTAATGTGGATGTTAATTAAATTAAAACAAGATTATATGCTTGGTCTGCTCGGAAAGTTGCCTTAAGAAACAGATTTTATTGCAAGCGTTAGAAGTTGTGTATGGTGCACTAAATTTTTTTTTTTCTCCACAATATTGCTTCTATAAATCCCTAAACACTATGAATGAATCCCAGTATAGTGGCCTCATTAATAATGTCTCATACACTTACTCAGAGTTGGTGTGCGTGTGTACATACATACACCCCTCCTGCCACCCCCTTCTTTTTTTTTCTTTTTTTTTTAGTTTTTAGTTTTTTTTAGTTTTTTTTTTAGTCCAGTAATGCTGGGCCTTTTTTTTATGAACAGGGAGACGTGTGGAATAACGTTTACCTTAGAACGTAGACATGTGCACCGTAAAGTGCCAGGGCTGCTTGTGTTATGTGTTTTTGATAGGTGAATGCAGCCCCCTGTTCTGCAGAGGCCATAAATACCACCTGCAGAAGGTTTTTTTTTTTTTCCTCTCTAGATATCTCCAACTCTTATTTAACTCCTACGTGGCGGGTGGAGCTGTTAAATATTAAGACCTCACTTGCAAAAAAAAAAATTGATTATTAATATTACTATATATGATTTATATGGCGCCAACAGTTTGCACCACGTGCTACCACATGAGGGCAGACAGCACAGTTACAATACATTTTAATGCAGGAGGAACCAGAGGGCCCTGCTCGTTAGAGCTTACAATCTAGGATGAGACAGAGCAGGTCCAGAGATGAGCAACACAAATGGTGCAAGGTCTTGAGGGATGAAACAAATCAGGAGAAACTGGAGGAACGCAATACGTACAGCCCTGGGGAAAGAACCCCTCGTCATCTGGACTTCTTGGTGGTATCGTGCATAGATTTTCTTCATAATATATCAATAATGGCAATTGTTTTTTATGACTGCTTTTGCAAATTTCCACAATTTTATTACCATTGACAGTTGTTTTTAATTTTCCCAAGCGTGCATCAAATAAATTAACTTTACTTGGCTTAAGGTCTGCAAGTTCTTATGCTGATCCCATAGAGCGCTGCTTTTTTGTTCTATAAACCTTGGAGAAAGAAGGCAAATGGGGGAACATGACTGAAATTTATAAATGGTAAAGTTGTAAGAGGGCAGTATTTTTAATATGAGCCATGCATGATCTCAAGCTACCAGGAGCAAAGATCAAGGGTGACATAGATAGATAGATAGTATAGAGCTGCCTTTTTCAACCAGGGTGCCTTCTGGGTTCTTCAGGGGTGCCTTGGCAAAATACACAAAGCCATAGGGTTTTATTGTGTACCATTACAACCTAGGGAATCGTTCAGGGCAGCTGCCAGCGTCGTAACAAACGATGACATCATAGTTTGATAAAGATGAAGTTGGGTGCCTGAGGATGTCCTTGTTTGCCCCTCCCCTGCCCCTCTCTGTCAGGGAGGGAAATACTGGAATACTAGTCAGTACCAGTGTGCAAAAGTATGTATGCTTTTTGGGAGTAAACCACCCCTAATGTTCGGGTGTCCTGTGTGTGTAGATACAGCTGCGTTATGTAAAACTATTTGTTTCGTTTTTTACATTTTGGGATAGGGTGCCTCGAGATTGTGCACAATCTAAAAGGATGCCTTAACTGAAAAAAAAGGTTGAGAAACACTGGTGTAGAGTTGTGGATCCTCGACTTCCAGCAGTAAGAGCTTGCACACACCATGTCCGTTGAGCTGTGTTTTTCTGCACACCACTGCACGTGTATGGGTGAACAATTTTCTGTTGGTCCTGTTCACATCGTACAAATAGCTCTCAACTTTCTAAAATGATCAATTGGGTCACCTTTTAGCATACAGTATGTAGTCAAAGGACACATCCCTGCCACAGTCCCAGTTACAGACCACGGATATCTGAACAGGGCCAATAGAAAACAACTGTTCACCTATACACGTGCAGTGATGTGCAGAAAATGTTTCCTTTATTTTGGCTATCCAAAATAACAAATGAAGTAACATAGAGGCTGGATAAAAATTTTAGTGCAGCATAACACGTTTGGTTGCAAAATAGCACATTTTTATAGAAATGTCCACATCAGACCAAAAAGAAGGACAGCTGAGGTTGTATGGGGGGCAGGCTGATTTGGTCCAAAAAGAGGGATGATCCCTCCAAATGAGGGACAGTTGAGAGCTATTCATACATGTGCAGCGGTATGCAGAAAAACACAGTTCAATGGCCATGATGTGCAACAAGCCCTAATTGAATTTAAAGATGCTCGGGATAAACATGTCTACTCCCTACAAAGTTAAAACAACAAAAATGGCAGACCAGACAGACCACTTGGTCTATTTTTTGCAGTTACTCTTACATAGTTACATAGTAAAGCCTGGTACACACTAGTTTTTTTTTCCGCTCAACCGAAAAAACAAACTGACAGCTCTGGTCAGAGACACTGTACTAACAATCCGACATTAGTACAGCGATCTCCCCTGTTGTTCTTTTGTATTCTGACAGAGGGACGACCCCCCCTGCCAGAACACTCCAGTCAGTGTCTCTCAGCCATTGGCTGAGAGCATTGATTGGGAGCCAGTTAGCTGCTGGTTTTCCAGCATGCTCGTCCGACAGAAACCAAATACCAGGTGCCATACACGGGCCGAATGTCGCACAGTTTTTATTGAACCAGCCAATATCGCCCGACATTTGGCCCATGTGTACTAGGCTTTAGTCTGGTTAAAAAAAGACACAAGTCTATCCAGTTCAACCCACATAGAAAAAAAACATGCATACACACACTATTCTATACCCACAGTTGATCCAGAGGAAGGCTAAAAAACAAAACAATAAAGCATGATCCAAATTGCTCTAGCGTGGGAAAACATTTCTTCCTGATCTCCCAAGAGGCAATGGGAAATTCTATGGGGTATGGGGTTTAAAAAAAAAAAAAAAAACATTATACTCACCTAGGTGGATGCAGCATTGGTCTGATGCTGCACCTGCCCCCCCCCCCCCCCCAACCCCCCCCCCCGCTTCTCCTAAGACTGAGAACAGAGCGATCAAAGACCGCTGATCGCTCAGTTCTTAGTCTTCAGGGAGCAGACAGCTGGTGATTTTCAGTCACTGGTTCTCTGCTCTGCACCTCCAGAGCTCACTGGAGTGCTGGGCTGTGCAGGGGGCTGTAGCGGCCGGCTCAGGCTCTCAGCAGATGTCAGTACAGTAAACACTGCTTGCAGACAGCAAGGCACCATGGGATATGTAGTCTTTAGAAAATTGAAGGTGAATTGCAGAGGAGAAGCCTCAAAGCATGCAGGGAATCCAGGAAGTTGTAGAAAGAGATGGCCAGCAGATAGACAGCACTCAAAATATAAAAGGAGATTTTTTTGGTAAGCTTACTGTATATTGGATTACCAATAATAATTTTAGTTTTTTATTGCTTTCACAATGCTGATGTTAATGAAAGAGCACACTGTTACCATAGAACTCCTTTAAGAATGTTTTTAGGCCATTGCGTGGTTGACTTTTAATTTTCCCCTCTTCTCTGAAATTTTTACATTATTCCTTGTATATATGTACAGACTGCACTCATTAAATCCCATTTTTCGCAAACTCTAAAAATAAAGATATTACGAGGTGTCCAGTTGACAATACGATACACATTCCTGCAATACTGTGCACCAGCAATACATAAAGCTGAACATGCTAATTCTATTACAGCTGTGTAACTATGTATTTATGCCATACCCAGATGGACCGCACAAATACTTTTATTGCTAAGCACATTTTATAGAATGCAGCATGCACCACGTTGCATATAATCAGATCAATTAACTTCATAAAAGGGTTATTTTATTGTCTTGAAAGACGTGTATTTTCTTATGGTCGCACATTAAAGCAAAAGCGCAATCATCATTGTCTAATCCACCTTTAAAAATGTAATGATTTTTAAAATCTAGATGTATTTTCTTATCAGCTGCAGGTGTCGCTGTTGATGCAGCTGGGAGTGGGGAAAGTTGGCCATTAATCAAACGCTCTGTACTGTACAGACGGCAAGCTCAACTGTGACACCTATAGGATAAGAGGAGTACTGAGCCACGCTGAGCTCACATCTATGAGTGTCAGCTTCCTTCAGAAATGACTTCATTTATATTTCATTTCACAAAACATAGGAAAGGGACTTTACAAAAAAAAAAAAAAATAACATCTCTTTAATTTGCATGTTACATTTTTAAAACGAAATGACTTCCACTCACCTTTCATATATATAAAAAAAGAATTATAGTGTAAAATTCAAAGGAAACACATGCTGAATTTAATCTATCATGTTTTTTTTTTTTTTTCGTTTTTAATTGATAAGCAGCAGCCAACCAACACCCCTGTGCAAAACCTTGAACACATAAAAGTTCCATCTGTTGAATACACATATTTAGATGCTAATATAAGGGGTTGATTTACTAAAGGCAAATAGGCTTTGCAAGGGAAGTTGCCAGGGAATTTTCCCCGAGGCCTTAGTGAATGTGGTGGACTTTGCAAAGAATACCCAAGTAAGTGCAAGGAAAATAAAATAAAAGGCATTTTTGCTTGGACATGATTGGAGGTCAGCAGAGCTTCACCTCATTCACGAAGCAAAGAAAAATTCTCTTGCAAAGTGCAATTTCCCTCGTAAAGTGAACCGTCCATTAACCTTCAGTACATCAACTTCTAATTCTCATAAATAAAACATGACTGATGTTATTTATTTAGTGCAAGTATTTATATAGTGGTGACAATTTACATAGAAGTTTTCAGCCCCGGAAGATTTGGCTTCTCAATGACCAGAGCATTTTTTGCTATACGGCACTGCGTCGCTTTAACTGACAATTGCGCGGTCGTGCGACGCTGCACTCAAACAAAATTGACGTCCTTTTTTCCCCACAAATACAGCTTTCTTTTGGTGGTATTTGATCATCTCTGCGGTTTTTATTTTTTGCGCTATAAACAAAAATTTAAAAAAAAAAAAAACAATATTTTGTACTTTTTGCTATAATAAATATCCTCATTTTAAAAAAAAAAAATCTATTTTTTTTCTCAGTTTAGACCGATATGTATTCTTCTACAAAATTGACGTCCTTTTTTCCCCACAAATAGAGCTTTCTTTTGGTGGTATTTGATCATCTCTGCGGTTTTTATTTTTTGCGCTATAAACAAAAATTAAAAAAAAAAAAAACAATATTTTGTACTTTTTGCTATAATAAATATCCTCTTTTTTTTTTAAAAAAAAGCTAATTTTTTTCTCAGTTTAGACCGATATGTATTCTTCTACATATTTTTGGTAATAAAAATTGCAATAAGCGTATATTGATTGGTTTGCGCAAAAGTTATAGCGTCTACAAAATAGGGGATAGATTTATGGCATTTTTACTATTATTATTTTTTTACTAGTAATGGCGGCGATCTGCGATTTTTATGTTGACTGTGACATTATGGCGGACCCATCGGACACTTTTGACACATTTTTGGGACGATTGACAATTATACAGCGATCAGTGCTATAAAAATGCAGTGATTACTGTATAAATGTCACTGGCAGGGAAGGGGTTAACACTAGGGGGCGATCAAGGGGCTAACTGTGTTCCCTGGTGTGTGTTCTAACTGTAGGGGGAGGGGACTGACTAGAGGGGATGACAGATTATGGTTCCTAACTATTATGAACTCACGATCTGTCTCTCCTCACATAACAGAACAGGGATGTGTGTGTTTACACACATACGTCCCTGTTCTGCCTCTCGTGCCTCTGGTCGCTCGTGGCCAGCTGTCACCGCGACCATCGGCCACGAGCATTGGCACCCCAAGCACCGTGCGTGCGTCTCCGGCGGTGCGCCTGCTATCCCGCTTAACGGGGCCGACGTATAGCTACGACGGCTCGTGAGAATATGCCGATCTGCTGCAGTATAATGACGGCGGCTGATCAGCAAGCGGCTAATCAATAACATCAGTCCCTGCCTTCAAGGAGCTTGCAATCTAAGGCAGACCACACACCTAGCAAATTTCTTTCCTGCAACCATGGGTTGCAGGAAAGAAATTTGCATGGTTCCCTCATCAACACAGGCAGTGCTGAAAGGGGAATCAGCAATTGTCTTCTCCTGGCGGAGGGGTACAACCAGCCTGCCAAATTCGCTTGTGATTATTGCAAGCAGATGCTATAGCCGCTAGCGATAATTACTGTCTTCTCTCGGCAGGGATGGCTTCCCCCAACCGCTCCCTCCCTCCCCCCCACTGGGAGAAGACAGTGGCTTCTAGCAGCTGCTTGCTATAATCGCAAGCGAATCCGGCAGGCTGGTTGTACCCAAGTTGATATATTCAGCAGGTGAATTCAGCCTGCCCATTAACTGTTCGAGTCCTGCTGAACTGGCCAAGATGTGAACCATGTATGGCCGGCCTTGGGTCTCTATCTCACATGTGCACACACACTAATGGCCCATACTCACGATCCGAAAATCAGATGAGAGATCGTCCGACTTTTTTCGCTTAATAGTCGCAAGTAAAAATTAAATAGGTTACCAAAGTCACGAAAATTCTCGTACGACAGAAAAAAAATCGAAAGTGATGTCATGTGTTGTAATGTATTTATATTGTATTTTCGGACGACAACTGTACTGACTAAATGAAAATCGTACGATCTGGTATCGTGCGAGGAAAAGTTTTGTGCTTGTCCGATCTAATAATATCGGGTGAATTGTCCTGATCGGCTCTGTACTAACGATCCGATTATCGTACGATCGCGTCAAAAGCAGTATTTTTCGTCCGATTTTCGGATCGTGTGTACGGGCCATAAGGCAAATTTAGACAGGAAGCCTATTATCCTACCAGCATGCCCTTGGAGTGTGGGAGGAAACTCATGCAAGCATAGGCGGAACATGCAAACTCCATGCAGATAGTGTCCTGGCCAGGATTTGAACAGAGAACCCCAGTACTGCAAAGCAGAAGTTCTAACAATTAAAGCTGGCCACAGATAGAAATAAATTTGTCTGGTTCAGCAGGGACTGGCTGAATTTCAATCCATGTGTGCCACTCTTGATATAAGTTGATGGAACAATCGACTTTTGTTAAACGGGCTTGTGGGAAATGTTTTTTTTTTTCAGTGGCTTCAGCTACTGATCAGTGTATGCTGACAACAGAGAGTCACTGCTGCCAGAATGCAATAGGGTTGATTTACTAAAGGCAAATAGACTGTGCCCTTTGTAAGTGCAGTTTCTCCACAGCTCAGTAAATGAGGTGAAGCTTCCCCAGATTACATGCATGGAAAAAAAAAAATCTGCATTTATGCTTGCATGTGATTGGATCATGGAAGTTAGAAGAGCTTCCTCTCATTCACTAAGCTCTGGGGCAATTGCACTTGCAAAAGTGCACATTCTATTTGCCTTTAGTAAATCAACCCCAGTGTCTCAGCAGGGGGGAATCCTCTATCCAACTTGACTGTGTGGAGGGGGAAATCTGTTCAGTTTTTACTTTTCGTTCAGCCAAAAAAAAAAAAAAGATCCATTTATGTCCATGGACAATGGTTTGATACTCCCGACTCTTGTTTCCACATCGCTTGATCGAGCCAATTTTATTGGAACTCTGTAGGTACTATAGAATGGCCGAGACTTCTAGCTTCCCCTAGCCACTGTCGCCTATTATTGGCCACCCAGCCTTAGTTCCAGGTGTATCCAAAAGAGACTTTTGACTACAGCTGGACCAGAGCCTGATTAGAGCTTCTGCCTTGGTCCTTCAGGATGGGTCAGTCAATCGGTCCTATATGGACCTCTCAACTCCTCTGGTCTGGGCAGGTGGAAGATTTAGCAACTGTCTCATTTTCTGCGGTCCCTTTCAGACCATACCTGTTTCCGCAGACAACGTACGAGTGCCTAGCAGTCTGTGCCATCTTCTTGGTATGTACTTGTCTGTCGTCACTTCCTTCACAAAAACAGGATATACTTGCTGTGGATGCCACAGCCATCAACCTTTAGGTATTGTATGTTATTGGAAGGAGCTTGGTCCATTACTTTAATGCTTTCTTTAAACCCCTTGCTTGTACACACTTATTATATTACTGTTGATGGTTATCATTGTCATACTACATTGTCTTGTTGCACACATTAAATAAAGAATTATACATTTTTTTTTAAAAATCCATTTATGGCCAGCTTTAGCCAATGTGCTGCCCTAAAGGTCTCCACATCCCTTGATCGAACGAACTTTATTGGAACTCGGTAGGTACTATAGGATGGCCGAGACTTCTAGCTTCCCTCGCCACTGTCGCCTATTATTGGCCACCCAGACTTTGTTCTGGGTATCTCTGATAGAGCCTTTCGAATACAACGGGACCAGAGCCTGATTAGAGCTTCTACCTTTCTTGGTCCTTCAGGATGGGTCAGTCCATCAGCCCTATATGGACTTCTCAACTCCTCTGGTCTGGGCAGGTGTAAGATTTTGCAACTATCTCATTTTCTACGGTCCCTTCCAGACCATACCTGTTTCCGCAGACTATGTGCCATCGTGTCCATCATGTTCTCCTATATGACTTCACAAAACAGGATATACTAACCATGGATGTCCCAATCATCAGCCTTTAGGCATTGTAGGTTATTGGAAGGAACTTGGTTTGCTGTCTTTCAACCCTTTGTTTGTACACGCTTATTATATTACTGTTGATGGTTATCATTGAGAATAGATGGTCATGTCATACTACATTGTCTTGTTGCATACCTTATAGCGGTTGTATACCCAAATTATTAACTTTTACCTACAGGTAAGCCTATAATAAGGCTTACCTGTAGGTAAAATGAATATCTCCTAAACCTGTATGGTTTAGGAGATAATTACTTTGCATGCAGCCGCTAAAGTCAGCGGCGCATGCACTGTGAAGGCCCAGCTGAAGGTCTGGCAGACGCTGCCCGGACCTTGCCGTCATGACCTTGACGTCATCGCGGCTCCGGCCACTCACAGTGCCGGAGCTGCGAACCCAGAAGACACGCCGAGGGCAAAATGTCAGCTCCCTCTGCATAACCCGGGTGAGATACCGACGCCTCGTCCTAAGGTAAGTATTTCATGCGCTGAATACTAGCTCATTATGCACTTGCCAAACAGGTTTTTTTTTGTATTTTTTTTTTTTGTTCTGGTGGGTATACAACTGCTTTAAATAAAGAATTAAAAAAAAAAAAACAGCTTTAGCCAATGTGCTGCCCTAAAGGTGGAGGTTCACCTAGCATGGATATTAATTAGAATAAATAGGACTAAAAAAAAACAAATAAAAACAGCTAACACAACGACATTGGGTATGTGGTTTAGTTAGCTGTTCACCTTCACCTTATTTATAATACAAATGTAAATTTTGCTGGGCGAATAGCTTCTACTCCTTTAGTAAACTCCAATGAATCGCATATATCTCTCAACTGCCTTAAAATTTACCTAGAAACATAAAGAACAGGAAAAAAAACAGAAATTGTCTATATCCGGAGGCAGTTAGGAGAAAAAAAAAAAGTGCGCAAATAATTTTACCATCAATCATTATGAAGCAAAGTTTATGGTTGTAACAACTTCCCTTCTTCCTATTAAATAACGATCCAGCGAGAAAAGCAGGGAACGGAACACTCGGGTCAACAATTGTGGCTTGTCTATTTTGGAAGAACTGGTGATGACCAGTAGTAGCGTGCCGGTCTTCTACCACGAGCAGATGTTTCCCTCCAATCCGACAAGTAACCATTAGAGCAGTGATGTAATGTGCCCAGGAAGTACTTACATTCTAGAGCGGCTTTGAAGATAGAGATAACAAGAAAGGGCCCTGAATACGAAGGGGTATTTTTATGAGCGGTTACCTCCATGCTGTGCTAAGTAATTTTGTGGTCAGTCCTGGCTGAGTTTAATGGTTTCATTTGCCGTGTGAAACATTTATCTAGTTTGGTATTAAAGTAAAAAATAAATGTATACATAAAGGCTATCAAATATAACGTAAACCCTATCTCCATTCACTTAAAAAAAAAAATCAACAGATGTCTGTATGTTGTGGGACTACAATGCCCAGCATGCATATAGCACCTGGCTAGAAGGACATGCGGATGATTAAAGTTATACAATATTGGCATATGTATCAATGGTTTAATTCAGCCATTTCCCAGCTACTGCTATAAACAGCAAAATAAAAAAATATATAATAAATAATCACTCCTATCAATAGTAAAATGTATATTTAAAATGTAATTGATTGGACAAGGCAAAAAAAAAAAATCAGAACCTGGATCTGAGATTTATCCATGTCCAATACAGACCACCTGGCATTTTAATGGGGATTTTCAAGGTTAATGGTGTTTAAATGGCAAACACCAAAGACCTTTCCATATGACCTTTGACACTATATATATATATAATTTTGAAGCAATATAAAAAAAAAAACAGTGACTGCATTATATAATTCCATATACTATACACTGAAAAAAAAAAAAAAAAAAAAAAATTGCTGCTGCATAAATTCACCTAGACTGTGTCAAGCAGTTCGATATTTTCCTGGACCAATGAGAGTATCTCTAATCTATATTGAAAAACGTGCACATCAGACTACGTATTACACTGACTTGATAAAGGAAAATTTACCAGATGTAGTAAAACTGAAGCAGAAGCCTCCCCCCCCCCCTTTTTTTTTGTGTGAAAAAAAAAGGTTACCCCTGCTATGAGTTATCTAGCTAAAGACCTCGTCTTTGATGAAGCGACGTTTGATATCACTATAAATATCATATTGATGAATTATCATGCCACTGTATCACGTAATAAATACTGTGAATAATATTTCATATGTTGCTAATCAAAAGAAAAAAAAAAGTATAATATGTTCTCTACTGGTGACCATTTTCTACTGCACGACATGATTAACATGTAACACGAATAGTAAATCCTAGAAAATTATGTTCATGTATTGCCTTCTTTAAATGTTAAACAACGTTTAAAATAAAAAAAATCTAAAAAAAATTAAATAAGATAAAAAAATTAACAGAATGCATTGTGCTGCGTTTAGCGCAAACAGATCAGTAAAATAAATATCGCATATGTCATAAGCTGTTCATTTGTCTTAAAGAAAATAAAGGCTTTTGTGATAATTAGCCAGGAAAGGGTTAACAAACATATGCTGCATAATTAGGAGAAGCATTAATGGTTATGAATAGCAAATCATTTGGAGGATGAAATACAAAATGCCACAAGGAGCATACCTATATAACAATTTTATTTATTTTTATCCTTTTTTTTTTTTATTATTATTATTTTAGAAATTCCTCCTAAAAAACGGTACATTATTGGTTGAAATAGTTCCAAGGGTACATCAAATTGTAATCTTTCATACGACATCCATCAAACCAGGCTGGAGATTTTGACAAACATTAAACACAGTAAGGAGGCAATTATGTATGCATGATTTAATCTGCAACTAATTAATATGCAAATTTATTCATATGTTAGTTACTAAATTAAAAATGCAAAGAAGCCCTTATGGTGATTCTCAAAATTTTACACAAACAGAACATTTAAAATGTAAGAAAAATGTAATTTGTTTTTTTTTTTCTTCTCCTCCTTTGCAAACCTAAGACTTACTTTTTACTTTTAAAGTATTTTAGAAACCTGTTGCTCCATCCATTCTCAAAAAATGGTCTGCCTTTTGTTATGCATTTGTGAGATTAAGAGAACAGAAAAAAAAAAAAAAGGTTTGTTTAGTGGAAAAGGTCCCTTAGAAAGTTCAATTTTAGCTGTAGAATCATCATTTATACCTTACCAAAAAAAAAAAGAAGAAAAAAATATATATTAATCTGAAATTTAACAAATATGATTACCAATACTCCTACACCTACACATCTGTAGCATACACAACCACAACCACGCAATCACAAACACAATATTGCCTATGTAAAATATGAATTAGAAATACAAATAGAAAAAAAAAAATCATGCACAACCAGTCCCAAATGTCACTAGATATTTTGGGGTTCTGATTAAGATGTTCACAAATTTGGTTCTCATAAAGTGAACTACAATCAGTAGCACTGCATGCCAACCACATAAAAAACTTACTGGAACTCAGCATATATAAATGATATATAACCATGTAAAAAACCATGTAAAAAATTAAAAAATATATAAATGATATATAAAACCAATCTAAATATAACTAACACATCTACTGATTCTCCATTTACGTTGTATCTGCACCTTCTCTGGACTGTAAGCACTGCTGGGCTCTCATTTCTATTGTTTCATGTTTTATTGTATGGTTTAATCTTGTTATAGCCCTGTATGTCCTCACTACACACCTTTCTATAAAATTGTAGTGTTATTATGGCAATAATAATAATAATACATTTAATATCCAGAAAGCTAAGCTGCGAGGACCTAATAATATATTCCATACAGGTTATACTTTACAGCCAATATAGAAATTTATAGAGAAAGTAGTGTGCTCCAGGGAGCCCCAGCAGGTGTCAAGTCTACCTGACACTACCAGCAGGTTCATTTTAAGAACAGGTATACAGCTAGGACCAGCTTTGTAAAAAAAATAAATAAAAAAATAAAATAAATAAAGCAGTCTCACCCTTTTTATTAGCCACAAAATAATTAGTAAAAAAATTAAATACATTGTGTAATTTAGTTTAAAGTAGAAATTGTGCATTTTCATGATTAAAAAATAATGTGTGCGCTTCAGAAATAATTTTTTCTGGCTTTATTAAGGTTAATTTATTAAAGCTTTACCTCTATACCAGGTAAAATAACAAATGCAAATGTTAAGGTAGACAGATATAGACACACATAAAGCAGGTCTATCTATCTATCTATCTATCTATCTATCTATCTATCTATCTATCTATCTATCTATCTATCTATCTACCACGAGTCACATGATAACACATATTCCTGTACTTTCCTTATGAAAAACAAAATAGGAAGCCCCCTTGGAGCTCCAGTTGCATCCAAAACTCAATTGCATCTCCTAGATTCTATCCACTTGAGCTGCCAAGCAGACTCCTGCATGCCCATTACATTTTGTCAATTGCGGCCAAAAAAACACCCTTTCCTGCAGCGCACGAAGCCTGCTCTCATTTGGTTTTCTCAGTGGCTGGCTTCTTTCGCCAAATACTTTCAAACTGGGGCAGACCATGTGGCTATAAACCAGGAACCGGGAGGGGAGGATAAAAAAAAAATGTAAATAATAAAAAAAAAAAAAAAAAAAGCTAAAAAAAAAGAAGCAATGCTGTCATCAACGATCGAATTGAAATGCCAAAAACAATTCCATCTCCCTCAAGTAATTTAGTGCGTTATTTCGTTATTTTGCCATGCATCTGCTTTGACTTTTTGTTAATTTAATCACCTACGATATATCCTGTTTTGTAAATTGTTTAATAGAAAGCATATTGAACTGTAACAATGTATAGTGGTGCATTGAGCAGTGATGCTTAATTTAAAATATATTAACTCAAGGCTGCTGTACTTACCATGATGCCATCATCAACTTCTATCAATTGAAAGTGGCTCTCTGCAGCACTGTACTACAGGATATATGTGCATGAAATTTAATATAAATTACCAAAGGATAATAGAGATTATGGGCCTGTTAAGATCCTATATTTTTCTCCTAATTGACCACTCGATTTGTAAAAAAAAAAAAAGAATCCTACATGTTTAATGTTTATTAAATAATGTTTAATTCTGACTTTTACTATCCAAGGAAACACGTGTTTGGAGCAATCTGTTTCCTCATATGAATGCTTTCCTGTCTGTTTAGCAAAAAAGGAAAAAAAAAAAAAAATTGCAACACACTTTAGCCTGTGTAACCAAGAGGTGATCATAAATATCTCTAAATAGCATAAAACAGAATACGAAAGACATTAACACACTTAGAATGCCAAAGCTGCATTTGGAAGAAAAAAAAAAAAAGAAAAAAGAAATTCTAACAGATGCTCCTGGGTCAAAAAGTGAAATGTGTGTTTCCTGAAGAAAAAAAGAAATTCTGTTCAAATTCATAAATGAACTGTTAGTGAAGGAACGAGGTGTCACTCCACAAACTATACAATCTCTTAAGAATGAAACTAGGGTTTTATTATACTAAAGTGTGCTGGGAAATGTAGGAGCACAATAAGGCTTGGCTTTACGTTAACCCGTGTGATGCAGAGAGTTCTAGACTGTTGCGGACCATCTGCCCTAATGGGGGTAAATTAGTGTGCGTTCAGCGTAAGAGGAAAGAGACATTTTCCAGCTTATAAAGACGTTATTTACTTAATAATGGATTGTTTTTCTTTTGCAACAAGTTAGAAACGGCTGATTGGGGAACTATCACTTGGGGGTTCCAGGATAGTCATGTACGCGGCTAGACCGCAGAGTCAACGTCATATAGGTGATATACAGGGAGGAAAAAAAAAAAAGGACTACAGATGGCCAATTACTGTGCAGGAAATAGAGAATTGAGCATCAGCCTTGTTCTTCAACTTAAAATACTGCAGAGCGGTGAGAAAAATTAATTTATTACCTGCCCCAATTGTAATATGGCAATTCAAACATTTCGAGTCGCTCTACCTTCTGTTTTTGACTATGTACCATTTTTTTTTTTTTTTTTTTTATGGGAACTAGAGATCATATGCTTAAACACAAATTCTTGACTATGTTATACTAAAATTCAGTTGTTTAGTGGACAAAAGAAACCTATGTGTTTCCAGGGCAACAACATCTGATAATGCTTTCTCTCTCTATATCTACTCTACACATTACACAATATTTAACCTGTAATTTTAGGCTGTTCGTTTTAAATATGCCATTGTCTACCCAAGCAACCCCATTATTTTAATAAAGATACATTTAGAAACATTGTGTAAAAAAAGTAAATTAAATTGTAAGGAATCATGAATGCTTATCTTTTTGTATCAATGATTGACTATTGTCCAAGTTTGCTTATGTTCAACCCGCATCATATTGATATAAGTCAAGGTCAATGGTATAGCTCAGGTGATTCAGTTCTAAGCAGTCAATAGGAGTGCTAATTTTTGTAAGAATGCACACTCCTAATTAAAATTATTTTAGGATTTGAGTCATCCCTTCAAAGCTACTATGTGTAGTAGACACATAGGGGTTGATTTACTAAAGGCAAATACACTGTGCACTTTGCAAAGTTGCCCTGTGCAAGAGCAGTTACTCCAGAGCTTAGTAAGTGAAAAAAAGCTTTGTTGACGTCCATCATCCAATCATGTGCAAGCAAAAATGCAGGTTTTTTTTTTTAATTCTCCTTGCATGTGATTGGGCATTCTTTGCAAAGTGAAGATTTACCTCATTTACTGTATTTGCAGAGTGCATAGTCTATTTGTCTTTAGTAAATCATCCCCATAGTACACAAGTCCCACATAGTACACAAGGCATACATGTTCTAAAACAGGCCTGAGGTGCAAAGAAAGTTTTCAAGCAGGTCATCACTGTCCAAAGGTAGGTATCGCTGGTCAGAAACTGGTGTGACTGATTACAAGTATTGATGAGCTTGGGGTGGCAATGCTGGTGATATTATTGACCCAATATGGCTACTTGGCCATATTAGGTCAATGATATCATGAGCATTCCTACCCCTTTGTGTACATGCAGCTGTGGGGCCGGGAAAGCCCTAGCCACAATTAATTGGGTGGCAGTGGGCCGGAGTGACAGTCCCCTTATGATTTTGGCTCAGGCCCAAGTTCAGACCAAATCTGAGCTCATCCCTAGTTACAACCTGTGATTAGCAACTCAGATTTAGAAACAAAGGAGTACAAAAGAAGTATATATAGGCTATGCTAGAAATATCTTAACAATGAGTCAAGCGTATATGGTATAAAAAAGACCATTAAGGTTTTGAGCTGCTGTTGACATCTTGGGGGGGGGGGGTAAAGCCTTTCATAAATTGTACCTTATTTGTGTACCCTCATTAATTGATCAGTATTTTAAAAAGTCCTTGATAAGTGCTGCCTGCTCACTCCTCGTCCTTTCAACAAGAAATATTTCAGAATTTAGAGTTCCTGTACAAGAAATCCAAGGGAATAGGCATAACTTTTTTTTCTTACAGCCTATAGAAAACATAACCATGAGTCACTTAGAAATAATACTCCACCATAGGTATGGTAACATAAAAAAGGGGGACTAGTCTTAGATACATGTTGCCCTAGCAAAGTCAAGGAATAAGTATAACTTAACATAGGGTTGCCTTTACATACTGGCCTGATACGTGGGCAAGGTTTCAGCTTATCATTAATATGATTCAGCTGTGTATTGGTGGATGTCTTCCTCGTGTCCTTGTGCCACTGGGTTGTTCTTATGCCCTGTACACACGGGCGGACTTTTCGGACAAAGGTCCGACAGTCTTTCCGACGGACTTCCTATGGACTTTTGATGGACTTCTGACGGACTTTCGAACGAACGGACTTGCCTACACACGATCACACCAAAGTCCGACGGATTTGTACGTGATGACGTACGACCGGACTAAAATAAGGAAGTTCATAGCCAGTAGCCAATAGCTGCCCTAGCGTCGGTTTTCGTCCATCGGACTAGCATACAGACGAGCGGATTTCTCGATAGGAACTGGGTCCGGCGGAGTTCCGATGTAAAGATTTGAAACATGTTCCAAATATAAAGTCTGTCAGATTTTCGACAGAAACAGTCTGCTGAAGGTCCGATGAAGTCCACACATGGTCGGATTGTCCACCGGCTTCGGTCCGTCGGACCAGTCCGGTCGAAAAGTCCGCTCGTGTGTACAGGGCATTAGATACTACTAATCTTTGGCTCATAAAAAGTCCACACTAATGTATGTTTTGTTGACATTTTAGATGTGTTGCTTGGATGTTCCTTAGAAAAACTTTGGAACGGAATGAATGACAAGCTGTAGGCCCCAATATATATATATATATATATATATATATATATATATATATATATATATATGAAGATGTTACATTTTTTTTTTTATTGTGACTGTAGAGAAGGTTACCCATAGACATAAGACTTAGCCAGGCTGATTAAAGTGTTCTTAGTCGTACAGAATGTTGTACCAATGGTCATCACATAAAGACAAGCAGCTTCCTCTACCAAGAAAATTGCATAAATGGAAGAGACAATGCCAGATAAGGTTGAAATGACCCCTCTTGATACAGGAAAGGAGAATGAATACTGTATATGGCTGGACACTATTTTAAGGTGGCAAAACATATATGAAAAGCCTGCTAAACCAAAAAAAAAAAAACAAGTAAAAGACATGTAAAAAAAAAATTCATCCCTCCAGCCCAAGGATGGGTCTATTTACACCATACTGCATGTGTAGGACTGCGCTGGGCAGTCTTGCTCAATGCTGTCCCATCACAAAGACACGGCAATATGCTGTGAGTCCTATGAGTTCAGCTCTGACCACTGTACTGCGGTGTTGTGCCCTGAAAAAGTAGGACATATATATATATATATATATATATATATATCGCTTTAATTTCTTTGAGCACAGCATATTCCAATACGCTACACTGATTCACAACCCACTGTGATGAGTAAAGATAAATCAAATGTCATTTTGTGAGGAAAAGATAAACAGTGTAAGGTGTCGTTACAATGGATCGGCACCTTTACAGCGCCAACCAGCAACCAGTAAACAGTAGACAGTAAAAGTTGACAATATTTTTTGTTAGGTGAATGAAAAAATCATCTGAAAAGGCATATTTTGTTAAAAAAATTTCTATGTCTATCCTTGGAAGGCCTGCTTAGTTTACATTAACATGAATTTTAAGTCATGTTATTAAATTAAACTTCTCTGCAATGGGTGGCCATAAATGCCCTTATCTCCTCTTGATGGTATGGTCCAGTTGAACACTAATGCCCCGTACACACGATCAGACTTTCCGACAACAAAACCGTGGATTTTTGTTCGAAGGTTGTTGGCTCCAACTTCTCTTGCATACACACGGTCACACAAATGTTGGCCAACAATTACGAGAGTAGTGACGTACAAGACGTATGAGATATCTTCATTACGAACGCTAGTTTTACAAGACCGAGCGCTTCCGGCTCATACTTGATCTTGCGCATGTGTGGACTTTTGTGCGACAGAGATGTGTACACACGATCGGAAAGTCCGACAACAAAAATTTGTTGGTGGAAAATTTGAGAACCTGCTAGCCAACATTTGTTGGCGGAAAGTCCGCCAACAAATGTTCGATGGAGCATACACACGGTTGGACTTTCTGCCAACAAGCTCACATCCAACATTTGTTGTCTCGAATTTTGGGCTGAATTCAGACCTAAAACAAACCAAAAGACGCACAGCGTTTTTCTGCAAAACGCACCGGACCTGCTACGGAAATATGTGAACCGGCTCCATAGAGAGCCTGTCAAAATCTCCTGCTATTGCGAATGGGATGCGAGCTATTTAGGACTATCCTAAGTGTAGACAAATAGCACATACAGCTAGTAGAGTTTCTACTTGCAGAAAGATATTCTTTAACTCAAGACAAGACAGTGAACTCTTATGCAACACTTGTGTCTGCAGGTTAGGAGGCACAGTAGCAGACCCAACCCTACACTTTGTAGACAAACTACCGTACACAACACATTTCAATCCTATGAAGAATTTTACAGTTTTCTTGTTTTTTTTTCACTGTAAATCCTACACATCTGTAAGATCTAATTTTTAACCTTTAATACAGCAACATCTGCACCTCGGTGCACATAAAACTGATGTTATAAAAATGAAATGGTGGTTTTTGATCCAGACGTTCTTTTCAAAGTATTTCCCTGATTTCAGCTTCTCCAGCAAAATGAACTGAAAAAAACGGGTTTCATCTTTCTGTTTTAAGGGAGTCGATTGAACCCCCTAGCCTATAAGCAGGTGTAGGTCAGATCCTGATCTGCATTGTGAGTGAATGCATGGAAACCTGAGTACAAGATTTAAAAAAAAAAGTAAAAACCTGAATTCAGGCCTAATAACTGCATAGGGTGTAGTTCACTCTGCAGCTGCTTTACACAATAGGCTCTCTGGCAGACAGTTCCAATCTATTGGAAGGTTCAGCTTGAGGTAGGGGCATTAGTGGGTGACTAACGGACATGATCAGATTTTTTGTTCTAGATAGTTATACAGATTTTTAGTTTCAGATACTGAAGCATGTTAAAGTAGTATTAAAGGGGTTGTAAAGGTTCGGGGTTTTAAAAAAAACAAAAAACAAACATGTCATACTTACCTCCACTGTGCAGTTGGTTTTGCACAGAGTGGCCTCGATCCTCCTCTTCTGGGGTCCCTCAGCGGCGTTCTTGGCTCCTCCTCTTCTCGAGTGCCCCATCGGAGAGGAGCTCTCCTTCGTGGACACCCGTGTGGGCGCGCTCCTGTGTCCTGCATCTGTTGACACAGAAAGCAGGACTTGGCCCCACCCCCCGATCCCCACATCATTGCATTTGAAAGACCGCAGTGGGAGCCAATGGCTGCACTGCTATCAATCTATCCAATCAGGACAGGAGACACCGTCCGGAGCTGGTGTGCTCAATCTCGTCGTGGGAAACACAGAGCTCAGGTAAGTAGAATGGGGGGCTCTGTGGGGCTGCTGAGTGACAGAAGGTTTTTCACCTTAGAATGCATTAAGTTGAAAAAACACGAGGGTTTACAACCCCTTTAAACTCTAAAGCTGACCATAGATTAGTCGAATCATCTATGGGCAGGCTGGTTGAACTGAAGTCGATCCATGAATTGGCTTCAGCACAAGCAGCCTGTGAAATTTTTTTGCATGCGATTACTGCTGGCGGCTTTAGCTACCAGCAGCAATCATTGTGTTCTGCCAGCAGGAAGGCAAAACACAATAGCGCTGCGGGAGGGATTTCCCCATCAACAATGACTGTGTTGATGAGGGAATCAAGCGATTTTCTTTCCTGCAACCCCGTGGTTGCAGGACCGGCTGTCCAATGATAAGCCTTTCCTGTGATCACCAGAAGTTCAGGAAAACAGTACCGAGAGCACAGCAGCCAATACCTTTGAAAAGGTTTAACCGAAAGTGTTAAAGTATTATGCTCAATGTGTTATAGCGTAGAATGACACATATGTGAGAGTCTGATAGGGCTGCACACCACGTTACAAATGTTTGAAAGAAATGGAGGGTTCCCCATGGGGCTTTTTAGCAGCAAGTATGAGTCAAAAAATGTGTAATTCGTGAGTGGATCCCTGACAAGAGCACAGTGATATGCACCTCTAGAGTAATGGATGCGGCACTCATATGCTTTTGATCTGAACATAAAGACATAGTACATCTATTCTTGGATGTTACAGTGTCTGAATAACTTCAACACAATAACCAGGTGTCTCAGCCCTTGAGCTTCCCTCATGGGGGACACACCAAGCTGTGACCACTTGCAAGCCTTACGGGGCTGGGGTTGCCCCCTTTGGGGTAGAGGCGAGGACATTTTTTTCCAGTGGGGTCCGGGACCATCTGAGGGGAAATTTTCTGTTCTCCTTTTTTAATAAAGAGAAGTCTCTGGCTAAGCGAGCCCATTTGGTGGAAAGGAAATGTAAGAACCCCCTGAAGAAGACCATAAAGGTCCAAATGCATTGGGGCATTTCCTAACATCGAATGGCACAATTTATAACACTGTGGGGAAACATCCTCTGATGAATACCTTATGGGATCAAGTTAAGTTACTGATCTTCCTTCTTATTCCAAATTGTCTTGCATTGTGTACACCAGAGCTCATATTTTAACTTCTGTACCTAATTGATGTCCAACTGTCTTTTGATAATAAAATTGGTGATTTTTACGATTTTTTTTTACTCATATATGCTCAATGTGTTAAGCCAAAAAAAGCTATGGGTTTAGAACTACCTTAAAGTGAAATTATATTTTTTATGTAGAAAGGTAAATTCTGTATTGTTTGTGACTGGTCTCATAGTTGGTAAGGTTGAATAAATACAAAAGGTATGGCCGGCTTGGCTCGACTCTTCTGATACAGTGGGCTAAATATGTTGGTGGATATAGGTACATGAGGGTAAACGATATATTGAGATGGTAAAACATATGCTGTATGGTAATAAATGTAACCCCCAACATTAGGCATATAAAACTCTCCTCATACGTATAGGTAGGTAGATATCTGATACGCAGAGGGCATAGTACGGAGGTCAATGATCTTAAGGTTCACATCTCTACAAGTGCAAATATTGGCAATTGGTCGGGTAGGGAAGTTGGGGGAGGGAAGGGAAGGGAGTTAGATTGAACTGTGTTAGTTCTGTTTTGATGGCCCTGCGTGGCCGACGCCGGATGGCACGTTGTCTACCGGGGTTGTAGTGTATGGTCATGTATGTACTGTTGTTGTGTATTGTTAAAAATGAATAAAAAATATATTTTTTTTTAAAAAAAAAAGGTTGAATAAACACACTAGTCTGTTCAGTTCAACCTGTGTTCTTGGTGTATGTGTGTTCAAGAGTGTGTATGTCTAAGAGTCTTTTAAAACTATCAATACTTCCAGCTGACACCACCGATTGTGGAAGAGAGTTCCACACCCTTACCACTCTGACATTGGAAAACCCCCCTACACAGTTTAAGGTTAAACCGCTTCTTCACCAATCTCATTGTGTGGCCCCATGTCCTCTTACACTCCCTGGGAATGAATAGTTTCCTACTTACGCTGGGATCACCATTAAGGTATTTGTAGATCGCTATCATGTCTCCTCTCAAGCGTCTCTTCTCCAGACCAATAGCCATAAGGCAACTGTCAGGGGATCTTTAGGGGTGAATATGCAGGTAGAGGTGGGCATTCAGTACTTCTGCCTTAACAAGCTGAGTCCCACCAGATCCTATGACATGGAACATGTGACCACTGTCTTGGCATTGGTAACTTGACCAAGCCCTGGACAGGTAACTTGACCAAGCATATAGGCTGACGTTTTAAACACATGTGCTATACCTTTTGACTTTTGGTCTATTTTATGACGCCATGTCGAACTGGTTTCCTCCCTACACACAACATTTCAAATTGTGCTTAATACTGTAAATTTAAGTAAGTGTTTGCCATTCATCAGTAGAATTTTGGAAGGAAAAAATATTTTTCAGAACATTCTTTTGATTTTCTAATATTTAATAGGAGGAAGCGACAAGCAAAATTGAAGCATAGATTTTTTTTTTTTTAAACAATTGTAACTGTGAATGTGCTTTTCATACTTGTTTCATCTTACTTATAATGCACAATCACAAAATTGAACATATAATTCAAAACATTGCCATGGTAATCAAAAAAAAATGTTAGGTTCTTTATATGAAATTTGTTGCGTCTGTAGTGAAACTACTGAATGCTCTCACAAACTTTTTTTTTCTAAATTTAAATTTTGAACCACAGGCTATTGGTAAATGGCCAGTTTTACTTTGCTTGTGATAAACTGCAATAGATGACAAGAAAGTCTGATCATTAATACATATGTACACACACATCTTTGTCTGTCTGTCTCTCCATATACAAAGTCAAATTATTTAGGTAGTTAAAATAAATGAAAAAAATACCCCATTAAATGACTGTACAGTATGGACACACTGATGCATGTATGTTACTGTTATGTATCTTATGTATCCTTAGTTTAAAAAAAATGTATCCAAGTATTTGTCTACATGACACGGTGCTGTAGTACCCATCATTGTTCTGCAGAGGGAGGAAGAGTTCAAGTAAAGATGACAAATGTAGCTCTTTATGCTTACAGCTGCAAGTTTCTCCCACAAAGCTGCAGCTTCACTCCATCAATGTATGTACTGGACAAATAGCGGAGCCTACCACAATTATGTAATAATAATTAATGTTAAAGAACATAGCATACATGGCATGGAGAGAAAAGGAGAGAGAGAGGAAATACAGAAGGGAAATAAAAGAAAAGATGGAGACAGAAGGAAAAAAAAAAAGAAAGAAAGGTGAAAAGAAAGAGAAAACGTGAGAGAGGGAAAGAGAGAGAAGGGGAGGGAAGGAAAGAGTATGAGCGATGAAGAAGGAGAGAGAAGGAAAGAAACAGAAAAGAGAAAAACAAGGAAAGCAAGAAAGAAAAAGAGCGAGGGAAAGCAACCGAGAGAGAAATAAATGAGAGATGAAGAAGGAAAGAGAGGAGAGAAAGAGAGGAGAGAAAGAGAGGGAAAAGAGAGAGAGAGAAAAAAAGGGGATCAATAAAGAGAGAAATACAGAAGGAAATAAATAGAAAGTGAAAGAGAGAGAGAGAGAGAAGCAAAAGGGAGAGAGAGAGAAAGAGAAGGAAAGAGAGAGGTAGAAGGAAAGGGTGAGAGAGAGAGAGAAGAACAGATATAGAAAGGGAGAGAAAGAGTGAGAACGATATAAATAGAGAGCTACAAATAATGAGAGATAAGGAAAGAAGGAAAGACAAATAGAGAGAGGGAAGGAAAGAAATAGAGATACAGTGAGTGAAAGAGAGACTGGGAGAGAATGAAAGGGAGAGAGAGAGAGAGAGAAGGAAGGAATAAGAGAGAGGGAGAAGGAAAGAGAGAGAACAGAAATAGAAATGGAGAGAAATAGAGAGGAAAGAAAAGGAGAGATATAAAAAGAAAGAGAGAGAAAGAAAGAGAAGGAAATAAAAAGAGAGAGGGGGTATAAGGAAAGGGAGAGAGATAGAGAGGGAAATGGGGAGGCAAAGACAGACATAAATAGAGAGATTCAGGTAGAGAGAAAGAGAAAGAGGAAAAGGAATAGAGAGAGAAAGAAAGAGAGAGAGGGAAGAGAGATAGAAGGAAAGGGGGAAAGATAGAAGGAAAGAAATAGAGAGCGAGAGAAAGAGAAGACAAAAGAAAGAGAAAGTGAGAAGGAAAAGAGAGAAGGGAAAAATGCAAACGAAAGAGGAGAGAGAGGGAAAAAAATATAGACAGAGAGGAATAGAGAGACAGATGGAAAGACATAGAGGGCAAGAGGGGGAGAAGGAAAGAAAAAAAGAGAGAAGGAAAGAAATAGATGAGAGTGAGAAGGAAAGAAATAGATGAGAGAGTGAAGGAAAGAAATAGATGAGAGGGAGGAAAGAAATAGATGAGAGAGTGAAGGAAAGAAATAAATGAGAGGGAGGAAAGAAATAGATGAGAGAGTGAAGGGAAGAAATAGATGAGAGGGAGGAAAGAAATAGATGAGAGAGTGAAGGGAAGAAATTGAGAGGGGGACAAGGGGAGAGAGAGAGAAAAGGAGACAGAAAAGAATGGGGTACTAAAACCCTACAGACATTGAGCTCCCACCTGTCCCTCTTTTGGAATGAGACCCCTCTGCCCCACATTCTTCCCCAGTTGTCCCTCTTTTTGGTGTGATGTACTACACACTACATTTGACTTTTCATTCAACCTCTACTTTATTGCATTTGTTATTTTGAAGCCAGTAAAAACAAAAAGTGACAACAGAGCACTCATGGGTTTAATCAATCATTTTTTGTATACTAATTTTTTGCCATCTGTATAACTGGGGGTATGGTAGGGAGGTATCCTGTTCCTACATAATTTGTGTTGAACGGTGTCCCTCTTTCTGATCTCAGAGTATTGGGAGGTATGAAAACAGAATGATGTGAAACTTGTACAGTTTGAACACCCCCGAGTCTGGAAGATGAATGGAGTGGTGTAGACGGGTCTACAAGCCCTGGCATAGCAGACTTCACCTTCACAGATGAGAATGGAAAGCCCCACACTCTACTGGGGGAAGAGGGCCTGACAGTGAAATCAAGGCACAATATATCACAGAATACCATAGACTAATATCACATCCTGTGATTTACTCACACACCAATGATAATATTCTATAGATCCCGTACCAATATATTGCCCCTCCATTCATTTAACTGTTGTTTTAGTAAGAATAAAATGTATTTGGTCATGCAATAAAGCTTATTTAATACAGAAATAAAAGGTAAAATACAAGAAAAGAGAAAGAGGGTGAAAAAGTAGGTCTGGTAGGTAAGTTTATTATGTTATTCATTATTATGCAATTGCCCAACATGTGGGAGAATTCCAGAGTGCATCCATAAGTCATTGGAGACTATAAAGGAAATTTAAATAAAGATCAATGAGTACAGCAAGTTTGGGAGAAGTTAGGCCCCTTTCACACAGGTGTTCTCTGTCCGTTTTTCATCCATCTATTGACGGATGAAAAATAGGGAGCAATGCATTCCAATGGGCAAACTGATGTAAATGTACAAGTCTGCATTTTTGTTCCATTTAAAAAACGGAAGCAGACGAAAAAGTGATGTAAATGGATGATCGTCCATTTTTCATCTGTTCCATTTTTTACAAAATGTTTAGATTTACATATTTTAATGTACTTTACAAACCAAAGGTTAACCTGTGACCCAGGTAGTGGTCAACAAAGGAAATAACATCATCTTCATCTACTGTCATTAGGTATGAAAAACTGACCAAAAAACGGATGTAAAATGGATGATAAAAGGATGTAAACGGAATCTCTTGACTGAACGGATGACGCCTGAATGAAGGGGGCCTAATGTGCGGTGACAGACATTTTAATGTATGGTAAAACATCTGTCACACAAGAAACAATTGTTTCCTATGAGTCCCATTCACACTGCAATGCAGCCTAGAGCTGCACTAAATTACAGAAATGCTGCATTTTATCGCATTGCACTGGCCCGAATTGCACTGCGATGTCAGGCAGCGCAGCGTGCCACCCAGCATTGCAGTGCATGAAGTGTACGTTTTGTACACTTCAAATAAAGCTCATACAGAACAAAACAAAAAAAAGAGATTGTACGGTGCGCTGAATCTTGTCCCACACTGCCCTCTAACCACCTGGCCATGCAGAGCAGCCGGAACACTGAATCGTGCACCACACTGTCCTCTAGCCACCCAGCCACACAGAGTGGCCAGAGCGCTGAATCGTGCACCACACTGCCCCATAGCCACCCGGCCATTCAGAGCAGCCAGAGCGCTTAATCATGCACCACACTGCCCTCTAGCCACACAGAGTGGCCAGAGTGCTGAATTGTGCACCACACTGTCCTCTAGCCACACAGAGTGGCCAGAGCACTGAATAGTGAACCACACTGCTCCCTAGCCACCCGGCCATGCAGAGCAGCCAGAGCGCTTAATCGTGCACCACACTGCCCTCTAGCCACACAGAGTGGCCAGAGCACTGAATAGTGAACCACACTGCTCCCTAGCCACCCGGCCATGCAGAGCAGCCAGAGCGCTGAATCGTGCACCACACTGCCCCCCTAGCCACGCAGAGCAACCGGAGCGCTAAATCGTGCACCACACTGCCCTCTAGCCACGCAGAGTGGCCGGAGTACTGAATCGTGGACCACACTGCCCCCTAGCCACCCAGCCATGTGGAGCAACTGGAGCACTGAATCGTGCACCACACTGCCCTCTAGCCACCTGGCCACACAGAGTGTCTGGAGCACTGAATCGTGCACCACACTTCCCCCTAGCCACCCAGCCATGAGGAGCAACCGGAGCGCTGAATCGTGCACCACACTGCCCTCTAGCCACCTGGCCACACAGAGTGGCCAGAGCGCTGAATCGTGCACCACACTGCCCCCCTAGCTGCGCAGAGCAACTGGAGCGCTAAATCATGCACCACACTGCCCCCCTAGCCACGCAGAGCAACTGGAGCGCTAAATCGTGCACCACACTGCCCTCTAGCCACGCAGAGGGGCCGGAGTACTGAATCGTGGGCCACACTGCCCCCTAGCCACCCAGCCATGTGGAGCAACTGGAGCACTGAATTGTGCACCACACTGCCCTCTAGCCACACAGAGTGGCCAGAGCGCTGAATAGTGGACCACACTGCTCCCTAGCCACCCGGCCATGCAGAGCAGCCAGAGCGCTTAATCGTGCACCACACTGCCCTCTAGCCACCTGGCCACACAGAGTGTCTGGAGCACTGAATCGTGCACCATACTGCCCCCTAGCCACCCAGCCATGAGGAGCAACCGGAGCGCTGAATCGTGCACCACACTGCCCTCTAGCCACGCAGAGGGGCCGGAGTACTGAATCGTGGGCCACACTGCCCCCTAGCCACCCAGCCATGTGGAGCAACTGGAGCACTGAATTGTGCACCACACTGCCCTCTAGCCACACAGAGTGGCCAGAGCGCTGAATAGTGGACCACACTGCTCCCTAGCCACCCGGCCATGCAGAGCAGCCAGAGCGCTTAATCGTGCACCACACTGCCCTCTAGCCACCTGGCCACACAGAGTGTCTGGAGCACTGAATCCTGCACCATACTGCCCCCTAGCCACCCAGCCATGAGGAGCAACCGGAGCGCTGAATCGTGCACCACACTACCCCCCTAGCCACGCAGAGCAACTGGAGCGCTAAATCGTGCACCACACTGCCCCCCTAGCCCACTATTTATCTCTGCCTGGACATTGTACTCAGAGTGTCATTATTATTTTATTTATATTCACCGTCACATCACCAATTTGAAGATTTATTTTGGCAATTTTAACACATGTATTAGCACCATAATTATTTATCTATTTTATTCACATGTATGCATTTTTTATTCCTGGATTTAAGCTTAGTCGCAGCAGCATATTGTGCACTATTTATTTAAAGCGCATCAATTTTATACTTAGTACTATTTGTTTGGTTATCTGATCACCCTATATTGATAGCAGCTTTAATTTACTGATTTTATCATAGCACTAACTACATTGGTATATATATATTTTTAAGCACAATTTATTTATATCACACATATCTATCCACATCAGCGCTTGGTTTTTATTCATCATTTTTTTATCCATTCAAAACTAATACCAGATATCTGCCCAACATGCAATATTTGATCGAACACAAAGTACATATACATACACATAGGTTTAATGGTAACATCTCAAGGTATTCAGATACTTGGATAAGGCATGGTTGTTGGAACATTATACTTAATACTGAAATTATTAAGAGTTTTTTCAGGACAGCAATAACATAAATATTTGAAGAAAATCAAACAAAGTTTGATACTGTACTAAAACCAGAAAGACGCTCCTTTTAAACTTACAACCAAGGGCCAATTTATAAAGCAGTGGTATGGCCTAACTGTTCAGGAAAAATTAAATAAAAAAAACACATCACATTGGGCTTTACAAATGTGTTTTCTGCTTCGCTGACTTAGTGGTGGAAAGGGTGGCGTTAACTTGTCACATGACTCTGACAGATCTGTCCTCCTAGCTTGAAGGGTTCCCTGAAATGTTATGCAGAGAACAGTCTGAAGAACACCCCAGACTCCACATTGTGCTTTGCAATTCATCAAATAACCATTAATGAACTTCAAGCGCACTCACTCTTCACTTTGCCTTGAAAAAGTATTCATGCAGAGAACCACAGAGATCCACAGAGATCCACAGCTCAGGTGGGAGAATCTGTCCACAGGACAACTATTATTATTGGAGCAAAAGGTGGTTCTTCAAAGTAATGACTCAGGGGGAAATTCGAAGAAATGGCCGCACACCACTGTAGATCAAAATCCTTTTTATTTGGACATCCCAAAAACGGCAGGAACCAGAATGCTGGGTAGACGCGTTTCGCACACTTCACGTGCGCTTAGTCATTACACAGATATGTTAGCAAGACAGTTCTTATATAGTCCCACCTATAACAGGCGTCACCAGGTACTAATTGCAGACTTCCTGTTACATAGACATATAACAGGATGTAACGGGAAGTCTGCAATTAGTACCTGGTGACGCCTGTTATAGGTGGGACTATATAAGAACTGTCTTGCTAACATATCTGTGTAATAACTACGCGCACGTGAAGTGTGTGAAACGCGTCTACCCAGCATTCTGGTTCCTGTCATTTTTGGGATGCCCAAATAAAAAGGATTTTGATCTACAGTGGCGTGCAACCATTTCTTCTAATTTCACTGTGTGCAGAGCGAGCCAAGGAAAGCACCTACAGGATCATTAGGCTTCCTGGTCTTACCTGGAGTGGCGGGTGTGTCTTTTTCCATTGACTCAGGGGGGCTGAATACAAATGCATACCACACTTTATATTTATTTATTACAACCATTTATCATTTTCCTTCCACTTCACAATTATATGCCACTTTGTGTTGGTCTATCACAGTGATGATGAAGCTTGGCAACTCAGATGTTTTAGAACCACATTTCCCATGATGTTTAACTACACTGCAGAATGCATGACCATCGTGGGAAATGTACTTCCAAAACATCAAGGGTGCCAAGGTTCGCCACCACTGGTCTATTACATAAATTCCCAATAAAATATATTTATGTTTTTGTTTGTAACATGACAAAATGTGGAAAATGTCAAGGGGTATGAATACTTTTTCAAGGCTCTGTATGTAACAAAACATACATAAAAATCGTTTCCTAGCCTTTCCGAGAGTTTCCGAGTTGAGCCGAGCTGTCCCCGAGTATTTCCGAGGCTCTCCGGCGCCCCCCCACCTCTGGCCACATGCGGTATGGCATGCAATAGAAGTCAATGTGGAAACAAATTATCTTTGTTTCCATTGACTTCTGTGGGGAAACTCGCTTTGATATGCGAGTGATTTGGATTACAAGCATTCTCCTGGAACGGAATATGCTCGTAATCCAAGGTTCCACTGTATAATAAAAAAAAGTTTGACTTGACTCCCCTGCTTATACATCTTAACTGGACTCGACCTGAGAATTGCAATAGTCAAGGTGAGAGATAATGAGGGAGTGAATGAGGAGCTTGGTGGTTTTATTTGTTAAAAAGTGAGTTTTAGAGATGTTACAGAGGTGAATTCTACAAACTTTTGACAACGATTGGACTTGAGGCTGAATAAAATAGCAGTAGTTCCAATATTTTAAGTCACACGATATTACCAGAAGATTTCAGTAAAAAACACACTAACGTGAATTTTAGGGCAAACAAACACAATAAATTACCCAAATTTTTGGTAAAATATAAAAGACGAGGTTGCACTGAGTAAATAGATACCTAATGTGCCAAACCTTAAATTTTTGTGCGCCCGTGAAATGGTGTCAAACCTCAGAACCCAATATTTTCTATAGGCAACACTTCAAAAGCCCCCTATAGGTATCAGTTTAGTGTTACAGAGGAGGTCTTGTGTTAGAATTATTGCTCTCACTCCGGCGATATGTAACATGTGTATCGGTACCGGGAGTGTATGAGAGCAATCGGGGGTCAGCGACGCTGCACAAATACTCTGACCACCTGCAGCCACCAGATTGTGTGTAATACGCCCCTCCCCCCCCCCCCCCCCCCCGCTGTCAGGTCCGTACGACATGTATACTAGGCTGTGATATTAGCTCCTGCTACTGCCAAAAGTCAATCAGGAGTGCGAGTCCCTGGAGAGGCAAGGCTTTCGGTTGGGCAACTACATGGCAAATGAGGTTCAATGTAGAAAAATGTAAAATAATGCATTTGGGTGGCAAAAATATGAAATGCAATCTATACACTGGGGGGAGAACCTCTGGGGGAATCTAGTATGAAAAAGGACCTGGGGGTCCTAGTAGATGATAGGCTCAGCAATGGCATGCAATGCCAAGCTGCTGCTAACAAAGCAAACAGAATATTGGCATGCATTAAAAAGGGGATCAACTCCAGAGATAAACGATAATTCTCCCGCTCTACAAGACTCTGGTCCGGCCGCACCTGGAGTATGCTGTCCAGTTCTGGGCACCAGTCCTCAGGAAGGATGTACTGGAAATGGAGCGAGTACAAAGAAGGGCAACAAAGCTAATAAAGGGTCTGGAGGATCTTAGTTATGAGGAAAGGTTGCGAGCACTGAACTTATTCTCTCTGGAGAAAAGATGCTTGAGAGGGGATATGATTTCAATATACAAATACTGTACTGGTGACCCCACAATAGGGATAAAACTTTTTTGCAAAAGGGAGTTTAACAAGATTCGTGGCCACTCATTAAATTTAGAAGAAAAGAGGTTTAATCTTAAACTACGTAGAGGGTTCTTTACTGTAAGAGCGGCAAGGATGTGGAATTCCCTTCCACAGGCGGTGGTCTCAGCGGGGAGCATCGATAGTTTCAAGAAACTATTAGATAAGCACCTGAATGACCACAACATACAGGGATATACAATGTAATACTGACATATAATCACACACATGGGTTGGACTTGATGGACTTGTGTCTTTTTTCGACCTCACCTTAGAGCTGGGCGATTTTCTCCAAGGAAAAAAAAAAATCTGCGATTTAAAAAAAAAAAACTTGATTCACAATTCGAATCAATTTTTTTTTTTTGGACACCGTGCCGACCGGCACGGTGTCAGCGCCGGTCCTGGTGGAAAAAAAAAATCTAAAAAAATCGATTTGCTGAAGTTTTGAATCGATTTGACCTCTCAACTCGATTAAAGATTGAAATACATTTTTTCCCCAGCCCTACCTCACCTACTATGTAACATCGCTGGTAAGTATTAGGGGGCTGGCTGCACACAGAAGGTTTTTTTTAACCTTCATCCATAGAAAGCATGAAGGTAAAAAAACCTTGTGCCTTTGCAACCGCTGTAAGGGCCCTTTCACACGGATCTAATTTGCCTGCATTTTACCTTGCAAGAAAAATGTCTCCCTTTAAATCCTATGGGACTTTTCACACCACTGTGTTACAGGTGCGGTGCGTTTTAAAAACTCCTGCATGCTGCATCTTTGGTGCGGTATTGAAAACGGCATTAAAAAAAAAAATGCAGCTTCCCATTGAAAGTAATGGAAATCGCCGTAAAAATGCTGTAAAAACGCACTGTGTTTTAAGTTTTCGAGTCACATGTCCATTTTCCACAGGTGCAAGTAACCCAAAAATGCAGAAACGCACTAAAACTGCTGTAAAAACGCACCGCGATTTACGTTTTCGAGTCACATGTCCATTTTCCACAGGTGGAATTAACCCAAAAATGCAGAAACGCACTAAAATTGCTGTAAAAACGCACCCCGATTTATGTTTTCGAGTCACATGTCCATTTTTCACAGGTGCAAGTAACCCAAAAAAAATGCAGAAACGCACAGGAAACGCATCTGAAACACAGCAAAATCATGGTACAAACAGAAATGCTATTGATACAGAGCACTGTTGAAAGGGCCCCTTATACTTTTCTGCATTAATCAATCACTAATAGAGTACGAGGCTCTACTATTGTAATGTGGAAGTGTGGAAGGACAGTGTTGTAGCTCAGTGCGGTCCCCTAAACGGTCCCTGAATGTTGGCAAGTGTCCCACTGTGACTCTTCCCAGTCCTAGAGACACTGAAGGCGCTCACACTATATTTTACATATGATGGAAAGTATGAGATGGGGGGAAGGATGCTGCAGTGAATAGCGGGCACTCTGGTGTATTAATTACTGGTTACATAAAGAAACACTGATTGTATGTGGAATGGAGAGGGGAGCGAGGAGACTCGCGGCAGCTGGTAAACTCAGCTGGTCTCCCCAGACCTAATGCTGCTGCTTTGCGTCTGACATCAAGCGGGGCAGGTTAGAGCCGTCGTCTGCAAAGCCCGTCTTTAGGAAAAAAAATTCACACGGGCGATTATGTAAATTACGTACTAAGTGCATTTTAGATGTTTCGCTGTGATGACACTGCAAGCATGCGACTTCAAAATAGATAACAGCGAAAGCATTTGTCAATACGCCAGTGACATCTATAAAACAGGAATAAAATATTACTTTGCAAAGCAAACCATAAACACGGCCTTATTGTATGAAAAAAAATAACCTATCCTACCACTTCCGGGCTCACATTCTCTCTTTTCTTTGCTTATGGCATTTGGATATGTTGTGTTTAAAGGGTAACTCCACTTTCATGGCAAAAACAGCAAATTAAAAAACAATGATAAAGCATATACAAATGCAGCACTAATCATTTCCAATTGAATAATTTCAAAAATAAAGACCAGGGCAGAGAGGTAACAAACCTCGGGACTTTCCAATTGAATGATACTAAAGTGATATTAAACCTTCAGGTTTTTTTTTATTAAAACAGCAAACATGTCTCTATATTTACTTGCTCTGTTCAATGCTTTTGCACAGAGCAGCCCCAATCCTCTTCTTCTGGGGTCTCCTGCCAGCGCTTAGAGCCCCTCCTCTTGGGCTGGTGCCCCCATGGAAAGCCAGTTTTTTGACACAGAGAGTGGGACTTGGTCCTGCCCCCTGCTCCCGTGTCACAGCATTTGATTGATGACAGTGGGAGCTATCAATCTGCCCAATGAGGAGGGAGGCAGTGGAGGGAGCTATCAATCTGCCCAATGAGAAGGGAGATAGAAGCGGGAGCTATTAATCTGCCCAATGAGGAGGAAGACAGCAGAAGGAGCTATTAATCTGCCCAATGAGGAGGGAGACAGCAGCAGGAGCTATCAATCTGCCCAATGAGGAAGGAGGCAGCAGCGGGAGCTATCAATCTGCCCAATGAGGAGGGAGACAGCAGCGGGAGCTGTCAATCTTCCCAATGAGGAGGGAGACAGCAGCGGGAGCTATCAATCTGCCCAATGAGGAGGGAGACAGCAGCGGGAGCTATCAATATGCCCAATGGGGAGGGAGACAACAGCGGGAGCTATCAATCTGCCCAATGAGGAGAGAGGCAGCAGCGGGAGCTCTCAATCTGCCCAATGAGGAGGGAGACAGCAGCGGGAGCTATCAATCTGCCCAATGAGGAGGGAGACAACAGCGGGAGCTATCAATCTGCCCAATGAGGAGGGAGACAACAGCGGGAGCTATCAATCTGCCCAATGAGGAGGGTGACAACAGCGGGAGCTATCAATCTGCCCAATGAGGGGGAAGGCAGCAGTGATCAAATACAACCAAAAGAAGGCTCTATTTGTGGAAAAAGGGACATCAATTTGATTTGGTTACAGCGTCCCACGACCGCGCAATTGTCAGTTAAAGTAACGTAGTGCCATATCGCAAAAAATGGCCTGGTCAAAGCATTTTTTTTGTTTTGCTTCTGTTTGCATGTTTTTTAAAATACTAATAAAAAATAAAAATAATTTATTTTATTTTAATTTATTTTTTGCCTTTACAGGCAAACTTCTGAGAGAGGAGAGAAAAAAGAAAAGTACTTTGTAGAATTGTCTACTATTTGTGTCTATTAAACCTATTTTCTCACCTACCATATATATTCAGCAGCTCAACAGATTGTGGAGGATAGTGGGTGCTATATCCTCTCGGTAGAAATACAAGGGGATCCTATAGGCTTCACAGCTGTGACGAGGTTGATGAAACACTTGTTAGTGTCAGCGGTAGCTGTATTTGTGAAATCCTCTAACAATGTTGAGAAAACTCTAAAATTAGGTGATGGGATCTGAAATAGCACCAATGACAGTGTTAGGTGTAGGTTGCCTCCATTCTCTATAACACTCCGTACTACCACGGCGCCACGAGGGCAAATTTAATAGAGATGATACAAGATAACGAGAGCTAATTGGCAGATCGCGCCTCGTCTACCGTTCCAGTACAATCTTCACCATCGTTTAGCTCTGATTTGAAAAAATTAGCAACTTCTACACTGTAATGCTGGAGTTATTAGAAGCGGTGCTGCAGAGGTATGACAGCTGCCATGGAAGCTACAATGTGGTTTTTTTTTTTGCTACTTAAATATTTTAATTGAAAAAAAAAAAAAAAATAGGGCGGCAGACGTTACAAAGTACTTAACAAAAAAATAGTTTGTCTCGTTTGTTTTTTAGGTCATGTACAAGGCGTATGTATGTAAGGCGTATTGGGATAAAGGCAGCAAAAAGTTTTTTTTACTCTTGTTAAAGTGGAGTTCTACCCAAAAGTGGAACTTCCACGTATCTGATTCCTCTCCCCCTCCGATGCACATTTGGCACCTTTCGGGGGGGAGCAGGTATCTGTTTTTCGTCCCCACTTCCATCAGCATGGAAAAGAAGAAAGGTAACAGCGCTCTCTGCAGGGACAACTCAATCCATACACCAGGTCCACTCACAGGTGCCGAGGCTCGATGTGTCCCAACACACTCCAATGCAACAGTAATAAGGAGAGCTGGCAAAACTGTAATCCTTGAAGTGTCGTTTATCGGTACATTAGAGTGACAATTATACAATAAAGCTGACACGTTTCGGCAATAGCCTTAGTCGTAGCTACGACTAAGGCTATTGCCGAAACGCGTCAGCTTTATTGTTTTATGTACTAATAAACAACACTTCAAGGATTACAGTTTTGCCGGCTCTCCTTATTATTCCCACTTCCATCAGACCTCGCCATGGCTAGGTACGTCAGACTTTCGACCCCCCTCGTCCTCCCCCGGGTCATTCAGCAAGCGCAGCGCGCACAGTAGGGACCTGGCTGTGATGCTGCAAAGCTTCACTGCTGGGTTCCCTTACCGTTGTTCTTTCAGATAGTGCCCGCTATCGAGAAGTGCCCGGGACAAACGGCGCATGTGCAGCACAATAGCTGTTGTGACAGCGAGATGGCGCGGCGTGTTCATGTCGGTGAGGGGCAGATTAGTACATGATGGGGGCAGATTATTCAATGATGGGCAGTACTGCTAAACATATATTTTTCTGCTATTCTTCCTGGACGCTTGCGGGGCGTGTTTAGCCAACTGAAGGGCGGGTTTTTCTATCAGAAAAAGATGTGTTTAGCAGCACTGCCCATCATTTAATAATCCACCCCCATCATGTACAAATCCACCCCTCGCAGATATAAACACGCCTCGCCAGCGCGGGGCACAATCTGACACAAAAATGTCTTCCGTCGGCTATTGTGGGCAGGCGCTGTCTCACCGTCACA